>NC_141698.1:951545380-952145380 GCF_964263255.1 Lissotriton vulgaris
TACAGAAACAAAAACTGGTGTACATGCATATAAAAAGGTGAACTTTCACACCTGCACTTATGAGCATAAACGACTCACACACACACAAATTTTTAAAAAATACTTTAAATTTACTTTGGAAGTGTTACTTTGCCTTTTGCATTTTTAAACTTACTAATCCCTCTCTTGACTCAGCCGAACAGGTGCGGAGTTGTCCTCGAACTTAGGAGGCGGAGTTAAGCAGCGTGGCCATCTTGGGGAGGTAACCCAGGACAGGCCAGAAGTCTAGTCAATCAGGCGCTCTGCGTTCAGCACCAATATATAATTAGACGGCTATGTCTCCGCACAGCGGACGTGTTCAGCAGACGCGCCCACAACGCGCCAGAGGAGCGCCTAAGGAAAGCCCGTCTGGGCCTGTCCGGGCCAGGTCGGGCCCATGGGCCAGTCCCCTTGCACCCTCCGGGCAAGGTAAGGGCGGGTTTAGTTACAGTCGGGAACAGCTCCTCAGATTAAGAGAAAGGGAAGGTTTGAGATGTCCTCAACTATCGACCCGTAATATGTTGCAGATTTCCTGCCCGGGTTGTAAATATAAATTTACCCCTGGAGATCCTACGACCCTGGCGCTCTAAAAAATTAAGCCTTTTTCCCTCGCATTGCTTAACTGTCGCTCCCTCCCTAAGCATGCGAGCGAGATTGCCATGCTATTAGAAGAAAGAGACTTTGATGTACTCTTTCTAACTGAAACATGGACCAAAGCCTGCTCAGATCCAGATTTGGTCCGAGCTCTGCCTCCAAACTATGCCATACTCAGATAAGATCGGGTAGATGGTCGGGGGGGCATCGCTATTATTTACAAAAACAGCTTGGGCTGTAGGAGTTTGACTGTCGCCATCCCAGACTCATAGTCTGATGTTTGCTATCACATTTACACCAACCTGCACTGTCTTTGGGACACTGCTTTATCGTCCTCCAGGGGCACATGCGCAATTTTGTGATGAGCTCCCTAGCATTGTAACAAGCTACGCTAGTCGCTCCCCCAACTTCTCCATTTTGGGGGACTTCAATATCCACTTAGATGCGCCGGACATTCCGGCCTGTCAGAATGTAATGGCAGGCTTGGAGGTGCTCCACCTTAATCAAATTGTTAAAGGCCCCACGCATAAAGCGGGACATACGCTTGATCATTGCTTCACTAACTTGGACAATCTGAGCTTCAACAACTCTCTGATGGTTCCCTAGTCTGACCATGCACTCCTTTCCTTTTCCTGGACCCCCCATGAGCAGGCACCCCCGGCTCATATAACCAAAGAAGTGTGCCGAATCTGGTACAAGTTATCTGTAGAAGAGTGGACCGTAAATCTGAGGAAAACTATGCCCACCGGTAGTACTGATCCGTTAGTGGCCAATGCCTTTTTAATCATTGGCTGGAGTCTACATTGGACGCTACTCTGCCAAAAAACGAATTTTGCCATCGGACTGGCACTAAGAAAAAAGCATGGTACACCCCTGAACTTAAATCTCTCAAACTAATCTGTAAGCAGCAGGAGAGAAAATGGAGGAAAGACTACTCCGAGTCTAGTAAAGAGAGTTATAGAGCCTCATTGCGGACTTACAAACAAAAAATAAAATCAACTCAGTCCAGTTATTATGAAGGAAAGATAGCCTTAGCCTCTAACTACCCCCGGGAAATTTTAACATTTTTTAAATCCCTGGTCACTCCCCCTTGCACCCTCGGCGATCCACAACTTGCTTACACTCGCTGTGAGGAACTAGCAAACTTCTTTGCCTCCAAAGTGGCTACTATCTACTCCCTGTTTCACCAGACGGTCCCGGATTCATTTCGCCCTCCCCCTCTGGGTACGACTAGGTTCGAGGAGTTTATCCTGCTCGACTGCTCGACGGTGCAGCTCCTCCTGGGAAACCTCAAATCGGGGTACCCGGTCGATGCTGCTCCTCCTACCATTCAAAAAAAGGTATCAGAGACTGTTGCCCCAATCATCCTGGAGGTGATCAACTCTTCTTTGGCTGCTGGGCTAGTGCCTCCTTCTTGGAAGCAGGCGAGAGTAAAGGCTCTCCTAAAAAAAAACTAATTTAAATCCGGAGGACTGGGCAAATTATCGCCCCATCTCCTTGCTCCCAACCATCAGCAAGCTAGCTGAAAAGCACGTGAACGCCTTGCTCTCTGCTTTCATGGAAAATAATAACTCCTTACATCATACCCAGATGGGCTTTAGGTGTAAACAGGGCACAGAGACCGCCCTTATTGCAGTGGTCGAAGCAGCTAGAAAGATTGTTGATTCTTGAAGCTGCGCAGCTATTATACTATTAGACTTCAGTGCGGCCTTCGACACTGTCAATCATTCCATCATGATTCAAAGGCTTAGTGATGTAGGGGTTTCGGGTTCTGCATTGAAATGGTTTCAATCCTTCCTCACTGACAGGACTTTTTCTGTTTACGAGGATGAGGTAGTCTCCACTCAGATGTCCCTTCAGTGTGGCGTCCCCCAGGAATCGTCCCTCAGTCCCACCATGTTTAACATCTACATGAGGCCATTGGCTGAGGTGGTGTTACCCTGGGGGGGTGCAACTGGTCACCTATGCCGATGACACACAGTTGGTAATCTCTCTCTCTGGGCAGGGCTCAGCCTGTAATAATCTTTCCTCATGTCTCAGTGATGTCCTTGAGTGCATGGATGAGTCTTTCCTGAAGCTCAATGGCTAGCCCCCTCCGCCCAAAAAGAAAATCAAAAGCCTGGGTGTCTGGCTTGACCCAACCCTTAACTTCATGGTGCAAGCCCGGAAGGTGGCAGCCACCTGCTACGCCCTAATAAGATTATTAAGAAAAATTCTCAAGCTCCTCCCGTTTGAAGCCAGGCGATTCTGGTACAGGCCCTAATCCTATCGCGATTGGACAACGCGAATGCTGTCTATCTGGGGGCCCCTCAGGGAACGATCAAGATCGTACAAAATTGTGTGGCCCGACAGCTATTGGACATCCCTCGTCGAAGCTCAGCTAAACCAGCATTACCCCAACTACACTGGTTGCCAGTGCAACAGAGGATTCGGTTTAAGGCTATGACTATCGTGCACAAAGCGATGTCTGATGCTGGACCCGCCTTAATCCAACCCATGTTCTGTCCTCATCAGACCTCTCGAACCTTTAGGTCAAGCAATAAGAATCTATTAACGATCCCTAAGAACAAGAGAACCCATATGGGTGGCAAACGCTTCTCTCTTCAGGCAGCAAAGCTCTGGAACCAGCTCCCTGATTCCATCTGACTGGAAGTTAACCATCTCAGGTTCAGGAAAGTGTTAAAGACCTTCTTGTTCTCCTGAGCCGTTGGGAAATGACTCGGTTACCTAATGCGCTGGGCTGCCTCCGGGTCGCCATGCGCTATATAAGTGCGTAGTCATTCATTCATTCATTCTTGTGCCCACAACCCGAAATGCATATACACCACTTTAACAAGTAGACACACAGATAGTTACAGACACTATCCTGTGCACACACAAACCTTCATTGAAATACATGCATACACAGTCAGGTGCCCCCCCAAAAAAAAACCACACAGGAGGAGAACGAATAGATATGCACACAAACACAAAGATGAGATTACAAGGCTAGACAGATGTGCACAAGGACCCACACATAGACACAAGAACAAATAGGCAAGCCCACAGATACAAGAACAAATAGACATGCAAACAGACGCACACAAAAACAGACTTGCACACTTATACAACAAAAAGACATGCACACTGACACACATACAAGAAAATTTGCACATGCACACTCAAACTTGTATAAGAACAAGTAGACATGCACACATACGAGAAGCAGCTTGGTTCCTTGTCCATGAAGTGTTTTGAACACTATACACAGGGATTTTAACAAAATCCTTTGGACTACTGGGAGCCAGTGCAGCTCCGCCAGTGCTTGTGTTGTCGAGGAGCTGCATGCTCGAGTCAGAGCTAGCTTAGCTGCTACCGCCTGGATGCTCTGGAGTCTAGCGATAAGGTATTCTGGAGATTCCAGAAGCAAGGCATTACAGTAGTCCAGGCCACTCAGTATAATACTCCTGACTACTGTGGTTCGCGCCTTTGCTGGCAGCAGTGGCAACACTTTCCGAAGTCCTCGGATGAGAGCGTAACAACCGCCCACCAATTTATTGACATGGGACTCCTAGTTTAGTTTCTCATTGAAGCTAACCCCCAGATTGCGTACAGTGCTCACTGGTGTCAGCGTGCCATCTGAGGTTATTGGCCAGAAATCCGCTGGCAATCCTCGAAACCCCCCCCCACCTTACCTTTTTCACAAGCACTTTACCTCATCTAAAGAAGGGTTGGGAAACCTGCAATCTTTAGATTCACTGGATATTTGCTTTTCTGTACTAAGGTATATCATTGCTGCTATTAAGCCAAGTGAAAATGATGCGTCCTTAATCACAAATTGTGGAATTTTATGTTTTATATTGTTTTTAATACTCTGTAGCATTGCTGCTTTCCGTCACATGTCCTTCATACTGCACCCCATCACATTTCCTTCATTCTACCCCCTTGTGTCTGTGGATACTATGTAGCATTACTGTGTTCCATCACATGTCCTTAATTTGACTCCCTTGGGCTCGTGGGTACAGTGAAGCATTACCGTGTTCCATCGCGTGTTCTTAATTTGACTGCCTTGTGTCCGTGGATACTATGTAGCTTTACTACTTTCCATTGTATGTCCTTCATTCATCTTCCTTGTGTCTGTGAATACTCCGTAGCATTGCTGTATTCCATCATGTGTCCTTCATACTTTTCCCTTTTCTGTGGATACTCTGTAGCATTGCTGCGTTCCATCATCTGTCCTTCATTCTGCTCCCTTGTGTCTTTGTGTACTATATAGCATTACTGCGTTCCATCATGTGTCCTTCATTCTGCTCCCTTGTGTCCGTGGATACTCTGTGGCATTGGTATGTTCCATCATGTGTCCTTAATTTTTAGGTCGAGACTGGGCAGCGCATGTGCTGCTCTGAGAGGTATGATGTATTCTGGTATGGATTTGAAGCTCCGCCCACTCTCCGCCCATATTTTTTATTGGCTTGTGTTATTGTCCTTGGTAAACTGTGGCTTTTAATTGGTCAATAGGCTTAGTAGTCCCTCCTTAGTACCGCCTTGTCTCATTTTGCAGCCTCTCATCAGGGCACCCCCTGTTATATGTGTTGTTACTCAATAGTCTTTAATTACAGACTCCAAGCACTATTTAGTTAAATAGTTTGATCCTGCCTGCTGTTGCAGGCAGGGTACGCTCTCCCCCAGTGCTTTATTTTTTTTTGTAGCACGGCAAGGCACACCACGCTGATGCAGTGGTGGCCATGCCTTTAGTTTTTGTTTTAGGCCCAAACACGGCTGCATGTTTTTTCTTTCTTACTATTTGTTCAGTCTTTATTTTGCAAGAGCCCCATATGGCGCATTCACGTTAGTGGCGGGCATGCCCCATTTCTTTAGACATGGCTCATCTAAAGAAAGGTGTGCGGCCTCTATTAAAGTGAAACCACGGCATTGGACACTTTTACAAAAAAATTGCATTTGTTTGTCAACTTTATTGGCGACGTGCCCCTTATCTCTAGACAAACAGGGCCTGAAGAAAGGGGTGTGGCCGCCATTAACGTGAAAGGGCGACATAGGATGCTTTACCAAAAATAGCATTTGCAATGCAATAGGTGTCACATTTGCGAGAGTTTAAGCTATTGGCATTGTCATTTACAATGCCAATAGCTCACAGTCTTGGAAATGCAAGACCTATTGCATTGCAAATGTGTGTTTATTGTTTTTGGTATGCTCTGACCCCACCTTAGCAAGTCGGTTTCTACACTCAGCTGGCCTGCACACTGTTGGATCAGAATATATCTGAGTTTTATTATACCGTGAATCACACATTGCTTTCCCCGTGGCCCATGCTGTAGCCTCCCAACTTCATAAATAACCAATTTACAGTGTGTAGATCTAGGGGCCCTGAATATGCACAGTTTTGCTATTATATTACCTTCAAATGTGTGGTTGATTTTTTGTTGTTGAAGTGTTTATATATAGTTCGAAGGTATTAAAATATTGTACATGTTACTACAACTCACAATCTTGCCTTAAAAAGCATTAATACAATTGTGATACCTATGTATAAGTTTATAATACTGTTTACTTCTCCCTAGAAGTCACTTTAAGATTGAAGTCTTCAGCCTCAAAATGAGAAATAAAATATTTGGGATTGCACTGTATTCTGAGTTCTCTCTTGAAATAATTGCTGTTATAAAAACAGTGTTTGACGCACATACAATAAAACAAATCATTTTATGACTGTGTCAATCGTTATTTCCACTCTAGTTGGCTTGCGTTTGAATATATTAGGATTTGTGTCATGTTGTAGAGTAACTCTATTCCCCCCCTCATCAATGTAGGTCATTCAAATTGAGTAAATGTCTGAACAAAGAAAACTAAAAGTTTGACAAATACCTGTGCTGCACATAGGGGCATTTTTTTTAAGTAGTGTACGAAATTTACAATTTAATTTTCGTTTGAAATGTGAATAGTTTTATGAAATTATACGTGTTACACAATTTTCTCCGTGATACATGTCCTACAAGATACTGGTTCCAAGAAAAAATATCTTATTTGATTTTAGTAAAACATTCTCTCCTAAACAAGTCTGCTGCAGGCACACATTTTGCACATTTCTGCTGCATGTGAAATGTTGAGTAGTTTTAAAAAGTTTGCACATTTGGGAAATGTGGGAATTATACTACTTTATGCCAGAGTAAACAACATTTCTCAAATGCCGACATTTCACGCCAGTGCTACGAAATTAAGCGAGTGCAGTAAATCCCTAATTTTGCCAAAAAGCTAATGTCGCACTATCACTTTTTTCTACTGACAATGTTTAAGGAGTTTGAATCTACCTGTAAGGGAATACAACGCTGTAAAGTAGTATAAGACATTTATATACAAGCTTAGCAAAAATACTTTTAAACTGCCTTTCTACTTAGACGGAGATTGGTTTCCGAAATGACGTCTAGTTAATCCTTGAGTAGACACATCATCAGTTTCTTCCCAAAGTGAAGAGTATTGCAGTGTGTTGTATCTGTGTTGGTATGGTGTTCACGCCTTCGGTGCACTGTTGCAAAAAATGTCTTTCATCTCCTTCGGGCATTTCTCTGTCTTAAATCCTATGATCTTGTTGAAACCTGTGTTGTTACACATTTCAATCTATAGAACCCCCAAATGAACATGACACTGAAATACAGCAAGGGATACATTGGCTTTCTTCTCTCGCATATCTTTTTTACCACATCATCCTTCCAGTACATCACATGAATCTCAAAATCTATCAGCCCATTATTCATAAGGATTTTTAATTCGTTTTATGATCTAGTATTCCTGGTATTTTAAACATATCACACAATTTATTCAAACGTACACTCACTAGAATTTCTTTTTCTGTACATCACATATAGGTCATGCTTAAAACACATCTTTCTATAGTATTAGTTTCACATTAATTGTACACACATTGATAGAGACAACATATATACCACCCATCGACACACATCTCTATGCTAGTCCTGGGAAAGATTCCCTTAGAAGTGCCATCTAGACAATTGCAGTAGGTGCTTACTGAACATTAAGTCAGCATTTCAGTGATAATGCTCAATGTCACTTAGTTTCGCACGGCAAAGGAGCATAAATCAATAACGCTTCAGCAGGATCATCTGTTACAATTCAGAGGAATGCACAATCAATATTTCCATGTTGACTATGCAGCTTTAAACGGCTTCCAAACATAAAATCTTAACTTTATAGCATTTTTAATGAATGAAGACTCTACCCCTACATTTCAAATATTTTACTGTGATGCTTTTTTCATCTTGCCTTATGATGAACTTTGCAAGTTAGGTGTTTAACTGTTACATTTCTCACCTGTGGTCATGATACATATATGCTCATACAAGTGGTCTATAATTCAAAGCATACCTAATGTTATACTAGAATTCACATATGTAAATTTAAATACTGGCCAATTTGATATCTTATTCCAAATCGATCCTCCCTTTCTTCTAAAATGGCCCAATTTGGACTACAGTTTCAGTTCTTTATTTTGTCGCCAGTTATAGTGGAAAGTTTGGGCTCAGTGCATTGAGGTGATACAGTAGATTCTGAAAATGCACAGCTGCAAAGTGGAAAATACCAAAGTTCTGTGACAAAGGAGGTATTTGGTCTAGTTTCTTAAGTTTCTTGACCATTCAAACCATCAAGCACGTGGCACTCTCCAGAAGGGCTGAAGAGAGAATCTGCAACTCTGACTAGCAGAATGCAGAATGCTGTATTCCTCTAACTGTGAGAGCACAAGAATTTCTTCAATAGTCCCGAATAAATGATCTGCTAGGAAGGCAAACCTAAGCTTGGTGCCAGTGTGGAAGGTAGATATTTGGTGCGGTAAGAGAAGTAGGCTGTGAAGTTGATGAGATTTACTGCACATAGCCCTTTTGAATTTGTATTTTTTTGCTGTTGCACTTGCTGCTAGCGAGTACAGATGGTATCTATTGTGTAGGAAGAAGAACTATAGCCAGTGCTAGTGAAATTATTTTAGAGGGAATGGTACTGAGTAGGGCCTGGTAGTCAATATATCACATGTTGATGAGTGCTCAAACAGAGTGAGAAGAAATGGATCATTTATTTTGACAGTGTATGTGGAGGGGGAGACAGCTTAGATTTGACAAGCACAAAAGTATGGTATTTAAAACAGATGATCTTTATGTTCTTACTAAAGGGTTTTCTGATGTTGGTAGTTCCGGAAAGGATGAGAAAAACTTCTTTCAAATCTTATTGCGGTACTTCTGGGTAGTGTAAAATCTACATCTTTCCAACACCTGCTAATGATCTACTTTGCACAGGCTGGTTGAAGTTTCAGAGATGACGTTTCAAGACTGTGGAGCTGATTTAAAATATCACTTAGAGAAGGTCGACACAAATAACACTTTTACTGTTACTGGCAAATCTAATCCATAATCAGAATGGCATTGAAAGAAAGCAGATTATTATTTGAGGTCAGTGTTAGACCTGTCAGCCTTGGGGTGGTCTCCCCCAAACCTTTTGCCTTCCTTCTTCATTGTTTGCTGATCTAGTGTATGCTGGACTTAGGACTCTGCACACTTTACCACTGCTAACCAGTGCTAAAGAACATGAGCTCCCTCCCTAAAACATTGCCATATAGGCTCATCCCAAATTGGCATATTTTATTTACTCATAAGTCACTAGTAAACAAGTACCACATGTACCTAGGGCCTATACATGTAATGCTACTAGTGGGCCTACACCACTGATTGTGTCACCCACTTAGGTAATCCTTTAAACATGCGTCAGGTATTGAAGGCACTGAACAGCCCCTATGACAGGGTGCAATGCATTTAAAAAGTAGGACAGCTGCTTTTAAGTTTTACATTACCTGTAGTGAAAAACTTAAATAATTTTTTCACAACTTCAAGGCTTATCTCTCCCATAGGATAACACTGGATTATAATAATGCTTATTGCATTGTATAAGTATGATTTCCAAATGGGAACAGCGCTTAGAGACCCCTGTGGTTATAACGCGCCATACAAATTAAATAAATAAATAAATAAATAAATAAATAGGTATCCAGTTCATATCTGGTGTCTCTGGATTCCTAATTTAAAACCCTAATTCATGGTGAAGTTGGATTTTTAATTACAATTTTGAAAAGGCCACTTTTAGAATGTTGGCATTTTCCTTCCTTAGCCATTTCATGCCTGTAGTCTGTCTTTGGTCATATGACTAGGTGTTGCTGATAATTGGACTGTGCATATTCCTCCTTGAGAGCTACATACAATATGGAGCTTAGGTGTGCCTGAACAGTCCATGACTAGCATGAAGGGAGGGAGGAACTGGGCAAAGCCCCATGTACACCTGAAAAGGATGTGTCCTGCCTCCAAACAAAAGACTGCATACCCTCTGGAATTAGTCTGGAGTCGGTACAAGGAATTCAAGATGCCTGGGAACTGCAAAGGGAAACTTCTAGAAGCTCCCCCTCACTTCAAAGACATAGCTAGGTATACATACTGGACCTCAGACACCACCAATTTACTACACTTCTCGAACTGTATATACTCTGCCAGGAAGAAGAACTGATATGCTGTTAAAGGACTGCCACTCTGCTGGACTCCACTATGCTGGACTACTGCCTTGTGGTGCTGCTGTGTTCTGTGCTGACCTGCTGTCTGCTGTCTGCTGCCCTCATGCCTGGGTGAGAATGACTGGACCTACATTTCTTTAAACCAGAACCCTAGAGTGACACCAAGAGCTATTTGGCTAGCCTCCAGACTCGAGCATCAGGGGCAGAAGGCTCCAACCTTACACCTGGGCTCTGCCAGCTGGGAGTATACCCTGCCAAGTGGTGCCACCCCAGTCCGAAAGTCTTTGAAGTGGGCTTAAGGTGCTATGCCAGCCTCTGTGGATCGAGTAGAACCGATGAATCTCCTCTGCTGCGCCCCTGCATTGCCACCACAGCACTCATCGCATTTAGAAATACAGCTGTAAGATGCATTCATTGGCGCAGGCCGTCACATTTCTCGTTGACAGCAGTCTCGACAAGAATGGGTCCCGCATTACACGTCCTTAGAACTGACACATCTCCCCAACTGTACTGCACATCCCTGACTCTGGACTTCACATTAAAAGCCCTTGTAAATGGAATCTTCTACGATGATGCAACAGGACCTCACACTGCAGCATTGCTGCATCTTAAAACTAATTTCTAAAGACTGTGATCCCTAGACAATAATCTAGTACAATACAAATTAATATAGACTCTATCAGTGCTATATTTCTCTGTCCAGCTCGACAGGTATTTAATATGCAAAAAAGATATAACACAAAGTAAAGGAAACAATCCAAATGGCACACAGCCTGCGTCCTACTAACATGAATGGACAAACAACATTAAGTTAAGGGTTGAGGCAAAAAAGCATGTCTGTATATGAGCAAAATACAAATGGAACAGACAGAATATAGTAGAGACACCATTACATATTAAGCATAACACTTGGACTGTCTTTAGAAATAGTCAACTTACCCAAGGTCCCTGACCAATCACAAATTGGGTCCCTTCTTCTTTTTTCAACAGCATCTTAGAACCAAAGCATTACCTCTGCTCCATGGTGCATCTTCAATGCGAATCCTCACAACACTCAGCAAAACAGAATTGAAGGTACTTTGTTCAGCAGGCCTAACTGGGTCCTTGTATCCGTCCTGTGCTCCATTGTGGTCAGTCTTAACCCCTCCGCTGCGCTGAACATTCCACCCCAGTGTGGAACGTTCTATTAAGCGGGCAGGGCTGCGACGTTCAGCAGACGTGCGCAGCAATACCGAGGTAGTGCACATGACGCCCGCTGAACGTGCGCAGCACTTAACGGGTTAACTTGTAACTTTGTCCCTGTCTGGTGCAACCAGATATCCCCAGTAGGTGCTTTCCATCTTTTGGTGTTATTTTCACTAAAATATTTCAAATTGAATATCTCCGGTTCTACTGATTGGATATTTGTTGCTTTGGTCTTGTTTATTTTTATTTGGAAAATAACTTTATTGTGCAAAACTCTTGTTGGCTTCTTTTGTGTTGTGTTGTCACTGTGTCACTGATTGAAGTGTTGCATAAATACATTACACATTGCCTCTAAGTGCTGTGTGCCAAGCAACCCGAGGTTTGAGCACAAGTTAATTTAGGGTTTGCTTGTGGCTTCACCGTGAGGAGAGTCGTGGTTGCTGCTTGAGAAGGGTTTCCCCCCTCGAACCAGTAACCCAATTTCTTACAGTGGGCAACTGCCCAACTTGATGAATAGTAATACTCCTCATCAGGTTGAACCCTGAAAGTAACTACATTCACCTGAGCTACACCACCTGGTAGCTATTGCTCAGGTTAGACAGACTTAATTTAGGGCAATGTGTAAATAACTCATGCAGTACAAAACCATTACTAAAGTAAAAACACCAAGCAATAAAAATTCCATTTTATATAAAAAATCGAGAAACATGTAATAAACAATGTGCCACCAAAATGACAAAAATCCAATGAGGGTAATCAGAGATATGAAAGTTTAATGATTTAAGCAGAAATAGTGCCAAAAATCACTAAGCTCCAATATTAGTCAATGGAATTGGTAGACTTAAACTTGAAAACACAAGATAAAAGGTCCAGGCACCCTAAACCTGCACTGGTGTATTTAGTTGTTCTAGGTAGTATAAGCAGACAATGGTAGTGCAAGAGCTTGGAGCCTGACCTTCCTTAATGTTTTGGATAACCAAAATTAATGCAAGATTCAAGAAATCTCAGCACATACCCATATATTTGGAATATCAAAAATGATATAGTACAATCCGTTATTTTCAAATAAGAAAGAGTATCAATCACAATCACTGTGAATAAACTCCCTGACCTTCCTAGCTCCCTTAATGTTTTGTATAACCAAAATAATGCAAGATTCAAGAAATCTCAGCACATACCCATATATTCGGAATATCAAAAATGATATAGTACAATCCGTTATTTTCAAATAAGAAACAGTATCAATCACAATCACGGGGAATAAACTCCCAAAAGAAAAATCAATTTGCTGGAGACTTCTGAAATGAAAAAGGTATTAATGCCCTTTAGTTTTTATTGTATATTGCACTTGGTCCAAAGGACATCCTTATTCCCTCAGTTCTCTTTTTAACAAACTAAATGAATTAGAGTTTGTAATGGTTGAATATTTTATATATATGTTGAACAAGTAGACTAGAACTTGGCATGATTTTAGGCCTACCATGATGGAGTCTTGGATGGATATACCAAGTGGATTGGTCTCTATGAAAAGCCAGGAAGTCAAAACGTTCAAAAACGTTTCTAGGTCCTACTTGAGAAAGGGACTTTGTCACTTTTTTATAAAGAAAAATCTTCCATGAGCAGATAATCTCTAAAATTGTAGCCACCGCCATGGAACAGAAGCCTGGATACCTACAACAGGTTGGTTTACTGAAGCTCTGGAGCTTTGGAGATTTTGTGGTGAAAATGTTAAAAGTCCCAACACAGAATGGAGGTATGAGGACCCTAGCTGACATTCAATCCAACACACTGAAACTGCTGGTTGGATACATATAGCTGAAGCTTTGAAGGAAAAGTTTTCACAAATTTCCAGGTTTTTCTGCTGCCCAAGCAACAACAGGAATACACTTCTTAGTTTCTCAGGACCTCCGGGAAAGGTATCTAGAGACTCGCGGGGTGCCAGGCAGGAGCCAAAAGCAAAGACCAGTCCAGGTCCAGTTACCACTGGTTTGCTTGGCACTTCAGGGAAAAGTCTCCTGCAGTTTGTTGTGTCCCTGTAGCCATACAGGAGGTCAGTCAATTAAGCGTTGGGGTCCACTTATTTGTCCATGGTACAAGGTTTAATCCTTCAGGGCTCCTCTGAGGTCACAGACAGCAGATCCAGCCCTCTTCTGATCTTGTACATGTACAGAAAGTGATTTTGGGATGGTGCATGTGTAAGCCACAATTATGCCTGAAACAAGCTATTAGCTGAGAGTGACTTCTAGTTGCTTCGTAACCAATGGGGTAAAAGTTCCCAGGGGCAACGCTACCCACTTTTTCAGCAGTTCTTGTCTGCCCTCCCACAAATAATCCCACAGTGCCCCTTACTCTCAAAATCAAAGATGGAGAAATCATTTTTTCCTTTGTGCAGAGACTTTGTGCCCGCCCAGAGGTGTAACCCAGGAAAATGAGCACTTTCAGCCTCTTTGGCCACTGAAAACTTATTCTGGGGCTAGCTTTCCTCCCGCAGGGTTTAGTGCCAACTTGACTAGGAGGAGAAAAACTGGGGCCTTTCCAGGTGTAATATGACATGTCAGGACAGGTCCCTTTGAAGTAAATTAAGTTCCTGGGCTCAACCCAACTTTTCTTCCTGCCAGGGGTAGACAAACACCTCCCCAATGTTCACCCTAGTTGGCAGGGTATGCCAGACATGAGTCCCTTGCTCACTTTGCCACTGAATTCAAGCTAGCCTGGCTGATGAGGGCTGTTAGCCTAACACCAGTCCCAGGATGCTTGCTTCCAGTCCGGGGAAGACATAGCTTGGCAGTTCGGGCTGGTCTGTTTTCCTGAGCCACAGGGTCAAGACTAATTTGCATCTAGCGGTGTCTGAAGTGGGGTGGCGAAGTGTGAGCTAAAAAAATTATGATGGATTCAATCCAGATCTGTGACTGAGGGTGAGTGTCCTTGTTTTTGGTTTGTTCCTCCTAAGTTGGCAGGTTGTGCCCAGACGTGGGTCCCTTACTCACTTTGCCACTGGATTCAAGCTAGCCTGGCTGATGAGGGCTGTTAGATCGAAACCGGTCCTAGGATGCTTGTTTCTGGTGCAGGGAAGACATGGCTTTGCAGTTCAGACTGGACTGTTGCCATGAGGCACAAGGTCAAGACTGATTTGCATATAGCTGTATCTGAACTGGGGTGGCGAAGTGACCTAAAAAAAATGATGGGTTCAACCCGGATCTGTGACGGGGGGTGAGTGTCTGGAAAGTTTCAGCGCTCCATCCATCATCTCCTTGTGTTTTGTTTGTTCGCCCTAAGTTGACAGTGTATGGCCAGACGTGGGTCCTTTGCTCACTTTGCCACTGGATTCAAGCTAGCCTGGATGATGAGGGCTGTTACCCTAAAACAGGTCCCAGGATGCTTGATTCCGGTACAGGGAAAACACAGCTTGGCAGTTCGGGCTGGACTGCTCCCATGAGACACAGGGTCAAGACTGATTTGCATATAGCTGTTTCTGAACTGGGGTAGCGAAGTGAGCTGAAGAACGATGATGCATTCAACCCAGATCTGTGCCTGGGGGTGAGTGTCTGAAAGGTTTCAGTGCTCTGTCCATCATCTCCTTGTGTTAGTTTGTTCACCCTAATTTGGCTGGGTATGCCCAGAAATGGGTACCTTGCTCACTTTGCCACTGGATTCAAGCTAGCCTGGCTGATGAGGGATGTTAGCCTGAAACAAGTCCCAGGATGCTTGTCTTCAGTCCAGGGAAGACATAGCTTGGCAGTTCGGGCTGGATTGTTCCCCAGAGCCACAGGATCAAGACTGATTTGCCTATAGCTGTGTCTGAACTGGGGCGGCGAAGTGAGCTAAAAAACGATGATAGATTCAACCCAGATCTGTGACTGAGGTTGAGTGTCTGAAAAGTTTAACACTCCGTCCATCATCTCCTTGATTTTGGTGTGTTCCCCCTAAGTTGGCAGGGTATACCCAGACGTGGGTCCCTTGCTCCCTTTGCCTCTGGAGTCAAGCTAGCCTGGCTGATGAGGGCTGTTAGCCCGAAACTGGTCCCAGGATGCTGGTTTCCTGTCCAGGGAAGACATGGCTTGGCAGTTCGGGCTGGACTGAAGATTTATAGAACTAAATGTATTGCAAAAGTCACATATGGGAGCGAGATATGGGGTTACACTGGGAACGAGGCACTGCAAATCACCGAAAACACCTTTTTGAGATGGGTGCTGTTCTTACTGCAGAGCACCCTGTAGTAGGTTGTGCATGAAGAGTTGGGGATGGCTTTTCTTTCCGATGAGTTGGCCTTTTGTCCCTTAGCATTGTGGATGAAGGTCTGGACCAAGAAAGCAAATTCCCTCAGCAAGGACGCTCTAATGGATTACCTTTTTCTTGACCACACTACTTGCATCAGTTGGTTAAAGTATGATAGAGAACATTTTTGCAGTCTGGAAAGGGCATGCCTATTTTAAAATCCAGAACTGATATGTAAAAGAGATCTAACTCGGCTGAAAGAGCATATTCTAGAAAGGAGCCTTTGGGGTAGAGAGGAAATAGAGTTGAGAAAGCCCAGGGTTTGCAGGTACATTGCCCTGAAAACTGTGCCTGCTGTTGAACCATACCTTCTAGGAATCAAAGGTAATCATGATTGCTTCATATTGACTAGATTGCGGCTTGATATTTTTCATTATCTTCTGGCCCAACCACGTGGCGCACATAAAGGACAGTGTTTCATACACTGTGGCTGCGATGGTCAGTCTCTACAGGATATGATGCACTTTTTAATGTTTTGTAATTTTTATGAGTGCCCCAGAAAGTCTTTTATCATTCCAAATTTAAAAAAAATTAAAACAGTACCAGTGTAATTTTGTACCTCCTCACTGAGTGAAAATGCCATTTCTAATGTTGCAAAAGAGAAGGGGTGGGAGACCCAATATACCCTTGCGGGCTTGGGCTTAGAAAAAGGTGCCAGCAAGGGGATACTCGTTTTCACATGACTTGGTTAGAACAGAGAGTTTCCACCAGCGAGCTGCGAGCGTCTGCACCTAGATGTGTGCACTATTTTCCTAAAACAAATTGGCCACAATTACCCAGGTCAATATCCACAACGAAATAAGCAAGACGACAGCTTTTGATAAATAGTTGCCCATCGGCTCCGGAAACATTGAATATTCAGAACATCAAGATCGTAGCCACAAGTCTCTAACATCATCTATCCAGAAGTTATAACTAAGGATCAGTCTAAGAAAGGGATCACAGCTACAAATGAAATTTGTTTGTCCTGAAGATGGTCTGAAAGAGTTGCACCACTAAAGACTGAAACATCGACGAGAAAGTCCTTCACCTCACCTGTTCTTAATTTTACCAGTGATCTTTATTTTAGGAAAAATAGGAGTCATTTGTTTTTTGTTTACCCTGGTATGGACTTTTTTTCTCAAATGAATTATAGGAATAAGTGGATATTTTCTTGTTCATTTGAAATATGATGATTCATTTCCATTGTTAACATGTACCCTATTAATTAATTTTTGCTCATACTATATATAAGAGAATTATTTTTTACATGAAAATTGTTCCAGTGTTGCTTTCTTGTAATGTCATTTGAGTCTATAAAGTAAGACTTTAGATTGATTTCTCAGATACCAATTGGGTTAGAACAGGCTAACTAAGAAACAAAACTAATTGTCTGTCATCTGTGAGAAATTTCTAATGTTGCACATGTTTCACTCTAAAATATTGTGCACATTACCTTGAGGGCATTACAATGTGCATATGGGTGACTCCTACCTGTTAAAAGGGTGATTTTGTGAGGTCTTTGCAGCC
Organism: Lissotriton vulgaris; assembly: GCF_964263255.1. Classification (NCBI taxonomy): domain Eukaryota; kingdom Metazoa; phylum Chordata; class Amphibia; order Caudata; family Salamandridae; genus Lissotriton; species Lissotriton vulgaris. Next base: position 951,562,515 of record NC_141698.1, read on the forward strand.
AAGTTCAAGCTAATACTTCAATGCCACTGTAGTGGATGGCACAATAGGAACTGCAATCCATAGGTGGCATTTAAGTCGCCATGCCAGGGCTGTATTTCTGCACCTTATAGGAAAGTTAACTGCACCAATCAGGTTTAGGACAATTTCGAGATGTTTGAAAGGAGATCACAGGCACTTTACTCCTATTTAGCAGGGGTTCTAACACCAGCAAAAGAGAGACGGTAACAATTGGGTGTAAACCACACAAAAAGATATTCAGTTCCTGAAGGCTTAACTATTTTAAATGTATTAAGTCAGTGCTTACTTTGTTGCAGAATAGGTTTTGCTAACATGCCTGCTCCCACTGCAGCAGTGTTGTCTTGATTCCACCTTATGTCTCTTTAAATCACCAACCAACACTACCTGACTCGTTATCTCACTCTTTGGGGTCCTTTTTAGGTCAAGCCTGGGTAGCGCATGCGCTGCTCTGTGAGGCATGCTGTATTCAGGTAGGGACTTGAAGCTCCGCCCATATTTTTCATTAGTTTGTGCCATTGTCCATTGTATACTGTGTTACTTCATTGGTCAAAAGGCTTAGTTTCCCTCCTCTGTACTACCTTGTCTCATTTTGCACCTTCCCATGCAACATCCCCTCTTTCGTGTGTTGTTACTCAGTATACTTTAATTACAGTCTCCTAACACTATTTCCTCAAATAGCTTTGTCTTTGTCCTGACTGCTGTTGCAGGCAGGACATGCTCTCTACTAACGCTTTTTTTTTTACAGCTCGAACACCTTTGCAATGGAAAAGGTCTCTCATTTGCAAGAGTTAAAGCTAGTGGTATTGTAAATAACAATGCCTTTTATTTATCTGTTTTAAAAACAACGCGTGAGTAAAAGGCATTGTCATTTACAGTGCCAATAGCTCAAACTCTCATAAATGCAAGACATATTGCAATTCAAATGCTTGTTCATTCTTGCTTACACTCTTTTTTACTATTATCCATCTTTCTTTTCTTTCTCTTTCGTGCTCAATGTCTGATTAAAAAAACATAAGCGCTGGTTCCAAAAAATGAGTACCGGTGGGCCACCTGCAACCACATCAAGCACAAGGCTCAAACATGCATTATCTAAGTTTGCTGCTTTACTTGACTGTCCCAAATCTCTTAAGCATAAAGCGATGAGAAGTCACTGATCCATTTGAAAACAATGCATTCTACATATCTTTATGAATGACTAACATTTTGCCCTGGTCTGCTAACGAATATGCAATATAATTTTGATTATTACAATAAAACAGCATTATATATTTATAAAGCACAAACACCTTTGTAGATACAGGTAAAATACACATCTATATATATGAAAACAGAAAAAATAATATGGCATACTTGTCTGCGTTCAAATGGGCCTGTATAAAATCGGTATGGACTTTCTATAATTCTCAGTTTTTTCAATCCCGTTTATGGTATGTCTTTTAGTGCTTTATTTCTCCAAGATGTATGAATGTATCTCTATAATAGCGATTTGTGCCTTTTGGTGTTTTAAGGTTTTTCATTCATTGTAAACGGCTGTAGTTTGTTTTCTTTCTCTGTATAGTCTATAATACATAGACGTATGCTATTTTTATATACTTATTTCAGTCCGTTTTACAACATCTTCTTTCAGGTAAAAAGCTGCAGAAAGAAGACATTTTTCATTTGTGACAATCATCACTTGTGTTGCTTGAATGCTGTATATATTGATCAAAGTAAGAACCTCTTTTATAATAAACATGTCAGCACATTCAGCCTATAGAGAAGATGGGTGTTTGGGAGATAACTAATCTACATTTTTTAGTGCTGTTGTCTGTAAGAAATATTGTATCGTGTCTCGAACATCATGTTTTTATATTGTTTTAGAACATACATATTTATGGTAAGATTCTGCTCGATCACCTATTACAGCGGGATGGTACAGCATAAATACCACAAAGGAAAGCACACAGGACGGGATGAGGGAATGGAACAATACAAAACGTAATGACAGATTGCACAGTACAGAATAATACGAAGCATGGAAAAACATCAAACGACACTGTACAAAAACTGCAAAGCAAACTGAAGAATGCAAAAGCACAAACACTAAAGAAGACAGGCATTAAACACCATTCAGAATATTTTATTCTTCCACCTAAAACCAAATGTGAGGACGCCGAAATGACCACTTCGAGTTCTAGAAAAATGACTTCAACAAAATAAATTGCGAGTGTGCAGGTTCAAACACCGACACACTACCACCGTCAACCACAAAAACAAGATTCATAATTACACATCGCTGTATAGCGCCTCAACACGGTTTATACACACAACTGTGACTGCATGCATGCACTATTGTGACTGTATGCAGGTAGCATAGAAATGCATGACTGTACAAACATTCAAAACAACAACCTGGTGGCACATCTCATAAATATCATGGCTATAGTCTCAGACATTACATTCACTTACAGCAACATACACATCTGTTTCAGTTGTAAATGTGGGAGTGGTGAAGGAACGCTTGGAAAATGGGCTATGTCTACTACAAAGTGGGCGGATAAAATAGCAAATTAAGCAAGGGTACACGGAAGAATATGTAAAGACAACACACCTACAAAATGGTTAGTCAATTGCAATTCACAAAATTCACATCTATTTCATTAGTGCTTTATCCCGAATAGTCCCAGACTAGACTTGAACAAAGGGTCTTATTATGAGTTAGGCAGTCCCATGGATCACTGTATAGGCGGTGGCGTTAGGAGCGCTGTGAGCTTGGCAGTCCGACCGCTGTTTTATGAGTTGGGTGCATTGGCTTTGGGAAGACTGCCGCTAGACTGCCGAGACCACCAGCAAACCGCCAACGTCTAGGTTCGTGGTCGGGAAAAGGCAGCAGCCGTAGGGTGGTACAGGGGAGCTGCACCACCGTCCGTATTATGAGATGCCTGTTCCACAAGTGCACCGCAGCAGTCCAACCGCCTGTTTGAAGGTGGTAGAGATGAAGTATTTGGGGTGCGTACCTTTCTCCAGGTCCCCCTGAACAGCTGGATCTTCCCCCAAGGATTACAACCCTGTTTGCGGCAATCTTCGGTGAGTCCATTTGGAACCAATGACCCATTGTTAGGACTGACCACATATGGACTTAACCCCAGTAATGGATATATGGTATTTTTCCACAGTTATCATGCATATGTGTGCATCCAACAGATCTGCAATCGAAATACACACGCAGTATTTGTGAAAAATACTCACCACAGCTGCAAGATCCCTACCTCCACACCGCCACCCCCGTGGTCAACTCATAATACATCTGTCTTTGGACTGCTAGTGCTGTGAGTAGCTGGCGGGTGCAGACGCGGTCCTACAGCAGTCGGACCTCCAAACTCGTAATAAAGCCCTAAGTCACACACTACATGTGGCCACTCACACAAGAACTGCAAGGTAGTCACATGAAGTTCAAGTCAGGCATAGAATAAGCACAAAGCCCAACACCTAAAACAAATTACTTTATGTATGTGTGCCCCATTATTAAAACCTTTGTATATACATGAAACATAACAGTAAACATTCTTAACAACTATACAAATCACATAACAGATGCACAACGATAGAAAATTACAATAATGTAATCAATGTTTTAAAAACATAACTCACCTTACATTTAAATACAAACTCCACACATTCTTAAATGGTACAACACATTGTCTGTCCCAAACAAACACACACACATACAAGCAGTGACACACATCACAACTGTATCTGATGTTTCATGTATCTTATGCCATGCTTCTACAGTACCTACAGCACAAAGGGGAGTGGCAGGGCCCAGGAAGGGTCTCTATTCATGTGCTCTAACTAGTAATATTTGCCTGCTGGGTATTATTTTTTTCAATTGATATCTGTCAATGCATTGAGGATGCGCGTAGTGCACTATGGGGTTAAAATAGGAAATGGGAGGATGAGAGGAGTTGGACGAAGGCCCCTATCCAGGTGGTAAAGGCTTTCCCTAGAGGTAGACACAGATCCTCTTTTATCTCACCCACCTTCATGAACATTTTCCCTCCACTATGCTCCCTGACCTGAAAAATGGCCTGCTGTTTCCATAGGTCTCAATGTAAGGCTAGGTATGAAACTAAATTCTTCTATTTTGACATTATATTTGTATTCTCAAATCATGTAACACTCTCTCAACCCTCACTACTCATTCACACACAACTTAACTATCATTTATATTTTGCAGTGTTTAGATTGTTCTAAATCCACGCTTTTTTAACATTGTTCCAAATTCAAGGCCTTTTAATGGCAAGAGCAGGTGTGAGGGTACCATCTACTGTGGCAAGATGACAACCCAGGCACATGTGAAGTTATCCAAACCACACTTTTCAATTTAAAGTTATATGTGGCATTGGCAGCAATCCTTTCTTATGTTATGTAGAACTACATATAGGTAATATGCTCTTGACGTTTTCATGATAGTAACTTTATGGCCATATTTTATGTTGCTCGTGTCCCTGTCCACTTATGTTAGGAGATGGGGACACCTACTTTTACTGTTAGACATAATTTCTGAATTGCATTTAGGCAGAATTTACATCTAGTTACAGGCATACACATGTATGTAAATTTCCGCCCGTAGATATTTACCTCTTATGAATTGTTCTCAACAAGCTGAGTTTCATGGTGGTCACCAGTGGGAATGCTAGAATTTTTGTGCAACTAATTAAGTCATTTATTTCTAAATGACATCTTTCATCCAGGCTTACCCAGTCCACCTTTTAGGAAATCTGTACTTCTTATAAGAGTGCTTGGGAGAAAGGTTAGCCTTCCGAGTGTGGGGTACTTAAGTTATTTATTTCTAAATTACCTGTTTCATCAAGGCATAACCTTATCACCTTTTTTGACATCTGCAATTCTTATGAGTACTTAAGAGAGAAGTTTGGCTTACGGTGTGTGTTTATCAAGTTATTTATGTGTTTGAGGTTATTAAGTTATGCATTTCTAACTTACATGTTTCATCAAGGCTTGGTATCCAACCTTCTAGGATATCTGTACTTCTTATAAGAGTGCTAAGAAGAGACATGGGGCATCTGAGAGGGAGGTGGGGAGTCTCCAGTTACTATTGCTTATTCATGGACTGAGGCTCATTGTGATGTTATGCTTTCTTCTCCTTTAAGACCATGGAACCTTTTATCTGTATTCTAAGACCTTACAATCCTTGTACTTGATTCTTGCTTGGAATTTGATGTTTTGTCAGTTGATGCTTGCTGTTTGCGGATGAGGTTATTAAACCCACTATTCCACTTTACCTTGTCATTTCTCCTTATTTAACCTCTTGTTTACAACTTTTCATTGGCGACGATTGGAAAACGACCTCAACACGACAGCAACATAAAAAAAAAGTGAAACCGACCTTGTCTCTCCCCCACGGCTGTTTGATCGTGAAGAGAACCGTTGACTTCACAGCTGCTGAACTGATTTATTGTAACGGTGAGGAGAACGGATGGAGGAAAAGCCTTGCATGAAAGATTTTACGGGACTTATTTTAAGATAAATTTGATAAAAAGGAGTTGGTGCTGTGCGCGTGAAACGTCTTTGATGACGTTGTAGAAATGCTTTGTTTTAACTGAACGAACGCTGCGGTCCAGCCGTACGTATCTAATGTTGCGTTCCAGCAAAGGACGTCCCAGCTGTACGTCTCATTCGATGATGTTCGTCTTTACGTCATAGACGTTGTATTCCAGCTGAAGGCGCCCGTGTAAAACAATTAACCATTCCTACACTGCGAGTGTTCTGTTCTTCTATTGAAAAGCATTTGACAATTAAGAGATTCTTTTTATGACGTTTTCTTCACTCGGCTAACAAAGAAAAGACAAACACTTTTTTTTAAACAACAATCCAAAGAGGAATAAAATTCTATTTAATCCTGTACAATGGAATAACTATATTATATTACAGAGAGTTCTGCTATAATTCATACAAAATCGTCTTCACAATTTAATTATAAAAAAAAAGAAGAAGAATACTAACTCAAAAATAAATAAATATATATATATTTTTTTTTAAAGGAAAGAATTGATTCTGTTAAATATATTGGTGCATATTTTATTTAAAAGTTTAAAAATGCAGAATGTTACTCAACCTGCGTTTTTCCTAACAAGTCCTGGAGAACCAAATGTAAAATGGAAAAAATGGAAAACATTTTTTGCAAATTATGCAAGAGTTTGTGGAACTAATTTAAGTGTGGAAAGAAAGCATAACATCACACTCATCTAAGGCATAGGAAACAAGAAGACAAGGAGTGACTGCAATGTAGTTTAAGTCCTCCCATTAACTAATTGCGTTTGATCAAGGCAGGAGAACAATCATCCTCCGGTGTGACAGCGGCAGATGAGCGGTGTCTGATCGAAGGCAAGGTGAGTGGAGCAGAGGTTTCTGGATGGGTAGTGGAAGTTCAGGTGGTAGTTCATGTATGTAAAAAACAAATTTGTGGAGGGTCAAGGGGAATATTTAATGACCTGTCTGCTCAATCCCCTATTAACAAGATACTGAACACACAAGAGAGCAGACCAGGTCTGTGGATGGTGTATGGCTATACCAGTAACTGCGATACAATTGGCTGCCCGTATGGGCCAATGTTGCTGGAAAATGCAATTCAACACATAATGTTGTTGAACACAAAAGCTAGAACAATTCTCATCAGCCCACCTCTTTGGTGGAGTATTCGTCATGTGAGAATTGTTGATCATTCCATCCCGCAACTGACCATGTAGTGTCAGTGCGAGAATGGATATCAGATCTAGCCGTGATGTTCATCCTAGACTGATGTAATAAATGTGCAGTGCTCAAATTATAGTGACAATTAAAATCAACTACCTAGATTCTGGGAAACATTGAAGCAGAAATCTGAGTGTCAAGGGTTAAAAACACGCCGGGTAATAAGATTACCCTATGGCGCTGTGTAGTGCGGTCGACATGTTTCAGCCTAAGGGGGTGGTGCCCCGGCTTTCTTCAGGACCTTCAAGACATGAAAATAGCTACTGCAACTATACGTGATATGTTCGGTTGAAAAATATCAATAAATGTACTTGAAAAAAGGTACATATCTACCAGGGATCTTGAACGCTTAATATGCCCACTGGAAAGAGGGAAGCATATCTTCTTCCTAATATAAAGACAAAGGGTCTTTTCAACCGAACATATCACGTATAGTTGCAGTAGCTATTTTCATGTCTTGAAGGTCCTGAAGAAAGCCGGGGCACCACCCCCTTAGGCTGAAACATGTCGACCGCACTACACAGCGCCATAGGGTAATCTTATTACCCGGCGTGTTTTTAACCCTTGACACTCAGATTTCTGCTTCAATGTTTCCCAGAATCTAGGTAGTTGATTTTAATTGTCACTATAATTTGAGCACTGCACATTTATTACATCAGTCTAGGATGAACATCACGGCTAGATCTGATATCCATTCTCGCACTGACACTACATGGTCAGTTGCGGGATGGAATGATCAACAATTCTCACATGACGAATACTCCACCAAAGAGGTGGGCTGATGAGAATTGTTCTAGCTTTTGTGTTCAACAACATTATGTGTTGAATTGCATTTTCCAGCAACATTGGCCCATACGGGCAGCCAATTGTATCGCAGTTACTGGTATAGCCATACACCATCCACAGACCTGATCTGCTCTCTTGTGTGTTCGGTAGTTCATGTATGCCAGTTCTTGGTCATGGAGGGTTTAGTCGTGGGTCAGAAGCTTGAATGGGCATCTTATCTGAATGAGAAGCCAGTGGAGGTCTGTCAGGTGTTGAGTAATGTTGGTCCTTTTGGGGAGGTTGAGGATCAGTCTTACTGCTGCAAACTTGATCATCTAAGGTCTTCTCAAGAGTTCACCGGTGGGGCCTGCATAGAGTGAGTTGTCATAGTCCAGATGGCTGATGATGAGGTCCTGCATCACTGTGTTCCAGGTGGTGATGGGAAGCCATTTGAAGATTCTGTGGAGTATGCGGAGAGTGTGCACGCAGGCTGAGGGGATAGCATTGACCTGCCTTTTCATGGAGCGTTCGCTTTCCAGGACGATGATGAGATTATGCGCATCGTCTTTCAGAGTAGGGGCATGTCAGAGTTCCGCTGGCAACCAGGAGTCATTCCAAAGGTAGCTGTGGCTGCCAAAAATCAGAACTTTGGTCTTGCTCATGTCGAACCTCAGTCAGTAGTCTTTCATCCAGGCTTAGATGCACTTCATGCAGTTGTGGAAGTTGGTTTTCATTGTGGTGGGGTCTGCTACGAGTGAGAGGATGAGGAATGAAATGTATTTGAGTTTACAGTATGTCCTCTTAAAAAAGATCTAGCACAATTAATATTTGTTTCATCCTTATAGTTACTATATTCTACATTCTATTTGGGCTTGGATGTAACATCAAAACATATATCCTTAGGATTAAGTTCATAGGTTTCTATCCCTATATTTCTTGCACACGGGGCACTGAAGCCCTTTTTTAACAGCATTTCACACCCTGGGAGCGATTTCATATGATGCAAATTGCTTCTAAGCTATCCACTGCCTACGTTAGAAGTGCAGATCCCATGCGTGACAACCAGAGTTTTGCTCCTTTATTTTTTGCTTGTGTGCCTATAAATGAACTTGAAGCTAAATGGAGTCAGGGATCGGAAGTCCAGTCATGCAAGTGGTTGCCTTCAATTTGATATCATCATCTAGAAAAAGTGGCACTGCTCTGTTCAATAGAGAATATTGGTAATCCAAACAAGACTTAGGAAAATGGCCCCTAGGAATTCTGTTCTGAGAAAATTTTTGACTACCTTATGTCATTTTAATGATGGACTCACGGAAATGTAGCAGGTGGTCAGATTGACTACGTAATATTGTTGTGTTTTTGTTCAAAAATGCTATTCACAATATTTTGCTCTGTAACACATACATATGTCTTTTTTTGTTTATTTGTTAGTTATTTAAAAACCTTATTTAGCACACCTGTTCAAGAAGATAATAGGGCACTTTTCAATAAATTGTGAAATAAATAAATTGTTACCCAAGATGCAGCAGAGGCAATCATGCTGGAAGATAAAGGGTCTGAATGATAAATAGGTGAGCTGCTTAATAGAAGTGAGGTGCAGTGAGGATAACAAATGTTTGGTCTGAAGTACATCATTAATGCAATGTCGTAGAGAATGAATAGGTCACATGAAATATAAAAATATGTAATTGTAATTCTTCCTGCAGGTAAGTAAAGTGGGCCCAGTTCTGATACACAATGGTTGCTAGCTTCAGGCAGATGTGGCCCTATGATTGAACATTTCCGTGAGGGAGATATTCTGAATTTGGTGGCCTTGATGTGTTGAGAGGTTTGATGCCTGAGGTCTCTTTGTCCATTGGCGATGGGTAGTAGTGTAAATAAAGGAGTCTAGTGGAGCATTGTTTTGTAAGCAAGTAAAAAAAGAATTTTGAATTGCTTGCTTGTCTTTAGAGGCATAGATGGCACCCAATATAAACAGGGGTCATTTGGTCATATTTCCTGAGCTGGTGATTAACTTGCCACCTGTTTGGCATCATATTGCATTAAGCAGGGCCAAAACTGCTTGTGAGACTCATTAGAGTGACATTCCCAAAGTTATGTCCGGAAACAACGAAGCATAAACAGCTGTTGGCAAATGATATGTGTGGGTAAGGTATTCCACCTGGTCATGTGATGGTTTGTTTTGCAGTCCTCAGATCTGTGGATAAAGCTTTTCAAATACACCACTAAGATGAATCATCTTTTTTGAGAAGTCTTGGAAATTTATACCGATCCTCCAGAGATGAAGTATTTTAAACATCTAGAAAGAATTCTATAACTGTAGTCTGACTACTCATTAAGGGGCTGATTATGATTTAGGGCGGGTCGCCACCGCCCTCATGGCGATGGAGATCCGCCCTACATTTCCCTCCGCCCGCAACCCATTTCCACTGCCGGGATAAATAGGGGGTAGATAAGGTGGCGGTGGCAGCCACGGAAAGGCATGCAGATTTTGCTGTTGGGGGCCCATTGCGGGCCCCAAGGTTATTAGGGGGTGCGGGGTCCACTACCCCCTACATTGTCATGGACAAGGTGGCAGTCACCGCGTGGTGCCCGTCACCTTGTGCATGACAATGCATACAGTGCATTCCCAGCATTGTGGCGGGCGGTGCTGTGAGCCACAATGCTGGGAGTCGAGAATGCCACCACCACGGTGGTGGTGGCATCCTAATTGCAGGTGCGGGACCGCAGCACCACTGCCGGCCGGTCCGCCCGCCATCCTAAGTCTCTAAACCCATGTAATTTGTTGGTTAGATGCAAATTCACAAGTTCAGAATGTAGAAGACCTCCTTACCTCTCCAGTTCAGGGCAGAAGTAGCATCTTTAGCTACAACTGTTTCCTGGGATCCCTCTGTAACAGTGTTTTTTGACCATTGGCCAGCTGCACTTGAAAGGCATAGATATGATGTTACAAAAGAAATGCCTGTAAAACTGTCCAGTTATAATTGGTCCAATAATTTTCTTTGATAGCAATACAGTTTTCATTACTTTCCACTCTCAAGTGACATGAATGAGGTAAAGATAGACAAGACAGCCTCATTACCCTATTTCATAGGCAATCAGAAAGAGACTAGTAACACCAGTCATTGTGTAGATTTCTCTACTTGTTGTGCAAAAGCCCCCAAATTACGCCTTCACGCCACATGGCATATTTTGCCACATTTGCTCTAAATATTTTCTGCGGATGCACCATTCACAAAAGCAATGTGTAGTGATTGCACTGGGACATCAGCACACAATCGGCTGTTGTATATGGTGCTTTTCTTGAAGTTGGTGGTAATTTGCGATTTATTAGGGAGAAATTGCACAACTTAGGTACTTCATACATTTCATTTAAGGAATCACAATTTGCGATTCCTTAAATGTAATTGCAAAATAGAGAATCACAAATTTTGCAATTTTCTTATTCGCGATACACTTTTGGGATGATACATTCCAAAAGGCCTTTTCCTGTTCGCAATCGGCCCGTTTGCGAACGGGAAAAGGGCTTGATGCATATGCCCCCTAATGACATATTTCCATCTTGTATAATTTATATAATTTTTTTTAAATCCACTTATTTATGCGAAAGCAAGTTATACGAATTTCATAAACACCTACTAGCAAGTTTGTGTTCTAATTCTATGATTTTTATGAATAAAAGTTACTCCATAGTGCAATACATTATGTTGCAGATATGATTGCTATGAGCAGTTGCCCTGGGTCTCCTTTTCCCTCTTTTCCTGGATCTGTGGTATGGGCTTCCTTTGCAATGCCTCCACAGGCTCTATAGCCACAGGTATTCTGATTATTAGGTATGAAGTAGAGGAAATCAGTCAGGAGTGTGAATTCCCATTTGCCCAAAGGTGCCGCTATGATCAGCCAGAGTGCATTTAATAAATTAAACATTGCTAAAATATTATATGTAATCACAATCTGATCATTCCAGTTTTTCAAACTGGGTTACCTACATGATGCAGGTCTTGAATTTAAAAGCATTCTTCAGACAGGAGTTACTGAATGTTTAATCCATATTTTACATTTGAAGTATTTTCTTCCTCTACATGAATGAAAAAAACAGGATCTTGAGAGCATTTTATATTTTTAGTTGCATGTATGAAAGTCTATCCCTCATTTGTGCACACATGGCTTTGTATTGTAGAAGTGCCCCTGGAGTGCAACATAGAAAACATAACTGAGGCTTGATCGGCTGCAGATCATATTTGCTTATTAAAATAAAACACACTAAGTAACTTCGTAAGGTTCTGCAAAAAATGTTTCAAATAATATTGTAGTTTATGCAGCGTTTGTTGCAAATGATGCTGTTTATTGCTCAGACATTGGAGAAGAGGACAATTGATTTCCATGAAAGTTTCAGTAAGGGACAACTAAAGCCATTGGCAGCCACATGTAGAACTAATCTTTTCTGAGGTTTAGGTGTAAACACAGTGGTAACCTCTAAATGTGAAAAATATCTTATTGCACAGTTTTACTGCTGGAATGTAACATGATTTAGAGCCTTTTGCACAGCATGATCAAAAATACTGTAATTTGGACTAGTCGCAAAGGGACATTTATATGTGAGTTACCATAGGTCCTTGCTGCTCAGCCAGTGTGAGTGTTCTGTGTGGAATGTGGGCGTGGTGTTTTGGGTGCCTGTGAGGTGGTGGGGCAGTTCTACATCCAACCTGCAACCAAGACTAAATAAATCATGAATCTTGAACTACACTTCGGCTACCTGAACTTGATTACAACAAAGTGTAAAATTACTCTTACACTTTTAAGAAATCACTACTTTACACTTACGCTATTCAATATTTATGAGTCTACAGCTACTCAAAAGTGTCGACTTACAAGACCCAACCCCCTAAATTCACTAGTAACTTTTCACTTGTAGGCGGAGATTTCCACCACCAGGGCAGAGATCTTCCTATGATAAAGTATGTGGAAAAGTTAAAGGGATCATTAATGAGTCTCCTTGCGCCTCCGGAACGTCACTTTTTGTGATCTTTCCTGGTGCAGAATCCTGCGTGATATTTATCAAGCAGCACTAAGCCACTTTTTTGGGCTTCATGCTGCTTGATACATTTCAGTCCCTTTAACGCAGTTAAAGGGGTGTGCAATGTGTGCTGCTGGGGGCGTTCCCAGCAACATCCATGGCCTTTTGATACTAACCCCAGATTTACGAGAAATCGTAAATCTGAGGCAGTTTCAAAAGCTTACGCCTCCCCAGGGGAGGGGCAACAAGGAGAAATTTCGTTATCTTTCCTCGTTTTTCTTTTTTCTATGTGTGCTGCATTGTGCAGCACACGTAGAAAGATGAAAAACCTCTTGTGATTATTTTTGCACAGAAAGGTTTCCCTTCCTGCACAAAAATAATCATCCCCACAACGCAGTCCCCCTTGCAGCATGGTGCAACGGTGCCTGTGTTGGCGCATGGCAGCCCATTGTGCACCGGTGCAGGGGGAAAGGACAGGAATGCGATGTTTCTTATAGATACAGCACATTCCTGCCCTTTTCTTTTGCTGTAGGGAAGTGCAGCAGGAAGGCCTGCTGCGCTGCCCTACGGCAAAACCTCATGAATGAGGTCCGAAATGTTTATTGACATTTTTTTTAATTCTGAAACAAAAGGTTAATATTAATGTTATTTAATTTTATATAACCTTTCTTTTAAATTTCTTTATTCGCACACCAGAGGTATACATAAAAGCAAAGTAAAAACTCAACTAATTATAATAGATACAATAATTTGCTAAAAATTCAATAAAACAATTAGCATAATTATTTCCACGGAACAGTACAAGGCCAGCTGGAAGACACAAATCAGCAGAGCATACTTTTCCTAAAGCGAATAACTAACTTCAGAAAGGAGCCAACTCGTTAGCAAATCACCTCATAGTTTAACAATTGCAAATATGTTAGGACCACACTACATTGAATAAAATGAAGTTTCCTAAAAAAGGTAATATAATCTGATTGGAGTATAACTGATAAACCTAACAAAATAATGTCAAATGAAGAAATGTTTGCTTCGAGGTGCGAACACAAGTGCAGGCACCCTCTGGGGTTCAGTGGTATAGCCCAAGAGGACAACCGAGCAATAACGCACTTCCAACGCTGCTCAAAAAGTAGATTGTGACGTATTTTACACATTACCAAACACAGAACATGAGGAGAGGGTGTATGATATAAAGATATCATTGGGGAGTGGAATGCAGACATTTGTGTGCAATTATCAAGTATCTAAGGCCACCGCTTTGCTCTCTCAAAATAAAAAAAATAGCGACTTCCAACATTTGGCTGTACTTTTTTGAAGAAAAGGCTTACATTTGAGTGCAAGTATATGCGATTATGTGTGTGTGTAGGGTGTGTTTGTCTGTGGTGGGGTGTGTGAATGTGTGTGTGTGGGTAGGGTGTATATGTGTGTGGGTAGGTAAATGTGTGTGAATGTATGTGTGTGTGTGTGTATTTGTGTGTGTGTGGGGGGGGGGGTAGGGTTTGTGTATGTGTGTGTGGTTAGGGTGTGTGAATATGTGTGTGTGTATTTTTTTCCAAATCTAACTCCATTACCTACTTCTCCCATGCAAAAATAATAGTAGAGATGCACACTTCTGTGCCACACCCCAGCAACTCCTGAAAATGTTTGCGCTCCCAGCTGACCACAGTTACTACCCTACACTTCTTACTTCTATCACATCAAATTTGTGTGTTATTTTCTATGAGCCCTAAAGAACCTTATGTGCCCTTTAAGAGAGACGCGGCACAAATAGCAAATTCCCTTTTCTGTATGCCAATTTACATGTGTTAGCACATCATTGGCTTTGACAAGGCTTGCATTGTGCAACCATGCACGTCCTTTGCACAACATCCTCATTTTCTATTGGTCTACTAGTACTTTTACCAAAATCCATTAAACAGTTCGACTCATGGCGGTGCCCCTTTTTTCCTGGTGAGCTATAGTATTAGCTTCATTGATGCTGTGCAACAAAGCCTTTTATTAAATATTCCCAACTGTGAAATTATTATATCAGCCGGTGGCCATTTAAGCAGACATCTGAACACCCTGGTTTGTCCAAACCCATAATCTCTGGTATTGAAAACTGGTCCAGAGAACTAAATGATGTGAAGAAATGCAATTAGTAACAATCAAATAGTGCACAAACCTAACACAACTAATGCACAAGAAAATAAACTTGACTAAACTACTAATCTTAGGGTCCAAAGTAGCGCGCTACTCACTGAAAAAACCTCGTCGGGGATCATAAACGCAATATAAATACATTAACAATTCACAATTACAATTGACAATCAAGGCTCAAACTACTTGCTGTGCGTGCGCTGGGGACAGAATAGAGCCTGCTGACAATAACATTTTGATTTTTAAAAGCTGTTAGTTGAATCTGAATCGAGCAGTATGGGTAACATAAAGTGCAGATTTGTAAAGCACATGCCACTCCTTCTGGTATCAGCGCTAAACACTGTTGTTTATTGTTACCCAAGGAGCCCATATCATTGACCTCAGAAGGATGAAAGGCTGAGTGGGCCATCGGGATTCAATACTGTGAACATCGATAACACAATTGTGGAGTGGCAAGAGAGACATCAGCGCTCGCCTGAAGTACAGGTTCTTAGTCACAAAACACTGACAGTTATGTGTGAGTTTGGCCCAAACTGTCTTGAATTAAAGTAAACTGAGGAACAAAGCAATCCGTGTAAGAAGAAAAACAACATGGATGTGAAACCCGATTCCGGGACAGTTTCTTTGTGGTAGGCACCTGCTCTAAGTGGTCATATTATGCAACAACCTAAAATAACACATATTTTTGCACAGGGTTTGGAATCATAGTAAGCTGGAACAAGACAAGTCCGACGGTGTGATCGCAGCGGCCCAGCGCCAGCACCTCCAGCTCCTGGCAGCACAGCACGCAGTTCCACTCGGGAGCCAGGTCTGGAGGGGTGGATGGGGATGGAGGGCTGCCAGCCGGGAGTTGAAGGTGCTGGCGCTGGGCCGCTGCGATTACGCCAGCCGGGGACAGTGAGGTGGGAGGCCCGTGAAACTTCCGGGATGAGACTCCGGGCCCATGTGGGCTCTGCGGGGCGGTCCGGGGGCCTGACATCTCAGCCCTTGACGCTGTTTTGCCTGTTTACCCCATCCGACGTGGAGACGTGGCCACTGGTGCTGCAGGCTGGCCGCGGCTGTGGGAGAGCTGCGGCAGGCTCACGCTGGTATAGAGCGACTGTGGCTAAGGGGCGGGTGCAGGCGCTGCGGGCTATGCCACTGTTTTGTCCTGCATGCGTATGATGGCATCGCACACATCCAACAAAGAGTGTGAATCCATGGACCAATCGCAAGATAACCAAGCACTGAAAATGCAATAGGACGCGTATTTACGAGGAACCTATTGCATTTTCGAAAGAAGTGCATGCGTGAAAGAAGGCATAGACGGGAGTGGGTGGTGATGGTCCAAGAAGTTACGGACTATGGGAGGTAACGGGGAAAGGCTGGGCAACCAAACTATTGTGGAAGTAAAAGGGCTGATAGCCTCGGAAGGAGGAAAATTATGTCATGGCCGGAAGGAGGCGGGATTAAGTTCCCAAAAACCAATCAAAATGCAGCATTTAGAATTGTGGCCAATCAAAATGATAGTAATAAAACATAGATTCATAATAACTTGCTTGTAGTATCTTTATTTTCACAACACCGGGGAGGCTTGTGGCACAAGGAGATAACAGCTGCACACTCATCACAGGCTCCACTCTTCTCTGATGTCACATGCATTCCAGAGGAGAATGCTATATTTAAAGGCATAGATACAACACATCTCCCTTTTTATAATAATAAAAATGATGAAAAGGAAAGAAAACAAATCAAGTAAAATTCATTAAATAAAATACAATAACAATACTAAAAATACAATAGAGAACTATGACTCTATTAAGCAACACATAAAATCTCATTTAAGATAATAATCTTGTAAATACAATGGAGATCTTTTAGCTCTAGAATTGTGAAAGAGATGATGAGAAATATCATGAGAAGCTTCATGCAAATGTTTAGATCTTGACTTCACATCATCATCCCCCTCCCTACATTTTGCCAAGCGAGACATGCTCCAAACATTCCCACCAGCAAGCATGACAACATTCTTCATAACCTTTACTATGCGCCTTGGTCCAAAAGATTTAGATTCCCCTTTGGGAGACCACGCTGCCTTTTTAACATAAACAAAATCACCCACCTTCCATACATCTTTCTTTGCTCCCGTTTCCGTATCAAACTTCCTCTTGTAGTTACTCTGGTAGTTCCTAATTCTCCAATTGTTGACAACACAACCCCTATCCTTAACACTTAACCACAAAGGATTGAGTTTAGAACCAGCCATCCTACCCTTCAGACTTTTAAAAGGAGAACAACCAGTAACACTGTTGGGTGTATTTCTATGAGCCCACAACTTTTCTCAAAGAACAGGAATAAGCAGACTCTCAATTCCAAAGCAGTTTGAGCAGAAGCTCTAATCAATCTATTCATGCTCTCCACCAGAGCATTTGCCTGGGAAGCATAAAGAGCAGTTCTTTGATGAGTGATTGATAAATCATTTAAAAAAATCAGTAAATTCCTGTGAAGTTAACTGCACTCCATTATCGGAGACTAAGATGCCAGGAATCCCTTCACAAGTGAAGGCATCCTTCAAAAACTTAATAACATTCCTAGAAGTGACAGAACTCAGACAAGAAGCAGACACCCACTTAGATGTATAATCTACTAACACAACTACAAATCTTTCAGAAGGAGTCAAATTATCAAAAGGGCCAAGTAAATCCACAGCAAGTTTGGACCAAGGACGTTCAGGCATTGCCACAGTGGAAAGAGGAATACTTCTTATTTTCCTTGATTTGTCATTCCCCGCACAGACGACGCAATCTTTAACAACACCCTCAACCTGACGATCTACTTCAGGCCACCACTACGATTCTCTAACTCTAGCCTTTGTGAGACTACGACCCAAATATCCCTCGTGAGCAAGGTTAATTACCTTCTCACGCATCAAGAAAGGGGGAATAAGTCTGTCACCACGAAAAAGTTCACCTTGCACAATGTTTAGCTCCACCCTGACATTCCAATAACCTTTTGCACAATCAGGAACATCTTTCAAAACAGGCCAACCGATACCACAAAATTCCAAATATGTACCCTGGCTTCATTCACAAAACAACTTTTTCACTCAACATCATTTAATGCTGATTCTTTCACCTATGAAACTGTGTGACTATCCGAGTCAATTACAACATACTTCTCCAAAGGTAATCTTGAAAGAAAATCAGCCGGGACATTTTTTAGACCAGGCAAATATTCGACACTAAAATTGTACTCAAAAAGTCCTTCAATCCATCTTTTGATTTAGGAGTAGTACATTAAACATTCCTGCAAGAGAAAATTTGCACAAGAGGCTTGTGGTCAGACCTGATCAAAAATGGTAAACCCCACAAATAAAATCTAAAGTGTTTTATAGCCCATGCACAAGCCAGAGCCTCACGCTCGATTACCGAATAGCGTTCCTCAGCACCCTTCAGTGAACGAGAAGCAAAACCAATGACCCGTTCTGAGCCATCCACCATTTGAGAAAGGACAGCTCTCAGACCACGAACACTTGCATCAGTTGTCAAAATCGTCTTTCTCTTTATATCAAAATGACCTAAAGTTGGCATTTTTCCAATCTCAGACTTCACGATATTGAAAGCTTCAGCACACTTTTGGTTCCAATTAAAAACAGTGCCTTTTTTCAAAAGTAGTCTGATCGGTTGCATGACACTAGCAAAATTGTAAATAAACTTAGAATAGTATTCAGACAAACCGAGGAAGGACTTCACTTGGTCTTTGTTCGAAGGAGGAGGAGCTTTCAAAATTGCCTCTGCCAAAATAATCTTAGGACTGATTCATTCACCTGATATTATATTGCATGTCTCCCCTTCCCAGCTAAAATATTTGAAAAAATCATGAATATTCAACTGTCCAAATTCATAGATAATAATAACTTATTGGACGAAACCCAATTTGGGTTTAGACAGGGGCATGGAACCGAAACTGCTTTATTAAAAGCGGCAGATGAAATAAGGATGACATTGGACAAAGGAGGAGCGGCAGTATTAATACTGCTGGATCTCTCCGCAGCCTTTGACACGGTCGATCATGCCACCTTGATCGATCGTGTCTCAGCTATAGGCATTCAGAACAAGGCTAAAGAACTGCTCGCCTCCTTCTTAGCTTCACAGACAGTAAAAATGGGCCCTTTCACCTCCCATACTTTCACCCTCCCTTGCGGAGTACCACAGGGCTCCTCGCTAAGTCTGACACTATTTAACATTTATGTTTCGGACTTAGCGAGGGTGATAAAGTCATATGGCATCTCCCTTACGACCTACGCCGATGACACCCAATTAGTGCTTTCCGTACACAATGACGGAGCGACAGTTGCCGCAAACTTTCAAAATGGAATGCTGGCAATCAGTTCCTGGATGTCATCAAACTGTCTCAAATTAAACTCTGGCAAGACAGAGGTGATGACATTCGGGAAACTGGAACCCACGTGGTCCCTCCAATGGTGGCCTACTGAGATGGGGTCTCCACCAGAACCTGTCACCAAGGTTCGTAATCTTGGAGTTACGTTTGACAATAAATTAACCTTCCATCACCATGTCAACTCCGTGGTCTCCTCATCCTTTTTCACCTTGAAAAAAATCAAAAACCTTTTGCCCTACCTTCCCACCTCAGCTGGCAAAACCCTAATTAGCACTTTGGTTTTTGCCAAAACTGACTATTGTGCAGCACTCCCTCCTCCATGCTAGCAGCAGGCTCAGGAGTGGGTACGGACTGCGGGTGTGTTGGGTGTTGTGGGGGAGGGTGTGCAATTGCATTCGACAACGCACTGGGTTTGGTGCACCCAGAAGCAGCTGAAGCACTGGTGGCTGACATCCTGGACCGGGGGAGGGACCTGCTCAACCTGTGGAGCTTAATGAGTACTAGTAAATATGTATTACTAATTTGTTTTATCCTATCCTATAATGCTATTTTTTTCAAATAGCATGCTGCTTACATTCAAACGTAAGTAAAGTTCACGTAACATTACAAATATTATGTGATCTAATTTGGGCAAGTCAGGTGTTCGGTTCTACCTAGTTCTGCTTGTTGCTGTAGGAACTCACTTGGGCTTATTATGTAAGAAGTTATGCTGACTCCTCTGTCCTCCTGTCACCAAGATAGTGGTACTGCGGTAGTAATAGTAATATATTGATGGTGAGTTCGCGTTCTCTGGGTCTTTTTTTTATGTAGATTGTACAGACCCAAGCAATCTTTCAGTGATGTAGTATGCAAAATATGCATATGTGCATTGAAAAGGAGTACTGACTGAGCTGGCCCATCAAAGGGGGTCAGATTTGTGAAGTAAAGATCAAGTATTTCCAAATGTAGTTTAGGAAATTCAGAATAGGAATTAGGTTAGGTTTCGGAAATTAGGAATAGGTCAACTTGATAATATAGGCATTCTGTTTTAAAAAAGTATAATGTCAATATGTTAATGCGTTTGCCTATCAAAATATTTTCAAGAATATTAACTGTACCACCAATCTATTTTTATTATCTTCTTTATTGCTGGAGTACCCCAGGGCAAGAAGAGGGTATTAGAGGGACGGGCTGAGGAAGGTGCTACCACCAGTGCTGTGGCGGGGTCGGAATTTCCACTGCCACCTGTAGCACCATGGTGGATGACTCTGCTGGCCCCAGTAAGTTCTTGTTAATATTATTTATTTCTCTTACATTGTCACCTCCCCATTGGATACATTTTCCTCCTTTCTGCTATACTGTGACATTTCTTTAAATGCTCTTTGTTCTATTTAACGTTTACTCTTGTTATCCCTCCCTGGATTACCAATTTTTCTATTTTTCAGCTTTCTTCTGCTTGGTAATGCTTTCCCTCTCCCTAACTTTATACCCTGTGCGCTGATACTGTAAGACTAAGAAAATAGGGGACATATTATCAAGGGGGTTTATCTCCGCTTTTTTGGCTTTAAAAGCCAAGAAAGCGGAGATAAAATGATCTCCCTATTACCTAGCTGTCGCTAACACCAGTTAGCAACAGCTAGTAGGAGATAGCGACCATCTTGGGCCCCACTTTGCATGTCAGTGATATTTATCACTAATGACATGCAAAGTGGGCGTGCCAAGATGTTAGCGACTGGAAACAGTCGCTAACATCGCTATCTCCTATTACCAAGTTTTGGAGATATTCGCTCTAAGCGCGAATATCTCTAAAAGCTAACCCCTGCTCTGAGCAGTTCTTATCCATGTTATCCAATGGGAGGTGGATAACATGGCTAAGAGCATTAGCTCGGTAATGCATGAATATCAGCGATATCAGCGATATTCATGCATTGCGGCCGATTTTTATCGTATTTGCGATAAACCTTGGTAATACCAAGGTTTATCTGCGATAAAAATCGCCGCAGCTCAGCGGTAAATTTTTGTCTCTAACCAAGCAATAGCTATAATTATCGCTATTGCTTGGTAATATGCCCCTAGATTAGGTAGTCTACTGTGAAGATTGCCAGTTTGCAGACCCAAGAAAGCTCTTCTATGCTTGTTTGGGGAGAAAGTTGTATATATCTTGATCATCCTCAAATTATGAAATAGTGGCAATGGCTATGGTGACCCACAGAATGCTGTGTTGCTTGTGTTATTATTCAGAATACCAGCAGTTTTGGTGACAGTGCAGCATGGCACAAGAGTAATATGAGGACGGTCCCATTGCATTTTCCAACCAAAACCATATTTCATTTATTCACCAATGTATTCTACCACTTCATTGTGCTTTAATTGATTCACAGTCTTCATATTTCTGCCCCTCTATTATGGATGGCTTGACTTCTGGCTTTTCTAGTATTGTCAACCAGCAAAATGAGCAAAGTGATATTTTAGATGTGAGAGGAGATACTTCAAACTGAACTGTAGTCATGTGTTGCTTTTGGATTTTGTGTAAAAAAAATGGAAAGGGGGAGGTGTATCTGGCATCTATAATGTGTAATGTTTTTTTTCTAGCTGCTCTGACCACCTGTGATGGGCCATCAGCGCCAGTGTTCCAGCAGCAGCTGAAGGGGCAGTCTCTGTAGTGACAGGGACAAGCAATGGAAAGCTAATTGCTTGGTTATTAACATTACAAGTCAAATGTCTTTGTTAAGTGAGGCAGATCCCACCAATCATCATTCCCCAATGAGCTTCCAGTCCATGCACTCATTGGTCAAGACCACACCAAACTGCAGCCTGGTTAAATCCAGCACTACAGTGTTGGCTGTGCAATGTGCATCTGCTTCTGTTAATGCAGCATTTACAAAACTTTCAATGGATATCAAACCGAAAAGAAAACAAGGTGTCTTTCTCATCCCTCATAGTGCCCACTCAGTCACTCACCTCCTAGTACTGCACCCCTTTATTACTTCCTATTTTCTTGTGTCCTAGCCTAAAAGAAACATTGAAAGAAAAACATTTATTGCATGCACCACATGTTACAAGCAAAGCGGTTCATATGGCTTCCATAATGGATTTAGACCTGTGCAGCTTTGACATTCGTCAACTTTCAGTTTCAACCACAGTGACTGACTAAGCTTAAGCTACATCATCAGTGACCACCTCACCACTATTCTATAGCAAAACCTCTCTGGTACCTACCCAGCCTTTTCATTGTACTTTACCCTGTTGTAGCAGATTAAGGGTCTGTTGATTAGTGTTTGGCAGAGGGAGTTACTCCATCACAAACATAACATATATCCCATCTGCCATATTACAAATTGTAATACGGCGGATGGGATATCTGTCACGTTTGTGACGGAGTAAACAAACCACCACACTCTAGTCTAAATCAGTCCCTAAGTCAAGTTTCCTTCCCATACTGGCAAGCTAATTTGATTTATATATTCTTTGTTTAAGGGTGAGGCCGGGAAGGAAAGTGGGATTAAGTGTCTGTGATTTTGTGTTTTGCAGATCAGATTCTCTGTGATGAACGTGTCGAATAAAACCTATATAGCCCCTTCCTTTTCCTATATTGCTGTGCATCGTTTTTCCCATTCTCTACTTACGCCAGGCATGATATCTATTATCCACATGTTATACTTGACATGTGTGACATATTATTAATCATCTGCCTCTTTGGAGTTAGGGTTGAATTGTTGAAAGGCATTTTGATAAGAGCAGAGCCATTGGAATGAAAGAGCATTTTTGGGCCATTGCAACTGCTCAGTTGCAGACTGCAGAAAGTAGCAAATTATGATATGTTGCGCTAGCTGACACGCTTCCAGTAATTTAGCACAACAAGAGTAGAATACTTGTACTCCATAGTGGATGATGCCTTATTCATCAAAGTTATTTTTCTTTTTTGCAGACAAAGTGTCTGTGTGGTTTACCTTTTTTTGAAGAAATCCTGCGCAAGAAAAGAAATCACTCATTTTTTTTAATCTTAAGGTGCTTCCTTTCAGCCAGTCGGTGCTTTTATGCAAGGCCTGTGTTGTTAAAATCATGTCTCTGTGACTGACTTTCCTAATCATATACAAATTTCCACTGGCCCTGGAAGACTAGCAAATGTACTTATACTGTGCCACTATAGAAATAAAAAAGCCAGTGTTTGCACAGAGCATTCTCTATAGTTAGTCTGTTTTTTTGTGCTTTTTCTTTCTAAATATAGCTAGTACTGCTAGTCCACCACCACCAACCTGGCAGGAGATTCGGACCCGGAGGCAGAGACTGGAGGAGACCAGGGACCACTATCAGTGGCTGGTGGACGAGGAGGGCTCGGCATATGCCCCTGCTTCTGGGTCAAGTTTAATCGGCCAACCGCCTGTGCATCCAAGCTCCAGGCCACATGAGCATTGCCAGCAGCTTCAAGCTGCCCGTGCCCTTCCCAGTGCCATCACCCTTTCATACTGGTTCCACCAAAGCTGCGTGTGCACGAGCTAGCACACTTGGGCCATAGGAGGGCACACCTTGAGTCCCGCATCCAAAATCTGGAGACACTCGTAGAGAATGCCCTCAACTAGCTCTTTCATTGTTTTTTTGTTTTTATGGGAGGGAATTGTTGTGGGCAAAGAGGGTGGGAATATTTGTTTTTGCCATTTGTTGGGGATGGGGAAAGAATGTGGGAGCGGAGTGAGTATGGGAAAGGGTGGGTTTTGTATGTTATTATTATATGTATGTTAGTAAAGAGAAAATCTTTGATAATCCACTTTATGTCTGAAGTGTTGTATTGTGTTTTATTTCTACTTTGCAGTGATGTCTTTTTGTGCAGCTTGTCTTTACTATTTCTTTAAGTGTATGCCAGTTAGGAGGGTTTTCTGCCATTCCCTATTCTTGCCTACCGAAACATAGATAAACAATCAAGTTATCTAATCGACAGTACAAGTTAGTTATGTACTGAGTAAAGTAGTTCACTTCACCCCATAGTTCTCTTACCTGGAGAGATTAAGTGATGGCTAGCAGCTGCTTCTTCTGTCAATCTTTCCAACACATTACTGGAGGGTTTCCCGAGGTGAAAGGTGACTTCTTTATGGTGGTGCGCTAACTGGGAAGCCATCACAATGAGGTTCCACTCTTACGTAGGTCACCTTCCAACTGCAAGATTAATCAAAAGAATCACAGGCAATTAAATTGAAAGAAAAACCAAGAGCTAGTAGGGTTACATGTACATGTATATTATAGCTTTAGAAAGACTAAGAACAAACTTCTACCACCATGACACATTAAAGAAAAGAATACCACATATTATAACAAAAACTAGCAATAGTAAATTATTCTGAGAAATGGTAAGCATGGAATTTCAAAATCAAAGTTATGAAATCCTCAAGTCAGGGAAAATGTATTCAAATTTTGTACTCTGTAATCAACAAGGTTACACATTTTATTTATGCATAACAAAGACCTGAAAGATAATGTTGACGTTGAAAATGACGTTCTTCGTGGTTGTGTAAGTGGGGCTGGTGTGGGGTATTGCTCAAGAATAAATACATCCACCCTTCCAAGTGTTTGATCTTTTTGGCGTATATTAAGACACACCTCCAAAGAAATCACACAGCCCGGGAGAAGAGGGTTAGGGGTTTGCAGAATGGATGGGAAATGTGATTTGGGGAAAGGCGTAACAAAAACAAACACAACAAAAGAACCATATTCATGAGGGCGATGAGCAGCACATCATCATCCTCAATCTGTTGTGGAAAGAAACAAAGGAATAAGTATGACACAGTGCAGTTAAATGTTTTGAAAACAGTCCATCTGCCCTAGAGACCCATGTTATCAGATATCTAAATGTTCTTTCTACAAGGTTTGAAAAAATCTAATTATGGAGGACTGAATTTAATCCACCCAGTTCTAAAATTATGATTGTAAAAAGAAAAATGACATTATATTACCAAATTGGGTGGTGCATTTGCATTCCCCTCTGGAATGTCTATCACTCTTGGGTGCCTGTCCGGTAGGTAGGCAGAAGTGTTGAGCTCAGATTTTGCCTTTTGTTTGTGCAAAAGCTGAAAAGGCCTGTGGATTGTATTTTTCTTTTTTTTTTTTTTTTGCATTTATTTCAACAGTCAGCTGTACAATGAGCAAAAAATAAATAAATATCAAGACCAAAGCAGATAAATAAGGATATTGAATTAAAAAAATCATTTTTCTACAGT
Source organism: Lissotriton vulgaris (assembly GCF_964263255.1). Classification (NCBI taxonomy): domain Eukaryota; kingdom Metazoa; phylum Chordata; class Amphibia; order Caudata; family Salamandridae; genus Lissotriton; species Lissotriton vulgaris. The sequence goes on from NC_141698.1 coordinate 951,587,772, forward strand.
TCAAGCAATTGGTATAAGGTATTTAAAACACATTAAACTGAATTAATTATAGGTTCCCATATTTTAAGACCCAATGACCTTCTTTTTATCCCTTTAAGTTTATACATAGCAATTTCTAGGCGATAGACAGAGAGCAATTTGGAGCGCCAATGATGAAAGATAGGAGGTTCAACATCCATCCATCCAGAGGTAATACAATAACGGAAAATTGACATACAAATAAACAGAAAAGCTTCTTCAGTTGTCGATCTAGTACCGATGTAATCAGTTTGAATACCTGGGCCTGTTAATTGTAAACAGAAATTGTATTTTATAGTAAAGGAAAAGGACAGAAGAAAGGTAATCTTGAAGATAAGTGTAACAGGAAGACTCAGAGGAAGGGCAAAAAATAAAAGAACTTGGATTTTCTCTTTTGCGACCAGAGCAACACACACACACACACTCAGCAGCATTTCCTAAATGAACACTCCTCTCTCTATTTCACATAGCTGAGTACTAGGCCTTATAGTTTCATAGTTTCTCTTTGAAGCCTATAACTTCCTTCTTCTAGTTGTTGATGGGATACTCCCAGTCCTTCTATCCTCCTCCTGATTCCGAGTAACTCTGTCCCAGTCCCTACCCCAGCAAGATAGATGTGTAGTTCACTGCTGTTGAAGAACAAGTAGAGAAACAGAATTGCAGTATTTTATAGATTTGTTTTTATTAACTAAAGTGACTGTTCTGGTCTCTGAAGAACCAGAAAAAAGAGTGGACCCTGCAAGTAAATCTCACTAAGGGTGAAAGGGCAATCACCTTCAGGAAAAATGATCACCCGTCAGGCTCCAAACATTGAAAAGCATCAAAATTAAGTTCACAAATTCAGAAACATGACAATCTACTGAGCCTGCTGGAACGTAGGATGGGGCTCTCAGGCGCATTGTACTAAAATGGTTTTCCTCCTTTCTCAATAACAGAACGCAGAGAGTGAAATCCAGTCAAACTCTATCCAACTCCAGTCCCTGCACTCTGGGGGTGCCATAAGGGTCCTCTCTCTCCCCCACGCTTTTCAATCCATTTATTGAACCTCATAATGGAATCCTTAAAACATATAACATCTAATAATAATTGCACGCGGATGACACCCAATTGTACATGAAAATCTGTTCCCCTGAAGATATTATGATACTCAAAGGAACCCTGCTCAAAACCCAAAATTGGATAACCTCCAATCACCTCAAACTTTGCGCCCTCAAAACAGAATTCCTACTTATCTCACCATTTAAGCAAACCCCCATTGTGAAGAAATATGTGAAAAACCTATCCTCTCCCAACTGCACACCTCACATCATTGACTACAAAATCACTAGGAATAGTGCTGGATAAGACCTTAAACATGCAGGATTACATCAGCGCTTCTAACAAAGGAGCAAATTTCCAGCTGAGCTTCCTCAGGAAACTTAAATCCTTCCTTCCCCATGATGACTTCAAAGCGGCGGTGCAAGCGTTAGTCATCTCATAGTTGGAATGCAGTAGTGCCACACTCCGTGAGCTAACCGAAATACAGATTAGCCCCCCTCAGAGCATCTCTGAATCCAGCGGCTAGGCTCATCCCTGGTTCTAAGAAATCCAGCCCCATTTCTCCTGACCTGAAGGGGCACATCATCAAGGGAAGTATCGCTGCTTTAGCGGTACTTTTTGCTGCTAAAGCGGCGATAATTCTAACGTCCTATCAGCATGGACATGTTAGTGCGTGTTTCCATGCCTTTTGCCGGTTTCCTGAAACACCCAGCTGTGCATCTCTAATGAGATGCAAAGTGGGCGTTCCACCCAAAAATAAAATGAGAAATGTCGCTAACCGACATTTCTCCAATCAACAAACCTCCGCTAACTTGCATGGCAATCAGAAAAGTAGCGCTAACCACACTTATCGCTACTTTTCTTATGCCTGCTTTTAATCTGACTTAGCTATTGTATACAATGGGAGGTGGATATTATGGCTAAGTCTGCCCTGCCAACAACGTATCGGCAATTGTTGTGCGATTATTGCTGAATTTCTAGCGATAATCGCACATTTGTCAGCTTCCGCATGGAATTTTATCGCTTTGGAGATAAGCGTTGCTGATAGCATGCTATCTCAGCGATAAAATCCTGCGATAGCCGGCAATAATTATCCTCGCGCTTAAGATATATGACATTACAATGCATACTTTTACAACGCCTACCTTTACAACGCAATTTTTACACCGCAACATCCATTACAACGCATACCATTACAACGCATGCCATTGCAACCAATTCTTTGAAACTACCTTTACAAAGCATTCCACTAAAATGCATACTACATTTACAACGCATACCATTACAGCGCATAACATTACATTGCATGTAAGGTAAGTGTTGGATAGTGTAGGGGTTAAAATTACTATTCTAACTCCAGGGGGTGCAACAGTAGGGTAAGTGTTGAATAGTGTAGGGGTAAAAATTACTATTCTAACTCCACGGGGTGCAACAGTAGGGTAAGTGTTGGATAGTGTAGGGGTAAAAATTACTATTCTAACTCCAGGGGCTGCAACAGTAGGGTAAGCGTTGGATAGTGTAAGGGTACTATGTGTTATAATGCTATGCGTTGTAATGGTATGCGGTGTAATGACTGCGTAGTAATGGCATGCGTGGTAGTGGTGTGCGTTGTAGTGTCATGCGTTGTAATGGTTGCGTTGTAAATGCATGCGTTGTAATAGATGTTGCGCTGTAAAAGTTTCGTTGTAATGTTAGTGCGGTGTAAAAGTTGCGTTGTAAAGGTTGTTTCCCTCGCGCTAAGCGTGCTGAGCGATAATTATCGCCGGCCCTTGCTGATATTCGCCAAAATCTCTTAACTGGCTTCCATTTGAGGCAAGGATTCAATTAAAATGTACATGTATGACTCATAAAGGACTGCATTTCAACACTCCTCTGTACCTGCAAATAAGCTCGAACTGTCAGGCTGTGCCCGTTCCTCAAGAAGCTCCAGCACCTTGCTTCTCAAGCCAAAGAAATTTAAAAAAAATGAAAACATACTCAGGTATTGGCCTGAGAATTTGGAACTCACTGCCTTCGGACACTAGACTGATTCTTTCTACACTTGCCTTCAAAAGGATAGTGAAAAAGTTACTGATGAACACCGCGCTGACCTAGGAACTTTTGCCCTTTTGTCTCCTTTCATGAACCTTTGATTAATGGCCTACTTGGCAACTGTATTACCCCATTGCTTGCCTGTTTTATGCCATTTTGTTGTAATTTTTTGTCGGCTGTTATTGCTTTATATCATTGCTTTATATCATTATATCGGCTGTTATTGCTTTATATCACTGTTCTTTGGGTTCCTCAACTCTTATATAAAACTTTTTAAAATAAAAAAGTATGTTGAACACTCTCCCTCACTGTCTGCCACAACTTAAATCATCAATCATCACTCGCAATCACTTAATAATATATCACTCAGTGGTGCATTAGTTACTTGTTGCAATCCAAGCACACTGGTAGGTACACAATTGAATCTCCTCTTTGATGCAAGCAAAACATCAGAATTAGACTGCTTTGTTATTTAAATGATCATCTGGATCAGAGCTTCTAGGTGATGAAAAAGAAGGATAAGAGTAGACTGTAGAGGTGCATTTTTGCTAGGTAAGTTTGTAAAAGCCAATCATCTACAGGAAATAGGATCCCCATCAGGCACCAAAGATTGCAATACATTGAAATCAAGTTAACTATAAATTGAATGCCTCCCTCACTGTCTGCTACCACATAAATAATCGATCACCATCATGGATAGGTTAGGTAGTAGGTACACAATTGCATCTTTGATGCACACACCATATTGAAATTCAGGATTGGCACTCTTGTAAATCAACAATCTTCTGGTGTGGCCCTTCTAAGTGATGCAAAAAAAGCATAAGCTTGTGAGGGAGGCAGGCATTGTTTTAAATGTCATAATGAAATTGTGAAGGTTTCTTCACCGAACACTGGTACAACTGCATTCAGGCCATATATGTGACCAGAAATGGTGGGGCAGCATAAATCTGACACAAACATATTGTTCCACTAGCTAATTTTTTTATTTTGCAAAGAAAGAAGTTCAACAAGAAGTAATCAGAAAGTTCTATGGTGGCACTGACATACTCAGTCCAGGAAGTAGTTTGTCCTCAAACTCAGGTGGTTCATCCAGGAATTGGTAAGCTAACACACTTGATTCTGACCAATCCTTCTCCTCCTCCTCTTCCTCCTCCTCTTCCTTCTCATCCAGTGTCGTTTAAGTAACAATGTAATTGTGTGGTGTACAATGTTGGTTTATTTTGATCATGGTCATTCTTTCCATGTTTTGAGACAAGAGACTAGTCCTTCTCACTGTAAGAACTGCACACACTGCTCTGAACACATGCTCAGCAGACACACTGTCTACAGGACAAGCCAGACACCTTATTGCCAGCCAGATGAGCTCTGGCCATTGTTGCATCTTCACCATACCAATACATCAATGGGTTTTGATACACATAGACCTCTTTTGGAATATCCAGATACTCCTAGAACATCCTCTGAATGGCCATTGGTGCTGTCACTCACTCGATCTCTACTGTCTTCTCATCTACACTGGACTTAAGACCTACCACTTGAAACCAAGCCAGTGCAGAGCTTGGGTCTGATTCTTCTATTGCTTTTGTTGCCAGTGTTCTGGTTGCTGGAGTTGGCTGCTGTGAAATAAGACTGCCTTCTCTGGAAGTTGAAGTTGCCCCCCAGAACTGCAGAGTGGGACTCTAAGTTCCAGTCGTTCTTCTTCTAGGTCTCTGGCTTGCTTAACAATCCACCTCTTGTATTTTGAAACATCTCCTTCAGAAAATGGAATGAAAGTGGGCTGAATTTTTGTGTATGGTTGATCTAGTAGTGTGGCACAGATGTACTCTTTGGACGAGATGATGTTATTTTGCACCTCTGCATTACAAGCGACACGAAAGATTAGGCTCTCAGCCAAGCCATTACCTTCTGTGTTTTCTTTCACACCTGTGAATGTAAGCCTTTCAGATACATTCTTTAGCTGGTCCGGTAGCAGATGCAACAATGGGGTAGCTTGGCCCATCGAACTGTCCTCTTTGTTAAATTTCCATGTGAAAACCTCAAAAGGGATTAGTATCTATGTCTGGCACTTGACTAGGCCCCTTTTTGTCCGCATCCACGGTCATAGCTTTCCCAATTGTATCCCCTCCTCTTTGAATGACATAGTCATTGATCTATTTGTACTGCTCAAACAGACGTTGCAACATGTAATAGGTCAAGTTCCAAGGTTTTAGCACCTCATGTATCAGGGCTTTAACTGGTATTACATTAGCACATGGAATAATCTACAACTGCGTCTAGGCTTTAAAAGAATGGGGGAAATAAGTGCAGATTCTTCTGCAGGTGGTCAGTATGTTGCTGACTATGTCTTTTTTTGAAAGTCTTGCACAACCAAGTTGATGCAATGCACTAAACACAGGACCCTAAAATAGCCCTTCTACCATGGCCTTGACTATGTTACTGCCATTGTCTGTGGCAACAAATCTAATTCTGAGACCTCTGGGTCGCAGCCATTCAGACAACTTACTGTTAAATTTGTCTAAGATGGTTGCAGCTGTATGTGATTTCTCCATGGTGAACATGGCTACTGTTGCATGTCGCCAAACACTCTTGAATCTTTCTTCAGGGCAAAGACCTGTAGATAGCCTTTGCTTTTCCCCTGCAAAAGAGATCCAATCTGCCTGACAACTGGTCCACATGTCTGTCGACAGGTGAATAGTGGGAATAACACCTTGCAGCAAAGCTTGTCCAACCAATTTCAGCACATCACGATGCAGCACTGGAAGAGCAACTTTGGCAAAATAGATCTGACTTGGAACCTTCCTTTTCAGGCAGATGGCTGCCACAAATTCTAAGCATCCCACTCCTTCCACAAAACAAAAAGAGAGGAGGTCCAGCGCTATCATTTTTGCAAGCATTCCATTATACAAATGTACTGTGTGGTAATAAGTCATAGGGATTCACTAACAGACATGGTCTTAGGCTTATTTTGGGGTACTGGTATTGATGCTGGATTTTCGCTCCCGGATCCCTCCACAGAGGCTGGTACAGCAGGCACACGTCTCCCTAAATAGGTTGTGATCAGCACACAAGAAGCTGCCTCTTCTCTAAGCATGGGTGTAAAATCCGTTCTGTTCGCGGAATTTGTGGATTTTCTGTAATTTCGCGGTCCGTGAATCTCGCGAAATTGCAGAAAAATCAGCGAAATCACGTGCGGGCGGATTTTCAAAAACTGAAGTACATGAAGCACTTACAGGGTTACAGCAGGTGCCCAAGTTGAAGCTAACTTCTTTGTAACCATTTACAAAATGGTTACAAAGAAATTAACTTCAACTTGGGCACCTGCTATAACCCTGTAAGTGTTTCCTGAGCGGCGCCTCCAGAGTTGTTGCCGACTTGCAACTATTCTCTGACTCTGCTCTGACCCTCGAAGCAGGGTCAGAGAATAGTTACAAGTTTGGCACAATGCTTCAGGCTGCCACAAAAATTAAACCACAACAGGAAGCACTTACAGATAAGAAAGCAGGTACCGGACTTGAAGCTCAAATTCAGTAACACATTAACCAGCCCCCGGTTGAGGCTGGGCCGGTATGCTTTCTCCCCATAATCTACAGTGGTGAACCAGAGGGTGCTGCGATGAACCAGAAGGTGCAGTTGTGAACCAGAGGGTGCTGTGATGAACAAGAGGGTGGCAGTGATGAACCAGAGGGTGGCAGTGGTGAACAAGAGGGTGCTGTGATGAACAAGAGGGTGGCAGTGATGAACCAGAAGGTGACAATGATGAACCAGAGGGTGGCAGTGGTGAACCAGAGGGTGGCAGTGGTGAACCAGAGGGTGCTGTGATGAACCAGATGATGGCAGGGGTGAACTTGAGGGTGGCAGTGGTGAACCAGAGGGTGGCAGTGGTGAACCAGAGGGTGGCAGTGATGAACCAGAGGGTGACAGTGATGAACCAGAGGGTGGCAGGGGTGAACCAGAGGGTGGCAGTGGTGAACCAGAGGGTGCTGTGATGAACCAGAGGGTGGCAGTGATGAACCAGAGGGTGGCAGTGATGAACCAGAGGGTGACAGTGGTGACCCAGAGGGTGACAGTGGTGAACCAGAGGGTGCTGTGATGAACCAGATGGTGGCAGGGGTGAACCTGAGCGTGGCAGTGGTGAACCAGAGGGTGGCAGTGGTGAAACAGAGGATGGCAGTGATGAACCAGAGGGTGGCAGTGATGAACGCTGTGATGAACCAGAGGGTGGCAGTGATGAACCAGAGGGTGGCAGTGGTGAACCAGAGGGTGGCAGTGATGAACGAGAGAGTGACAGTGATGATCCAGAGGGTGGCAGTGGTAAACCAGAGGGTGGCAGGGGTGAACCAGAGGGAGCTGTGATGAACCAGAGGGTTATAGTGATGAACCAGAGGGTGGCAGTGGTGAACCAGAGGGTGGCAGTGGTGAACCAGAGGGTGCTGTGATGAACCAGAGGATGGCAGTGATCAACCAGAGGGTGGCAGTGGTGATCCAGAGGGTAGCAGTGGTGTACCAGAGGGTGGCAGTGATGAACCAGAGGGTGGCAGTGATGAACCAGAGGGTGGCGCTGCTAAACTGCCCGGGAGCCCTGTCGGTATGAGCCCCCACGCTGCTTAGCTGCCCAGGGGTTGTGAGCCCATGCGCTGCTGAACTGCCCCGGAGCCCTCTCAGTGTGAAAATCATTTGTGCTCAATTGCCTGGGAGCCCTCTGGATGTGATCACACATTGTGCTAAGTGCCCCCCTGCCACCAGTACATATATACCCGTACTACACAGCACCATTATTCTCTTGCACCATGAAGTCTTTTGCCTGGATGCTCCTGATCTGTGTAGGTGGTACTGCCATCTGGTGCAGTCAAAATGTAAAGTCATAACTTGCTACAAAACACCAATAAACACATGTCCCCCCTGGCACCAGCATGCGCATGCAACAGGCGTGGAGCACCTGCATGCCACTGCACCCTACTGCCCAGCGCCAGCATATGCCTGTAGGGGGCAATTTAGTATGAGATGGGATATTTTCCAGCAGCAGCAGCTGCATGCACTTGAACCCACTGAGCAGGATCAGAATAGCTTTGTACCAACACGCGCAGCAGAGCTATCTTGGACATTTGAAGGATTCTGGGGTCCTGTGCCAAACGTATTTTTGCATCCATGAGTTTCCCGAGCGCCATCCCCGTGTAGCTCCTGTGACCAGGAGGCTGCTTTCTCCTCATCTGCTGCTCTGCTCGGTCTCTGACCATTTATAAACAGGATGCATGTGAACTCGCATAGAAGCCCCGCCCTTTTGGCCCCATCCACCACACACTAGCGGTATGAAACTTTTTCCCACCCATCCCCACTATAATGGCCAACTCACTCAAGGGACCTCAGCTCCTTTTGGCGCACTGGCAAAGTTACAGGCACACGTGGTCACATATTTGTGAAAATTCGCGAACTCACAGATTTTTTTTTCCATTTTGCGTGAATTCGCGGATCGCAAATTCGCAAATTTCACCCATACTTACTCTTCTCACTGACTACTTTCTTGGGAGCAAATTCTTTGGGGCGTTGTAAAAAGCTCTCAGTTGGCAGTGGCACTAAGCTGCAAAAGTGAAAGATGTTGGAGGACTGAGGTCCCTGTACAGGCCTTCTCTTTGGCAGTACTGCAGGTGATGTTGCTTCTTTTCATGTACACCTAAAAGCAAACAAGCAAAAGGAACATCTAGTGAAGCGTGGCATTGTTGCAGTTTGTATTAGTACAGACAAAGGCAATATTAATGCGATTGGTGACTTTGGTAATAATAAATCAGCCACTTTAAAGGCAAACTACATCACCATACAATAACATTTTATTTCAAATCAGGACAACACAGCATACAGATATACCTCTTTGCTTTATATCCATACATTCTAAAGGAGACACCTGTGGCACTCAGGGAACTGCATGGGTAAATGGAAAAAGATTAGGGTGCGCCTATGGCAGGCAATATGTTCCAGGGAGAAATGGAATAATCATAAAAAAATGGATGATGCAGATGTGTCTGCAATGCACTGCAGCCAGGGTGTCAATGAGGAAATTGAATTATACATTAAAAAAAACTGAATGCTCTGCAGCTATGGTGGATGGATGGATAGATGGACCAAGGCAAAATGAAAAAAAAATAATTAAAGAGATACATTAATAAAAATGTAAATTATAATTAAAAAAATTACATGAAAAAGAGATTTAAAAAAATTCAAATGAAAATTGAAAAAATAATTTTTGAAAAAATCAACATTAAAAAAATTCAAATTAAAATAAAATAAAAATTAACAGGAAAATGTTCAGACAAGAAATTGTCAATAATTACTGATGTTTGTTTTGGAGATTGAGAAGAAACACATAGGGCCATATGTATCATAGTTCCGTTTTGCAAATTCCAAATAGCGAATTTTAAGGAATCGCTATTTGGAATTCGCAAAACGGTATGTATGTACAAAATCGCTTGTTTATAGCGATTCCTTACCATTCCTAATTTGCGATTAGCAAATTGCTAATCGCAAATTACCCCTTCATTTCTATGGGCCAGGAGGCCCATAGGAATGAAGGGGCAATTTGCGATTAGCAATTAGCTAATCGCAAATTAGGAATTTTCTCAAGGGTGCAGGGGTGTCTCAAGAACACCCTGCTGCACCCCTGAAAAAGACATTTGGGGGCATATGGCGCACATACAAGCCCTAAGGGCATGTATGGGCGTCATATGGCACCTTTGGTTTTTTAGAAAAAAGCATTATTAAAAGAATTCGCAACTTACCACCAACTAGAAGTTGGTGGTAATTTGCGATTCCTTAATGGCATTTTTTGCATTTTTTTTCTTTGATACATTGCATTTAAGGAATCGCAAAATTTGTGATTCCTTAAGTGCAATCGCAAAATAAGGAATAGCAAATTTTGCGATTCCTTATTTTGATGCAAAAATGTTTGATACATACCATTTAGGTAATTAGCATTTGCAAAGGCCGAAATTCGCAGAATTTCGGCCTTTGCGAATACTAATTAGCTTGATACATATGGCCCATAGTGAGGTACGGATGTGCAAAATAACAAAAATGTATGTAATATATAGTACAAAATAGGGTTGGTCCCAGTTGCACACTTAAGACAAACAAACGTAAATAGGTGCCAGCAGGCATTAATTCAATAACACATCAGAATATTCAGTACAATATTGTTTAATCATATTCTTCATCATAAATGATGTACAAACCCAGTATTAAATCTGGAGCTACGTATCAAAGCAGGTGCCCCAAGCAGTGGGGGAGAAAAAAGGGGAAAATGGTGGTGTGTACTTGGTGAGGATTAGGAGAATAGAAAAGAGGGTAGTGACATTAAATGCATGATACCATTATATACACTTTAAGCTGGGTAGACTCGGCCAAACATTTACAGATAAAAGGCAATTGTCGGAACAGTGAGCAAAGAGGTATGGGGAACAAAGGGCACACGCAAGCCTATGGCAAAACACACTGGCTAGATGCACAAATTGGCTGCCAGCCACATCATCAAACAACAACAGGGAGCATGGAGGCATGGGGACCAAAGTAAATACATTCAGGCCTATTGACACAGGCTCCATAAAATGGCCCCTGGCCACATGGCATCTAGAACAAAGCCATATGGTGGCCTATGGAAGCACACTCACTGACCAGACATAGGAGGCAAGGTAACACTGAAGAAAACACCACCATGAATTCAGCAATGGCAAAAATAAAGATTTACTGAGCCATACATTTTTGGTAAACAAAACAATATGAAATACAATTAAACCCTACATTTTAAATTTAATCCAATGCCATTCGAGCCCTAAAAGATGTTTTAAAACAACACATACCACTGAAAAATTATTTTCATGCACCCATGACTAGTACTCATTTCAGTCTACGGACTGGATGGCCCGTTGTAGACTATGCCACATTGTAAATTAAATAAATATTGCAAATTTAACAAACATGGAGAAAATGTTCTGAACTCTGTAACATTGTTCCTTTACCAAAGAAGAAAAATTGTATGCAAACATATAGCTAGGCCCCTGCTGAAACTGCAGGCCACCCACCACAATAAATTTGTAAATTCGAATAGAAGTAAACATAAATACTGGTGCATGCTCCCTATCAAACACACCACACCCTTATATAAGAGTTTTTTAACTTGTGAAATCTCACATACAAAGTTTTTAAATCAAATGCTCTCTTAAATCCAAAGACAAAGAGAGTGATCCTTTCAGCTACAAACCCAAATGAAAAATGACCAGGAGGAGGACAAAGTACTGGGAGCAGCCTGCTGGACAGGAAAGAGGAGTGGAAGTTTCTGGGGCACTTCCTTCCTGTTGGAAAAAAAAGTTTTGGAAAAAAGCTTTTTATGCTAAAAAACAACTCAAAGAAAACCACTCAAAACCCTATTTTTGTAGATTTACCTGCTTCTGGAGCACATAATCTACTTGAGTAGTGTGTTAGCTAGTGGTACTACATTGGGGCCGTTGAAGTCAGAAGCCGTGCAAGTGGGCACAAAGTCTCTCACACTCGCTTGTAGCTGAGAATATTGCTGCACTCCAGAGTGTGTACCAAAACAACTCTTGAGCACACAAAAAAACTCATCTTTTTGCCCATAAGACGGAATCCAGGAACTCTGCTCTCTGCCACAGAGTGCCGAATTCCGAAAAATCCATGAGCGGAGCAGAGTTTTCCTCCAAGGCCTACTGAAAAGCAGAAACGTGTTCAGTGTGCCTCGATTTTGTATTCACCAGCAGGTGAAAGAATTGCACTTTTATATGGTAGCATCATAATAGCACAAGTTGGTAAATCAGCTTAAACTAGACATGGGGATAGGAGTAAGTTGCTGAATAATTTACAAAATTATGGTTGTTTCCGCATGTGTGCACATCTATCGAAACACCTTTAAAAGTATGAACTGCCAAGTTATGTTTTGGTATTAAAAGTTCATTGGACTTCCATTTCTTTCCACTTCACAGGGAAATTTTGGGAATTTTAAAGCATCTGTGTTGGTTGAGGGGTGTGTGAGCCCTTCTGAAGCAACAACTACAATCTCTGTCAGAAGGAAGCACAAAAAGCTACTAAGTTAACCTGTGCTAAACCCGCAGGTAGTCATGGCACAAAAGCAGTAAAGTTTAACTTGGAGGCAATTTATAAAGTAGTTATTCAGCACTTAAACAGTAAATAAGTGAAACACAACACAAGAAAAACCCTACCAATTTAGAAAAATAGAGTATATTTTAATACATTGTTTGATGTAAGAATGACAGATATCCAATCAGTAAAACTGAATATATGCAGTTTCAAAGATGTAAGGTAGGTATGGCGGCTAAAAGCACAAAACACCACTTATAGTTATCTGGTGGTGCGAGATCGGGTGAAAGTCACATGCTCAGGCTGACCATGGTGGAGCACGGACCAGATACAGAGACCAAGTTAAACAAACTGAATAAAGCTGCTTTCTAAAACCCAGCATGAAGAGTCCCGTTCATGGTGGAGGAAGCGTTGAAGAGCAGGGAGAATGTTGGGTATGGTCATCGCAGTTGCGTTAGGAACAGGCCGGACATTGCAGACGGTCATTGCTGTAGTGTGAAGAACCCATCGGGGTCACAGATTGTCATTGCTGGAGCTTCACTTTGGCACTGCAGGCTGTCAATGCTGAAGCACAAAGTGTGGATCTTGCATTGCCGGTCCTTTTTGGTGGTTCTCAAGAGTCCAATACTTCAGAATTTCTTATTTTCTTCAAGGAGGAACTCCAATGATGCCAAACCAAGGAGTCAGAACCTGAGAGGCAGCTATTGGGGATCAGAATGTCACTCCAGCAGATGTCAGAGGGTCCAGTTGCAGGGTGAGGTAAGTCCAGTACCTCAGGTAAACTGGGCAGTTGCAGAGAGGCCACTTGCGTTTATTGTGTCGCTGTATATCAGAACAGAACGTCAGTCAGCTTACCCTTGGAGTCATTTCAGTCTTGGATAAAGAGTGCAGTTCCAGTCTTACTTCTCAGAAACCAGGGCAGGCTTCAAGCAGCAGGGCTTGCCTGAAGCAGCAGGGCAGGCCTCAAGTAGCAGAGCAGACCACAAGCAACAGGGCAGGCCTCAAGCAACAGGGTAGTCCTCTGACAACAGGGAAGTCCTTCTGTAGCATTCACAGGTCCAGGAGTTTACTGAAGAGTGGGTCTGTAGGTCCTCTTTTTATAGAGCCACTAGCAGCCTGTCCTGACGTTGTCCGGGTATGAATTGCTGCCGGCCAGTAGTATATTGTTTTGTAGGATTTTGTTTAGATAGCATTTCTTATCTGTGACAGGCCTGTGAAATGCTCCGATTCACAGTGCACTACTGATGCACTTAAGAGTGCGCGTTCAGTAGTGTGTGAACTCGAGTGTGGAAGGGGAACGAGACATACCTCAACGGAGAGACCCTCGAGCGAGGGTTCCTCGAGTTCTAATCCTCCTGCGTCTATGACAACCAGGAGTACTTCTTCTTTGTTTCCCCTACAGGCACGCAACCATCGGAACCAACCCAGACTCATCCCGGAAACGGAACCTCCCGAGCACCTTGACCCCGGAAGTCCCGAACCGGAAGCCGCCTACCGGGAAACCGGAAGTCCCACCTCCATCCCAGGGCCAGGAACTATAAAGGGCGCCGAAGAAGAGAGGAGAACGTTCCCGATAGCCGACTCGTGGCAGGAGACAGCGCACAGAGAACCATCGAGAGAGAGAGAGAGGAGTACGAGGATCGAAGACGGAGAGTTGGAGGACGTCTGGACCGAGGAGTGGTGGAGTCCTCAGGAGGTGGCTGGAGAGCGGCCGTAACTCGCGGGAGAGTTACGGCGGGGCACGTGAGTACCTTGTTACCGTCTCCGTGTACCCCCTTTGTAGAAGCCTGTAGATATTTGTATAGAGTTCGATCTCACTGTTAGAGCACCTCTGCACTGTATATAAACTAAATTTAGAGACACTTCACTAGTCAATCTTGTATAATATTCCCTACACCCCCCCCTTCACCAGCGCACCTCCCTTCTACCCTCTCCCGCCTCTTTTCCCCCCCCCCCCTCTCTGCAACCCTATCCGCCCCCTCCCTCACGGTTCTCTCTTTCCCCGCACGCCCCGGTGTTGGTAACGGTACCAGAGAAGTCTTTACCAAAGGACTAACCCCTGCTTCTCTAATTTCCCTCCGAGGTCATCCCAACGCCCGGAAGACGTGAAGACCTCTGGAAGATCCCCCGGACCACGTACCGCTGGGAGGCGACCAAAGCTACACCCCGGAGTTCTTTGTATATATGCACCCGTACTTTTGTCAAAGAGAACAATAAAAGAGCTACCATAGCCCAATATATACGGCCTCCACGCCTGTTATTCCGGCCCGCAGCAACCCACAGTCCACATCGAGTTTCCCTACTTTATTTTTCCTTGCAATATTATAAAGCGCGAACTCGACAACATGGCATGAGCACAATTTACATTACAGAAGAACACATTCATTTGTGGTAGGCACGGGGAGACAAAGCGATTTGCCTGGAATCACAGGATGTTGAGCTGATGCCGAGATTCGAACGTAGCTCCCCAGCTCTAAAGTTCGCAATTCTAGAACTTGTGGCGGGAGGTGTGTCTAAAAGTGTATGTCGGTGCTGGCCATCAATGAGAGAGACCAGTGCATTTTTCAAATGGGTGGTGAAAAAATATGAGTTTGTTGCTGGAGATGTGGGCCGCCGTGCCATCAATGTACTTACTGGGGGGGGGGGGGGTAAACACCCATTATTCCGCAACTTTTTTTCCGCATACCATCACTCCGCATACTTTCAATATGAAAGTACCATGACTCCGCAATGCCATTATAACGCGTGGCATTACATTTTATATGCTTTTACCATGCATACATTTACAATGAAATTCGTTGTAAATGCATGAATGGTAAAAGCATGTTTTTTTAATGTTTGGATAAGGTAAGTATGGGTATAGGGGTATATGTTTTGGGGTACTGAGGTATATGTTTTGGGGTGTTTGGGTATTTTAAGGGTTCAGATATAGTTTTGGGTTATGGGGAACAGTGGTAGTTTTAGGGTTTAGGGATAGGTATGGGTTGTGGGGTACAGGGGTATTTTTAGGGTTCAGGGTTCGGTTTAGGTTTTGGGGTACAGGGGTATTTTTAGGGTTCAGGGGTAGGTTTGGGTTTTGGGGTACAGGGGTATTTTAAGGGTTCAGGGCTAGGTTTGGGTTTTGGGGTACAGGGATATTTTTGGGGTTCAGGGCTAGGTTTCAGTTTTGGGGTACAGGGGGATTTTAGGGTTCAGGGTAGGTTTGGGTTTTTGGGTACAGGGTTATTTTTAGGGTTCAGGGCTAGGTTTGGGTTTTGGGGTACAGGGGTATTTTTAGGGTTCAGGGGTAGGTTTGGGTTTTGGGGTACACGGTTATTTTAAGGGTTCAGGGCTAGGTTTGGGTTTTGGGGGACAGGGGTATTTTAGGGTTCAGGGGTAGGTTTGGGTTTTGGGGTACAGTGGTGTTTTTGGGGGTTCAGGGCTAGGTTTGGGTTTTGGGGTACAGGGATATATTTAGCGTTCAGAGGTAGGTTTGGGTGTTGAGGTACAGGGGTATTTATAGGGTTCAGGGCTAGGTTTGGGTTTTGGGGTACAGGGGTATTTTTAGGGTTTAGGGATAGGTTTGGGTTTTGGGGTACAGGGTATATTTATAGAGTTAAGATGGGTTAGTGTTTAAGGGTGTTGGGGTATTTTAAGGAGTAAGGGTGAGTTATGATTATGGGGTGCAGGGGTATTTTAAGGGAGCAGGGTGGGATTAGCACACGATATGAGACAAGGCATGAAGGGAGGAACGTACCACACCCCCCCAGCGTTTGCCACGCCCCCAGCACACGCCCACAGCACAATGCAGACACACCCACAAGGGACTACTTTTCTGGCACGGTTCTTTTACCTTTTAAATGTATATGGTGGGCGTATGCATAGCCTATGTCCTTCTGCTGCAACTGCCCTTTCCAACGCTGTATTGGGTGTTGTGATCGGTGCTGTGGTTCCTGAGATTACCCGCCTCAACGGTTTGGGCTCTCTCTTTATTATATTAGTATGGATAGGTAATGATAGGAAAATAGTGGCAAAACACACTGGCTAGATGATAGGAAAATGTGGGAAAGTGGGAGAGGGAGAGGCTGGATTTATCACCGTCAGCTCAGTGAAGATTTTTACCTTCGAACTTCGGAAAATATCTGGATGTCGAAAGCTTCCATCAGAACAAACCTGCAATCTGTAGCGTAAGAGAGAGGATACCATCACTCAGAGGTCCGATGGACAGGAGTTGAAGTTGCAGAGAACATAGGAGGAGTTCCCCACAAGTCTGGCCAAGCGGCGATCAGCTGACAGATAGGTCAATGTTCTTTTTGCTGGCACTTTTTGGTCGAAAATATTTTCAAGTCTCAACTTTATGGGTTAGTCAGGATCAGCACCTATAACATCACTTCCAAGGATCTAGAACCTAAGGGCACCACTTGGGGCTTAGGACACACTCCTGCAGAGGCCAGGTGCAGGGTTCAAGGTCTCTGGAGCTTATAATGTTCCTGTAACTCACACAGGAGGCCAGCCAACTAGCCCTTTGAGTCACTCAGGTACTGCTGGGTTGGTGGTAGCCCCCAGATCCTGGATGAAGCAGAAAGGCAGTCTTCTAAAAGCAAAGCAGTTACTCTGCAAAGCAAGGCAGGTATCAAGCAGCAGGGCAGTCCTCTGGTAGAGGAAGGGCAATCCTCTGGAGAACAAGAAAGGCCTCAAACATCAGGGCAGTCAGTTGGAGTCCAGGCAGCCTTTATGAAGCCCTCCACAAGTTCAGGAAGGTACCAAAGAGTTGCTCTGAGGGTCCAATATTCCTACCTGATGGACATCCTAGCTATACACACATTTGTGTGTGTAATGTTTTTCCCTTCCCCAGGTAAGGTTCGAAGAAGCCAAGCAAGGGAAAAGACTAGTGTCAAGTTCATTTTGTGTGTGCTAAAAGCAAGCCTATTGAAATGTCAGTGGGGCAGGAAACAGCTCCTCACCCAACCATCAAGGCTGGATGAACCATCCTGCCGACACCCAGTCCTCCTTTGTATCGCTGCTTGGGAGGAATACGCAAAGACCAATAGTAAGCTATTCACGGTAATTTGACCCAGAACACTTCCAGCAGGCACCAACTGGTTACAACAAGATAGGACAAGAAAATGGTCACTTTCTAAAATTGGCATCTTCAGAATTGTGGCTTAAAATCTGACTCTACCATTAAAGATGATTTTAAATTACAATTTACAGGCTCTGGGTATATGTAGTACCATATACTAGGGACTTATAAGTAAATTAAATGTTGCAATCAGGTGTAAACACTTTTGTCAAACAAAAAGATCCCTTTGGAAAGCATACAACAATATCAAACTCACCTTCAATCATAAGCCACTCACCAGCACCAAATAGAAACCGAGAGCATAATATTAAAATGTCATATATTCTTTATTAAACAAATATCATAAAATCTTTTTGAAATCAACAAGATCTCATCAATGCACATATATTTAAAAACAATTAATTCACAAAACACAGGGAGAACTTTAGTATATTTTATAAGCACACAAACAACTGCCTGCTACAAATTAGAAACACTTCAAGTACATAGAATTAAATACTAATGTATCCCGTTTGATATGTAAGTATGTAAGTAATATGCCTTATCTTCTATTCAAGCCAGATGTTATTTCAAGTGTTCTAACCCAACCAGCTTTATTCAAACCAAGTGTTGTTTGGGTATTCTCTTCGACAAAGAAGCAAGAAGCAACGCGTTTCGGTGGTATCATTTGGTTCCCCACCTTCTTCAGGCTAACAAATACTTTAAACAAATCTCCCAAATTTTTGATCCATTGATTGGTGAACTGGAGGAGGATATATCTCTCCTTTCACTAAACCGGTTTCCTTCTTGGATGAACCGCAATGCTGACACTCATTATGGATGCAAAACAACCTCCCTTAATGGCCTCTTTCACAGTATCATTCAATTCTTAGACCAGCAACTAGTACGAGAAGGAAACGGGAGCAGGCCAGGAGACAAGTTAGTCCCGGTGGAGTTTTGGAGACCCAATCCATTTTAAATTGCTCAGACGGTGTGGAGGGCCATAGCTCCGGTGGTCAAGATAGTTTGGACCTGTGGAACAGTTTATTCAATGAGGTTGTGGACCCTGGTTTCTGTTTTCCTAGTTGCCGGTCTAAGAATTGAATGATACAGTGAAAGAGGCCACTAAGGGAGGTATTGGGGTCCGGTGTTGTGGAGGCATTTGTAGGCGTGGGTGAGTATCTTGAAAGTGACTCTCTTCTCAGTGGGGAACCAGTGGAGGTTACGTAGGTGGTGGGTGGTGTGTTCATGTCGAGGAATGTCGAGGATGAGTCTGGATGTGGTGTTCTCTATGGTGTGGAGCTTGCGGAGCAGCGACTTGTTGATCCCAGCATAGAGGGCGTTTCCGTAGTCCAGTCTGCTGGTTATGAGCGCATGGATGACAGCCTTCCTTGATTTGGGGGGATCCACTTGAAGGTCTTTTCGAGGATTCGGAGGGTGTTGAGACAGCTGGAGGTGATGGCGTTGACCTGTTGGTTCATGGAGAGGGAGGAGTCGAGTACGATGCTGAGGTTTCAGGCATGGTTTGTGAGTGTGGGGGGGCTGCTGAAGGTGATAGGCCACCAGCTCCCATGCCGAGGGGAGGGTCCGTGGACAAGGACTTCTGTCTTCTCTGAGTTGAGCTTCAGGCAGTTTCTACTCATCCAGGATGCAAAGTCCTTCATTTCTTCCTGGAAGTTGAGTCTGGTGGGGATTAGGTCCTTGGTGAGGGTGAGGATGAGCTGGGTGTTGTTGGTGTAGGACACTATGCTGAGTTTGTGCTGTCTGACGATGGTGGCCAGGGGGGGCATGTGGATGTTGAAGAGCGTGGGGATGAGCGATGATCCTTGGGGCACTGTGCAGTTGATTGCCTTGAGATCGGAGAGGGAAGGTGTTAGTGAAGAACAAGCGGATCCAGTTGAGGGCGGTTCCTTGTATGCCGGCGTTGTGGAGTCTGGCGGTGAGTGTGCAGTGGGAGACAGTGTTGAACGCTGCTGATAGGTCGAGTAGGATCAGGGCCGCAGTGTGTCCTTGGGCGAGGAGTGTGAGGATTTTGTCTGTGGTGGCGAGTAGAGGGGTTTTGGTGCTGTGGTTGCTGCGAAATCATAATTGGGATGGGTCGAGGATAGAGTTTTCTTCGACGAATTTGGTTAGTTGTGCATTGACGGTCTTTTTGGTAACTTCGGCTTTGAAGGGGAGGAAGAAGATAGGTCGGTAGTTCTTGAGGTCGGTGGGGTCTGTAAGGGCTTCTTGAGCAGGGGTGTGACTTCTGCGTGTTTCCAGTCATTGGGAAAGATGCCGGTCTTGAAGTTGGTGTTGATAGTGTATCGTAGTCTGGGAGCGATGGCGGTGGCGGTTCTGTGAAAAATTTGCGGGGCAGGGATCCATGGGGGCCCCTGAGTGGATGCCTTTCATGGTCGACGTGGTGTCTTCTGTGGTGACTGCCTGACTGGGGTCCAGGAGGGGATGGTTGGCTGGATGGGTTGCTGGAGCAGGAAGTGGCTTCGGAGTTGGGTGTCTGTTCGTTGAAGTTGTCATGGAGTACCTTGATTTTTAGATGGAAGTAGGACCAGAGCTTGTCGCAGAGGTCCTGGGAAGGGGTGAAGTCTGTGGTTTTGTTGGGGGGCTTTGTGACTTCCTGGTTGATGCTGAAAAGTTGTTTGGAGTTGCCGGCATTGGCGAGGATCTTTTTTTGGATAAAGGTCCTTTTGGTAGATCTGATGCGTTGGTGGTATTCTGTCATGGTGTTTTTGTAGGTGGTGTGATCTTCTGGTGTTTTGGTGTTTCTTCGGTTCTTCTCAAGATGTCTGCAGGTGCGTCTGGATTCTTGGAGGTCAGCGGTGAACAAGGTGGCTTTCCTGGGGCATTGTTTGTCGGGTTGCGTAGTGATGCAAGCTTGCCTGCGCAGCTGGAGATCCATCTGTGGAGTCCTTTGGCTGTGAGGTTGGCATTAGTCTACGTGGTGGGGGCTTTGCGGTTGAGGGTGGAGTCTAGTTGTTCCTCAGTGACTTTGCTCCAGTTCCTTTGTGCGGGGCACGGTGCAGATTTGGACAGTGTGGGTTTGTCAACGTGGAAGTGTGCTCAGTGCTGGTCTGTCCCTGGGGGCTGCGTGGTGTGGCTGAAGTGGATGTTGTTACCTCCTGCAAAAATGGGGTTGAGGGTGTGTCCTGCCTTGTGGTTGGGCATAGTGACAAGCTGTTTTAGTCCAATGTTGGTGAGGTTGTCCAGGAGGGTGGTGGAATTGAGGTTGCTGGGGTTGTTGAGGTGGAAGTTCAGTTCTCTATTGAGTATGTAGTCAATAAAGGTGATGGCATGGTGTGCAATGAGGTAGGCAATGGTAGTGGCAAGCGAAGCGCAGGGTCCGGGGGGTCTGTAGGCAAGGGTGCCGCATAGAGTGGTTCTGGGGCTGGGCTGGATCTGAAAGTGAAGGTGTTCATGGTGGGGAAGGAGTCCTTCATGGTGGAGGCGGAGAATCAGAAGGAGCTCTTGTGTACGGTGAAAAGAGTGACTGCCACCAATATTGGCACAGCATTGGATATATTTCTGGACATGTGTTTCTGGTTTATTGCCCGTGTTTAGTGGACAGGAACAGGCAGGTTCGCTTGCAAGGGTTGTTGACAGATTAGAGTGAAATATATGAAATGCAATCCATTTCAGCATATTCCACTTTTTTGGATTACCAAAAGTAATTCCTTTCGTCTTAAGTAGCAATGCTCTTCCCCCATTAGAATTGTGGCTTTGTGGCACTTTTTTCAAGATTGATAGGAGTGCCTTACACCCCTGGCTATCCTCGTTTGGTTTAGATATGCTGAGTACCTCTGTCTACACCACCACTTTTGAACTAGCAAAACAATGGTTTAACGTGTTGAGTGTATAGTATATCTTGTCTTTATTGTAAGACTGACCTGGTATTGCTGATTCAGCAACGTGTAGGAAAACTGACTTCTTCAGAGTGAGGAATTATCTGTGTATTTCAGGACCTTCCCTTTGGCAATGAAGGGTAAAGGTCTCCGGCTGGTGATGAGTCACTCTCTGCCACTGAAATGGAGGAAGAAACTTTCACCCAGAAGTGTGTCACCTTTTTGCGGACCGGCGCTACCACCAATTTTTGCAACATAACCCATTCTGTGGGATCTCAGTCTGAATGTATTAATTGATCAACTTCTAATCTTCTGTTGTCTACTTGTTTCTTACTTGCGCTAGGACACTAATACTATGAATAATAAGAGGCTACTATATTATATATACGTAGTAACGTAAAAAGCAAAAATATAATTACGGAGTCCGCTAGGAGAAAACCCCAGGTGTAGGTCTGTGGAGTACACTACGTTACTATTGAGTGGACGCAAGCACAGTTCTCATCCCACCGCTGGACACCAATTATGTTGGACCTGGGGGTTCCAAATCACACAGGGTAGCCTGGAACCGAGTGGAAGGTTCTGACCTAGAGGTCAAAAGTGTTAAGCTTGCGTCAAACCCTTATAGGATCACAGTGTCCATCCACCAGAAAAGAAAGAGACTACACCAATTTTGGAAAAATACGAATTGCTTTATAAAAGTTCTCTTGGTAGGTTTAAAATTCAGAGTAATCAATTTCACTCCATCTACTCTTTTCTTACATCCATGAGGTTCCAAATTTACATTCTTAACATTTTTTTATACAGTAGTAAACTTTCCAGTACTTATTTTTACGATTTTACTTTTGCTTGCTACAAATTTCACAGTTCAGTTAAGTTGTGCAATTACATTTACAATTTGAAAAGTTGAAGCTGTCAGGTACTTTACCCAAGTGAATCAGGACCATCAATTTTCTTGATTTCACAGTAAGTTAGCAAACCTTTCCCCACTGGCATACATGAAGGCTAATCCAATCAGCTGTTTGATTCAAAGAAACAGGCAAGTTATACCAACATCTAATTCTGTCTTTTATATGCCCCACTGATATTTTCCTTTTTGGTCTGGATGTTTAATCTCTAGCCTCAGCCCTCCTGCCTTTTCTCAAATGGCTCCCTGCTCCCTGCTCCTGTGGTATCGTTAATATACTCGCTGCTCTGCCTGTGATACTTTTTATTTATAACCTGTTACTTGCCTTTGTCATTGCATTGCGCCGCATTTATTGAAGCCACAAGCGTGTGCATATTAACTTATTTATAGCGCTCTGCTGATTGAAGCCACCAGCATGTGTTTATTAATCTATTTATTGCGCTCTGCCGATTGAAGCCACAAGCGTGTGTTTATTAATCTATTTATAGCGCTCTGCCGATTGAAGCCTCAAGCGTGGGTATATTAACCCATTCATAGCGCTCTGCCGATTTCTGCACTTTCCTTGTCTCAGACGCGCATGCCCAGCTGTTGTGTGTGCTAGCTGCTACTCAGCATAGCGCCTGTGTAATTATCACATTGCCGAGTGCTCCTCATTAATTTTAAAAGCATTGGAACCGCCATTCACTCGGTGTGCCCCTTCCTGTTGCAAATTGGACTCGGATGCCATTTTGTTTGTTGTTTGTGCCTCAGAGCCCGTCCTCTCCGCCCGATCCCGCCTCCCTGCTGACCCTCCCCCCCATGAACTACATAGTCTAGCCCCCACCCCCAGAAGCGCCGTGACCGTCCTGACGCTCTCAGAAGCGGTCGCTCCCTGATCCCTGCTCCTGTGGTATCATTAATATACTCGCTGCTCTGCCTGCGATACTTTTTATTTATAACCTGTTACTTGCCTTTGTCATTGCATTGCGCCGCATTTATTGAAGCCACAAGCGTGTGCATATTAACTTATTTATAGCGCTCTGCCGATTGAAGCCACAAGCGTGTGTTTATTAATCTATTTATAGCGCTCTGCCGATTGAAGCCACAAGCGTGTGTTTATTAATCTATTTATAGCGCTCTGCCGATTGAAGCCTCAAGCGTGGGTATATTAACCCATTCATAGCGCTCTGCCGATTTCTGCACTTTCCTTGTCTCAGACGCACATGCCCAGCTGTTGTGTGTGCTAGCTGCTACTCAGCATAGCGCCTGTGTAATTATCACATTGCCGAGTGCTCCTCATTAATTTTAAAAGCATTGGAACCGCCATTCACTCGGTGTGCCCCTTCCTGTTGCAAATTGGACTCGGATGCCATTTTGTTTGTTGTTTGTACCTCAGAGCCCGTCCTCTCCGCCCTATCCCGCCTCCCTGCTGACCCTCCCTCGCCCCTCCCCCCACTATCCATTTATGATAGATGCTCTTACGCGCAGCGTACACGCGCAGCGATCGCGCCCCTTGCGTGCCAAAGGTGCGCCAAAGGTAAGCCCGTCTACGCCCGTCCGCGCCTGGACCGCGCCCAGCGCCAGACCCCCTGGTTCCCGCCGTACCCAGCCCACTAGAGTCACATATGATGCAGCAACTCTCCACGCCCTCAACTCCGGACGCATTCCACAATGTTGCGAGGCAACCCCAGGACGCACCCACGGCCCTTTCGCCTGCCTCTCCTGCAAGTTCAACTGCTTCAGGACCCTCACCAATTCCTCTTCCTCAAAACACAGCGCCGACTCTAACCGCCTGAAGTGCATCCTGCTTAACACCCGCTCTGTCCACAGACACGCAATTGAACTCTGGGACCTTCTCGACACTGCGTCACCGGACATCGCCTTCCTTACAGAAACATGGATGAACACATCATCAGCACCTGACATCGCTATAGCCATACAAGATTATCCGGAAAGACCGCACCAATCAAACAGGAGGAGGCATCGCCATCATCCACAGGAACACCATCAAAATCACAACCAGCTCCGACGATAATATTACTACCGCCGAACATCTCCACTTCCAGATCTCCACTAAGGGTGGGCGTAAAATCCGTTTCGCGGGCGAATTTGCTGATTTTCTGCGATTTCGCGATCCGCGAATCTCGCGAAATCGCGGTAAAATCCGCGAATCAGCGGGGACGAATTTTCAGCCAAGCAAGGGTTACAGCAGCAGGTGCAAAAGTTGAACCTAATTTCTTTGTAGCCTTTTACAAAAGGGTTACAAACAAATTAAATTCAACTTGGACACCTGCTGCTAATTGCTTCCTGGTGCCTCGTTGCCTACTTGCAACTATTCTCTGACCCTGCTCTGACCCTTGAAGCAGGGTCAGAGAATAGTTACAAGTAGGCAACGAGGCACCTGTCCAAGGAATTAAACCTCATCAGGAAGCACTTACAGATATAAAAAACAGGAAGAAGGGAGAGGATGGCAAATACACCCATTTTGAGTTGTCAGGAGGGGTTAAACTAAAAGAGACCTTTACAGCACAATTTTCATATGCATTTTGCTAAAAATAAAAAGCTGTATGTTCTGTAGGGGCAACTCAGGAATCTGGCCCTTCAGAGATGCGGCCTCTCTTTCTTTCTCTCGTTCTCTCTCTCCCTCTCTCTTTCCCTCTCTATCTATCTATCTATCTATCTATCTATCTATCTATCTATCTATCTCTCTCTCCCTCTCCCATAAACGACTGCATGGGTAACTTCGCTATGCAAGCGGCTCGCGAAGACGCAGAAATCCCTGCGAACACGCAAAAAACCCTGCAAACACGCAAAAACCCAGCAAACACGCAAAAAAACAAAAATCCGCAAATTCGCAAAATTCGCCCTTGCTTAATCTCCACCGACCCTAGGACCACACTTAGAGGCACCCTCATCTACAGACCTCCAGGAACACGCACTCAATTCAGCGATGAAATCACCGACTTTGTCAGCCCACATGCCCTCGCCTCCGAAACCTACATTCTTCTAGGAGACCTCAACTTCCACCTTGACAACAAACACGACAGCAACACCACCACCCTTCTGGACAACCTGGCCATTCTCGGACTCAAACAACTTGTTGACACCCCCACCCATATAGCCGGACACACGCTCGACCCTATCTTCACCTCCAGCAAGCACATCTCCTTCGACCGCACCACAGCTCTCCACTGGACGGACCACAGCTGTGTCCACTTCAGCTACACAACCACCTTGACCCCCATCCGACCACAACCTATTCCTCGGAGAAACTGGAACAAAATCACCTCCGCCCAACTCCTCACATCACTCAACCAAAACCCTTCCACCCTCTCATTGGACCCAAACCAAGCGGCCACCAATCTCAAGCAATGGATCACCCACAGCGCTGACGAATTAGCACCCCTGAAAAAGCACCAGATCAATTCAACCAGCAAAAAGGCTCCCTGGTTCAATGATGACCTTAAAAAATCCTAGAAGCTATGCCGCACACTGGAGAAAACATGGAGAAAACACCCAACCACCGACAACATGACCACCCTCAAAGCAGCCACCCGCAAACACCACCAACTGATTCGATCCGCCAAGAAATCAGCACTCAATGACCGTCTCGACAACAACACTCACAACAGCAAGGAACTTTTCAACATCGTCAAAGAATTCACCAACCCCACCGCAGCATCCAACGACATCACTCCCTCTCAAGACCTCTGCGATGCGCTATCCTCCTTCTTCTACAACAAAATTGCCGACATCCACAACAGCTTCGAGAATAATTCCAGCGATCAACCCTCCCCACCCCTCTCAGATCCTACACCGCCTACTAACAACCTTAGCGCCTGGAACCCAATCACCACTGAAGACACCATCCACCTCATGAACTCAATCCACTCTGGTTCGCCAACCGACCCCTGCCCCCACCACATCTTCAACAAAGCTGACTCCATCATCGCACCTCATCTCCGCGATGTCATCAACTGCTCCTTCAACTCTGCCACCTTCCCAGAAAGCTGGAAACACGCCGAACTCGGCGCCCTCTTGAAGAAACCCACAGCAGATCCCTCTGAACTTAAAAACTACCGACCCATATCCCTACTCCAATTCCCGGCCAAAGTCATTGAGAAAGCCGTCAACAGCCAGCTCGCCGCCTTCCTTGAATTGAACAACTCCCTCGATCCATCTCAATCCGGGTTTCGAGCCAAACACAGCACCGAGACCGCCCTCATTGCAGCCACTGACGACATCCGAACACTACTGGACACCGGAGAATCAGTGGCCCTCATTCTACTCGACCTCTCCGCAGCTTTCGACACAGTATGCCACAGCACCCTTATACAACGCCTCAGCAATATCGGCATACAAGGAAAAGCATTGGACTGGATCATCTCATTCCTCACTGGGAGAACTCAACGAGTCCGACTTCCCCCATTCAACTCAGAGGCCACTGAAGTCATCTGTGGCGTACCACAAGGATCTTCACTCAGTCCCACCCTCTTCAATGTCTACATGAGCCCACTCGCCTCCATCGCATGTCAACACAACCTTAACATCATCTCCTACGCCGACGACACCCAGTTAATCCTTTCCCTCACCAAAGACCCTAACACCGCCAAAACCAATCTTCACGAAGGCATGAAAGAAGTAGCCGAATGGATGAAACTTAGCCGCCTAAAACTCAACTCAGACAAAACGGAGGTGCTCATCCTAGGACCTTCCCTCTCTGCCTGGGACGACTCTTGGTGGCCTCCCACTCTGGGCACCGCACCCTCACCCACAGACCATGCTCGCAACCTTGGCTTCATCCTAGACTCCTCCCTCTCGATGTCCAGACAAGTCAACGCAGTCTCATCCTCCTGCTTCAACATACTTCGCATTCTCAAAAAGATCTTCCGATGGATCCCCCTTGAGACAAGAAAGACTGTCACCCACGCACTGGTCACGAGTCGACTGGATTATGGTAATACACTATACGCTGGAATCACGGCAAAATTACTGAAAAAACTTCAACGCATCCAAAACGCATCAGCGAGACTCATATTAGACATCCCTCGCCAAGACCACATCACCGGATACCTAAAAGACCTCCACTGGCTTCCCGTCAACAAAAGAATCACATTCCGACTTCTCACCCACGCACACAAGGCCCTCTATAAGCTAGGACCCGAATGCCTCAACACTCGACTGTCCTTCTACAAACCCATCCGCCAACTAAGATCGTCCAATCAAGCCCTCGCCGCAGTCCTGCGCATCCGAAAATCCACCATGGGTGGGAGATCCTTCTCCTTTCTTGCTGCCAAGACCTGGAACTCACTCCCCACTCACCTCCGCCTTACTCAAAACCACATCTCCTTCAGAAAAGAACTTAAAACCTGGCTTTTCGACAAATAATGTACCCTCCCCCAAGCGCCTTGAGACCCTCCGGGTGAGTAGTGCGCTATACAAATAATCGAACTTGATCTTGAACCACAAAAGTCACCCTAGCCCAAATATCACTGGGTCAAGCTGGTACAGCCTTCTGGGGAATCTTTGCTGGCAACACCTACGCTCTGGTCCCTGTCAACCCAGCCGGTTTAATACTGCCTATCTCTCTGGTCTGCCTGTGGTTAAGGGCTAGTCACGTCAGCTCCTGCTGCCTCAACCCACTCTCCCAGCTTACTTGGCAATTTTAGAGCTGCCTTTGAGTTCTGTCCGCTGCCCCTGAACAGCGGCTGCCTCCGCTGTAGGCTGGGTAATCTGCTTTCCTCCTTGCTGCTGTTCGGGGAAGGGGGGCAAAGGGGGTGCGGCGTTCTTCACCGCGTAGCTTACAGCGGCGTTTCACCACACTTCTGGGATCTTTCTCCCGCCGGCTCCTCCTGCTGCAGACTCCGCCTTTTCTCTGCCTCCTTCTCCGTCGGTCGGCCTCCTCCGAGGTCGCGGCTGGCTTCTTCTGCCTTGACTTCGCCTTCGCCCAGCCTCATTTCACGACGTCACGCCTAACACGGCGTTACCACAGTTCCGGCAACAACGGCTGGCTGCCTCCGCCTGGGCCGTCACCTCCGCATCCGCCACGGGACTCTTCCGCCTCTGCCGCTTGACAACAGAGCCTGCTTGGCTTTCCCCTTAGCCACTCCGGAGGAAGCACCACCCAGTAGGCACACTGCCGCGCAGGTGAGATCCACAGCAGATGCCTGGGAACCTCGCTCAACGTTCCGGGTCCTCCCACACAGTGAGTGTCTCTACGATCTCGGGAACTCCCGCTCCTCGCTTTCCTAGGCCAGTTTCTTTTCACTGCGCACTGAAGGTAACTTAGCTGCGCTGGACACACGCAGGTAGTCAGAAGTAATCCCGCGTTAGAAGGGCTGGGTCAAGTAACAGGGGAAGACGTCGTTTAAGTAGGCAGCCGATCCAAGGAACGATCTTCCTTCGCTCAATGCGCCTCTCTCCCCACAACTTTGCCTCACTTCTTCCACAACCAGGTTCCACAACCAACCCTCTGGTCACTACAAAATGGCTGCCCTGTCCCTGGCCTTATATAGTCTGACCCAGGCTGCCAGAACCAGCTGGAAGGTTCTAGAGTCTCCCTATGTTGTTCTATGGGCCCTTTACCTGAGGTAATCAGTTATGGCAGTTACTGGCCACCATTTTGTGTAGCTAAACTTGCTCTAGAAATGGAGGGTTTTCAAGGCCTATGAGGAACTATAGGGTCAACGAGCACCTAACCCCAGGACAACACCAAAAAGTTCCAGTGGACATAAAAATGAAGGAAATTGAAGGGCAAAAAGGGGACAAAAATAAATAAATAAATAGGAGAGACCACCCAAAGGGCGGACAGGTCTAACAGTAACCATGAACCAGATTCAATATTCAGCGTTAATTTATCATCCTGTGATTATGGCCAAATCACGTACTATCCCCTGTGTTTAAAGAAACATAAATATACCCTTACGTAATGCAATTGGTCCTTATAGAAAGCACTTCCATCCCTTCCAGTTGAGTTTACACTATACAGAACTGCACAAAGAGGTTTAAAACAAATCTTTACCACAATGAAAAACAAGAGAGATACCCATCAAGTGGCTGATTTGTACAAAGTGAAATCAGAAAAGATGGAGAAATCACGGCTTCACCACTCAAATCATGTGCTCTAAGGCAAGTATTGTATATCACCAAAATTCAATTTTACTCTTTATCACAGATGAAAGCACTTTCAAATATTTAAGTTCAGAATACCTTTTGTAGGGGGCGTGGTCTGACGCTGAAAGAAGATTGAAGCTGGCTAACGGTGTTCCGCGGAAGATGCAGAGGAAAGACACTCTCATACTCAGGCGCTGCACCCTACTACCACCACCATACTGCAGGTCTTTTCACCAGGATAATGTGCTGATACTTCCACACTGCTGCTGCATGCCCTGGTAAGTGATCAACACCGCAAACTCCTATTCGCTGCACATCTCTCTGAAAGGATTTGCATCCGTCATTACATATAGCGCACGCTTTTCAGAATGAGCGTCTGCAAGCGCTGCAGTCTTTTTGTCTGCCCAAAATCTTCCTGGAATTGTTTCTTTCAGCCAAATTCTTCTACTGATCTATAATGACCCTTTTTTCACAGGCTTCTTCAACATTATGTGGACTCTTTAAGTTTTTTGTGCCTACACATATTAGTCACTAATAATATATTATCCCTTTTCACAATATTTTTAAATATACTGCTGATGGATGTCAAATAGTGTCCTATAATATATACTATTGACTGTTTCTGATTAATCTATTCCCTATTCTCTACCTGCGCCTTTTTACCAACTTGTCATTTATGTATATGGTGAGATCTGGAACTACCAAAGGGAGCATTTCCAACTCACCAATTATGCACTAGATCCCCCATTTTATTAACCTCCAACCCATTGTCCATACTATAGTGCAATATGGAGGATTCCGATCATACTGCTTTGCATTCAACTTCTAGGGTTTATGCATTAAATGCTCCTTTTCCAATTACTAATACTTCCACTAAGCTGGTCCCTTACTCAGCATCTGTATCTACCAATCAAGTTAAAAAAGACTCTCCTTCACCTGCTAAATCTACCCCTCAATATCTATGGGGTTGCTTTTGAAAGAAATACGAGCCCTTAAACAATATGTGGAAGAAACAAATAAGCTCCTTACAAACCTGGGTGTTAAATGGTCTGCCACTGACAATGAAGTAACTCTAATGGAATGACAAATGGAATCTCTAGAAGCTACTTCACAACATATTATTCCAATGCAGGTGCAAATCTCTTCACTTTAAAAAAGATGGAGAACTTGGAAAACCGTAGTAGGCGCAACAACCTATGTATTTATGGTCTGTCTGAGGACTTGA
Organism: Lissotriton vulgaris; assembly: GCF_964263255.1. NCBI lineage: Eukaryota > Metazoa > Chordata > Amphibia > Caudata > Salamandridae > Lissotriton > Lissotriton vulgaris. The sequence goes on from NC_141698.1 coordinate 951,618,056, forward strand.
AGGACCCATATATATTGCCTCTTTTCAACCTTTCTTCCACAGGTTCTTGACTTACCTGAAACTTCACAATTGAATATACAAAGGGCATTTAGACTCGGTTATATTTCATGTTCTTCATCATTGCACAATCATCTATTTTTAGCTGTCAACTGATTTGATGAAAGTTCTCCAAGCAGTTAAATTCAAACACCGTATCCCTTGCAAAGTTCTCCACTGTTTTTCTCTCAAGACTATGCTAAAGCTACAGCTTTTTGCCATGCGTCCAGCGTTACAAAATCCTTATGCTAGATTTGGCTTAATACATACATGCCTCCGTAAGGCGACTTATAAAAATAAAACCACTACATAAGAAGATTTTTGCTACAGTGATTTTTGGATAGGTGCAAAGAAAAAGAGATGGAAGTTACAAGGCTGTCTTCTGCTTGACATATTTTGTTTATGCTACTTACTGTTGTTGCCAATTGTTTGAAGTAATATCCTGAATAACATATTTGTTTTCTCCTGTTTATGTTTCCTCACCAGGTGCTGTTCCTCTTATTTTACCCATTGTCTTTTATTGGCCGTTTGGATGTTTTTGTCCTCCCTCCTCACCTACCTGGAGTTTTGGTTGGTTATATCATCTTCCCCTTGTGGCCTCAACACCCTCCACCCATGTTTGTGTTTTTGGTATGTTATTTTGTTGATCTTTATCTAGTATCTCCACTGTCTCTTTATCTTCCCTTGCCCCTATTTTCTAGTTATTACTTTCTCTTTATGTTTGAGAGCGTAATTTGCTATAATATTGCATGTTTCAGAGTTAATAATATTTTATGCTATAGCTATTCCTACTTCTTTTTTATCTTTTGATAAATTATATTACGTGTTATTTCTTGGAATGTTAAAGGTTTGGGCTCACCTCTTTAACCCGTTGCATGTGTCGGACGGCCCCCGGCCTTCCGACGTCACAGTGGGTTTGTGCAGACGCCGGCCAGGGGCCGTCCATACCCCGCCCACTTATTATTTCGCACACACCATGGCAGAATTCTAGCTGCGGTCGACGGATTAAAGACAAATAGCACTAAACCATTTATCTAACCTTAAGCCAGATATAGTCTTCCTTCAAAAATCTCTTATAACTGCATAGGACGTTTTAAAACTTAAACGACAATGGGTAGGAAATATTTTCTCCTCCCCTGGTATGGGCCAAAGAAACGGTATTATTATTCTTTGTCATAAAAAACTCAATGTTACCCTTCTTTCATAAGATAAAGATGACATAGGTCATTGGTTGTATGTAAATCTCATAGTTAATAACATACCTTTATCTTTGTTTTCTATTTATGCCCTAATAAAATTGCTAACGATTTTTGGCCTGCTATTTCTGATAAGCTGATGTCTATTCCTACACAATATGTTATTTTTGGTGGTGATTGTAATTTAGCTGTTGATCCTTATATAGATCGTACCTCTAAGGTAACTTTTGTCCCTCCTACAATGCATCAACAGATTACTGCACTCCTTGACCAAAGATCCATTGTTGATTCTTGGAGAATGTGTAATCCACAACTACCTTTTTATCGCCCATACATCCCAGTCTCACAAAGATTATTTATTTTGTGTCTAAATCCCTGTTGCAACACATCCTCCATGCATATATTGGTTCTATATTAATTTCTGACCATGCTCCATTCATTTTGGATTTTGAATTACTCCCTATCAATACATATAGTAAAATAAGGCGTTTTAATACTTCCTTATTAATCAACCTGGTTTTTACCTCTACATTTGAACCTTTTATTACTGAATTCTTTAACCACAATATGCCCTCTAATCTCCCATTTCCTGTTACATGGGATGCTTTCAAAGCTTGAGACAGAGATGTTATTGTATATTACGTTGCTTAAAAGAAAAAAAATAATTTTCAAAAAACCCTTGATATTTAAGCATGTCAAACTGTTAGAAGATCTCTATAACACTACTCACTCTAGATCATATCTTAACTATATTCTTATGGAAATTATTTATATGACAAGTTATCTACAGAAATTGGCAATTCTTACCTCCTAAGGCAGAGGTCTTCAAACTTTTTGATGCCGAGACCCCCTTGTAAAACCTTTTTAGGCTTAAGGACCCCCTTCCAATAAATGTTTCTAGAAACTGGTACTCCTCATCATCATCAACAACTATCGACAGCCATAAATGCGCCTGTTAGACCTCATCACATTCATCCATCATTCATCCATCCATCCTTCATCCATCCACCCATTCATCCATCCATCCATCCTTCCTTCATCCATCCACCCTTTCATCCTTCCATCCATACATTCATCCTTCATCCATCCACCCTTTCATCCTTACATCCATTGTTTACCCATCCACCATTCCTTCCATCCATCCATCCATCATTCATCCACCCACCTTTTCACACATCCATCTATCGTTCATCCATGCAACCTTTTATCCATCCATACATCCATCCTTCATCCATCCACCCTTTCATCCTTCCATCCATACATCCATCCTTCATCCATCCACCCTTTCATCCATACATTCATCCACCCTTTCACCCTTCCATCCATCCACCCATCCATCCACCCTTTCATCCATCCATCCACCATTCATCCAGCCACCTTTTCACACATCCATCCATCATGATACATGCAACCTTTTATCCATCCATACATCCATCCTTCATCCATCTACCATTTCATCCTTCCTTCTATCCATACGTACATCCTTCATCTATCCATACTTTCATCCATCCATCCACCCATCATTCACCCACCCCCTTTTCACACATCCATCATTCATCCATGCAACCTTTTATCCATCCATCCTTCATCCATCTACCGTTTCATCCTTCCTTCCATCCATACATACTTCATCTATCCACCTTTTCATCCATCCATTCGCCCATCATTCATCCACCCACTTTTTCCACACATCCATCTATCCATCATTCATCCATCCATGCATGCAACCTTTCCATCCACCCTTTCATCCAATCATCCACCCACCTTTTCTGTGCCTCCCTGCTGGGGGCGGACAGGCTTTAACAACATCTCACTTGAAGAACAGACTCTCAGGCTCATTTCTCCTGCACAGGCGCCAGGTATGATGGTTTGTGCTTTACAGGCAGGACCCACAGCTCCAGGCGCGCAACGTCCATTGAACTCAAAGGGCTACAGCCTCCTCCCCCAGCCACCCTTCCCTGGCCCCCATCCCTTCCCCTTCTCGTGTATGTGAGCTGGGCTGAAACACCTTCAGGGACACACACAAAGCCGCGCCCCAGTACTTCACATGTCTTTAAAAGACCTTTTACTTGTTAATGAGGTTTTTTTGTTTTTCACCCCTCGGTGTGAATTAGGCCTGCGCCGTGAGCACCCTCAATCAGCCCGATGCCATCTAAGGCAAACTGACAATCTGCGACCCCATTCCCAGGACTCCACGACACCCCTGGGGGTCGCGCCCCACAGATTGAAGACCCCTGTCCCAAGGTATAAAGATCTGTGGAAATGAGCTTGGGAATTGAAGGCTTCAACTTAATAGCATTGACACAGCGAGAACCTGATGATATAAATGATATGAAGAAATGTTTGATAATGTTCCAAGATCAGAAGGAGTACCACAAATATAAAAGACCAGTTAAAAAGCTGTTACTACTTTAATCTCATTAAGCCTCTTTCAGGTGGTAGACGTTGGTTGTTTTCAAAACATGTGTGAAAGTTTACTGTGGTAGCAGTAACATTTATGCTCTCTGTTCGGTATTAAGAGGCCAAGGATTGGATGACAATGCAGTTTTAACAGATGTTGGACCCACAGACAGACAAAAGTGTGCACTGCTGGCAGTCGGAACTCCAGAGATGTAAATTGTGACCCACTATATACTCTGGAACTGACCCATTTGAAAGCAGACATTGGTGACTCAACAAATTAAGGGTTTGACTCAGCTCTTAGAGCCCGTGCACGAAACAAGCCCTTAAAGTGTTTGCTTTGTAAAGCATAAAACAAATGTCCCATAAATGATGTCTCCTTCAAACTTAAAAAAAGTGGATTTTTCCAACATATGGAAGCTTTGACATTAATAAGTCACATTATAGCACTGCACTGAGAATAATTTTTTTAAAGTGATAGTTTTTAAACATGAACCATTAGTGAAGTCATTTAAAATCTGTACATGACTCAGATTATTATAAAGAACATTATAGTCTAAATAAACCAAACACAATATGTTTTTGTACTACTGGTGTTCTTTTTAAGTTTGAAAAATAAACTTATTAAGATAGAAATTGCAACAATTGTATACATTTGTTTTAAAAATTCAAGAATACAAATTACAACAGGCTAATCAACATACAATAACTGTCAATGTAATTGAATTGTTGCATATTTAAAAAAAAGGTTAGATTATAACAAAAGGGGGATAGGAGGGTGAGCAAAAATGAATTAGGACTATCGGGTAAAAAAAGAGAGGCAAGGAGGGCAGATAAATAAAATATTTAAAAAACAAGCTATCTATACATTAACTATGATAAAAGAAAATGATAAGAATGAGTATATAAGTAGAAACACATAAAGTAAAACAGTTGAAGGTGATTTTGGAACTTCTTCCAATAATGGCTGGTGATGAGTACAATTACATGCAGAAGTGTGTAAGAAAATAGTTATTGGGGAACAAATATATTTTCTTTTAATAAGAAGGGATAAGGGGGAGACGTATTCACAATATAGTCGGTGATTGTAGCCTACACTATACCACACAGCTTGAAAAGAAATCTGTGAAGATTGCTTCTAGTGTTTAGTGATTTGTTGAAAGGCAACTGCAATTATTAAGTACACTATTGTGATGGTACAAATAAGGGGGCGCCAAAAGTTCAGAGGGAGTTCCTAGAAAAATATGTACATGAGAAAAAGGGAAGTGTGTACTAAAAATAGTATTAATTTGAGACCATACCTTCAACCAAAATTGATGTGTAAAAGGGCATGAAAAAAGCATATGGAACGAATCAGCATTGGTGCCATACCATGGCCAACAATGGGTTAAAACATCTGGATTGAATTTATGTAAATTAGTGGGTTTACTCATGAGTCTATTATATAAGAAAAAAAGGGTTTGAGTTGTGCTGGCTAATCTGGAAGCATTACAAAGTTTTAACCACAATTTGTCCAAAAATGCGACTGACTAAGAGGTTTGAAAGTCACGCTCCCACTATAATTTAATGTTAGATTTGCTCCTGTGGACCAGAGATTTAGTGAGTGATTTCTAAATGGCAGAGGCACTTGGATGAGTACGTAAAATAGTGAAAATACTTGCATGAGGTAATGCAGGGCAGACGGTTAAAGATAATGATGATGAAGTGGAGGATACAATTTGAATCAGTGTAGTAAATCTAGTAGAATATGATTTTGGAAAATTATATAGTAATTGTGCTTCGAAAATGTAAGTAAAAAAAATGTGGGTAAAGTTAATAAACCCAAAGTAGACCTCTAGCCCACCAACCTTTCCAAAAAATAGGTTTATTATAAATTGTTATCAGATTATTATGCCAAATTGAGGATTGCAGAAACCGTTCATTATGTGAAAGATCTAAAAAAAAGTATAGGTTGATAAAGCTTGTAAGTAGTGTGATATACAGGAGAGCAAGAGGAAGAGGTGGGACTGGGGCTGGAGCAAAGAGTTGGGACGAGAACGAGGACAAGAGAGTGAGCCAACAGAGCCCAAGCTAGCAGGGGCACAGCGCCAAGCCCACCTAACTGCTCCTGCTCGCTTCCATGTTCTACGGCCCACGATTCTCCCACGATTCTCCTGACCACCGGCACCCGGGTGAAAAAGGCCCCCGGTGGTGATTAAGGACTTTGGTGGCCAGCGCGGCACCTTTTAGCCGGTTGCCTCAGTGAGAGCGGCCCTTGGTGGTATCGTAGAGGCGACCTGATTAGATCAGGTGTAGCTTGCGATTCCGCTGCCACCGCCAAGCTTGCCCCCAGCCCCCGCATTTGCCACTTGCTATCCATTGACTGGAGAAATCTACCACTCTGGAGCAGCGGAGTCGGACTGCCATCACCACAACCACACCTACACAGCAGTCCCAGCAGCTCTAGCGGGAGCAGGAGGAGAGCAAGGGGCCAAACTCAAGCTGTCTCCCCGGCTTCCCCAGCCTGCCCGGAAGTGAACCAGAATGCCCAGGTGAGCAGTCAAGGGTTTCTAGGCGGAGGAAGGGTATGAGGGGGGTTGTGGAGGTTTGTACCCCTCCCCTTCTAGCCACGCCAGTCCCGCCACAACCCCTCATATGCTCCTGCCATACTTTTCCACCTAGGAGCCTTGGACCTGCAGCTGTGAGCGAATTCAAAATCAAAAGTAGCGTATTGCAGTTTTTGCTTGCCACAGTTTCAAGTACATATCCACAGGAAGCCCCTCTATATAGCAGAAGCCTCCTAGAATGAGATCTGGGAGAGTTGGGAAAGCTTGAATAAAGCCCTCCAAAAAAAGTCTAAGGATGAAAGCGGCCGATGTTTCTACAGAGGCAGCAGCAATGGCCCTACCACTCTTAGCAATGCCAGCTAAATCACAACTGGGCCCATACTCTGGAAATGAGCCTCATCCTTGGCAACTCTTAACCCATGCCCAGCCTCCCCAAGACTTCCTTCTGCATCATGCTATACGGAGAGCTGCTATGGCCCAAGAAAACTTGATCCAAGCAGACCCAACATCTGGACCCTTCGCACCTGTAACCCCCACGACCAAAAATAGGTCACTTAGGGACTATTTCTGGACCTCAGCAGCAGTAACTGCCCCAAAACCGAGACACCATAGTTCTTATACACATCCTGCCCTACCTTAATATCTTCAGTTACAGCCCTTGCAGCCCCACATCAATTATTGATGCAGCCAATGATTCATGCTGTCGCCAGTGGGTCTGAAAGCTCATTGTCGTCTGGCCCTTCAGTAATGGCTGTCTCCATTGCTAAAGAAGCCCCCGACACCTGTTGAATGTCTAAGGCCTCTGACCAGCAACTTTTTGACGCACAAGTCGCCCAAGCTTTCGCCGCACTAGCTTCCTCCCAAATCATCTCCTTAAAGAGGCCACTCCATCAGTTCCTCAGCCAGTTCAGAATCCAAGTCAGTCTTCCCCAATAGCATTTAAGGCCCCAATCTCAATTGCAATGGATCATCCTACAGGGAGTATCAAAGTTTTGACTCCACAAGTAATGACTCAGAAAAGGTCCCATCCAAGTTAGCCTAAGTTGTTTCCCTCTGCACGCCTAGTATACAGAACTGACCAATGCCATCAAAAAGTTAACTCAGCGACAACTCATGTCAGTAAAATGACCTTTCCTTAGATCTGTATTTTTTAATCAACGAACCCAAAAGGTACCCTGTTCAGGAAATACTTTTATTGCCCAAATCAAATGATCTTTGGTCCCAACTACTGCTAACCTTTCTACAGGTGGACCTTTTAGACACTTTTGTGGTGTACACCGCCGGAATCGACCAAAAATTGGAGGCGCTTAATTTATTGATAACCAAAGCCCAATCTCAAGACCAACTAGTCCAATCAGTGTGCTGCTATTCCCCCATCATTGATTCCTTATCTTCGCTACCTCAAATCCTATCCTCAGTACTATCAGAAATTAAGAAGTTACCACCATTAGGCCCATCCTACTTCCAGGTTCAGGTATTTCATCCGGATGAGGCTCAGGGGCCAACCCCGGCGAAAGTGCAAACCTGACCTTCTTTGCCAATCAAGGCGCCAGCAGATTTGAACTCATCCCACATCATCAAAACATCCACCGGCTGTCGAAATGGGAAAAAAAAGACAGCGGAAAAGTCGGGACAAGCTCACAGCAGAAACCAAAAACACTATCACTAGTTGTTTTTCAAGGAACCTCCCAGTGACATCACAGGGCCTGCCCTCAACACTTAGAGCTAATACTAGCCTGGTATCAGCAGTGCAATTTCTAATGCCTTACAAAGCATCTCTAACACTGAACAGCCCATCAACTGCAGACCCGCCTCAAGCTTCAAAGTCCCTTCCACAGCCTCAAAAAGTATCTTTAAACTCGAACAGCCTACCAAGAGCAGAGCTGCCTCAAGTTTCAAGGCTTCTCTTGCAATCATTATCCCAAGTTCCAACTGGTCCTAAACAACTTCAACACACAGAGGAACTAGCAATGGACAAAGTGTCAGCCCGGTCAGTAAAATCTCAAAAGTTACCGTTTGATACCAGCCCCTCCCTGCCACTCTAAGCAGGGGCCAATAGTTTAGGGCTGGAATGTGCAGACAAAGAGACTGATGGATAGTCCCCGACAAGTTTAGTTAGTCGTCAATCCACGCCAGCTTCCTATAAAGAATCTTCCTCCATCTTCTTGTTAACCAACCTCCCCCTAGAACTGATCTCCACCCCACCTGTCACACGTATCACCATGGCGGCCCCAGAGTAAACTCCAAAGCCAACTAAGTCTTTAACAGCCGAGGAAGAGCACCATCTAGTAACCAACAGCTCCGAGACCAAATTGCTGTTAATTCCAGAATACGTTTCCAGAAGCCCGCATGACATCTTAAATCACGGGAACATTCTAAGACTTTTTAAATCGACCCCGGACCTAAGCAATTTGGAATCAAAAGACATAATTGCCATTGAATTTTTGCTTAGTAAAGGTACTCAAGTAGGAGGGTCAACTTAAATCACATTAGTGTCCCCTGTCTTTCGGGACCGGTTTCAGTCAATAGCCGACCAATTCAAAAAATGGGGCATAGCAATATCTATGCCCAGTGTCCCCTGTTATCCATTTATACTTGAAAATACAAAGGCTTACACCTTTAGCGCAAGTCTGGCTCCCTTTGCAGGTCTAAAGTCAGCCAGAAGTCGCTCACCAGTTGCTATCTCAGAGCAAACGACTAACTGGCAATTCACTCAAAGAGCCGACTCGTAAAACAACTATTAAATGAATTACGATCCAAGGGGCCCACCTGACAATAAGTAATGCAATTGTGTATTCCATTAGCGTCAAAAAAACAAAAAACCCAAAGAATTCTGGCCCTTTGTTTGTCCAGGAAACTTTTGTTCAACAACTATAAAGAAACACAAAAAGCCTTCAAGTAATCTATAAATAGAGACAAACAAGCTGTGTCTGACCAGTTCTGGCTGAAATTAGTCCACTCAACCAACACTTCTAACACCAAGTTATTTTGGTCTCTTGTGTACAGGGGCTTACAAGGAGGAAGTGGTCACTGTAGTGCAAATATCAGTTTAGATGAATGGAGACAGTTTTTATCATCAAGTTTTGATGGCCACCAGATCAGGCAAGATCATTCCATCCCTTTCCCATTAGCCGATCCCCTGATACCATCCCCCAAAGCAAAGAGTCCAGGTACGCCTGGCCTTAGCACTCCAGTTAATTATGTAAAGGCAGAAACAACAAAATATGGACTGGAGAAGAGCGATGATTTAACAACAGAGACCTCAGTTGCACTATGAACGCAAAAAAACAACATTGCTTGCTCAATTATGAAAGCCAGGGCTGAAGCAGCACCGGGGCCCAATGGTCTCACTCAGACCCTGTTTAAATCAGATGTCAATTTGTGGTCAGAGTACTTGGCCCCCCTGTTTATTCACTGCAGACTAAATAATACCATCCCGGAGTCCTGGAAGGGCGCTATCATTCATACAATCTATAAAAGTGGGAAGAAAAACAAACCCAGTATCTATAGAATGATAGCTCTCTTCGACGTTGAGTCCAAATACTATGCCAGCATTTTACTAGAAGAGCTGCTGGCCTTGGCAGACTCTACAAAGCACCTCCCTTTCAATCAGACAGGATCTGTGGCTAACTCCGGAGACACAAGAAATGTACTTACTTTAACGGAGAAAGTGGCAGTCCAATGCAGCAAACTTCACTGCTGCTTCGACGATTTCAAATTGGCCATTGATCTGGTGCCCCGGGGCCGGTTATGGCAAAAACTAGAGTGCTGGGGCATACCTCGGGCCCTCCTTAATGCCTTGATCCAACTCCACTCGGAAACCTGAATCAGAATTAGGTTGGGGGACTGCTCGCATGTCTCCAAGAAGATCGAGACAAAAAGTGGTGCTAAACAAGGATGCATTCCGGCCCCACTTCTTTTTAACTTGTTTTTAACTTGTTTTTAACTTGTTAATTTCGGACTTATCACCTATTCTGGATAGTGGCAACAGTCATCTCCCCCCAACATTCATCCCCCCCAACTAGACGGAACATCAGAAATTGGTTGTACCCTGATGACTTATTATTAATACAGAAGCTACTTGCTGAGTTGCTCCCGCATACCAACAAAAATTTCCTTGAGCTGAATTTATCAAAAACTGAAACAATTTCCTTTGGGAAGCAAAAGCGGAAGAGTGGTGGGTTGTTCTTTAACAACAAAAAGATCGAATTAGTACCCCACTCCAAATACCTGGGAATTTTCCATGACACCATAGGCTTGTTCTCAAAGCAGAAAGAAGCACTAAGGGCTAAAGCCCTGTCACTTGAGGTTGCTTCTGCGAAACTGTCGAAACAACTACTAGGCTCGAGTTTGACCCCAATGTTGAAGGTGATGAAGGCAAAGATAACCAACTCTATGCTATATGTGCATGAGATCTTAAAGGGCGTAATAAGCACTTCATTAAATCAACTGACCAACAACATTTTTAAACGCACCTTTCGTCTGCCAAGATCTGCATCATCATCTCAATTAGGCTCAAACTAGGCCTATTAGACCACCACGGCGTTGAGGCAGGTGCATTCATAAAGCTTTGTAACAGACTGCGAATCAACCGGGAGGGCAGCCTGGAGGCCAGACTTTGGAACGAAATACTGAATTCCCATTCCAGCCACAAACACCGGCATCACCCAGACGACTGTCCACAATTACTTGGAGTCAAAGAATATTGGGGAAAAAACCCTCCCAGCCGCTGCTGAAAGCCGTCATCAAGAGAAGCACCAAGCTGTGGTCTTTCCACTCTGATAGGGTATTTTTATCAACAAAAAAAAAATGCTTGGTTGGTAATTTCTGATTTTAAACCAGGGGTAGAATCATCCTACTTATGGAGGACATTTGCACTTTTTTGAAACAAAGTTTCATGGCCTTGAAGATGGGAGAATGGCCTTTTTTAAAGAACTTGCCCGAATGGCGACGATCCAGCACTAGTATCGAAAGCAGGAAGTGCAACTACTACTCCAAAACAATGGAGCACATAGTTTGTGTATGTCCCGCCATGTTTACAGACAGACCGAATAGAATAACCTCGGAGCACGAACATGTCGACAAGCCATAATTGCAGCCTTGAACTCAGACAATATGAAGTTGAATATTGGCTTTACAAAATTTGTTGACAGAGCGGTAAAATCGCTGGGAGTCAATGGAGCCTCAAATCTCCCCCAACCCGGCTGCGCAGTAAGGCTGCTTTAGGTTTACCTAGCAAATTTCTGATTACTGACAATTGTTAACAGGTTTTTAGGTGGCTCCTTGACTCTGTTGGTTTAGCTACAATAAATGAATGCTGGAACTTTTTAACTACACCCTCCTATTTTTTAGATCGTCCTAGTATTGGTTTGAGCGTTTTTAATGTTGTGTCTTTTGTACATAAGAATTGTTGAACCTTCCTTTTTATATTCTTAAACAGCAACCTTGTTAAGGTTTTAAGTAACTGCACAATAAAGCATTTCATGTATTCATTCATATTGGAGATAACAGAAAGTGTGTATTGGACTTGGCCCTTTTTGCCGGGTCATCCCTGAACTTTTTGCCATCCTCCTGTATTTTGTCTGACCTGTTTTGTTGGTTTTATGTCTCTGGGCACTTTACCACTGCTGATCAGTGCTAAAGTGCATATGCTCTCCCTATTGTAAATTGTTGTATGGTTTAGTGATTCCATGATTGGCTGGATTGGTTTACCTGTCAGACCCTAGTACCGTGCAATAGGAGTGCCCAGAGCTGGTACTCCAAATGCTGCTAGCGGGCTTGCAGCACTGGCTGTGCCACCCACAGAAGCAACCTTGTAAAATGTGTCTAAGGCCTGCCATTGCAGAGCCTGCGTGCAGTCTGGTACTGTCATGCTGCCTGGGCAAGTGCACCAATTTGCCAGTCCCTAAACCTTCCCTTTTCTTCCTATCAGTTACCCCTATGGTAGGCCCAAGGACAGGGTGCATTGTAAGTATAAAGTAGGAGAAGCCCTGGTATATGTGGCATGTCCTAATAGTGAATTACAGCCATTTTCGTTTTTCACTACTGCATAGGCCAGAATGGGCTGTTAGAATTATAACATTTTATAATCCTAACTGACTCAGAGAACATGGTGAAAATCGAGTTTAGTATACCTGGACTCAGAATGATAAAATGCATCTTTTAGTGAAGTTGGTTTTAACATTCTGCGTTTGCAAATACTACTTTTAGAAAGTAGATGTTTGCTTGTCTAACCTTTCAAGCCTGCCTCTGCTAGGTTGTATATTCTTTTGTCTGGTCTTGTGAGTGACAGGGCTGGGGGATTCCAAGAGACAGGATGAGTCAGCCCAGTGGTGAATAGAGAGATCTGCATCTAGATAGGAGGGAGGAGTTGCACCTGAACCTTGAATAGGGCTCTGCCTGAATTCCACAATGCTGGCTCCACCTCCTGGGGAGCGGCTGATGTATCTGCCCTGCACACTGAAAGAAGAGAAGGAGTCCTGTCAACAAAGTGCTCCAGGACTGTACTTCCTTCCACAATGCTGGCTCCACCTCCTGTGGGGCGTCTGAAGTTTCTGCCCTGCACTGTGAAAGGAAAGGAGACGTCTGGTAAACAGAGTGCTTCAGAACTGGTTTGGACTAAGCAAAGACCCCTCTCCCGCTCAGAGAACAAAGGATTTTGCGGTATAAATATTGGGACTCGGATCCCATGAAATTAGATCACTTTGGACTACAAGAAGAAACCTTTACTGAGGAGAGGAACCTGAAGAAACTGAGGAGAGACTATTCCGAAACTGAAGTGTTGCTTGGGGAATTGAACTGCAGTGGTTGCCTTACTGCCAAAGGAACTTTGTGTACTTTGCTTTCAACTTGTGAAGAATCTCCAAGGGCTTGGAAAAGAGCTTGCCTCTTGCTGAAGTCTCAGGGACAACAGACTTTAACCCCCAGCTCCGCAGAGTTCTTGTGGAAGTGCCTGCTGCTGTTTTGGGTCTTCTGAGGAACTGCGTGTCACAAGGAGCTGGAAGCGCAACTCAACGAGATCGAAGCGTGTTGCCGTCGCTGCTGCTGCCGTCGCATTGTGGATGTTGCTGCTGGAGCTGTTGCACTGCACCACATCTAAAGAAGCGCGCCGCAACAAAGAGGAATCGTGTCGCCGTCGCTGCTGCCTGCCATCTCACTTCTGAACAAGGGTGTCGCCGCTGGAGTTGTCGCACTGCACCACATCGAGAGAAGAGTCTTGCAACGAGGTTGGAGCGTGTCGCCATCGCTGTAACCACTGTCGCACTTCTGAGCAAGGGTGTCGCGCTGGAACTGTCGCACTGCACCGCATCGGAGAAAATCGCCTCGCATCCCTGAGAGGCGCGCCGCCGTCGGCGCTGCTTCCGCCGCGTCGTGGTTGTCGGCGCTGTAGTTGTCGCATTGTACGGAAGCTTCACGCATTGAGCGAGAAGAGTGTTGCAGTTGGAGCTGTTGCCGTCGCATCGCTGAACACGGGTGTCGCGGCTGCAGTCCACGCACCGAACCGAGAACTTCTCGCATCCCCGGAGAAGGTGCCGCATCTGGAAGATTTTCACGTCTTTATTTCTTTGCACCTGAACTTTGCCGCATTTCCCTCGCTGCGACATCGCTTGTCGTGGAAGCGCAACGCAACATAAGATACATTGACGCAAAGTGTTGCATCTTAAGAACTGAACTGAACTAAGCTAAATCTACCATCTTAAGGTAACAGTATTGTGTATTTTTGTCGTTTATGGTCTTGTGGTAAATCTATATAAAGTATACTTATTTTTGGTATAAAAACCTTGTGTGGTGTCCATCTGTAGTGTTGTCACTGGGTTACTGTATGTGGTCACAAATGCTTTACACACTGCCTCTGAGATAAGCCTGTCTGCTCGTGCCAAGCTACCAAGGGTTGAGCAGGGGAGTGTGATCCCCTTCTTCTGACTAGAGGAAAGGGTCCCTATTAGTCACAAGTACCTACCTGTGCCAACTAGAGTCCCTCAAATCTAACATTGGTGGTCAGCGATGAGGATTCTGGACTGGCATTTGTGATTCATGTACAGTGATTGGCGAACACTGCTAGTGAGTGCAAACCAAACGCAGCCACAAACAGTTTTTTCGGTTTTATAGTGTTCTCCTGAAGGTATTTGTGATACTATGGCTCTGGTTAGTTGTTGCAAAATGGAACTAGACTTCTGGCACATGCTTGTATACACAATGAAGGAGCTATGTGTGTTTTGCAAGGAAAGGGGGCTGCCTCTGAAGAGAAGGTCCAGAGGGGATCTAGAGACATCCTTATTTCAGTATGAGTTACCCAGCTGTAAGGCAACACTACCAGTTGAGTCTGAGAACGAGGAATTCCCTGAAAATGAGGGAGAAACAGAAAAAGATAGCTAGCTTCTGGATTATGAGCAGAGGATGAGAGAAATTGACAAAGAACTGAGAGAGATTGATGAGGTCCAGAGAGCCTTAGCCCAAGGAGAAGATCTTTGGGCCACTCAGAAAGCGAGCTTTGCTGAGTTGGAGGTAGCTCCAGTAGTGCGCAGTGTCCCTGAGATGAATGGGGAAACTGACGCAGGGGTTCATGGTCCTAGAAGTGGGAGGGACAATCTACTGACTCTAGATGAAAGGTACAGGGAGAGGGGTTACCCCGAGGTTAAAGTCCTGGTATGTGAGTGTGAAGACCGCCCAGAAGAGTGTGGGTTGAATGACAGAGAAGGTCAGATACTGTCTTACGAATCTCAGGAGAGTGGTGTGGAGTACATGTGCGAGGCACTGGATGGTGGGGTGAAGGATAGTTTAGTTAACCCTTGTAGGGGGCTGTGTGATCCAATTGTGGGAGAGCATATTGTAAGTCCCTGTTTTCCAGAGCTATGCCAACACCTGTTGGAGAGTGAGTTCTCTGACTACAGGGAGCTCATATTGGAGGCAGACCTGTTGGGGATTCCAGAGTGTTTTGAGAGGCATTGGGGAGTGAACCTGTGGGGAGTGGCTCAGGTATAATCCAACCCAGATTGGTGGAAGTGGTGCAGAGTAGCCCAGCTAGGTCCCATTGTATTAGGAGGGGTGTGGGGTCTCACGTCCTGTCTCAGTGGAGAAGGAGTGAGTGTGTGGCTGCGTGTCCCAGGGTGCCCGAAACCCAGTATCAGAGCCTGGATGGTTCTTTAAGGGAGCAACAGGTGGGGAGCCTAGGCTGTCCTGATGGGCCACCCGTTGAGAGGGATCCCCTAGTGTCTGGTGAGCAGGATGTGTCTGTAAGCAGGCCTCCATTAGTTTTGGTGTCTGGCAATGCTGCTCCTAAGTGGAGGGTACAGAAGTACAGAAGTCCATACTGAGGGGTGGGAGGGTACAGAGCCCCAAGGAGGAGGATTGGGTGTGGTAGAGCCCACCCCAGTCTCTAGTCCAGCCGCCAGGTACAGGCCTAGGGCTGGTGGGTCAGTGTCAGGATGTCATACCTGACCTGACAGGAGGGAGAGTAGACAAAGTGTGCGAAGCACCTGGGCCAGGTCCAGGTTCTATCGCCCAAAGCAGGGAAGCCCATCAAGGTAGTGATTGGTATACCTTGTGGTTTGGCTGGAAGGGGGTTGTGTTGGACTTGGCCCTTTTTGCCAGATCATCCCTGAACTTTTTGCCATCCTCCTGTATTTTGTCTGACCTGTTTTGTTGGTTTTTTGACTCTGGGTACTTTTCCACTGCTGATCAGTGCTAAAGTGCATATGATCTCCCTATTGTAAACTGATGTATGGATTAGTGATTCCATGATTGGCTGGTTTGGTTTACCTGTCAGACCCTAGTACCGTGCACCTGGAGTGCCCAGGGCTGGTAATCCAAATGCTGCTAGTTGGCTTGCAAAAACCACAGTGATGGGCAGAATGCAGAACAATGTCATACATTCACCCCAGTACAGAGATCTGGGCCTAAATCCATCGTTTCTTTGCACTCCACATCACCCCAGTTCAGACACGGCCATATGCAAATAAGTCTGACCCTGTGCCTCAATGGAACAGTCCAGCCCGAACTGCCAAGCCATGCCTTCCATGGACCGGAAACAAGCTTCCGAGGACCGGTTTCTGGCACTCCAGCCGTCCTCACCCCAGCTTGCTTGAATCCAGTGGTGTGGAGAGCATGGGACTCACGTCTGAGCATACCCATCCCACTCGGGGTGACAAATGCAAAAAACACAGTTGATGGACAGAATGCAGAACAATGTCATACATTCACCCGAGTACAGAGATCAGGGCCTAAATCCATCGTTTTTTTGCACTCCACACCACCCCAGTTCAGACATGGCCATATGCAAATCAGTCTGACCCTGTGCCTCATGGGAACAGTCCAGCCCGAACTGCCAAGCCATGCCTTCCCTGGACCGGAAACAAGCTTCCGAGGACTGGTTTCTGGCATTCCAGCCGTCTTCAGCCCAGCTTGCTTGAATCCAGTGGTGTGGAGAGCATGGGACTCACGTCTGAGCATACACATCCCACTCGGGGTGACAAATGCAAAAACCACAGTTGATGGACAGAATGCAGAACAATGTCATACATTCACCCCAGTACAGAGATCTGGGCTTAAATCCATTGTTTTTTTGCACACCACACCACCCCAGTTCTGACATGGCCATATGCAAATCAGTCTGACCCTGTGCCTCATGGGAACAGTCCAGCCCGAACTGCCAAGCCATGCCTTCCCTGGACCGGAAACAAGCTTCCGAGGACTGGTTTCTGGCATTCCAGCCGTCTTCAGCCCGGCTTGCTTGAATCCAGTGGTGTGGAGAGCATGGGACTCACGTCTGAGCATACCCATCCCACTCGGGGTGACAAATGCAAACACCACAGTTGATGGACAGAATGCAGAACAATGTCATACATTCACCCCAGTACAGAGATCTGGGCCTAAATCCATCGTTTTTGTGCACTCCACACCACCCCAGTTCAGACATGGCCATATGCAAATCAGTCTGACCCTGTGCCTCATGGAAACATTCCAGCCCGAACTGCCAAGCCATGCCTTCCTTGGATTGGAAACAAGCTTCCGAGGACCGGTTTCTGGCATTCCAGCCGTCTTCAGCCCGGCTTGCTTGAATCCAGTGGTGTGGAGAGCATGGGACTCATGTCTGAGCATACCCATACCACTCGGGTGAAAAATGCAAAAACCACAGTTGATGGGCAGAATGCAGAACAATGTCATCCATTCACCCCAGTACAGAGATCTGAGCCTAAATCCATCGTTTTTTTGCACTCCACATCACCCCAGTTCATACATGGCCATATGCAAATAAGTCTGACCCTGTGCCTCATGGGAACAGTCCAGCCCGAACTGCCAAGCCATGCCGTCCCTGGACCGGAAACAAGCTTTGAGGACCGGTTTCTGGCATTCCAGCCGTCTTCAGCCCGGCTTGCTTGAATCCAGTGGTGTGGAGCGCATGGGACTCATGCCTGAGCATACCCTTCCCACTCGGGGTGAAAAATGCAAAAACCACAGTTGATGGACAGACTGCAGAACAATGTCATACATTCACCCCAGTACAGAGATCTGGGATTAAATCCATCGTTTTTTTGCACTCCACACCACCCCAGTTCAGACATGCCCATATGCAAATCAGTCTGACCCTGTGCCTCATGGGAACAGTCCAGCCCGAACTACCAAGCCATGCTTTCCCTGGACCGGAAACAAGCTTCCGAGGACCGGTTTCTGGCATTACAGCCGTCTTCAGCCCGGCTTGCTTGAATCCAGTGGTGTGGAGAGCATGGACTCACGTCTGAGCATACCCATCCCACTCGGGGTGACAAATGCAAAAACCACAGTTGATCGACAGAATGCAGAACAATGTCATACATTCACCCCAGTACAGAGATCTGGGCCTAAATACATCGTTTTTTTGCACTCCACACCACCCCAGTTCAGACATGGCCCCTCACCACCCCCTTTTGTACCGCTTTTGGCCGCCATAAGTGTGGCAGGGTATGCTCAGACGTGAGTCCCTTGCACAATTTGCTACTGGATTCAAGCAAGCCGGGCTGAAGACGGCTGGAATGCCAGAAACCAGTCCCCGGAAGCTTGTTTCCGGTCCAGGGAAGACATGGCTTGGCAGTTCGGGCTGGAATGTTCCCATGAGGCACAGGGTGTGGCCCCTTTATTTAATTTTAGTATACTACCCTGGAGTTTTTTTAGAAGCCCCCCTCGCAGCTAGACTCTCTGTTTTTGCCTCCTCTTGGAATTGTGCAATTGACTAGTTTGCGTGTAATGTAGGTTCGATCGAAGCTGTCTGTGCGTCTCCCCCTTGCAGAAGGTTTGTGATACCGGAGGTCGAGGGTCCTTGTTGCTCAGGTTGGTCCCATTTAGGCTGGCTACGTTTCCTACTTCGGGCTTTTCTTTATTTTTTACTGTATTTGCAGCTAAGTCGTTCAACCCTCCTTCAGATTTACTGTTCTCTGGTAAGCTAGTGTCAGAATCCTCTGTCCCAGATCTAGACGCGGAACCATCCGAAACTGAAAAAAAGTTCTCATTCCCTAGGTCTGATGTCTGAGAGTCAGACAAACGCTGAATGGTACCAACCTTTACGCCTCCCTGGCCCTGGACTTTAAGTTGGTTTATGGTATTAATAGCAGTTAGAGGACCGTTATCGTCAGTAGTTGTATTACCTAGGGAGACAGGAAGTATGTCATCTCATCTGGGGTGGTAAAGTCCGGTATGATCACTTGACCACTATGGCTTAAGTCAGAGACTAGTAGTGTTGCAGTTTCGGTTGCATATGAGGATATAAGAAACCCTTCATCTGGCCGTTGCTTCTGAGCAAGGATGTCACCACTGGAACTGTTGCACTGCACCGCATCGGAGAAAAGTGCCTCGCATCCCTGAGAAGCGTGCCGCCATCGGAGCTGCTGCCGTTGCATCGTGAATGTCGCTGCTGTAGTTGTCGCATTGTGCGGAAGCGTCACGCATCGTGGGAGAAGAGTGTCGCAGTTGAAGCTGTTGCAGTCGCATCACTGAACAAGGGTGTCGCCGCTGCAGTCCACGCATCGAACCGAGAACTTCTCGCATCCCCGGAGAAGCGTGCCGTATCTGGAAGATCTTCACGTCTTTATTTCTTTGCACCTGAACTTTGCCGCATTTCCCTCGCTGCGACATTGCTTGTCATGGAAGCGCAATGCAACATAAGGTACATTGATGCAAAGTGTCGCTTCTTAAGAACTGACTGTAACTAAGCTAAATCTACCATCTTAAAGTAACCATATTGTGTATTTTTGTTGTTTATAGTCTTGTGGTAAATTAATATAAAGTATACCTATTTTTGATATAAAAACCTTGTGTTGTGTCCATCTGTAGTGTTGTCACTGGGTTACTGTATGTGGTCACAAATGCTTTACACACTGCCTCTGAGAGAAGCCTGTCTACTCGTGCCAAGCTACCAAGGGGGTGAGCAGGAGTTATTTTTGGAGTGTAATCCCATTATCCTGACTAGAGGCAAGGGTCCCTATTTGTCACAAGTACATACCTGTGCCAACTAGAGACCCCCAAATCTAACAGTGTGATTTAGGAATAAGTGAAAGAAACTCTTGAAAAGAAAAAGGAGAAAGAAAAGATAGCGCAATATCCTTCCAAAGGGGAAAGGGACCTGTAGGTGAATCAAAGAAACGTTAAGAAAAGTGCTTAAGGCGGAAAGCAGTATGATATCTGCGGAAATCAGGAAAATGCACACCTCCATGTTATTTATTACTTTGAAGCATAAACAAAGACATACAAGGCTTTCCATAAAAAGGTCGACAAAACCAAATAAAGGTAACAAGGTAACGAATTTAGTTGCACATAACTGCATGCCACTGCACTGGTGATATAGTGACATATGATGTTGCTCTATTTTACCAATTGAAGTGCTCAAGGGGGAGTGCATTTAATTGGAGCAGGGATAACGTTAGGAGAAAGCATTTTAAATTCTGCCAGACGTGAAGCAAGCAAGACCAATATTTATGAAAAGTGGTCATTTATCCAGCAGGTACGTTTTGCATTTAGAAAACAAGTTGCTTAATTTAATTTAATCAGGTAACTTATTTCTAGACACAGAGCGCAAAAGTCCAGGATATATGACTTTCAGAAGCATCCTTTATATTCTGCTTCTTAGCCTGCACAATTTGAAATGCTTATGCTGCCAAAGGCCCGGTAAGTGCCTAAATGTATTTCCTGCCACTATCTTTGCTCTCACTCGCTTTCGCTCTAGTAGCAGCACAGCAGTGAGAAAATGAAAAGAGGGGGCATGGGAAAGAGGAAGAGAGTGTCAAAGTAAAGCTATAGTGAGGGGTGAAGAGTGCAGGAGAGACAAGACCACTTACCCAAACAGTCTTGCTTTCCGGTTGGTTTCACAGACAAAGCTACTGCACACCAACAGCCTGAGGTGTTTCTGTTTCACAAGCTGGCAGCTCCTAAAATCCTCTCACTGGCTGGAATACTTCTAAACAGATACTGGAGGCGCAGAAGCATGCACAGTGTATTCTGTTTAGATCATGCAGCACGTGATGCAGCCTCACAGAGCCATGAATTGAGTCTCATGACTCTGTGATGTCAGGCTCTTTTCCGAAGCTTGCAACCCCTTCCCAACCCATCACTCTGTGAGGACTTGAAAAAGGAAGGGGTGGTGAGAGGCAGCTATAAATAATTCACAAGCAGCCCCTGGAATACACATGGCTGATACTGCATATGCCTCGGGCTGCTTCAAAAAGTAAAGCTGCATTGTGTCAATTCTAGGAGGTCACTGAAGACCCCAAGTATAGCAGACCAGGGCTGGCAGCATGTCAGCGCGTAGGCTGCTTACATTTTAATGCTACAACAGCCACCATATAACTGGCACATGTGCACTAACGCCTTTTACTATGAAGACCTGCCTGGTCCATTGGACGTCAACTTGGAGAGTGGACTAGGCAGGCGAAGGCACTGGGGAGCATATTTACAAGGGCTTTATCTCCGCTTTTTTGGCTTTTAAAGCCAAAAAAGCGGAGATAAAACTATCGCTCTATTATTAAGAGGGTGCTAACATGCATTAGTGCATGTTAGTACCCTTTTACCCGACGCCTCCCTTTGCATCTCTAATGAGATGCAAAGTGGGCGTCACTGGGCAGTACAACCTTGTAAATATCGCTGATGTGCACATCACGATATTTACAAAGCTGCCAATGCATTTTAGCAGATGTTAGTTTTGGGCGAGAACCGCTGCTTTCACTGAAAACTAACGTCTGCTAAAATGCAGATTTAGGCATACCTAATATGGGGGTGGATTGTGCTGATACGACCACAGGGTCGTATCAGAAAGGTTATCACCATTTTGCAGGGAACATAGCTGGAAAACCAGCGATGTTCTCTGCAAAATGGCGATTTCCCCGCTATCGCTGGTAATTATATCCCCCAGGGGAAACGCATTGTAAATAACGCACTAACAGGGTAATATAATACAGCAATAGATGGCGATAAATAGAACAGCGCTAAGGGTTCATTTATCGCCGTCCCTGTAAATTTTCCCCCCACGTGTCTTTTTGGTAATGTAAATAGGATGGCAATTGCCCTCTACAATTACTGTCTACTTCATGCGTAATTAGAAGGGCACAGGCCCTCGGTCCACCCCCAGAAACCACCACTGTCTACCTCCCAATCATTAAAACTCCACCCTTCCCTCTACCTCTCTTTTCTAGCTACTCCTCTCTCTGGTGAACCCAGTGCACCTCTTCCCGTTACCCCCTCTCTTTTTTGCCACATCTATCTCTTGTCTTTCTCCTTACTCTACCTCACATCATTTATATCACTCCTCTTTACCTTCTTTTTCAATATATGTCTCTTTGCCCCACCTCAACCTGTCTCACCTCTCTCCTTCGCTGACCTCTACATCTCTACCTCTCTATCTCCTTTCTCTTTGTCCTCTCTCTCTCTATGTCACACCTCTCCATGCACCTCACTGATATTTTTTCTTCCCACCTCTCTGAATTTGTCCTTCATATTCACGTCTCTCTCAACATCATCTCTTTCCCTCACGGCTCTATCCCTTCATACCTAACCTCAGTATAATATCTCTCTATACTTCACCATGCTATACCTTAGCTAACTCTCTACACCATTTCTCTCACTACTACACATCTCACTTACTACTTCTTCTCTCTCAACCCTACCGCTCTCTTTTCCTGCCTAATCTCACAATTCATCTCACCATGGCTATATCACCCCTTCACCTTACATCTACCCTATTATACCTCAGTTCCATCACCATCCTCTCTCATACTGTACTCTTTTTTTGCTAACCCTCTTTCTCTACTTAGACCAGTTTTTCTCCAACATTACCACCTCTCTCCCTCTCTTGCTCCCGCTATTTTTCTTTATGTCTCATTTGCTATTTCAACTTATAACGTCTAGTCCAAATCATTCTCTCTTTCTACACACCTCTTTAACTCATCTTTCTGTATCTAATGCTCTTTCTACCTCGCCAGTGTCTTCCGCATTCTCTCTTTAGCTAGCACTGTACTAAGCTCTCCTATTTCCCTCTAAGTCATCCCTTTACTTCTCTATTCCTCAACTATTTCTACACTTGCCTACTCTGCTGCTTTACCTTTCTGTGTGCCTAGCTACTCTCTTTACTTGACCTGATATACTGTAACTCCCTTTTTAATCGCACCACTCTCTCTCTATATCTTCCATCTCCATATGTGTCTCTCATTACCCTGCATTATTACATGTATACCTCTACTTCTCTGTATTAACTTCGCTCTAATTCACCTGCCTTATCTCACTCTCTACCTGACCCCTGGATGCACCCCACACATTTCCCTCTCTCTACATCTCCTTCCTCTCTATTTTGAATCTACCCTTGCACCTTAATTTCAAACCTTACATATCTCTCTTTTTAAGTGCCTCTACTCATCTTTTCTTCTTTCAACCTCTCCGTATCTTTCTTTCTGGCTATTTCATAATGTTCACTTTACTTTACCTTTCATTGTACTTTACTTAACTCTCTGCTGCACCTCTAGATTTAACGTTCTTCTTTTCTATTTCTCCTCTCTCCCTATGTTATTTATTTTTTCTTAGTCCTTCTCTTGTCTAAATTCTTTTCAACTTCTATTCCTTAGTGGAGTAAGAGGTCTTCGCCTGGTGTAGTTTATACTATAGCAAGTGGAGAGGAGAGACAAAGCAGGGGAAGAGAACCAAGAACAGTTATCAACTTGAACCCCATGGGAATGGTGAAAATCCTTTGAGCGGTGTTTTGATTTTCTCTACAGCAGGGTAAAATCTGGTTGTGAAGGGGTTAATATTTGGGATTAGGGTCAGACTGACCAATAGGACAATCTGGCAGTGCCCGAGAGAGATGATCCAACTGGTCCATGTGTGGACCTGTTTTTTGGCTGCTTGTGTGCTTGTTTTATGGTCTGGTGGGCCGTTTAACTCTGGTATTACTACAAACATTGCTTACATCAAGCACAAATGCATGCAGTAACTCATATCTTATGAAATGCAGATACAGCTTGCCTTACAAGTTCAAAATTAACCTGATTTCAAATGTGGGGCACCTTTTTAGCCATCTGATTCGCTACAGGGGCCCCTTTTATTATTTATTGCCCAGTCTCAATTTCTCTCCCAGACTGACCCTGCTTGTGATTAGGAATATCTACAATTAAATCTATAATGCTCTCTGCATGTATCTTATTTTAATAATAAGCACTAGTAAATTTAACAACCTTCAAATCACACTTGCCCTCTCTTTCCATCAAACCTGCTGTTTAGACATGTGTGTTGTTATACGAAAGTGCAAAAATAAATTGCTCCATATATTCTTTTTTAGCTATTGTTTTGGAAATATTTGGCTGGCGGGCACTGACCAGCTTGAGTTTATGTGTACTCCCCTTCCCATCTATGAAAGTTAAATATAAATTCAATATTGATGGCATCGTTAGGGTTTCAATTAGCTGAAACAGGTAATAAATGCAAAGTTGTTCCCAGTTGGGTGCCTTTAATATCCTGACAATGACACTGTAAATTGTTCTCGCCAAATGCAGAGCACCTTAATGAGTATTGCGAATATTTTGCAGATACTGTAGAATGTGCACCAATATGTATACTTAAATCAACGCACATGATCAAATGCCTATTTCTCTCATGTTTGATATGGGAAATATTGCAACATTTCCCTGTCTTTAGTATTTTCCCTTGTTGAAAAAACAAACAATTACAGATCGATTCAGTAAGATCGACACCCACCCCCACCAGCCACGCAGGATCATCATCGACAGTCAAAATCAATGCTGTCACTGCCTCCCTGCCCTGAAGATGCTGAGGAAGATTTTCAAATAGTTCCCAATTAACACCCTGAAAACCATCTTGCAATCCCTTATCACAAGCAAGCTGGACTATGGGAACACCTGCTGTGCTGGGATCAACGCACAACTCACAAGAAAGTTGCACAACATTCAGAACTCTATAGCCCGAATCACTCAGAACCTCCCATGTCACTCTCCCATCACTCCACAACTGAAGGAGCTCCACAGGCTTCCCATTCACAAATGAGCACAATTCAAACTCCTCCCCCACACTTTCAAGGCACTACACAACACTGGTCCAGCATATCTGGGTAGGAAAGGCCCTGTCCTTTGAAACCAAGGCAAAATGAGTAGTGGGCATATGTTTTGGAAATCCCACAAGATCTAAAATCCTTTCTGGGATTCTTCGACTCCCACACCCATCAGATGATTATCCAGTCCGCCATACTCTCTAGGCTCGATTACTGCAATGCACTCTTCCTTGGTTCCAATAAGACAGTAACCAAAAGGTTTCAGTTAGCCCAGAATGTTGCACCGCTGCTCCTTTTTACCCTTCCAAAGTTATGCTCTATCTCTGGTTTTATCCGCAGGCTGCATTGGCTCCAAGTGGTGCAGAGAATACTTTTTGAGACCCTATGTATCTCACAATATTCTCACCTGTCACTATACCCCCATCCTAGCTAACTTGCTCCGCCCCTAAGCCCCTTCTCGAGCTTTCTGCTCAGCTAAGCTCCATTTAGCTTACGTTCCTTGGGGGAAAAGTGTGCGAGCCGGAGGGCGCTCCTTCTCTGCAAAAGCTCCCTTACTCTGAAACACTCTGCCTCTATCGATTAGGTGCGTCTAGGATCACTGGGCCTTCAGAAGGGCCGTGAAGATCTGGCTATTATCTGTTTAACCTCTGTCTCATCTTCCAATCTTGTTTTCTCCGAAACTAGCGCTGGGATGCCCCGTTGCTGGGGCAGCCATGCGCTTAAAAAATACTCTAACATAACATAACATACCTCAACAATCGCATCTGCTTTCACAAAACTTCCAGACACCTTCCTCTTTTCCAGACTCTGACTTGCACAAATCTTATGCATATGAAAAAACAGATCTGGCTGTCGAGTCTCCTTCTATACTACTCCTGAAGCATGGAACAACCTGTTGCTGCACATAAGAGCCGCCTCCTCATTTCTTGAATTCCGCAAGAAGCTGTAGATCTGTCTTTTTAAGTAGTTCCACGAGGCCCTAGGTGTGGCTAAACTCACACCTGCTCAGCACTGGGATACTGTGCTGAGTGATAGTACCACTCTACAAATCTGCAGAACATAAAATGCAAATACTAACACTGAAAGTTTGCTGCATCTTTTCTCCTCTTGCTGTTACTACCTGACTCATAGAAACCAGAAACAAGATAACTTTATGAACATGTAGAAAGGGTAATTAAGATAAACACTGCCCCTTGCCTCCTGATGATCCCAGTCTGTTTATTTAAATCTGTTATCAGAGGTCTCTGCTAGTCACAGGGAGGTATTACAGGCATTTATCTTCAAAGGTTGCTCAGGATTTCACCGATGCTCTAGCCTTTATTATGTCCCAGTTAATTATTACCCAAGACACACCCGTTTGAGATAAAACAGGATTGTAAGAAATAATTTCACATTGCAGAAGGGATCCCACACAGAATAATACGGATGGGCAGGTGCCATGACATTTGAGGGAAAATCACTTACAAATAGATTGAGCCTGAGCAGGTGAGAAACCTGCCCCAAGATGACTGATGTGTGCTTCAGGCCGTCCCCGACTCGGGGGGTGCCCCTGCTAATGCTGGCTTCCCACTTACTTCTGTCCATGGTCGCACTTCCTGCAGTCGGAATCGATGGGTTTCAGTGCAGAACTGGCTCGCCTGTTCCTTCGGATAATGTCTGTGACTTTACTGATCAGTGTGGCGACAACAGTGATGAAACGCAATGTAAGTAGATCAACCATGTTTGTCTTCTGTGGACGTGTACACATATTTATGATGCACCAGACAATAATATTTCAAAATGTTGGCAAAGTTTATGGCGGGACTCGGCCCCTTGCTTCTAATGAAAGAACTAGGACTAGTGAAATCCACTCGGATTATTTCTCTGCCTATCAAATATAATAACATTGACATTTTAACATCGAGTCACCGACACCAGTCGACCTTCGTGTCACCTTGCAAATGCATATTCTGTCGCCGATTCGTCATTTTTATATGCATAATGGATGGACCTGGGAATCGCCTCTTCATATAAGCAGAATGCTGAAATAGAATCCGCAAAATGAATAATTTCAAAATCAATGCCGAGGGTTGTGTATTGACTCATCGCAGGATAGTGAGTGGTGTTTTGTACCATCCTGGGGTATTAAAATCCATCTGGGGATTATAGCAGTAAAAGAAAGGCGCGCAGGCTTTTTCTGGCCTGTCATTGTTGATATATTTTATGTTTTGTGGCTATTTTGTGCTAACCTGGTATATAAAATTCAGGCTTCCACTAGCCTGGCTGATCTGTGCAAACATATTTGTTTTCAATAAAAAAAAGTTGAAGGTTGTTTTCAGGGCATTTATGTATTGATTAGCTGTCCAGTCTTCCAGATGTGAAGGGATCCTTAACTAGGGGACATATTTCAGAACACCAAAAACAAAACGCGGGTGGCAGGGTTCGCTTCATCGGCTGCCTTACTGTGAAAAGAAAACCTAACGGCAATAGTTTTTAATGCCAATGTAATTAGGTCTCGGCTCTAGACTGCATGCAGGCGCTGTCTCAAACCGAGACATGTTGTATCTACTTCTGGGCTTAAAGCCCCGCCCATAGGCTTCCCATTGCTTCCCATAGACAGCATCATCATTGCTCCGTTTTTGAGCATGCATGCGTCATGGCTCTTCCGGTGTTAGGCCTCCCCGTATGCATCGTCCAATTACTTTTTGAGCATACACAGGGGTCATTTACATCCATTTCAGGAGTACTTTTTTTTAAATCGCATTTTTGGGGATGTTTTAGTACTACGGCATGGAACGTGCACTGAGGAGAAGGGCACGACAACAAGTCCATCCAATACTGTAAATAAGCAAATTTTATATAATACTCATGGTTTCAACTAGACTTATAATTCTTCGACAGATGCTCAGATTGAAGAATATTGAATGCCACGCTCATGTGGAAAACGCTTACCCACAGATTACTGTTGTTAGTGACATCTAGTGCGCGTGACCTTTCTCGTGCCAACAGCTCAATAGAAAAGCAGAGCTAAATGGATGGCAAGCATGGCTAGCACCCCATAGCGGCAGTGACATATTTATAAGCAGAGTACTGCTTTGTAAAGCATACACAGGGCAAAACAATAGGTGTTCTGTCTCAGGCAACCAAATTCTCTATTAAGAGTTGTGTAGAATGTACACTGCCCCTAAGATGACTTTAACTGTGACCTATGTGCATGCTCAGTGTGCTCTCGCTAGCATCTTGTACCTGGCAGTCTTTCGTGTTCTAACCTTGCGCAGAAGACAGATGCGTTGGCTGGCAGGCAGGGTGCACCATGAAAAATATGTTTGGTTGTCCTGGGTGTTCTTAGAAATTATGTCTAGCCATAACCTGATGCTGTTTTAGTCATGAACATTTGAGCGTATTGTTGCAGACCGCCACAGGATAGAGACTATATTCAAAATCGCAGATGACTGCTTCAAGGCGTGGCTGAACTCCACTCACACACTCACTGGACAGTTTTATTGCAGCATCTGTATTATGCACTGTGTGCATCCATAAACAAACTAGAAACACTTCACGTTTTGGGTTATGTGTTTAGTACACACTGACAAACTCACACACAAACACACATACATGCAAGCACACATGCAAACAGACACACACACTGCTATTTGAGTTGCGTAGCCATGCACGCAGGTTAAGGCTGCTGACTTTAACTCTTATCTTGAAAGCAGGTTGGCTGACACACTCAGGATGCTCTATTTGTGTAAACAAAAGACATCCACTGGAATATCCATGTGCCCCTCGCAATTGTGCAGTGCTTGTCAGTGTGCACAGCGCAGTCAGGCCTACAGCGCTATTCAGTACAATTTTTTCAGCACCCCAATGTCTTCAGCTATTGTTTACATTGACAAAGTTGTCTTTTTTCACTACATTTTCGTTGATCATATGTTCGAGCTACCTGCTAAAGAAAATGTATCTGGTTGTGCACATGGAGTAAACGCATGCTTAAATGATAGAATTCTTATTGCTTACATAATTTAAATGAAAGGAAATGTCCAGCTCTAATATCATGTAGAGAGGGTGGTGTGCAGTGCTGGCTCCTCTGCTATGGCGGGGGAGCATCACCGTCCCTGCCAGCAGCAGCAGCATCTGCAAAAAATGAAAAACAAAATGATAATAAACCATGTTTATCATCATTTTACTTCCCCCCTACCATGGAGTCTTGGGGGCCGGGCCAGGGTGATGACTGGCGTGAGGGAGAGTGTTGGGCACTGCTATCCAATGTGCATGAGGGTCTGGCCGGCTGTCCCAGTTTGGCCAAACAGTCATGCGCACTGAAGCTCTCTCCAACCTGAGCTGCGTTGCGGGGTTGGAGAGAGCAGGCACAATTTCACAGTCTAACTGGGAGCACCAATCCTTGGTGCTCTAGCCAATCCTGACACTGCTTTCAGCAGCATGAAAAGAGCATCAGGATTGAAAAGAGCATCAGGATTGGTCACAGTGCACGCTGGAAGCCTGTGCCTTTCGAAGAGAGGGGCGCAAAGCGGCAAGGCAGATAAGGGTTTTTTTTGCGTTTTTTTTGTCTTGTCCGTCCACGCTCCCTCTCCCTCTCCCTTCCCACACCGCACCACTGTATCAATACACAGGCCGCTACTGGTGGTGTGCATGAGCTTGCCTCCTCTTACGTCAATGGACTGTGCGCCTGCAGCAGCGCTGCTGCTCTCTCCAAGAGGAAACTCTGGATCTATATTTCATACAAGTCACAAAGGGTAAGCACCTTATTACCATGAACAGCTTAAAAATTAGCCACAGACTAGTTTTGTAAGTCTGAAACCCTCTTTTGAAATTAAACACTGTCTGTTGAATTCATGTCATGTGTGCCCACACTTGCCACTTGTTAATGTCTGCAATTTTTCTCACCCGTTCTCGCCATGCATGTGCCCTTTAAACATCTCCATCTCCGCCAATAGTCACATTAATATTTGCCTATTCTCAGCAGGAGGAGCGATTACTTTGGAAAATGCACTTATTCAGATTAAGAGCATCCTTTGGGCACCAAGAACCTGCTTCACAATAGACATACATTTGTGAGTAGATGAAAAGAAACTATAATCATAACCAGTAACAGTTCTCAAGTGCGAACGTAAAGGATGAAGTATGGCTTATATGTGTTGTTTCGAGACACTTTTTGCTTTCACTAGTTCAACGATGTCTTTAGCTGCATATGTTTTGCCAAGAATATGTACCTTCCCTTCATCCTGTACTCAAAGCGTGAAACACTGCCAGACCATTAGCTGTACTCTTATATTCAATACTACTTTCTGTGTAGTTTGAAGCTCAAACTATCTTCCTAAGGCATATGACTTATTTCTAGCACAATCGTATTTTGTGTCTCGTGAGATTGTTAATAAACAACGGATAAATAGCCGGTCCAAAACACATGGCTAAAAGACATTACCATTGACAAAGCAAGTACATCTCGGATTGCCGAGACCTATTGGCTTTACCACCGCAAGGTTTGTAATGTGTGTTCCACACGGACATGGATATTTATGAGTGAAAATAGTAGTTGTTCAAGGGAAGAAAAGTTAAACGTATCTCCCATACAAAATATTAGAAGAATACATTAGCCATCAACTAAGGAAAATACGTCAAGTAGGCTTCGATTTTAAAAAGAACACAGGGGCATATTACCAAGGGGCTTATCGCCGCGTTAGCGGGAATTTTTCCTGCTAAAGCGGCGATAATTTTATCGCCCTATTACCTATTTGTCACTAACACCAGTTAGCGACAGCTAGCAGGAGATAGCGATCATGTGGAGAAGTGTGGCTCACTGGTTCGAGGAGGCAGACCTGGTAGCATAGATCAGCCCGGGACCAGGGTTCAATTACCGGCTCGGCGGGGTCTTGAGTCCTAAAATGTCCATGGACTCGACAATTCTCGCTCCGGTGCCTACTCGATTCACGGGTTCACACTCTGCGACTCTGGGCAATAGCTTGCTTAATCTCCACAAAGGCCCCTCGTGGCGGGATGCCTGGCTTTCACCTTGCGGATACCCTGCCGGGGTTATCTCACAGGGGAATACCAGGACGGGTTCCCTAAGCAAGCGCTTAGAAACCGCTTGGTGATTGGCGCTATATAAATTCCTGTACATTTACATTTACATAATCTGGGGGCCCACTTTGCATACCAGCGATATTTATCGCTAATGACATGCAAAGTGGGTGTGCCAAGATGTTAGCGACTGAAAACAGTCGCTAACATCGCTATCTCCTATTACCTACAAAGGCGTACTTTTGGAAATATTTGCGCTAAGCGCGAATATCTCCAAAAGCTAACGCCTGCCCAGAGCAGTTCTTAGCCATGTTATCCAATGGTAGGTGGATAACATGGCTAAGAGCATTAGCTCGGTAATGCATGAATATCGCTGACTTTTCAGCGATATTCATGCATTTCGGCCGATTTTTATCGCTTTTGAGATAAACCTTGATAATAGCAAGGTTTATCTGCCATAAAAATCGGCGGAGCTCGGCGATAATAATATTGCCGCTAACCGTGTTCAGCGATAATTATCGCTTAATCTTGGTAATATGCCCCACTGTTTTTTTTTTTATAAATGAGAATAGAGCACGTGTTCACAGCCTTAGGCCAGGGCCCTTCTGCCACTCGGGGGTTATCCTGGTTGGCTTGTTCTGGAGCAGGATGGGCTGCCGTAATCCCACAATGAAAAGCACCATCGCCCATTGGAGCCACGTCATCCTGTTATGTGGGCAGGTTTGAGACTTTTTTCCAGGCCTGACTTTTGATTTCCGGTATGTCCCTGTCTCAGGCTTTTTACCAATGCGCATGGCTCTATTCTGCACGCGCACACAGGAACAAATAAAACATAAATCAGGCGGTCTGAAGTTCATGGCAGAGAAAAGCAGCATCGAAACAAAGAACAGCAACCTAACCACCGCACAGGGGTGCGTAATTTGTAAAAGCATGAGTTCTGGTGCCCAAACTCTGCTCAGAAGCCCGCGGCCCGCACTATCCAAATCCGTCCAATACAAAGGCTACGTAGTCTTGAATCAACCTCAGGCCTCTTTAATCCACCACCAGAAACTCCTATACCTCTGTGCATCACTCTTCCAGGCTCCTGCCTTTTCCCTGTGAGTCAGTTTTTTCATCTTTTTCGTCTTCCTTCCTTTACCTTTGTGCGTTTTTCCCGCTCTTAAATCTCTGTAAATGTCGGATGAGAAAAATGAATCAATGCCAGTGCCCAAAAATGAGTGCCAGTGGGCCCACCGCCAACCACCAGGTCAAATAAAGCACTGCGGCTCAGTATGTCTGAGCAGGTATCCCCACGTATTATCCCTCTTTGTGGGTGCATTGAGGGTTCCTCTCAGTAGTTGGAGAATTGACAATACTATGAAGTACTGCGCGAGTCACTGCTGTTTTGTCCATTCTGCAGAAAGCACAATACGGTATTGTCAATTCCTTTAACAGGCACACAGCCTCATTCTGCACCTGTTGCATACATAAAACGGGATTGATTGTTTTGTGACATGGCACCTGTTTTGTTAATTTCACGTGTTGGAGAGGCCAGTTGCAAGAAATAATTGTTTATGTTTGAAAACATCAGATTGGTTTTAATCAAATATGGTTTACTGTGAATCGTTTTTAGATCTGGGTGGCGTAAAAGGAACCTTTCCCAGTTTGCTAGGGCTGATACAGTAGAGAAAGAAATTATACATAGAGGAGGGATTTGGGCCAATTCCCTCTACCCATTGCCTGCTGAATGTGTCATTCACAGTTCAGAACAATCCACATCAACGACATTGATTATTGAAAGTGCAGTGGCGGCTGGTGAAAATTGAAAGTGGTGGGGCATAGAACTAATTAACAAAATTGGTTGAAAATGGTGCATTAGGCCTATAATTTCTGTTATAAATAGTCCTGTTTAACTATTGACAGTTCGACCTCAGTTCCTAATATGATGAAAGACCCATGACAGTTTTCACAAACGTTTAAATGCCCCCGTCATCCCAGCAGGAATCGGAGTTATGCCCATTGTGCCTAAGCATGGCTCACATTCAGTACCTCTCTGGGGTACACTGTTACTAATACTCAGATTTAGGGATACTCGATTTTCCAATTTCGGAAGTATGAAAGGTTGAGTTGCCCATGAACCTATGAGGAGAAGGCATCAAGAGATGTCAGCGGCCACGCTAACTCCATGAGCCCCTTCACCAGCATTACAATATGCTTTAGCTCACTTGGCCATGCTTTAACATTTCTATGGGAACAAATAGCACCCCTAGGTTCCACAGCAGAGCACCTTCTTTTAACTACACTTCCATATTTAAATCCCCCTTGCTGGCTGGTTTTATATTTAACTCACCTTAGTACAATAGTCAGAAAGATGTTTGCCGTCGGCCCAGTGCCTGTGTCCCCCTGCAGCATGTTCCCAAGGAAGGGCAGGGTGGTGGGTCTAGGTGAATAATGGCTCCAACCCATTTTGCACGTCAGGAAATCAGAAAGTAGCGCAAAGATGACCAACAAATTGCCAGTGTTCCTAGGAGGTTGCCCGAGGACAGGAGGGGTTATTAGGGTGCCAAGAACAGGCCAATGAAATTATTGGGGAGAGAATATGGCGTAACTACCAACTTTGGAGCTCGAGTCTCTGTGTCGGCACAATTGTAATTCTGGGCAAATCACTTAATCTCACAGGGCCTACAAAAAATTATTTATACGTGTGTAATGTAACTGAAGGTCATGTAAAGTGGATTGAGTTCAAGCTATTAAAAAATAGCAAAACAATGATTACTGATTGTAATGATGGACATACACACACGGGGCACTAGGACCTGCCCGAGGGAGAACGAGGGCGGGCGGATAGGGAGGGGCCAGGGACTGGGGACGGCAGTTAGCCGATGAACGATGAGGAAGAAGGACATGCAATAAATACGCTACCCCCTATACCCTGTGTCCGTATCTCTGTGCCAGTAAGAACACTACATCTGGCGACGAGGGTACAAAGAACCTGTGGCATGAGGAGGACGGCTAACTCAGTGCAGGTCCCTGGAAGCTCAGCTTTTGGGAAGCATCCAGGATTGTGGGACCGGTGACCGTGTGGCGGCCGAGTCACGGCGCAAACGTCCTCGCGCGCTGGGAGCCCACCCCAGCCATCCGAAGGTGTCTTCACCTGCCTGGAGCTCGCCCCGCTGCACCGCGTGTGTGTCTGGGGGCTAGAGCGAGAAGTCTGCCTGCTTGCCGGGAGCTCACCCCGGCGGCGAAATAATCAAGAAAGGCTGCCTCACCTGGTGCTCCTGCAATGACGCCCGCCTGAGAAGAGTGTGCGGGCTGAAACCGAGGATCGGTGAGTGAGAGGGAGCTGCAGTGAATGCATTTGTGTCTCCAGTAGTAGGCCAAATCTCGTTGTACACGAGATTCTCGTGGCAGCCATCTTGAAGTCAGGCGGCTCGTCCAAGCCCTGTCAGGGACCTTCGGCGGCCATCTTGGGGTCAGGCAGAGAGCCTGAAAGCAAACAAGCACTGGTGAGTGCAAGAAAAAAGTAAACAAGCATTGGCGAGTGCAATGGAAAAGTAAACAAGCACTGGCGAGTGCAAGAAGAAAGTAAACAAGCACTGGCGAGTGCAAGGAAAAAGTAAACAAGCATTGGTGAGTGCAAGGCAAAAATCAAACAAGCGCTGACGAGTGCAAAGAAAAAGTAAACAAGCAATGGCGAGTGCAAGAAAAAAAGTAAACAAGTATTGGCGAGTTCAAGGAAAAAGTAAACAAGCTAGGTGAGTGCAAATCCAATCAAAGAACCGACAGAAAGAACTTTTTGTCAGTACACATCGGATTAACGGGATCACACGATGAGTGACCCCGGTCCCATGGGTGTGTTGGGAGTCTCGTTCCTGCGCCCCCGGAGCTCCTCACTCTTGAATCTGGTAGGGGTATGGGCTTGCGGTAGCAAGAATGGCTAGAAGATTTCACGGACTTCATGAAAGGGTCCCATGTAACTGATGCTGGACAGCAATTGATCGCTCTCAGGAATCTAGTAGGCAAAGAAGTTAGACAGATCATAAAAGAGCTGCCTGCTGAGTCCGCTGCCTCATACGAAAAGGTATATGAAGCACTCAACCAAAAGTTCTTGCACAAAAAGAATGTCGATTATGAGCGATATACATTCAACCTGGCATCACAAGAAAAAGGTCAGCAAATGAGTGTATTCATCACACGTCTGAGACGCTTAGCAAGATATTGTGACTTTGATAAGTTTTCCACGGAGGATGCCCTCCGATTGAGAATTATAGAAGGCTGTCTGTCCGAGCCACTGAGATGCAAACTGCTCAAGAAAAGCTACCCTCTATATGAGATTGCAGAGATGACAAGAGTCGAGTATCAAGCCGACGAGCATGCGAAGATGGAGACCTGGAGAAGCGAGAAACGTGAGCAGGCCTTCAGGATGCAATCTCGACAAGTGCATCGACCGTCCCCACCACAAGCACGCTCTCCCAGATCCAAAAAGCAGTACCACCCATCAAGTCGTCAGCACAGAAGTACAAGTCGCACCAAGAAAAGATCAGAACGACTACTAGAGTGCTACCGATGCGGCTACGACTTTCCACATGCAGACACATGCCCAGCACTAGGTCAACAATGCCGGAAGTGTGGTAGAGACAACCACTTCGAAAGCATGTGTGGGACTTCCCACAAGGATGCTCAACAAGAACCTACCAGGCAATATCATCCCTCAAGGAGCTGTCACCATGTCAGAGCAGTACAGGACAGACAAGACTCATCCACTGGGTCATCACAATCCAGCTGTCACTCCTGCCGAACACACCAATCCCGACTGATGTCATCAAGAGGATAAAGATCCCTATCACCCATCTCACAGGACTGCAACAAATACATATGTTTTGTGGTAGATCCTGATCGTCTAAAATAATATCCACGGCTCAACATCAGAATTGGTTCTCACCACACCAAGTTTGTGCTGGACAGTGGGGCGTCGCTAAATTATTTACCTGTAGCGGAATATCAAATAATGTGAGCACCTCCCAAATCGATCAACGCACACGTGCGAGTATATATGTGGATGTCAAAGAAACCACTCCACTGTCTTGGGAAGTTCGCGACTGAACTATCCTATCAAGATTGCACCGTCCAAGCCTACATCCACGTCATTGATGGGCCTGAGGCGGACTGCTTACTGAGCGTGCCCACCGACTAAGGCTGGTGGACATACTATACAAAGTGGATGACAAACTAGACATTACTCAGAAATTCTCCTAGCATTTCGAAGGCCTCGGGAAGATGAGAAACTGCCAAATTAGACTCCACATCAATGAGCAAATCGCACCAGTGGCACAACACCACTGGAAAATCCCATTTCATCTACAGGAAGCCGTGATGAAGGAGCTTCAAGACTTACTCGAGGCTGACATCATAGAGAGAACTGATTGGCCAACACCCTGGGTCTCCCCGGTGGTAGTAGTCCCAAAGAAAGGAGAGGCGGACTGAGTCCGTCTATGTGTGGACATAAGAGCGCCCAACACTGCGATAGAGAGGGAAAGGGAGAGGCACCCAGGCCCCCACATCAGTGACATGATCACGTGACTCAATGGAGCAGTAATATTTTCAAAATTGGACCTCAACAAAGGATACCATCAACTGGAGCTGCATGAGCGGTCCCGATACATCACAACATTCTCAAAACATCTAGGGCTGTTCAGGTACAAAAGACTCCGTTTTGGGGTGTCCTCAGCTGCGGAAATTTTCCAGGAAGCAATCCGGAGAACAATCCATCATATTCCCCAGGTACTGAACTACAGTGATGACATCCTGCTATATTGAGCCACCGTGCAAGAACATGACACCGTGCTAGATCGAGTCTGCCATGCCCTAATGGAAGCCAACCTCACGCTCAATCAGGACAAGAGTGAATTTCATAAGCCAACGTTGAAATTCTTCAGCCACGTCTTCTCTGGAAATGGCATGAAACCGGACCCCGAAAAGGTAGCGGCGCTAAACGATACATTCTAGAAATGGGTGGGGGAGGTGGGGCAGTGATAATGGGCATACAGACCTGGGCAGCACAGGGCTAATTTTCATGCCGCCCTTACTGCTTCAAAAAGAGACACTATTTACATGTATTCTGGGAGTGGACCCCAAAAATGCCGTAAGGAAAGGCCAGGGCTGGAATGAATAAAGCCCTCAGGCCTGCACAATCGGATGTCTAGTACATGCACATTAGCCTGCCTGGCTGCCTGACCCTCGCATACTGTGAGGATTAGGTTGTGACGCTGCACTTGTAAAATGGCATCGGCTCTGCATGCAAGTTTCCGTACTTAATGCACCATCTGCATTGATAATTAAATAATACAAAGAATGAAATAGGATTATTTAACTAACAATGTGGTGGATGGTACATAAAGCAGGAAAATTAGAGGGGAGTGGCCCCGACGCACAAAGCAAGAAACCCCAGCTGCTTACACCTGAATAGGCAGTGTCCGGTGTCCCACAAAAAGGGCTGATTACCCCCCACAGATAGCCTGGCAGACAGGGCTGGGCTAAAGGGCGACTTTTACTCTTCAAAGGCTTGCTTTGAAGTCACTCCCACTTCAAAGACACATTTGGGTATAAGAACTGGGGCTCTGACCCTACCACGACAGTACACTACTGTACAGGTGAGAACTCTGCCACGCGTGAGGACTGCTGTCCTACAAGGATTGCCACTCTGCTTGACTGACTGTTCTGATAGAACTACATTGGTTCTTTGGTAAGGTGCCTTGCTGACTGCTGAGCTCTGCCAGGCTGACTGGACCAATTTCACTTGAACTCAGAACGCCCACAAGGGCTTGCTGGCTTGTACCCTGGTCATAAATCTCAGGGTCATCAAAGACTTCCTGCTACCCTGCTGCTAATACTGGACTTTGCCCTCTGTGAGTACTCCCTTGCCTGAAGTGCCAATCCAGTTGTGGGTCTCAGAAGTTGTATTGCTTCAAAAGGGGCGCAGTGATGAATTTGCACTGATCGGAACTGACGCAGTGCCCTTTGACATCAATGCAGGGCCGATCTGAAGACATCCCTGCATGGCCCGCCAACAACAACTCAGGATCCTACTGCGATGTTTGACAGCGACGCAGTGTCAGGCCCAGGGGGGCTTGCGGTCTAGGGCCCGCCCCATTCAGCAACAGTGGCTGAAGAGGTCTTCGGCAGTGTCCGAAACACCTATGTGGAATGGTACATAGGTCTCCCTCAGTTGGTCATAGGTGGCTGCTTTGTTGTAGGGCCTAGACAGGTTAAACACTTAAACTGTGATTTTGCCAGTAATTCCCTTTAGTTTCCTTATGGTCCGCGAGATGCGTGAGGTTTGGCAGGGTACGCGAGATGCGTGCACTTTGGCAACCGCGTCCGCGAGATGCGTGCAATTCGGCATGCTGTCGCATCCGCGAGATGCGTAGGACTTCCCGGTGACGCCGCAAAGGGTGAAATACACGGGTGTGGTTACGTTGATGTACGTGACCACACCCAAGGTTCCATGCTCACTATTCTTTGGATTCTGCGGAGAGAGGGTGCTTCCTAGTGGGCTCTGTGGTTTTGGATGCCATTTTAACCCTTTCAGTAGTTCGAGTTGACAGCGCTGGAGCAGACCTTCAAGAACAGTATCCTGAGGTGGCTGCATTATCGGTATCAGATGAGAAGGTCGTTTTTTGGATGGAATTTTGTCGTGAAATTCTTTCTTTGGAGGCCAGAGGTTCAATTTCTCCAAAGGTTTGAGAGTAGGTCGTACTCTTAAGGTATGAAGGCCATTGTATTCAAAAATTAAGGTTTTTGTTTTGGATTTAAAGAATTCTTGAGACAAAAAGTAGATTTTAATTCTGTTTTCAATTGAGAGTCAACCCAACAATATCTTTGAGTAGAGGTTCATAGTTTCAATACAAAAGTGGATGTAAAACTTTATTCATTTTTTTTTAATTAATGCAAATGTACAAGAATATGATGCGAGTGTTTTAAAAGACAAAATACACACACACAGTTTTGATTTTGCTAGTAAAGCTTATAATTTTTTATGCTTTTTAGTAGAGAATAATTTACAGAAGGTTAATGTGAATTGTACCTCTTCAGAGTGAGAACTTTCCGAGAATTAAGGAAAGTTGATTTGCAAAAAAGGTTGTCTAGCAATAATAGTGTAATTTGTGAAGTGCTTCAATTGCAAGAGATTTATTTGCGCAATAATATATTAATGATTGTAGGGTTACAAGATTCCTAGCTTAAGTTGTTGCTTGAATTCAGAACAGTCTCCTGATGTATAAGGAGCCTAGTATTAGTGTGTGTTTAACTTTTCCTTTTCAGATCTCCCTCCCAGCTGTTCCCTTCCTAACTCCCTTTTCCCCCCGCTTGATCACTTCAACATTCTGTGTAATTATTACAATCAGAATTGGAGGTATCGAGAGGTGGGCCTTTATATCATCACATCAGATTCCGAGGAAGACTTTGTCTGACAGAATAGTGAGCCCACAAATTATTTTCCTCCCGATCTGATTGTGTTGACATAATGGCCACCATGGATGATTTATTAGCAGCAATTGTTAAAATACAGGCAGATTTAAATGAGACTATGGCTGCAACAGCATTGTTGTCTGATAAAGTGGATAATATTCAGATTTTGAATACTCCCCTTCCGGAGGAGGCTCAAGACACTAGAGCTTCAACAAATATTTCAGTAACAGTTCCTCCACAAATACCTCTCGCTGCTCCAGAGCGTTTTTCGGGAGAGCCTTCCAAAGTGCAGATATTTTTGACACAAATTGAATTGCATTTTTCTTGTAGGCCAGCAGCTTTTCCCACCCCCCAATCTAGGATAGCTTTCCTAATTTCTTATCTGTCCGGAGATGCCGCTAATTGGGCAGTCCCATTAGTGCGTCAAGATAGCGCCTTATTGTATAATTGGCGGCGCTTTGTAGAAGAATTTGAGAAAGTATTCGACAGGAGAACTGTAACTTTGTCTGCAGACCGGGAATTGTTACAATTAAAACAGGGAAATTGAGATCTTATTTCTTACTTGTCACATTTTAACAGACTAGTTGCAGAAACCTCTTGGCCGGAAGAGAAGAGAGCAGCACTTTTCTATCAAGGATTGAAAGGCGATTTAAAAGATGTGTTAGCTCAAATAGACCCACAAGCAACTACTTGTTCGGATTTAATAAATCTAACTTTAAGATTGGATCACAGGTTATCAGAACGAAGATGTGATAGAAAAAGAGGAGAGAAACCTAACTGGAAGAATGAAACCAAACCAAGAACTCAATTCACACAGT
This sequence comes from Lissotriton vulgaris, assembly GCF_964263255.1. Classification (NCBI taxonomy): domain Eukaryota; kingdom Metazoa; phylum Chordata; class Amphibia; order Caudata; family Salamandridae; genus Lissotriton; species Lissotriton vulgaris. Next base: position 951,658,026 of record NC_141698.1, read on the forward strand.
CTGAATCTGGTTCTGAACCAATGGAAATTGGAACCCTTAGACAACCATTGTCGAAAGATGAGAAAGATAGTAGACGCAAAAATGGACAGTGTCTTTATTGTGGACGCAAAGGACACTTTGTAAAAGACTATGTTGAAACCTAAGAATAAATCACCAACCACCGGTAAAGTGTCAGTTTTGGAAGCAAAAGACTTGGAGTCGGGAAACTAACATGCCCAGGATTTTTTGAAGGGGATATCTTGGGAACCATTGCTTACCCTTCAGTAAACTATTGTGTAAGTAATTACAAGGCTCATTTCCGAATGGCAGTTCAGATACAACTGATTCACAAAATTTGGCAAATAGAAGTTCTAATTGACTCTGCGGCCACAGGAAACTTTGTTGATTTAAATACCGCTCAGCGATTGAGTATCATCTGTGAGAAAAAAGACACTCCTGAAATCGTCCAAGCCGTAGATGGAAAGGTTTGTCTGGAGGTCCAGTTACCATGCAAACTTCAAAGGTAATAATGTGTTGTGAAGATTCCAAAAAAAGGTATCATAGAGAGGAGGTTCAATTCGATGTGATCCAAGCACTTCAATATGGTTTTATTTTCGGAATGCCATGGCTCTGTCTACATAATCCAAGTATTGACTGGCAAAAAAGAGAACTAGTATTTCAATCTGATTTTTGTCAATCATCTTGTATGGGAACTCTCACAACAACAGTTAGTCAAATTGCTACAGCGGAAGAAAAAGAGACAATTCTACCTAATTGTTACAAAATGTTTCAAGAGGTATTCAGCGAAGAGAAAGCAGCAGTCCTTCCTCCTCATCGCAGCTATGACTGCCAAATCGACCTCTTGCCTGGTTCATGTGTACCGAACTGTAGAATATATGCACTCTCTGAAAAGGAAAATCAACACTTGAGAGAGTACTTAGATCAATATCTTGAAAATGGGTTCATTCGTCCCTCAAAGTCACCAGCCGCTTCTCCTTTGTTTTTCATCCCAAAAGCAAATGGTGAATTGAGAACGTGCATTGACTATAGGGCTTTGAATAAAATCACAATTAAAAACAAATATCCCTTACCATTAATCCCAGTTCTCTTAGATCAAGTAAAAACAGCAGTAATTTACACCAAGCTTGATTTGAGAGGAGCATATCACCTGATAAGAATCAGACAAGGAGATGAATGGAAAACTGCATTCAAGACTAGATATGGACTGTTTGAATATTTAGTAATGCCATTTGGTCTCTGTAATGCACCAGCAGCCTTCCAGTTTTTTCTCAATGATGTTTTAAGGGAATTTCTAGATTTATTTGTTATTGTCTACATAGATGATATCTTAATTTATTCCGATTCAGAAGAGAAGCACGAAGGTCATGTCAAACAAGTTTTAAAGGCATTACAATCACACAATCTGTATTGCAAACTGTCCAAATGCGATTTTCATGTCTTTGAAGTTGAATTTCTTGGAGTACTGCTCACACCAGCTGGCATGAAAATGACTGATAGAAAAATAAGAGCAGTAGCACAATGGCCTATTCCAAAATCTGTTCGAGATGTGCAATGTTTTTTAGGCTTTGCAAATTTTTATCGACGCTTTATCGATCATTTTTCAGCAGTCGTAGCTCCCATAACTCGTCTGTTACGAAAAAAGGTAAAATTTGAATGGACTGTAGAAGCAAATGAAGCATTCCAAAATTTGAAAAAAGCTTTTACAGTAGCTCCAATTTTGATGCATCCTGATGTGAACGAACCTTTTATAATTGAAGCAGACGCCTCAGATGTTGCAATCGCAGCCATTTTATCCCAAAGACATCGCAAGACTGGTCAAATGCATCCTGTTGCTTATATGTCTCGCAAATTGAATGCAGCGGAACAAAATTACATCATTGCCGAAAAAGAGTTGTTAGCGATACTTGAAGCATTCAAAGAATGGAGACATTATATTATGGGAGATAATTCACAGTAACAGTGAATACAGATCACAGAAACTTACAATTCATGAGTTCAGCCAGAATGTTTACCCCACGACAAATGAGATGCATGATGTTCTTTGCGGAATATGATTTCATAGTAACCTATCGACCAGGACAAGACAATAGAAAGACGGATGCTTTATCTAGGAAAGATTCTACAATGCAAAAATGCGAAGGAACTCCACAAGCAATAATAGAACCTGACAAAGTGATTTGTTTGTTGGATGCTGATCAGTTTTTAGACCATATACATAAAAAATTTCCTCCATCTCAATGGGAAAAGTGGAATAACAAGAAGAAAGATCAAACAATAAAAGAAGGAATACCATTTCATGGAAAACAAGTCTACCTTCAAACCAAAGAACTACAAGAAACAGTCTTTAATTGGTTACATTCTCATCCCATGGCAGGACATCCAGGTCCAAAAAAGACAGTAGAAAAGATTAAAAACTTGTTTTGGTGGCCAACTCTCCAGAAGGATGTTTCAGTGATGGCACAAACCTGTGAAACATGTGCTAGATTTAAAGCTGATCATAGCAAACCAAAAGGTTTGTTACAAGTCTTGCCAACACCAATCAAACCATGGGAACATGTTTCTTTAGACTTCACTACGAATTTGCCACAAGTGAATCTTCATTCAGTGATTTTGGTGGTTGTGGACAGTTTGACTAAATATGCCCATTTTATTGCTTGTAAAAGATTGCCAACAGCAGGACAATTAGCTCAAATAATGTTAACAAACATTGTGCGATTACATGGTTTGCCTTCCGTGTTATTGTCTGATCGAGGTTCTCAGTTTTCATCTAAATTCTGGCAACAGTGGTGTCAAAGCCTACTAATCACATCTAATATGTCTACTAGTTACCATCCCCAAACAGATGGTCAAACTGAACGATTAAACCAGACATTAAAACAATACCTGAGATGTTATGTAGAAGATTCCAAAACATCTTGGTATGAGTTACTTTGGATTGCTGAAATGGCTTACAATACATCACCGCATTCTTCAACTGGGTTATCTCCATTTGAGGCTCTCTATGGTTATCTACCAAATACAATTCCTCTAGTTTTGCCCAAACATGTGAGTGATACACCTGCAGTACAAGATACTATACAGCACATGCAAACTGTTCATCAGCAAACTCACCAATTTTTGCTGCAGAGTAAAGAGAAGTACAAACAGCAGTATGATAAACACCATAGACCTGGTCCAAGATATGTTGCTGGAGATAAAGTGTGGTTGTCTACCAAAAACTTAACTTTCAAGCAAAAAAGTATGTTGCATCCCAAGTTTATCGGACCATATTCAGTGCTTTGCCAAGTTAATCCAGTAACGTACAAACTGTTACTTCCAAAAACATTGAGAATCCACCCAGTGTTCCATACGTCCCTTCTGAAACCGGCTAAGCAAAATGTTGCGACAAGACCAGCGCCAGTTTTGGTTCACGGTAACTGGGAATATGAGGTACAAGATATAATAGACTCTAAGCTAAAGAGAAACAAACAGTGGTATCTTATCTCCTGGAAAGGTTATGGAGCTGAAAATGATTCTTGGGAACCGGCAGAGAACATTCATGCCTCTCGCTTGATACGACGTTTCCACCTCCTTTATCCCTCGAAGCCGGGCCCTAGACCGCTCCAGGGAGGGGGGAATACTGTCAGGCCCAGGGGGGCTTGCGGTCTAGGGCCCGCCCCATTCAGCAACAGTGGCTGGAGAGGTCTTTGGCCGTGTCCGAAACACCTATGTGGAATGGTACATAGGTCTCCCTCAGTTGGTCATAGGTGGCTGCTTTGTTGTAGGGCCTAGAAAGGTTAAACACTTAAACTGTGATTTTGCCAGTAATTCCCTTTAGTTTCCCTATGGTCCGCGAGATGCGTGAGGTTTGGCAGGGTACGCGAGATGCGTGCACTTTAGCAAACGCGTCCGCAAGATGCGTGCAATTTGGCATGCTGTCGCATCCGCGAGATGCGTAGGGCTTCCCGGTGACGCCGCAAAGGATGAAATACACGGGTGTGGTTACGTTGATGTACGTGACCACACCCAAGGTTCCATGCTCACTATTCTTTGGATTCTGAGGAGAGAGGGTGCTTCCTAGTGGGCTCTGTGGTTTTGGATGCCATTTTAACCCTTTCAGTAGTTCGAGTTGACAGCGCTGGAGCAGACCTTCAAGAACAGTATCCTGAGGTGGCTGCATTATCGGTAGCAGATGAGAAGGTTGTTTTTTGGATGGAATTTCGTCGTGAAATTCTTTCTTTGGAGGCCAGAGGTTCAATTTCTCCAAAGGTTTGAGAGTAGGTCGTACTCTTAAGGTGCGAAGGCCATTGTATTAAAAAATTAAGGTTTTTGTTTTGGATTTAAAGAATTCTTGAGACAAAAAGTAGATTTTAATTCTGTTTTCAATTGAGAGTCAACCCAACAATATCTTTGAGTAGAGGTTCATAGTTTCAATACAAAAGTGGATGTAAAACTTTATTCATTTTTTTTTAATTAATGCAAATGTACAAGAATATGATGCGAGTGTTTTAAAAGACAAAATACACACACACAGTTTTGATTTTGCAAGTAAAGCTTATAATTTTTGATGCTTTTTAGTAGAGAATAATTTACAGATGGTTAATGTGAATTGTACCTCTTCAGAGTGAGAACTTTCCGAGAATTAAGGAAAGTTGATTTGCAAAAAAGGTTGTCTAGCATTAATAGTGTAATTTGTGAAGTGCTTCAATTGCAAGAGATTTAATTGCGCAATATTATATTAATGATTGTAGGGTTACAAGATTCCTAGCTTAAGTTGTTGCTTGAATTCAGAACAGTCTCCTGATTTATAAGGAGCCTAGTATTAGTGTGTGTTTAACTTTTCCTTTTCAGATCTCCCTCCCAGCTGTTCCCTTCCTAACTCCCCTTTCCCCCCGCTTGATCACTTCAACATTCTGTGTAATTATTACAATCAGAATTGGAGGTATCGAGAGGTGGGCCTTTATATCATCACATCAGATTCCGAGGAAGACTTCGTCTGACATGCAGTGCCTGCATTGTAAGGGATTCAAAGCCAGGGCTGGACATGACTGTGAGGCTTGACGACAATGCTACAAATTGACTGCATGAATCGGAACTGTCGCATCACGTCTTCAATGCTTGCTCCATCCAAGGTACCTTTTCAGCGGGCACTGTGTGGGTTCTGTAGCCGACCTGCCCTCCAAATTGGTTGGCCTGAACTCTGGATTTACCCTGGTCCAGCGGCACCTCAAGAAACTCCTGAGCACTATTTGACTCTAAACACTGCTTTTTGGTTTATACTTTGAAAATTCAGAACTCTGGTTCTATTTATTGAATGTTTGTCATTTTGGTCCTGAATTTTTCAAACCACTATTCTCAATTTTTCTAAAACTTTGTGGAGTCTCTTTGTGGTGTTTTCATTGTGTTACTGTGTGTGCGTGTGCCTGTGTGTGTGTTTCACAAATATTTTACGCATTGCCTCTTTAGATAAACCTGACTGCTCTGTGCCAGGCTACCAGAGGGTGAGCACAGGTTAGCTTTTAGTGTATTTCTAACCTTCCTTGATTTGGATTGTGGTCCCTGCCTGGACATGGTGCACATCTCCGCCAACTAGAGATCCAATTTCTAACATTGGTAATCAGCAGTGAGGATAGGACTTGTGTTTATGCAATACCACATAGTACCACATTGTTCACTTCAAAGCTGTGCTAAAGACCATTACATTCTTTTGTTTTTTCTAGATTGGGCATTTTTCTAAATTTTACTCCTGCTTCACCTTCATGAATTTTGGATTATTTTTGTTGTTTCACTTGTGATACCTTGTGAAGGTGTCCATGGATCTTAATTGCCTAGCATAAAACACTGGGAGTGAGCTTAAGGATTTCTACAAAGAGAGGGGACTGAATGTGTTAAGGAAAGCTACCAAGGTAGACCTACAGTTAGGTTTCCAAGTCTGTGAGGAAGTCAGGAGGCTGCAAGCAACAACAAGGGAGGAGAACCATGAGCTGAGGGGAGGACCCCCCTGCCATGGTGCCTTTATGCAGTGTATCTGCCAGGATCCTGTCACATATCGAGTTGGATATCAACACCACTGAGCGCATGACTGAGCTCAGGCTGTTGTGCAGAGAGAGAGAACTGCAACTCCCTGAGGGTGATCCCAAGTTTGAGTATCTGCTTGCCCTTAAAGCTTTAAAGAGGAGCTCCACAGAATGCAATCTGCACCACAGGAAGAGTGCAAGGGGAACTACTTCACTATTCTAGAGAATGTAGCACCCTGGTAATGCCTGACATCAGCATCAGGGCCCCAGGAGGACAGCAGTCCCGAGAAGGAGGAAGAGGAGCAGAAAATGGACTAGGCACAGGCTTCAGAGAAGAGGTCGGAGCCCACAGAGAGTGAGTCCCCTACTGGAGCTCATGCCCGGAGAAGTGTCTCATCCCAAACCCTGTCTCCAGAGGAGATCAAGGACAGACAGGCTGAGAGGGACATTCTTGACTGCAGCTGGCCCAACGTGCTGTATAGGAGAGAAAAGCTGAGGCTGAGAGAGCCTTGACCAATGAATTAATTTTGATGGCTTATAAACTGAGTCTCAAGGACCTGGACTTCAAGGCTAAAATAAATGCTGGAAAAGTCTAGCAGAAATGGTGGCAGCAAGCCTATTGTGTCCAGTGTTATTGAAAAATTCTACATACCCAAAGACTTGCTGCCTGACTTCAAGGAGGATGATGACAAAGACAGGTGGTTGCGTTGATATGAGATAGCTCTAGAGGTGCACAGGATCTCTGAGGAGGATTGGGGAGCTGGCATATGGAGTAATATTTTGTGATGGGAGGGATGGCCTACTGGACCTAGAGAAGGGGATAGGCGGAGGCATTCTATCATGTATGTGAACCTTGTTAAAAAGTATGGATTCTTCCCTGAAGAGTGCAGGTTGAGATTCAGGAGCAGTCAAACACTGTCTCAGCAGGCCTTGGAGGATTTTGTGGGTTACTTTTGCAAGTCACTGGATGTTTGGGTGAAGGGTAGGATGGTAAACACTTTAAAGGGGCTGTACAATTTGATTGTCAGAGAGCACATGTTCAGTCACTATTTTTCAGAGCTACGCCAACACTCAGTTGATTGTAAGCTCTCTGACCCCAGGAAACTTGCAAAGAAGGCAGACCTCCGGGTGAGTATCAGAGTCTCTAGAAGGCATTGAGGAGTGATCCTAATGGGATTGGCTCAGGTTCCCTTCAACAGAGTGAGAGGGAGGTTTGGAGTGACCAAAACAGGTTCCAGAAAAATGGGGAGGGGAAAAAGGGTCCTATGTGCCTTCTAAGAGTAGAAGTGTGGCTGGACAGAGGCCCAGGGTGGCCTGTTTCCAGACCCAGAGTTTGGAATGCTCCCAGAAGGACCTGGTCTGTAACATGTGAGAAGCCACTGGGGGGATTCCCAAAGTGTCAGGAGAACTGGGAGAAGGTGGGTGCCATGTGCATGCTACGAGTTCTACTTTCTGTGGTACCACTCCAAAGCAGAGGGAACAGAGGCCCAGGGGTAGGATAGGAGGTAGAAACAGTCCAAAGTGTGTGGGCCAGTGGGTCAGGAGTGGCTAGAACTGAGATCAGAGCACCCCCAAGACTGACACTGGTGAGGCCACTCCTGGCCTGGGGGGCTCCATTCGGGATCAACGAAACAGACAATCGAAACCTGTGCCAAGCAGTCTCTTGTGCAACATATACAGAATGTGTTTCCCTTGGGGAGGGTAATTGCACTCCACTAGAAGTCCTAGCTTGTCAGGCACATGTTCAGCCTAAGGGTACAGACCATGGGTTGAAGGGACAGTTTCAGGATATCACCCCTGAACGAAAGAGAGGGAAAGTAGAAAAGGCATGCACGTCACCTAGGGCTACTTCCCCCCAATCTGAGAAACCACAGAGGACTGGGACCCCTGAAAGGCCTGGGGCCTGGGTCTTGACATTGACCCCCTGCATTGGTCCTGTAGACAGCCTGTCCTCATTGTAGTCGGCTTAAACATTGGATTTACCCCTGTCCAACGCGACCTCAAATATCCTCTAAGCGCTATTTGACTCTAAGTACTACTTTTTGGTTTATGCTTTAAAAACCCATAACTCCGGTACTACTTATTGAATGTTTGTCATTTTGGTCTTGATTTTCCCAAGACACTATTCTCTATTTTTCTAAAACTGTTTTGTATATTTTTGTGGTGTTTCCACTGTGTTACTGTGTTTGTGTGTGTTGCACAATACTTTACATATTGTCTCTTTAGATGAGGCAATGTGTAAACTACTATTGAGAGTTTCATCCCATCCTTTAATTCACAAGTACAACCCAGCAATATTAGAGTTAGACCTGGCATCCTTGGAGTGGCTTCTCCTGACTGTTTCCCTCTACCTCCTGTACTTTTGACTGTGTGCTGGATTTTTTTTTTGCTGGTTTAGGTACTATTGGTACTTTGCCACTGCTGATCAGTGCCAAAGCGCAAGTGCTCACTATGTAAATTGTAATCCTGATTGATTAGTCATGATTTGCATATTTGATTTACTGGTAAGCTCCTATTAAAGTGCACTGTTTGTGCCCAGAGCCTGTAAATCAATTGGTACTAATGGGCCTACAGCACTAGTTGTGCCACTCACACAAGTAGCCTTTCAAATCAATGTGTCTCAGACCTGCCACTGCAGTGTCTGTGAATGCAGTTTTAAACTGCCATGTCGACTTGGCAAGTGAACCCACTTTCCAGGCCCTAACATCCCCTCTGTTTCATGTAAGGCACCAGTAGGGTAATCCCAAGGTACCCCCATGAGCAGTGTGCAGTGTATGTGAAATATAGGGCATATGCTGGTGTGGTTTACATGTCCTGATAGTGAAATACCGCCAATTTAGTTTTTCACTATTGCAAGGACTAGCTCTCCTATAGGTTATCATGGGAGCTGCCTTGTAATCTTTTTGTTAGTGTAACATTACATTGGGGACAGCTAGAGATGTGGGGGCAGATTTACAACCCCCTTGCGCCTCTTTCACGTTGCTAAATTCAATAGTAAAATCTATCTATCTATCTATCTATCTATCTATCTATCTATCTATCTATCTATCTATCTATCTATCTATCTATCTATCTATCTATCTATCTATCTATCTATCTATCTATCTATCTGTCTGTCTGTCTGTCTGTCTGTCTGTCTGTCTGTCTGTCTGTCTGTCTGTCTGTCTGTCTGTCTGTCTGTCTGTCTGTCTGTCTGTCTGTCTGTCTATCTATCTATCTATCTATCTATCTATCTATCTATCTATCTATCTATCTATCTATCTATCTATCTATCTATCTATCTATCTATCTATCTATCTATCTATCTACATCACTCTATCTATTGCTTAAAGAATCAACGCATCACCAGTGTACAGCTATGAAAATTGGCTCACCTGGATCACCACCGCATCTACCCATAGCAACTGCATTTTGTCACACATCACACCTGTGCATCAAATTTTTCCGATGTAATGCCCGCAGACCAAAATTACCTTGGAAATAGATGCCTACTTTCCCCCTACAGTCTAGATTTGATGCTCTGCTTATCCTGCGTGCAGCAGGACTGTTGCATCGCCTCCCCAAAGACTCAGGATCTGACGCCTTGCTGTGTTTTCCATCACTTCAATCTCTACAGCTGTGTTACCTTGTGGATTTTGATGCAGTTAAGGTACTTTGTGTAAAATCGCACATCCATAGATTTATAGGGACAGAATTGCTTGAAACATTTTAGGTTTAAAGTATTTTATTAAGGCATAAAAAAACACGGGGAGGGGATCAGGAAGTCAGGTAAACATACAGTACAAAAAGCAAAACATTGCAGCGAGTCAGAAAAAAGAAAGAGGGAGGCAGGATGCCCCAGTGGGTAACAAGGCAAAGACAGAAGGCGATAAGGCATTGTGAACGACCCCCCTGTAGGCCCCCACTCCCTAGGCAAGGCCAAGCCAGAATAGGACTCCGCGACACAGTAAAAGAGAAGCATACCGTTCCACCAGCCCCTTGACCCCAGAAAAGAAGGAGAAAGAAAAGCAAAGAAGGAGAGGAAAGAAAACAACACCCCAACATCCCCGTCCAAAAGTCAGCATTAGAAGCATATAACTCCACTTCCCACCCCCGACCCTCGGCCCCCAATCCGCACATTCACTCCGCCGCTGGCGCCGGCGGCGTCAGCCTAAGGAGGCGCAAGTACCGTGGACACGTAAGCTCGCGAAATTCCGTGGACAGCAGTGCCAAAAAGGGATGCCAGAGCTCCTCAAACTGGTCAACATTCCCAGCCACCGTCAGCGACATCTTCTCCATGCCCAGTACCTGCCAGAGCCTATGCAACCAACCAGTGATAGAGGGGGCAGTGGGGGTGCGCCAAAGTACAAGTATGTTCTGAACGGCGGAGCCTAGCGCAATCGCAATCTGCCTGCCTCTGCGAGATTTCAACGGGTACATCAGGTCATTGGGGAGGCCAAGCAAGACATACGCGGGGAAGCGCGGAAGCTCGATCTCAAAATGCCTATCCACCTCATCTAAGACTTCCTTCCAGTAGGCCGACAGCACCGGGCACTCCCAGAGAATGTGCGTGAGGGTGCCCTCCTGTCCGCAGCCGCGCCAGCAACCCTTATCGCGTATTTTGCGCATCTCGTAGAGCCGCTCCGGGGTGTAGTACCAATAGGTGGATACTTTAGTGAAGGTTTCCGTCAGCCCAGTGTGGTACGCAGAGTGCCTCGCCCGATATGCAATCTTGTCCCACTCCTTGTGGCTCAGGGTCCTGCTCAGTTCCCTGTGCCAGCGCTCCCTCCCTGGGTTATGGTAATGAAACGGCGGGGGTTGGAGAAACTTATACAAATCAGTGATGAGTTTGGCGTCCGAGGCCCGGGTTACCAACCATCGCTCATAGGGCGTAATCGAACGGGCGGCGACATCACGCACTGGGGGTTGAAGAGCCCAGTGGCGGACTTGCATATAACGCAGTCTGTCCCCTTCCGTCAGGCCAAACTCCTGTCGGAGCTGCTGGAAGGGGAGCACGCCCTCCGGCCCGTAGATCTGGAAAAGCGCTCTGCATCCCGCACTCACCCAGTAGGAAAAGGCCCCCGGCTCCAGACCCGGAGTGAAGTCCGGGTTGCCAGCAATGGGAGTGAACGGCGATGGAAAAGTGGTGAGCTCCCGAAGCTCACACACCGCGTCCCACACTCTTAGCGGGACCCGGGTGATAAAGGAGGCATAGAGATTAGGCGGGCGATGAATGCGCCGCAGGAACGGGACCTCCTGGAGGGTACGGCCTGCAACTGCCTGGTCTTGAAAGAGCCAGTGTTTGTCCGATTCCCACCGGCTCCACTCCACTAGGTACCGGAGCTGCGCCGCCTGAAAGTACTTCCGGAGGTCCGGGACTCCGAGACCTCCCGCCTCCGGGGCAAGCATGGAGAGGACCCGCTTCATCCGAGGCTTACGGCCCTGCCACACAAAGCGGGAGATGTCTGCCTGCGTCTGCCGTATCCAACCCACAGGGGGCTGAAGAGGTAGAGCGTGAAAAAGATACAAGATCTGGGGCAGTATCGTCATCTTCACCGCTGCGATACGGCCCAGCCACGAGAGTAGGCCCTTGTTCCATCGGCCGAGTTCCTCTTTGATCTTTTTGCCCAGGGAGGAATAGTTAGCTGCGACCATGGCAGGCAGGGAGGGAGCAAGCAAAATGCCCAGGTAAGGCACCGTGGAGGAGGACCACTGCAAAGGGAAGAGACTTTGAAGGTCCCGCCTGGCGTCGGCAGAGAGCGACACATCCAGTGCAGCCGACTTAGCCATGTTCATTTTAAAGCCCACGACGCGGGCAAAAGCGTTCAGTTCCTGGACGCAGGCAGGGAGTGACCGCCTGGGGTCATCTAGGGTCAGCAAGACATCGTCCGCGTATAAGCTGACAGTATGTGTGTATTGCCCCATCCTCACCCCAATAGCGTCCGGGTTGTCACGGATCCTCTGCGCAAACGGCTCCATATAAAGGGCAAAGAGGAGCGGCGAGAGGGGGCAACCCTGTCTCGTGCCGCGCTCAATGGCGAAGCTGCTGGAGCTGTGTCCATTGACACGTACTGACGCCGACGGTCTCCTATAGCAGTTAAAGACCATAGTGCGGAACTTCTCGCCGATCCCCAGTTTCCCAAGAACCAGCTCGAGGTAGGGCCAATGAACCCTATCAAAGGCCTTCTCTGCGTCGACCGATAGCAGCATCCGCTCCCCCGGGACGCGTGAGGCCTTTTCCAGCACGTGCGTCACCCTCTTCGTGTTGTCGACCGTCTGCCTACCGGGTACAAAACCGGCCTGATCCGCCTCCACCAAACCTGGTAGATGTAGACCCAATCTGGCCGCCAAGATTCCGGTGTAAAGCTTGAGGTCCACATTTAGGAGCGAAATGGGCCGGTACGAGCCGCACAAGGTCCGGTCCTTCCCCGGCTTGGGGATAACCGACACAGTCGCCGAGAGGAGGTCCGGTGGAATGGCACCCGGTTCGGAGAAGGAATTGAACAAGCGAGCCAGGAGAGGAGCGACAGTGGGACAGAAGGTCTTGTAGAACAAGGCCGTGTAGCCATCCGGGCCCGGGGCTTTACCATGCTTCAGCCGTGCTATCGCGGAGATGACCTCCTCCACGTGAATGTCCCTCTCAAGGTGGTCCGCCTGGGAGGGGTCCAAGGCCGGGAGGGTCACGGATTCCAAATAGGCCTCAGCCTCTCCCGGTGGGGAAGGTTCTGAAGCGTACAGTGCCTCGTAAAAGGAGCGAAAGGTATCTGCCACCTCCGCGTCACCGGAAACCGGGATCCCATCTACTCCCACCAGCTCCTTCACCACATTGCGTTGCTGCGCAGCCCTGAGCCTATGGGCCAGGAGCTTACTGCACCTGTCTCCGCCGGTGTAAAAGGCATGTTTCAGGCGCAGCGCTGCGTACTCCGCCCAATCTAGATCCAACGCAGAGAGGAGTTTCCGTGCCGCCTTCAGTTGCTTCCAAACACGAGGAGCCCCTGTTCGGCGGTGGACCTGCTCAAGCTCCCTAACCTGCGCCGTCAGTTCCTCCCTCTTGCGCTGACGTTCCTTGTTTTCCGCCGAGGAAATGGAGATAAACTCTCCCCTGACGACTGTTTTCAAAGCCGCCCACTGCGTAGCCAGGGACGTGTCAGAGTTGTTATTGTGGGTCAGGTAGTCCTGGATGACTTCCTCCACTCGCTTCACTACCGATTTCTTATGGAGAAGCGTGTCCCGAAGCCGCCACATCCCTCTGGAGGGGGGGGCCGCAGGCCAAGCAAAGACCCCTGAAACCGGCGCATGATCGGACAGGGACAAGACTCCGATGTCCGCCGCCGTGGCGGCCGAGCGGAGCGGGCCGCTCACCAAAAGATAATCCAACCGCGAATAAGTGCGGTGTGCGTGGGAAAAATATGAGTAGTCCCTAACGGTGGGATGCATGGTGCGCCAGAGGTCATGCAGGTCCATCTCCGCAATCTGGTCCTGTACCGCCTTAGAAAGCTCCCCCGTCTGCGGAAAGCGCTGGGCAGACCTATCTAGAGTGGAGTCGAAGACCATATTCAGGTCTCCCCCCAAGATAATATGGCGATCGGGCGAGGCAGTAACGTCCACCAACACTGATTCCAGGAAGCGATCCTGGTGGTCGTTGGGGCTGTAAACCGAACCAACCGTAAAGTCAACACCTCCGAAGCGCATGCGATACACCAAAAGCCTCCCCTTCTGCTCAGCATGTTTATACAACACCTCCCCCCTAAAGGAGCTGGCTAGAAGAATGGCCACCCCAGCGGTCTTAGTCGCAGCAGAGGAAAAGAGTTGCGTGGGGAACTTGGCAGAGCGCAACCTATGGCAATCTCTGGGAAGCAAATGGGTCTCCTGCAGGAGGCAGATATCCGCCTGCGACCCCTCCAACAGGGAGAGGATCGCCCTACGCTTCACGGGGTTATTCAGACCCTTAACATTAAGGGTCACTACTTTCAGGGGTGGCATCGCCTCCAGGGAAACAACGCGCTATGCAGCAGGCGGGGGATCAGCGGAGGGGGGCGCGCGGGGCAGGGGCACAGGGAAGGCCAGAAGCGGCATCGTACACGTTCGGACAGTTTCGGACGGGACCCCCCCCACAACAAACCAACAGTGAAACCCCCCCAAAGCCCACTCATGGCAACCAGCCAAAACAAAAAGCAAAAAACAGCACCCCATAGTCTCAGTCTAGCCCAAATGGGCGAGTCTGCAGAAAACAGTCAAGTGGACGTCCAGCCACACACCACCCCCCTCGCCCCCCCAGCCCCCAGCCCAGCATCCGTAAAGCTAAGAACCTCTCCCCCCGGAGAAAAGTTAGGCCGTTAAGGCCACACCAGTAGATTCAGGCAAGTTCCTGGCTGCAGTCCTCAGGGCCTCCGCCATTTCAGCTCTGATGGTGGGTGAGTCAGGGCGACTCGCTGGCGCTGACGATGGGCGCCTTCTCGACCTCCGTCGGCCCCGCCGCTCGGGACGCCGCCATGCGGGTGTAGCCCCTTCCTCCTCCGTAGCAGTAAGGCCCAGCACTCCGCAGACATCTTGTAAGGAGCGCAGCTGATGCAGCACCCCATTCCATCGAAAGATAAGACGGAAGGGGTGACCCAAGGAATAGGCTGTCTCGTGCTCCCGCAGAAAGTCCGTAGCGATGCGGAAAGACCTGCGCTTCTGCAGTGTGATAGCGGACAGGTCCTGATAGAGCGCCACAGGTCTTTCTCGGAAGGTCAGTGGTTGCTTCCTGCGGGCCTCCGTCATGATGCGCTCCTTTAGGGGGAAATCCGGCAAGAATGCCAGGATATCAGGCGGGGGTGCCGATGACTGGCGTTGGCGGCCCACCCTGTGTGCTCTGTCAATGCGGATTGGGAAATCCGCTCCTTCCTCCAAGATGTCGCGGAACAGGTCCTGCAGATAAGCCACTAGGTCCGCACCTTCATCCGCGGATGGAACACCCCGCACCCGGATGTTGTTCCACCTGGACCTGTTCTCGAGGTCCTCCGAGTGGGCCTGGAGCTCGACACATTGCTCCCGGAGGCGGAGGACGTCCTGCTGGAGATGGGTTATCTCCTCATCGCGACGTTGAGCCGCCGTCTCCACAGCATCGACCCGCTCGCCCAGGCCCTCGACCTCCCTGCGCACCTCCCGGACCTCTCCAGCCACTTCGGTCTTAAGAGTTTGAAATTCCTCCTTGAGGGAGCTGAATAAGTCCTCCATGAAGGACCGCGTGACTGGCGGCTCGCCCACAGTTGCGTCCGTTGATGCCCGGGAGGCCCCCGGGGACGGCTGCGTCCTGTCGCGTAGTTGCTGGGTCCTGCCGAGCATTTCCGGCAAAGTGCGATCTCCTCGTGCCGCGCCACGTCTTCCAGTCATCTTGGGGCCCGGCAAAGCCCAGGGTCAGTTGCTGTAGGCGAGCGCCGCCGCTCGCGGGCACCAGATGTGAGGCCCTCGCCGAGGACAAGGGTAGTGCGTCACAGGCGACAAGATGGCGGTCTGAGCCTGGGCAAGACGGCACCCGGGCCAGTCGGGCAGGCAGCAACGTCCGAAGTGTAGGCCTCCCGCCTCGTGCTCCCAGGGAGGGCAGCAGATGAGTTGGTGCCAGGACGAGCCGAGGCTCCCGTGTGAGAAGGGCGCGGGTCGGGGTCACTGGGCTCAGCCACACAAAGACAAGATGGCGGGAGGGTGGGACCCAAGAAGGCAGCCCGGGCCAGCAAGCCCGTGGGCGACTCTCAAATGGTAACGAGTCCGGAAAGTATAAAACCGATGCCTCCCTCCACCACCAGTGGATTTGCCCGGCTCGGGCACTGCTCGAACTCCGCCATCCAGCGCCTCCAGGCGCGGAGTTCGCAAGTCGTCACCCTTCGAGACCCTGGGAGGGGGGAGACCGCCGGTGCAGGGCTAAGGTCCGTCGCCCAGCAATGGTGCCCGCCACCAAGGCGCCGGCCAGGAAGCCACCTCACTCCGCGGAGTCCGTCTAGTCCGCTCCCTCGGGATCTCCGGCTTTCCGCTTTTCAGCACTCGGGCCATCCGAGGCGCGCGGACAGCGCCGCACTACGCTCCCCCTCCAGGCTCTTCTCCTCGGGGCGACCCGGGCTCTACTCCTCGGAGCGATCTCTGAATAAACTTTTCGGGAACTTCCCCCGGGGCCACAGAAGTCAAGGTGGCACCAAAATGTGCCCCTCGAGCTCCGGCACAGTCCTCTCACCCGCGGTGCAGCCGCGGGGGGAGAGAAGCGCAGAAATCAGGGCTCAGGCTGAGCTGGGCCGGAGGAGCTACGGGAGGAAGCGTCCGCTCACCCCGCCATCTTGGCCACGCCCCTTGAAACATTTTAAAAGTCATATTCTGAGCAGTGTATGTTGGATTTTTGTTGGTTTGGTCTTGTTTGGTTTAGATAAAGATACTTTCTTTTTCTAAACTGGTGTGGTGTTCATTTGTAGTCTTTTCACTGTGTTACTATGTGTGACATGCACAATTACTTTACACATTGCCTCTGAGATAAGCCTATCTTCTAGTGCCAAGCTAACAAGGGGGTGAGCAGGAGTTATCTGAGTGTGTAATCCCCCTTACCCTGACTAGAGGGAAGGGTCCCTCCTTGGACAGGGTGCATACCACTGTCAACTAGAGACCCCCATTTCTAACATTGGTGGTCAGCAGTGAGCATTGGGACCTGTAATTGTACTTGACCCACAGTAATTGGTGTACACTAGTACTATTTTTGTGTTAACCTTTAAAGTATCCACACACCATGTCTCTGAGTGGTAAACCAGCTAGTGAGCTGGCAGAATTGAAGTTTGAGAATCAAATGTTGCACTCTTACAAATTAGGTCAACTGTAACAATTTTGGAGACAATATGGGATGTCTAAGTAGAAGCTCCATTAGGAAGGAGGAACTGCTGAAGGCATTGAGTGCCTGGTGAGAGGCCAGAGAAGATGCGGAGGCTGTGAATGGGAATGTGGATCTGAATGTGCCAGACCAGCAAGGGCTTCATGAAGCTCGCCAGGAGAACCAGGAAGCAAGCCAGGAAGATATGAAACCAGAATTCTACTCTGGTTGAGTTTCAACCTGGCCAGCAAGTGTGGGTCATGGCCCCAGTAGAGCCCTGCACTCTCTAGGACAAGTGGACTGGGCCTTCTGAGGTGGTGTATTACAAGAGTGATGTCACCTATCTAGTGAACTTACAGACTCCAAGGAATGAACAGCCTCAAATCTCACTTCGAGAGGTCTGAAGAAGTATGGGCTACTAACCCTAATACCACTGACATGGGAATTGAAATTTTAAACACTATGATGGAAGCTTTTGAGTCTAGACTGGACGATGTGATTGACATTTTTGTTAAGAAACTTGATGTCCTTTAGTTGACCATGTCTAAGAAATACACTGCAACAGCTAATATAAATAAGGGTGGGGCCGGGGAAATTTCTTCTCAATCAGTGCCCAAGGATCAATTAATTGGTCAAATTACCTGCAACGGCGTCTCACAACCCCAAAGTATAGCAGACCCTATAGTTCCAATCCAAGCAACCATCTGTCACCATTGTGGGACAGAGGGAGACTTCCTGGCAATAAACGATGGTCATCTAAATGGAAGTAGTAGGCCAATGCTAAAGGATGGGATGGGCACGCTCAAGGGGGTTACCAGCCAGGGCAGGCAGTTGAAGCAGGGTCTAAGGGCAGTCAATGCCATGAATACTGGGAACAGAGACTCTAGAAAGTCTGGCTCCCATCCCATCTCACACACCAATCCTAGCCCAGATGTCCTACACCTCCCCCAGCCTCTGCCCCATATGTACTCGTCCTTACAGGTGTCCCTGCACTTAGGGAGGGACAGACAGAGTCTTGGTGCGATCTGCAAAATAGGTCGGTAGACTGGCTTCATAAACATAAAACGTTTGACCCGCACAGGATGGACAAAATAATTATGGCCAGGCGAGTAGGTTGGTTTGGTCCTTCAAATAAATCTATAGAAGGGGACTGCATTGTTTTAAATTTCAGAAGACCTCAGTTGATCCGTTGCCTTCTGTCCACCATAGAGGAATCATTTAACCCCCCTACTAATATCAGCACATTTCCCCTGGGCTATTTTTATAAGCCACCTTTAATTCCAAATAGTAGCACTGAAACAGTTACGTCCCTTTCTAATGGATACTACGCTCTGTCCACTCGGGAAACACAAGATTGACTACCAGACATTGTCCCCAATGCAGATGTAAATGTTAGGCCACCCATAAATATCCCAACCAGAGCCAATTGCCCCGAAAAGAGGTCATACCCAGTAATAAGTGACAAAGATATTAGCCTGAATGTCTTGAGCTTAAACGTGGCAGGTCTACGCTCAAAACTAGATAACGTAGATTGGGTAAATATGATTAGGTCCTATGACATTGTAATGTTTCAAGAAACGTGGGCCACAGAAGAATTATTTATCAAGGGTTTTCATTGTTTCAGCGTACTATCCCGAGTTCCCAGGATGGGGAGACCCTCAGGAGGTCTTTTCATGGGAATTAATGTGGCCGCCGATGGTAGAGTTAAGGTAATCCCATCGGATAGTTTAGATTACCAAGTAGTTTTGTTTAAAAGAGGGATTCAATTCCACTTGATAAATTTTTATAATAAAGACTTTAAGTCAGTCCCAAAAAAGAGCTTCATAAAGCTCTTTGATTTTATATCGGAACTGGATAACCATTCTAATAAAGGGGATTCACTGGGCATTATAAGGGGGGGGGGATTTTAACGTCAAACTTTCGGATACACACTCTGAAAACTAATCAGCCTATTATAGACAATCTTTATGTAGAGGCAGAGAATTGTCCAGGTTCCTAAGATCATACAATCTGTCTAATGTTATGGACCTGGTTAGGGGGTTATACAGGAACAACTGTCCGACCTATAGGGGAAGGGGCTGTAGTACCACCATAGATTTCATCTTTGTATGCCCACTGATAGAAAAGCAATTGGCAGCTGCTGAGGTGGTACCTTCTGATTTCGGAGATCATAACCCCATCACAATAGTGATATACACTGCTCAAAGGCCAACTTTTCAAATTGAGTGTGGGGCCTCAAAAAATAAACAGTGTCATCCGGCAATATAAGATTATGCTGGAGAGGGGTCGATAATTCTGAAATTTTTAGTAAATTGGCAGGGAACAACATGCCATTGATTGAGTCCTGTCTCTCACTTGATCAATCACCGGGGCAGATAGTCGGGGACTTTGGGAAGATCTTTCAGATGACTAAAACTCTCCTTTCCAAACCCCGTCCCGAAGCAGCACCTAATCCTTGATGGTTTAACAAGGACTGTTCATCAGCCAACAGGAAGTTACGTAGTGCCCTCTCAGCCACTCCAAGGTGCCCAATAGAAGTTAAACTGGCCAGGAAAAACTATACGAAGGTGATTAACGATAGGAATAAGGAGCTTCTTATCGATGAATGGGACAGACTATCTGAGGCCGCTGCCCAGAACAAGGGCAGTATTTTTTGGGCAGCGGTCCGGGATGTCCGTTCTATTGGTCAATCTTCATCACCTATCTGTTGTAACATAGCCAGTGAGGCATGGGTGGAACACTGTTCGGGTATCTATACCCCCCGCCCCGATGCGCCGCAATTTTTAAACCAGGTAGTCCAGTCCCCATAGACATAAATATTTCTGAAGTCACAGAAGCTATTAATTATAGCTTAGGCAATAAGGCTCTGGGACCGGACGGACTCCCAATTGACCTAATTAAGTGGAAACCAGAATTTTGGGCCCCTTTACTCCTGAACGTTTTTAACAATTTAACCTTGACCAATATACCTGCAACCTGGGCAAGAAGGATTATAGTCCCCATTTTTAAGAAGGGAGATAGATAGGTTCGATGTAACTACAGGCCGATCTCCCTCATAGACAACACCCTCAACATTTTAGGAAGAGTTTTATATAATAAAATCCTGGAATGGACAGAGGAAAATGCTATTCTGGACCCATGCCAGCTGGGGTTTAGGGGTAAGGTAGGCACAGTTGAACAATGCCTCAATTTAAATTTAATTCTGGGAAAATATACCATTGCAAGGGGGACCCCCATTTATATGGCTTTTATGGACTTGTCCACAGCTTTTGACCTAGTTAATAGGTCGAAGCAGTGGGCCATCCTTTCGGCAGGTGGGCTGGATGAAACATTGGTAAACTTCCTAGCCTACCTACTTAGAGACCTTCAGGCTCAAGTAAGGATAAGGATGGGTGGTGAGGTCTCGGGGACCATTGATATTGGCAGGGGTGTCACCCCTGCTTTTTATTATATATATAAATGGTCTTAATTCCTCCCTGAAAATGGCTACCAAGGATATTCCATACGTTGACAAAGAGCCCATCCCGGTACTTCTTTACGCGGATGACGCGGTTCTGATAGGTCGTACCCCAAACTCCCTACGTCTTCTCGTCCAAAGTTTTAACCACTATATGAATGAATTAGACCTCCGGGTAAATTTAAAAAAATCCTTTCTTATGAGTAGTGGGCCAGGGAAGCGTGACATGGGATCAATAACTATAGATGGTCAAAAACTGACTTCAGTAAAATCTTTTGTTTATTTAGGGTTGGCCTTTGCTGCGAACGGCTCCTGGGGTGAGTATTTAGCTCATGCCAGGAGCAAGTTCTCAAAGGCCACCAACTCAATTTTAAGTTTACACCGTCCCAAGACCACGAATGCCCTTGCAGCAGTTCAGAAAATATATAAATTGCAATGTGCCCCGGTGGCAACATACGGTGCAGAGATTTGGGGATCTGCCAATTGCTCATCAATCCAGAATAGGTTTTGCAGGAAATTACTGTGCACCCCTATCTCTACTCCCCAATATATATGTCACAAGGAGCTGAACATTCATTTTATAATTGATTTTATTCAAGCATGACCCGCACTTATGTGGGTATCAGTGTGGAAGAACGAGGCAGCACTTTTGACACAACAGATTATAAAGGATTGTCTACAGTGTGACAAAGGCCTTGAAATACCATGGCTAAGTGGTGTCACTTCTAGTTTGCGCAGCATAAACAGAGAAAGTCTTTTCCTGGATCCCACTCTAGTTGTATCAGTCCCAAAAAAGGAAATTTGGGACGCTCTTTACCAACTATATAACAATGAGCGGCTAGTGATGGAGTCCAGGAAAACCTTTGTGCGTAACTACCTGGCCATAGAACAGTATATTCACCCACTCCATTTGTATTTGACCCTCCCAATGAGGCGCTGGGAAAGGAGTATCCTGTTACGATTTAGAGCAGGCATAATTAGATTTGCACTCTGCTTCCCATTGGGTTATAACAAAAATGTCAATCAAACTTTGTGCCCGTGTGATGATAGGAGTCAGCAAACCACCATGCACTTTATATTTTTCTGCAAATATTACCGTATATACTACAAACAGCTGATTTATCCATATTTTAATAAGCAGAGACAAATTAACCTGGAGCCAGCATATGGCCACATGTTAGATTTAGACAATGTCGATTTGATTTTTCGCACAGGCACTTTTTTTAAAACCGCTATAAGGGCGCGCAGGTCAATGTCGGGTCTTTGAGCCCCATGAAATCTGACAACTGTTCTATTTTATTAATCGTATTTACTGTTATGTTGACCGCCCATGCACTAGCCACTTTTGATATATGTATATTGGTATTTTATTTTCTAAATATTACTTTTTCTCTAGTTATTTAGGATATATGTATATGGAATTTTATCTTTTTAATCATCATAATGTTCTATATCATGTGCTTTTATGGTTACGATTGTATCTGAATAAAGATGATTGACTGACTGACTGAAAATGCTCTTGGCTACAGATGAAGGAGCATAAGAGGAGAGTGAACCTGTTCCTCATCTGCTGTCAGCCAATGAGCAATATGGGTCTAAGGACAGAATTGCTTGAAACCTTTTAAAAGTCATATTCTGAGTTGTGTATGTTGGAGTTTTGTCATTTTGGTCTGGTTTGGCATAGATAAAGATACCTTTGTTTTCTAAAATGGTGTTTTGTCAATTTGGATTCTTTCACTGTGTTATTGTGTGTGATATGTACAAATACTTTACACATTGCCTCTGAGGTAAGCCTTTCTGCTGATGCCAAGCTACCAATACGTGGGCAGGGGTTACCTAAGTGTGTAATCCCCCTTACCCTGACTAGAAGGAAATGTCCCTACTTGGACAGGGTGCATACCACTGCCAACTAGAGACCCCCATTTCTGATAGATAGATAGATGGATAGATAGACATACAGATAGATAGATAGACATCCTTGTTTCTCTGTGTACAACAGGCACCATCCATTTTAAAATGATAATTTCATACACAATTTTCTGAGCTAACATTTGTGGTTGGTGTGCTGAAGGTGATAAAAACTACCTTTTATTGGCACATGTTCTTAAACTTGTAGGGGCGTATTAGCAACAACTTGCGATATTTATCGCAAACCTCGCTTGGCGTGAATTTTTTATCATCTCCTATCGCTGGATTTTATTGCGGAGATAATGCAGTATTACCAACGTTTTTCTCCAATGCGATATAAAATCCAGCGATAGCGGCGAAACCCATGTTTAACGTGAGATTTCCAGTGATAAAAATCCTATTGCTAAGGCGAATCTCGCTAATAGGCAGGTAGGAACGTAACCGTAGAATCCACCTCCCGTTGACTAATATGGCTAAGTCAGGTTTTTACCAGGTGTAAAATCCTGGCGCTAATCGCGGTTATCGCGTGTTTTTTTATCGCGTTGCGGGTATTGCTAATAGGCGATAGTTGTGTTAGCGACTGCTTACAGTCGCTAACAGGTTGGGTACACCCACTTTGCATGTCATTAGCGATAAATATCGCTGACATGCAAAGCGGGCCCCAAACCAGTTGCTTACGCCTAAAAGCTATCGCTAACTGCTGTTAGCGACAGCTTGCTGATAGGGCGATAAAAATGTTGCTGCTTTAGCTGGAAAACATCCCGCTAAAGTGGCGATATTGCCCTTGCTAATATGCCCCGTAATCTTCAGAAAAAGGGATATTTATTTTGGAAATACACGTAAATGGGGTATATTTTCTCGCTCGCTATGCCTGGGTTTAATTTAGGGGATGAGGCCATAAGGCACCACCCCTGCCTGCAGCCTAATCAACACATCAACTCAAAGTGGTCTGGCTAACCCTTCTAGATTATAGGGCTGCCTGGAAATGGAGGTTCTTACCCGGGTGTCCTAGAGAAGCTCCCTATCTGCAGTCTGAGCTGGTTTGGGATAAAGCGCGCTACAAAACCTGCCAAAGAGGAGACCTATTGAGGGGTCATCAGGACAAGAAAAGCTAGTGGGAAGGAACAGGTCTTAAAAGGTTTGGTGGCTTTTGTCCTAACAGCTAACATACAGTACATTATTCATGGTTATTCTAGTGTTGTTGGTCTTCAACAGCACTACATATACAGAGTGAGCACAGTGTTTATTGTGGAAACTGGGGAACATATTGCTTCACATAGTCTTGAATCTGATAGCTTATTTAACCCCTCCGTTGCAAAGCAATATTTTGTTGTATCCATTGATTTGCATTAAGGAGATCATAACCCACTTGTGTTTATTGCATTGTGACCACAAATTATTTGAAATGTAAATGCATAGAATATAATAAGATGATGTGCATGAGCTAGTGTATCAAATCTGAATGTGGAAAACAACGAGTGGATATAGTTAATGATAGGCAAAGACTACGTTTCAGTGACATGATTACTATGCAGATAAAAGTTTGAGTTACAGTTTTCCCTAACCCCAGAGTGGAATGGGTTTTGGCTCCTGGAAGTGAGATAAGTGAAAAACTGGTTATAATCCAATTTTGCCCAAGGCAGCACAATTATAATAAGTTACTTTTCTATCACCGTTGTATGATATCTAGAAAGTGGGCAGTATCTTTGGTGCATTTTGCTAGGCTTTTCCAAGCTAGAGAGATTAGTTAAGGATTCTAATAATATTTATGGATGTTTCCTGCAGATTGAAGCACTCATATACACAGTGAAAACAACTTTGGAATATTCAGTTTTTTAATGAATTAAGCAACCTGGCCTGTGGGCACATTATCTTCAGGCTACATATGCCATTTAATGTCGATGCCCCTGGAGCAATTTCTGCACCTTCAACTAAGGCCTTATAGGAAAGTTAAATAAACCAATTGAGTTAAACCAGTCTTGACTCTATCATGTTAGAGCCAGTGCACATGTATGCTTGAGTTGGATGGCAGCGTCATGGTGCCAAGTCCTAAAACCTGCACATGGACGGTCTAGAAAAGGGCAGAAATATCTGATGCCCTTCAATTGGTTCAATAAGTCCACTCATACTGCCTGAAGAAAAAAAAAAAATACATGCATCAACACATATATATGCTTCCTTAATATGAGCTCCTTCATTCCCTGACCCCTTATTTCTTCAATAATCTCCATACTTTGCTTCAGCGTGTGTGTAATGCTGCATTTCTCTCTTCTTTTTTTGCTCTCACATTATGGCTCATCCTCCCTAAATGTAACTCCACTCACCTAAATAACTAAACATCTACATTCAAGATGAACAAGTACACTTACACCTGGAACATGGAGCATTAGCTGCAGTTCACAAGACTGATTCCTGATAAAGTAGCAATAAATGGAGTCACAATAGCGCCTCTTATTCACAGCGCCTAGGAAGTCAACATTTGCATGAAGCTCTAATATGTAAGCATACAATAAACAGCAATCTTTTTCCACAGTTTCTGTCTGACGTTGTGCAATAAAGTTGCAAATTTCTCTTGAACTCCATTTCCTGTGAGATAGTGAATTGACACATAACTCTCTCCCTCGTTTCTCCCCCTTCGCTTTGTTTAATACATCTAAGTAGAGACAGGTGCTCAAACCTCATTGCTTCTTGCACAACCTAAAATCTTTTTGGAGTGAATGTTGAGGATCTTGGCTGTCAATTTGTATTCTCTTTTTCAAAACAACCACCGGAGATGGGATGTGAGCGAGGCAACATTTGCTTTGTTAGCATGCAATAGGACGCCTTCACTTCAAATGACCTTATGTTCTTCAGCAGTCCAACCATATGTAAACGGTGTTGACATTTTCTTAATCCAGGAACAAGTGAAATATTTTTAGCACTCCTATTACAATTTATAGTACTAGACATAATGTCAAACATTAGGCCAGAATAAATTATTCAGAGTGATTTTTCTCCTTGCTAAATGATTCGCAGCTGTTGCTACTCAAGTTTGCACAGTAAAACCTTTTGAGCAAGGGCAGAATTTTAAGGTGTTTCTAATGCAGTTGTTGAATCGAAATTGACTTGTGGCTGAGGGTACCAATAAATCTCCAGAGAAACAAAGAATACAGGCTCTGTAAATAACCCTGGTAAATTACAGGGTCGGGTGGCATTTCTAGGAGAAGCTTTTAAAGCTACTGTATTATTTTAGATGAAGACAACTGTTTGTAATATGAGGTTTATCCCACAATAAACAAACAAAGCATTGAAAATACTATGCTCTAGCGAACTAACTCCTTAATGGTGATTAGGCTCGGAGGATTTAAATTAAGTAAAGTGTAATTTATGCAATTTAAGGAATTTCATATTAGGCTTGTTATGCGAAAATACCAAAATTACAACATTATGCCACAGCGCTTAAATACACCATATTTTGCAGTAAACGTATACCGTGAGAGCACAGGAACAATGCAAACTACCTGAATGTGGCCTGCTGTTGATATTTTAGCGTTTTTTTATTACATGGAATTTCGTGGAATTTCCTGACATATCTCGTAATCATGAGAAAGTACTTTATGTAAATTTCACACATCCCTAGTGGTGATGGTGGTGATCTGTATAGACAGTGTTGTGTAGAAGATATGGCAATCTGTATCTTCATTGACTGTTTTGGAAGCTCAAACACCCACCCATTTCAATAACATATAACAATTGTAGAAATCTCATATGCCTCACAATTGAAAGTCTACTCGTCCATATCATGAGCATACTTCCATATCTGAAGAATTCCCCTCTCTTTCCACAGTCACAGTCATTCAGGCTGTGGGCAGGCGGAGCAACAGTCACACTTTGTATTCTAGTGCCTTGACATTCCTGAGATTGTTCCTGCAATTAACTCTTAAAATACACATTTTTCCAAAAGTCAACAACAATTCGACAGTCGATGATTCAAATAAATCCACATTACTGAAAAGAATGACTTTAGGTGTCTCATCTTAGGTCAAGCGAAAGTTCCAAAATGGAATGCAATTTGAAAGACAGGGAGTTATTTAAAGGCAAAGGTGCCACAAATGGTTTTGGTCACAACACAACTGTTTCTTGTGTTCAAAGTTGGAATCCTATAAACAGATCCCGGAGGCCTCTCCATAAGAGACCTGAACAGCAAAAGCCCACAGACAGGTGGCCAGTCTTTAAAGGGAACCCCAAGGCCTTTGACCACTAGCCTATTGGCTGTCTCTGGAGCATAGACCTATCACAAATAGTCTTTGTGGGACTGGTCTTTTCTTACAGACCTTCGGCATGGCACTTGTAAGAAATTTGAACAACAGGCATTTGGGGCTGGCTTTACTCCTTGTAATGAGCACTTGTACTTTTACCTCTCATTTATAAACCTATTTAGGAACCCTATACTTCGGTATAATGCAGCCTCAAAAGGGTCACATTATCTGTATACACTCCATGAGATATCCGCCCACTCCCATATAATTTTTGAATACATTCCTATGATTATTTAGAACACCAACACGTCCCTCAAAAATGCATCATTGGAAGCGTTATGCAAACATAGCTTGATGTACCTCCACTACATCCAATGGGCACTGGCATTTGAAAAAAATGGTGGTCACCACAGCTGTTTTCTCATGTCAGAAAATAACTAATTGACTCAGAGATTTAATGGACCCAGGGGCAAATTAGCAAGATCCCTGTTAAAATTATCGCAGTTTTAGCGGCAGGGAACTGCCACTAAAATGGCGATAAGGAGTTTGCTAATATGGGTTATAGAATTCCAATAGAAGCCCAGGTTAAGGGGGCATGGTCTGGCCACGCAGGAAGATAGCCACCTGGAGGACGAGCTCCGCCGTGGGTCGGGCCCGTAACTGGATTTCTTCACCTACCTGCATTGCTAGAGCTTTCTTTTCCTGCCCGGAGTTGGTTAGAAAGCATGCGGACAGGTTTGGTGGAGTTTCCTGGCCGCTGGCAGTGGTGGTTTTCTGACACTGAGCACCGATGAGATGACTGTGCGGCTCACTCTGCACCGTGCTTCATGTTCCACACGTCGCATTAGGTCGCGCCTCCTCTTCCTCACAGCTTTCTTGGCTATCGGAAACAGCGAGCGTCACCTCAGCCTACACCGCACCTCCTTCTGGTACTACAAAGGTGCCTCATACAAAATTCAGCTTGGCTGTAGCATAGGAAGCGCTTCTAATGAGTGAATAACATTCCTCCAACAGCGCCCTCTTGTCTGACACAGAACATTTTTTTTTACAGCACGAGCGCTTCTCTTTTCTCCACATGTCCAAAGCCTTCTTCTGCTCAATGAGAATGCGCATCCTA
Source organism: Lissotriton vulgaris (assembly GCF_964263255.1). Taxonomy (NCBI): domain Eukaryota; kingdom Metazoa; phylum Chordata; class Amphibia; order Caudata; family Salamandridae; genus Lissotriton; species Lissotriton vulgaris. The sequence continues at coordinate 951,685,546 of NC_141698.1, forward strand.
TTATTATTACAGTAGCATGTTTATGGATTGCAGACGCTGTGCCTTTCGCCTCAAATGAGATTAAACCTGTCATTGTTGCATATTGTTGTCTTTTTTTGGTAAATTACAACACCACATACATTATTTGCTCTTTGCACCTCTTATTAGGGAGAGTTTCCTCACAGTCCTCAGCATATGCTTCTCTTATATTTGACTGTAAGTCTCTGAAGTATACTCATACATGATATTATTTATAAGGTTGTTCATTGAAGAGGAGGCAAACATCATTTAACTCTTTAGCGGTACTGCATCTTCATTTCTCCTCAGCATGTATATGGCTTCCCATACATTCCTTGTATACTGTTAGTACCTCTCATGAAATCTTCTCCTTGCCTCCACATATGCTGTGTATGACAAGCTTAGCTTGCGCTGCTAATATACATGACGTGTTGCTAATATGTCCCTTTAGATGTCAACTGTGAGACTATTTTACAATTGCTTCACGTCATGCTACAATATCTTTACGCTACTGTAAAGGGTCCATGAAACGTAACATCCAAATGTCTAATAAGAAGAAAGGAAGCAAAATCCCTAAGCAACCTCTCTTCACAGAAGTTCTGAAACAATCTAACGTTATGCCTTTGAAAGGGAATGCGTCCTCTTGAACGAATTTGCCTCAAGCTACCCCCTCTCCTATCGAACAGGCATCAATGGACACCATGCTACGTATATTGCATGACATTTCTGGGGTCAGCCGTCGATTGGAAGGTAGGGATATCACAATCACATTTTTGGCTGAAGAAACGAAGTCAATTTGAGCAGACATCCCAAACTTTCATACCAGAATTGAAAGTCTTAACTCTGAAATACTGGTAATGGAAAATCGCCTTGATTCAGTTCAAAACACAGACCAAGATCTTCTCTTTTTGCACTGCAAAATCGTTGATCGCAGTAGAAGAGATAACGTCCACTTCTTTGGATTTCTGGAAAATATTGAAGGCCAAAACACACAAATATTTCTTTGTGATATCCTTCCAAATCTGACTGGCATCTCCTTCACTCCACCTCTTGAAATCCAACAGGTTCACAGAATTGGCCCTCCACGTAAAGACCATGCACCGCGTCCGAGGCCGATTAATTGCCTGTTTTCTTCGTCAAGAGCCAACTCAACAATTACTGACTGCAGTTCGCTCACAAGGCTCTTTTTTCCTTAAGGGTCACACCATTCACATAGCAGCTGATTTTTTTAAGGAGGGGAATGAACTACGGAAGGCATTTCTCTCCTGCGACCTCAACTACGTAAGCTAGACATCAAGTATGGTTTGTTTGAGCCTGCAAGCTTCCGTATTACCAAAAATGGAGATTCTAAGCACTTCTATGATCCAGAACATCTACAGAAATTTCTAGATGGAATCAAACCTCAGGCCATGGAAACGCAACCCTCACATTATGACCAGTTACAACCATCTTCCTTTTTCTCGCAACGGCCGGTGCACAGTCAACGAACTTCTAGTAACTTTAGGCACCAGGATGGAGATTTGGATAGAACCAATTGTTGCTAAGAAGATAAAAAACTCAGCTTTACAATCTGTTTCTATTCTTAACAAAGAATTGCATAGAGACAAATCTAGATCACCTCTTAAAACCCCTTCAGATGCAAACTTAATAATTTGCTATTATTTAATTGCCTATCTGTATGCCTAGATATAGTTAATACTATATCGTATATTCACTCTTGATCTCTATTCATCAATACTACCACTAGAATTAATTTGTTTGCCTCTTCATGTTATTATATTTACTTATACATTAATAGATGAAGTATAGTCAGTATTACTCTTCGGATGTAAGATATTCAACTACCTGTTATCCAATTATATCGATATTTATGCATGCTTTTTCATCATATTATAGTACATTAAGTTACCTTTAATTGTAGTATACTATTTCAATATATATTTCTTTATTTATATCCCTGATATTAAGTACTATTATGTTCCGCACCCTTTTTTTTAACACACTTTATTGAAGACCCTGTTACATCACATCATGAGAAAAGGATTCTACAGAAATAGTCATTTTGTTTTTCTTGTGCCAAAACTACAGAACACGTATCATACATAGGGTCCATGCCAATCGTTCCTTGTGTCATAAGATTCAAGGGTCTCACTCTCCTTTGGCAATGTTGCTAAGACATCAGTAGGTATGCAATGTGAATAAAATCAATACAAAGTTGTGCATATTTACAATTAACCAAAAGAACTATTTCAAACACCTTTCCCCTCCCACACTAACCCTCCCGTCCCGTCTCCTGGTCAGACCAACTTTAACTTTCACATTAATTGAAGAGGTTCTTATAGATGTATCATTCCAGGGAAGGCTTTTTCCGTAACAAGGCTATTATTTGTTCGGGTCTCAGGGCCTAGAGGTTAGGTGAACCATGGTAGCCTCGCATACAATGGGGTCAGGGTAACCTGTGGGGTAGACAAATCAATCATTTCCAACTCAATTATCATAGCCTCCCATTCCATTAAAATGGGCTGCTTCCTCAGCCCTCTGTCTTCTTCTTTACGAAGAGCTGCACCCTCCACCCTTCCCCTTTGAACCAAGTCAGTTTGCCAGGTGGAGATTGCTGGGCATCTGGGGGACTTCCACCTCATTGTAAGAGCTCTTATCGCCAAGAAGAGTGCCAATTCTAAAAACTTTAACCGCACCTTCTGTACCCGTGAGCATCTACGGAGGCCTACAAGGCAATTCAGAGCTTCCCCTGGGACCGGGAGTTGTGTCACCACATGTAGTGCATGGCGGACTCCTCCCCAGTATTCTCGTAAGCAAGGGCAGGACCATAGCATATGGATAAAATCCTCCTCTTCTCCTCTACAGCAGGGACAACAATGGGAGGATTCCGGGGAACATGCAATGTATTCTATGATGGGTGAGGTATGTTCTGTGAAGGACCATTGTCTGGATTAATTTTAATTTTGCATTACGCAATACTTTTCTGGGGTGTTCCAGCATACATTTCCATGCTTTGTCTGTAATCTCGAGGCTAGAGTCCTCTCTCCAGTGTGCTCTAAGAGAAGTATGTGTAATCGCTGCATGTGCCCGAACTCTGGTGTATAACCATTGCACCAAATGTTCCACAGGACCCATGTAGTATAATACGTGTACCAAATTATGTTGTGGAGCTTCATTTCTTTGTGGAGCCCATGTGGTTCTAACATAATTTGCAACAGTAGCATGTAATAGGTATAGGTGTGTTGGAGCGACCGTGGCCTGTACAAAGGAGTCATGATCTAGCATGGCGCTGTCGCCGAAGACTACACCTATGTCCTCTACCCCACTGTCAGTCCAGTCCTGTATTTTGCCCTCGTCAGTCTTCCCTGTGTTGTAGGGATACCTAAGATGGGAATGTTTGTGGCGTAAGGGACCACTGTAGCTGTATACAATAGGGATTTTTTCCAACAGTGTAGGGCAATCTTCAGTAGGGGAGGGCAGTCTGGAGGAATCTTAGCCTTCGGCAATAGTAAAGAATGTAGCTCTCCCTGGTCTAACCTCTGTGGCGTGAACTCAATTTCCTGTAGGTTTCTACCTGCAGTCCAGTAGGATAACCATTGGAGCTGGCTTGCATAGTAGTAGCTTCTAAAGTCAGGAACTCCCAGGCCACCGTTGTGTGTCTCCAATTGGAGCTTACAGAAACTTATTCGTCTGCGGCCAGTACCCCAAATGAGATTCACCAATATAGTGTTCAATATGTTAAAAATGGATTGTGGGAGAATCACAGGCAAATTCATGAAAAAGTATAGTAAACGAGGCAACAGCACCATTTTGGAGATGGCAACTCGTCCCATCACCGATAATGGTAGAGAGGACCAGAACTATACACTAGCACGGAGACCTGTTATCGCCCGGAGGATGTTACCCTCAATTTGATCCGTCTGCATCCTATAGACTTGAATGCCTAAGTATTTAAAGGTGGTAGAGTTACCAGTAAGGTGTAAGTGCCAAATTGCAGGTGGGTTAGTTGTGGTGTCTCCTGAAGAAGTAGCTTGTCCATTTCTCAGGGTTTATGTCCAGGCCGTTCAAAAAGCAGCAAATATATTAGGGATAGGGGCATTATCAGCCATCAGATCCTGTAAGTATAAGAGTATGTCATCCACATAGATGGAAATTAGATGGTGTATCCCATCAATGGGAATGCCAAGCCGGGTCGCTGAGTTTCGAAGAGCTATAGCTAAAGTTTCCAACGCGAGCACAAACAATAGGGGGGACAATGGGCATCCCTGCCTTGTGCCTCTGTGAACCGTATATTGGTCTGATATGTGGTGACCCGTGCGAGCTCTGGCCGTAGGGGATGCATATAAAAGGCGAACCCATTTGAGATATGTGTCTGGGAATCCAAACTGTCTCAATACCGTGAACATGAAATCCCAAGAGAGGGAGTTGAATGCCTGCCTAAGGTCTAGTGCTATGCACCCTGCGTGTTGATAAGCTTGTGGGGTGGCCTTCATTACGTAATGTAGCTATCGGGTGTTTAGGGAGGTGCTGCAATTTGGTAGGAAGCTGCACTGGTCACCGTGAATAAGCGTATTAAGGTATGGTTGTATGTGATTAGCAAGGGCCTTGCTGAGAACTTTATATTCAGTGGATAACAGGGAGAGGGGTCTATATTTAGACATCTCAAGGCTATCTCGTCCTGGTTTGGGTATGGATGTGACTAATGCTTGCATGATGGAATCTAGAAGGCAGCCAGTCTCAAAGGCAACCCGGTATACAGTCTCCAGCACTGGTACCAAGGACTCAGAGTAAGTATGGTAAAACTCTACAGGGAGTCCATCAATCCCAGGCGTCTTGTTACGATTTAAACGCTTAATTGCAGCACAGATTTCCTGTTGAGTTATGGGGCTATCTATGTCTTTTTGGGCGTCTTCAGGCAGTATTGGGAAGGGGAGATTCTGCAGAAACTCTGTAATGGAGAAACCTGCAACTGGATCAGGGGATGCATAGAGGGCTGCAAGGTGATCGTGAAAGGCTGTTTTTATTTTGTTTTGTGTGTGGAGTATGTGTCCTGCTGGCGTATGGATACTAGATGTAATTGGCGGGTCTGGTTTGTCCCTGACCATGCGGGCAAGCAGTGCACCGGATCTATCTGCTTCTGTGTGTTTTCGTTGGAGAAATGCCCTGTGGTCTATTGTCCACAGTGTTTCTAGTGTTTCAGCGTGTTCAATGTGAGCAGATTGTAATGCTTCTCGTTTGTTCGGATCAGACACTGCCTCCCTCTCCAGTATATCCAACCGGTGTTCAATGTCCTTCAAACTTTGGGGTGTTTCCTGCCTAGCCCCCACTAATTGTCCGATCGTCCCTCCCCTTACCATCACTTTCAGAGCATCCCATTCAATCAGATTAGAGGAGGCTGTGTTCCAGTTTTCAGCCAGGTAATTAGTAATAGTGTTGGACAGGGTTGTGCGGAAGGGAGCGTCTTCAAGTAGTTGTGGGAGTAATTTCCAAGTGGGGACTGGGGTGGGCACCGTGCCCCAGCTGAGCGTGACTTCTAGGGGGTTATAGTCTGAGGAGGTTTGTGCTAGATATGTGGAGCGACAGATCTTAGTGATGATGGATCTTGAGCATAAGAACCTATCAATTCTGGTATGGAGACTGTGTACTAAAGAATAAAAAGAATATTCCTTGTGGGTGCGATAAAGGCATCGCCACTCGCCAGAGAGTGTCCAGCCTGTCGCCAGGTCGTGAATTGCTCAGCCAGTTTACTGGCATTTGTACCATGTAGGGGTGGATGCAATCTATCAAGGGCAGCGTCCAGTACAGCATTCCAGTCCCCTCCCAATATCCAGGGGATACCATTCCAGTCCGCTAGTACTGTACCCAGCCTACTAAAGAATTGGTCTTGTTCATAATTAGGGGAGTAGATGCTGCCAAGGACCACCAGGGAGTCATAAAGGCTGCCTTCCACTAGAATGTACTGTCCCTAGTCATCTGCCCGGCGCTCTAGCTCGAGAAATGGGACCCTGTGGCCTATCAAAATGGTCGCCCCCCCTAGCAATAGCAGAATAGCTAGTAGAATACACATGTCCCCTCCATTTCTTGAAAAAAAAAAGTGTAACGATCTTGGCATCATATTAACAAGACATATGGGAGGTAGGTACACAAACGAACCACAAAAGAAACCAATTATAAAAAAAAACCTTTGTTTCATTTAATAGATATACAAATATTCATGTTAAAACCAAACACTAAATCGACATAAATTCAAACACAAATTGCAAAAAAGACAAATTATACAATTTATAAGCAATACAGTCAAATAGTAAAAATTGTAAAACAGTGGCAATCAATATTTTCCGACGCGCGTTTCGACGTTACAAGAGACGCCTTCTTCAGGAGGCACAAATTCTGTCTGAAAAACATAGTTTTAAAAAAAATTAATAAAAACAAATCAATTGCATTATTATTAAAAAAGTTACATGTTAATAATGACAATTCAGTGAACAATTTGTACAACCAATTCAAAACAGGTCCCTTAATGACACTCCCTCCCTACTTGTTATAGCAGTATAGATGATGCTAAACAAGGTACAAAACGAATATTTCTATAAACTGATAGATGGAGGATTACTGATTAAGATCCCGTGTAGTCATTAATAGCAAAAACCGGGGGTGTACCTATTCTACTGGTCTCTACCCAACGTCTGAAAACAGCACAATCTACTTAGATGGTTAGATATGCATACAGAGTGTAATAAACTACAGTCATATATAGCGGAAGTGGTACACCTAATATTACTGTCATTGCCTGATGTCCCCAATAAACACATATGTTTTTAAATATAGAGATATGTTTCTATTAACAAAAAAGGCCAACTCCTGGATGCAAAGCCTTTGAAAATTGGGTAATTAAAGGTGCATAATATATCATAGCATCCTATATCCACACTATTTAAACCTTACGCTAAAGGGATATGAGACTATCTAGCAGTTAAAGGCCTATACTGTTTATCGCCAAGGTCTCTTAACTCCGGGCCACTTACCTACTATCAGTTCTATCAGAAGGTTGATATATTATGTGGTCTAAACAGAGACAACGCCTTCTTTATCATTCTCTGTCCCTGGAATCTGGTCATTCATAAAATAATGCAGTGGGGGAAAGGAGAAGCAAACTATCAGTTATAAAGCTAACAAGTATATTTCTATTAATGCACAAAGGACATATCGTGTCAATTAAACCATAAAGACTTACGGATAATAAAGGTAATTGTGCCCCAAAATCGTAAACCAAATTGTTCGACGCTAGCCAGTCTAGTTGTTCGTGTAAACAGTTATCGAAATCTGGTATATATTTCTCTCAACCGATCGCTTCACTTGATTGTTAGTTTCATGTTGCAATTCCTAAGTGAAAGCACATGGTTCACAATATCAGAAGAAAGGATACTCAGTGTGTCAAGGATAGCTCTCGTGGTTATATGGCGAGAGTCATTAAGCTGTGCTTACCGTTAAGAATTATCGTAGGCTGCTTACAATGAGCTACGACGTCGTGCTCAATAGTTACTGTGTCCCTTCATAAAAACTTCGATTCACACGAAATGGATCTAGATATAGAGAACAAAGTACGTAACAGTCAGAAACGGATACCGTCTCGTTAACTAAAAAGATAAGGATGCTCTGAAAAAACCAAGAAGGTACGCTCAAAGAGCAAAATACCCTTACCATTGGAAAAACAGCATGATGCTTTTCTTATGCCCGGGCGCTGCAAATGATGGTTGCTAGCGTCGAACAATTTGGTTTACGATTTTGGGGCACAATTACCTTTATTATTCGTAAGTCTTTATAGTTTAATTGACACGATATGTCCTTTGTGCATTAATAGAAAAATACTTGTTAGCTTTATAACTGAAAGTTTGCTTCTCCTTTCCCCCACTGCATTATTTTATGAATGACCAGATTCGAGGGACAGAGAAGGATAAAGAAGGCGTGGTCTCTGTTTAGACCACATAATATATCAACCTTTCGATAGAACTGATAGTAGGTAAGTGGCCCGGAGTTAAGAGACCGTGGCGATAAACAGTATAGGCCTTTAACTGCTAGATAGTCTCACATCCCTTTAGCGTAAGGTTTAAATAGTGTGGATATAGGATGCTATGATATATTATGCACCTTTAATTACCCAATTTTCAAAGGCTTTGCATCCAGTAGTTGGCCTTTTTTGTCAATAGAAACATATCTCTATATTTAAAAACATATGTGTTTATTGGGGACATCAGGCAATGACAGTTATATTAGGTGTACCACTTCCGCTATATATGACTGTAGTTTATTACACTCTGTATGCATATCTAACCATCTAAGTAGATTGTGCTGTTTTCAGACGTTGGGTAGAGACCAGTAGAATAGGTACACCCCCGGTGTTTGCTATTAATGACTACAAGGGATCTTAATCAGTAATCCTCCATCTATTCTCCATGCTTGGGAAAATATGTCATCCCACAGTTTATGTTACTTTTTTGTTTTGTAGATATATCTCAATTTAATTACAACTGCTCAAATATAGAAATATTAGTTTTGTACCTTGTTTAGCATCATCTATACTGCTATACCAAGTAGGGAGGAAGTGTCATTAAGAGACCTGTTTTGAATTGGTTGTACAAATTGTTCACTGAATTGTCATTATTAACATGTAACTTTTTTAATAATAATGCAATTGATTTGTTTTTATTAATTTTTAAAAAAACTATGTTTTTCAGACAGAATTTGTGGCTCCTGAAGAAGGCGTCTCTTGTAACGCCGAAACGCGCGTCGGAAAATATTGATTGCCACTGTTTTACAATTTTTACTAATTGACTGTATTGCTTATAAATTGTATAATTTGTCTTTTTTGCAATTTGTGTTTGAATTTATGTCGATTTAGTGTTTGGTTTTAACATGAATATTTGTATATCTATTAAATGAAACAAAGTTTTTTTTATAATTGGTTGCTTTTGTGGTTCCTTTGTGTACCTACCTCCCATATGTCTTGTTAATTTGATGCCATGATCTTTACACTTTGTATTTCCCTGCCTTAAGAATCGATATTCTGAACAGGGGGTCCTTGTTATTTACATTGTGTTGTCCCCTCCATTTCTTGCGCATCTTCTGCATTTCAGACTCAATTAAAAGGGATTCCTGAAGGAACGCTATTTGTGTATTATATCGGAGGAATGCGGTGTGTTTTCTGGATGGCTCCCAATCCCCGTACATTCCATGTAATTAGGTTGTTCAAACCTATGGTGTTAGCTTTCCCAGGCATGTTCCTATGTTTAGTGTGGAACTCCCGCATATGTGGAGCCAGTAAAGCTGGCCTGACCAGGAGTCCCCTTTCCCCAAACCCCTAACAAAACTTGGCATAGCGTTGAAACTGCGCTGGGCCCAACAGTGGTGTACAAGTAGTACATAACAGATAACGGTGCGTACGCGAATGTGGTGCTGTAAGTGCCAGAGGCTCTGAGTAGGAAAATCTCTGTATCGTGAGTGAAGCAGGGAGGAGGAGTCCCAGCATTGATTCCGGAATGTGTGGCAGGGACTTTGGGTCACCCTCGGGGGTGTTAGATGGTCATCTATATCCTCCCAGATCCAGCCAGCCTGTGGTCATTAGAGAGTATATCCAGGTACAGCTCAAAGTGCAAGAGGCTCAGGGTCACATTATAAGAAGGAACCTGGGACCATGTCATTTCACCAGGCACTTCTCCATTCTTCAGTAGGGCAGTTAGGTAATTTACCACTTCTTTTAAGTTGTACGCCCCCCTCGGGCGTACAACTTAAAAGAAGAAGTCTGTAGGCCGTGGGTTTGTTCCTCACAGTCCTCCGGTAGACACCTATGGCATGCCCTGTTCTCGGTGGCATGAAAGGCACAAGGAAGACAGGACAAGACCCGATCTCGTGGATTTCACCCTTTTCCGCCCCGGATCAAGTCTGTCAGCCTAGCGCGTCTGAGCGTTCATGCTGCGTACAGGCCCGTGTTCAGCCGCAGCTCCCAGACTCCCTGTAACCACTGCCACAATGAGGCCCGCCTCCTTTCTGATTGCTCCGCACGGGCTACCAGGCCCCCGCAAGGCACAGATCCAGGGGGTAGAGGGTGTGGATCAGCGCGGGACCCGGCAGCTCCCCCACTCACTGCACTGGTTCCCGCCGACCCCATCTCGTCTGACGATGCTCCGCACCGGCCTTTTGGGCCCGGGTGATCCCTTCGTCAGGCCGGCTGCTCTGCTGTGGCAGCTCGTCAGGGTGATACGTCGATGTAACCGTCCCTTGAAGGCAGGTACTGAGCCGATGCTGCACTGTCGGTTGATGGAAAAAAAAAGGGGGGAACCCCGGACTCCCGAGCCAAGGGGGGAAGGTCCTGGGAGGGATCGGGCTCAGATGTCAGTGGTGCCTGCGGACTCCCGCTTCACTCCAGGCCCTGGCCTCCGCTCTTATCTAGCGGTCGCTAGGCCCCAGCCCGCAGCTGCAGCGTAGGGTCGTCTTCAGAGTCAGGAAAAGTACTCAGCCGTGTCAGGGGGCTCCAGCGTTCCTACAGGTATATCCCCGAACTATCGATGTCGGTTCGGCAGCACAGGATAAGTTCGTTCCCCCGGGGAGGGTCCGGAGCTATACCAAGCTGCGACCGCCATCCTTTACCCGCACCCTTTACCCCCTTTTCATTGCCAGTGACCACATTATAAATAACTCACATTTCATTATAACTCACTGTTAATTGAACCCCTTTTAATCCTGCCACCATATATTGTATTTTCCCCATTTTATACTCTTATGATTTTTAGCATACTAAGGTTTTCGTTTGTTGCTATCACTACTATAGGATATGTTCTAATATAGTCATTTTAATATGTGATTGCTTGATTACTAGTTATCGCATTCTCATTTTGTTTTCCTCACTCTTCTACTGTCTTCTATCGTATACATAAATCTTTGTCAACTTGTCTTTATGGGCTTCCTACCTTACACTTTCACCTGCCCTGCTGCTTTCTAACTTCTTCTTTTCTTCAATGGGGTCCACTAGTGCGCCCAGACCCGCGGTTCACAGTATAGGATTCCCAAATTTCTTGGCAGCCTCTTCTCTCATTTACTTCTTTTAATTCTCCTATTCCCTCCCTTCCCCTTCCCCCATTTTCTACTTCAAAATAAATAAAATCTTACTACATTATTTATACTTTATTATTTACCTAACTCTATTTTGTTCGATCTTTTTCATTTACCTCTATACAGCTTTCTTTTTTCTTTTTCTTAAATATTCCTCTCATTCCTTTTGCATTTCTAACCTATAAGTTTTTGATACTGCACCCTCTTTTTCTTTCCTAACAGCCATAGTAACCCTCCTCCCATCCTGCCCTATTCCCTTTTTCTTATTCTTTCTTATTGTTTGTTTATCATATTAATTATTACTATCTTTTGAATATATCTCATCATGACTAATACTCACCCTCTATCTGTTATTACATGGAATGTGCATGGTCTCACCCATTACATTAAAGGAAGAAAGTCCTTTTTTATTTGCAGTCCAAACATTTGGACATAACTTTATTGCAGGAAACGCACGTTGATGAGATTGAACCTAACAAACTCAGTAGAGATTGGGTTGGGAAGGTCATTCAAAGCAGCATTCACAAAAATGACTCTACTAATCCTAACCCTATCTGTAAATGTGGAGTGGCTATTCTTATCTGGAGATCACTTCCCATTATGATTTCCAAGACATGGTCAGATGCCGATGGTCGATATGTCTTTGCTAAATTACGTATTGGGAATTCTCCAATCTGTCTTGTATCAATTTATGCTCCGATTGCCACTAAAAAATCCCTTTTCCTTCAATTGAATCGTCTTCTTACAGAGATTAATGCCATACAATATCTCATTGGTGGGGACTGGAATTTGGTACAAGATCCTTTTCTAGACAAAACGGCTCAGTTTGATAGGGTTAATGCAGCAGACAGGGCCATTTTAAAAGATATACTTTCCGATAATGGTTTGGTTGACCATTGGCGTCTCAGCCACCCACAATATACGTTCTTTTCTTCCTTACATGGCACATTTTCCCGCTTAGATTATTTTCTTCTATCTTACAAAGCGGTTCAACTGGTCACAGATTCTAAAATTCTGGAAGCTACATTATCTGATCATTCTCCTGTTCTTCTGTCTCTAGATTTAGGCTTATCTAAACCAGGTCGCAAACCATGGCGAATGAGCATACAGAAATACAGGACACCCGGGAGTAAACTTCAATTGCAATCCCACCTCCAAGATTATCTCACTATTAATCAGGATTCTGTTACTTCTAGGAGAACAGTTTTGGTGGCAGCAAAAGCCACCATGAGAGGACAGTTAATGAGGGACGCTGCTCTCATTAATAAGAACAATATCGCAAAACAAGCAGAATTAGAATGGGACATTCACATTATTCCCAATTATATATCAGACCCTACTTTACAAAATCGCAAATTATTAGAGCAAGCATGCATGTCCCTAATGGTCTCTTTACATCTAAGGCGGAGTATGCTTTTCAAAGAATGAAAGGGAGACACTACGAACAAGGGGAAAAATCTGGCCGATTATTAGCTGCACAATTACGTCAAAGAGAAGCTGCTATGGCTATTCCAGCTATTCGATTGACTCAAAGTGAAATACTCACCAGGTCTCACGAAATAGTTAATGAATGCGCCTCTTTTTGTCCATCTCTATATACTCCAAATAACCAACTTGATCTAGATAAGATGTCGTCTTTCTAGCGGTGAAGAATCTTCCGTGGGTCTTTGATGATGACAGAGCCTTGCTTGAAGGTAATATCACAAGAGATAAAATTTATGTGGCTATCACTGCTCTGCCTTACCATAAAGCCCCTGGGGAGGATGGTTTTCCCGCTGAATTTTATAGATGGACTGGTCAGAATATGATTGATACTTTACATACTGTGTTTCTCGAGGCTGATAAAGAATCTTCATTGGGTCCCCTTTCTAATAAAGCAATTATAGCTGTCTTACCCAAACCTGGCAAAGACCCTCCCTTATGTGGTCGCTATCACCCTATTTTCTTATTGAATTCTAATGCTAAGATTTTAGCTAGTATTTTAGCGTCCCGTCTCCGCAAAGTACTACCCTCCTTGATACATAATTCCCAAGTGGGTTTTGTCCCGGGTCGTTCCTCCCCAAACCATCTTCATACACTGGCTCATACACTATGGTCTGCTAACCATCTTCCAGAAGACACCTTGGTCCTTTCGCTTGATGCAGTGAAAGCGTTTGACTGCATTGAGTGGGAATATCTCTTTACAATAATGCACAGATTTGGGTTGGGCGACCAAATTATTAATAAAGTGTGTTTATTATATGATAACCCATCAGCTCAAGTAAATTGTGTTTTTTTTATCTACTCCATTCCCAATTCAAAGAGGTACATGCCAGGGTTGCCCGCTATTCCCCCTTCTTTTTCTCTTAGCAATGGAACATTTCACTGCTGCAATTAGACAATCTGATGATATTACAGGTGTCCCCCTCCCAATTGGGCATTATAAAATTTACTTATATGCAGATGACATTCTTCTTACTCTTACTAATCTCCCACAATCTCTACCAGCCCTCCTTCAAATTATTAATGATTTTTCTTCCTTTTCCGGTTGTAAAATAAATTAGGACAAAAGTGAAGTGTTACCTATTTCAGTTGGCACTACGAAATCAGCAATCCATGGATTCCCTTTTCACTGGCGATCTTCACATTTTAAATACCTAGGAATTTTGATCAGTAGAGGTTTGGAAAATATGGTTGCAGATAACTTAGCTCCTTTATTTTCTCAAATGCAGAGGGATTTTGTTAATTGGAAAGTTCTAGGATTACCTTTATGGGGTAGAGTTCAAGCTATTAAGATGGTTACTTTACAGAAATGTAGTTATGTTTTAGGCATGCTCCCCCTCCAAATTCCAAATTCAAAACCCATAGATCAATAGATTCCAAGATTAAGCTTTTTATCTGGGGCTCAGCTAAACCGCGTATTGCTGCGGCCAAACTAAAGTCCCACCAGTTATATGGAAGCATGGGCCTTCCATCCAGCGAACATTATTCCCTTGCCTTACATATTTCTCAACTCTCCTAATTTCTGCCAAGATCCTTAGACATTCCACAATGGGTATCAGTTGAACGTCATCTCCTATCTCAGGACTCAGGACTATCTCTTTTATATGGCAGTGGTACTAGTTCTTCTGATCCTAAAAATCCAATCTTATCAGCCATGCACAGATCTTGGCAGAGGGGTCATCGTATACTAAGTTCAAATCCGCAAATTCATGTTAAAGCTCGTATCAATGGTCATACGTTATCCTGGACTTTATGGCAAGAAGCCGGCATTTATTCCCCAGATCAACTTCTTCATGATGGAGGTTTTAAAACTTTCACCCAACTTTTCGAAGGAATTTAATCTTCCAATACAATACTCCTCTAAATCAGTCAACTTCAACAATGTCTGAAGAAACACTTGGGATCCCCCTTGGTTGCTTCAGGTTTCTCCAATATTAACTTATCTGCAACTATGGGGGAAGTTTAAGGGTGTGACCTCTGGTCTTTATAAAACCTTTTTGCTCCCTCTTTTTTTGCAACCTCTTTGGACTAAATGGCAATCCCGGTTATCTATTTTATATACGACCTGTGAATGGGATCAAATACTGGATGGGTTGCACAAAGGTGTTCGTGAAGCGCAACTTAAATTCTGCATCTTTTAAATTCTTCATGATTGGCACTGGTCGCCAGTTAAACTACACAAAGCTGGTTTACTATTGAACACTACTTGCTGGAGATGCTCCAATCCTGGTTGTGACATAGTCCATATCATTTGAGAATGTCCTCACACCAGGTCCTTTTGGACCTTCGTTGGCAAAACCCTGAACTCCACGATGGCATTAATGTTACCACTTACGTCTTCCACTATTACTTTATATGACTTCAGTGGTTTTCCAAAACTTTCTGAGCCACAGACTTGTCTTCTTCACACTGCATTGGCTACAGCCACAATTTGCATTTTGGCCTTTGGAAGTCTCCATCTGCACCTTCTCAGGAAAAATGGTTGTGGCAATAATGCAGACGGCCTTACATGAGCGCACAATTTACAATCTTCAGGACCAAGTTGACATTTTTCTTCAAACTTGGCCTCCCTTTTTGGAAACCAATATAGATGAGGATCCCAACCCAACTCTCTCTTCTAATGTCATAATTCACCTACTTAATTTATTATTCCATATTCTTCTCCTATACTATTTCATTTTTCTCACCCTTTATTTTCCCTCCCTCCCCCTGTTACTCTGGCTCTGTTTTGCTTTATTTTCCTCCTTTTCTTTTCTTTGCTTTTCACTTTTCATATCATTTTTCCACCTTCCTCTGATCTTGTGCAACTTCATTCTCTTAATATCGTCATCTCTATTAAGCCATTCTTTTTACCTGAATATAGGATATATTAATGCATTTTTTATATTGTCATTTATTATAACAGATTATAGAGTATTTACTGTTAATCTCTTTCCTAGTTTCTAATAATATGTATATATTTAATAATGTATCTATTTATTAATTCATATTTCACGATTTACAAATAATGATTTCTTTACCTTATTTATTTTATTTATCCGTTTTCATTTCTCATCATATTATTAGTTTCTATTTGTCACTGATTTACTGTTTTATGAAATTGATATTTACTATGTCTTTTATTGTTTAATTCAATAAAAAATTTCAACGCAAAAAAGAAACCCAGGTTAGATGTGCAGGACATCTAACCTGGGCTTCTATTGGCATTCTAATACTCATATTAGCAAGCCCATTATCGACGTTTTAGCAGCAGTTTCCTGCTGCTAAAACAGCGATAATTTTAACAAGGTTCTTGCTAATATGCCACATGTAACCTTATAGATTTCATTCCCAATGAGACAGATCTGTCCTCCAACACACATGCCGCAGACTCAACTGAAGGCAAGAGTCCCCAATAGTAGTGCGTTAAACCCTCCATTGGCCAACGTGTTTGAGAAGTAACAAGCCTGCTAACTTTTAATAACACAAGAAAAGGACATTTACTTTCTGATACGTCCATTTACCAACAGCCTGAGACAACTGCCTACGATCCTTCATAGCCTGTGTTAGAACCAGTTGTCACACAATTTGGAAACAAGCACAGTATGGTGCAATGCCTGTCATTAGTTTGAACATGCCAAACTACCTTCTACCTAGCCCCTCCAAAAAAAACATAACTCTTAAACACTCCACATAGTTTTGTATGTTTTTATTTGTTATTTGAATTGCAAATTAGGTGTAGATTAGTCCTCTAACTAAACCTGATTATTAACTTACAAATGAAAAAAATAGGAAAGTAACTTACAGTTGCCTCATAAAAAGGGGACTTTACATGAAATTAAAATAACTAATTGTTGCATCAAAACACAAAAAGTTGAGTTATAATTATCTCATAAAATTGTATAAATAATACTTTAGATTTAACCTGTCATCGATTTTCATGACCCACTAGTCTAACAATCTTCTATTATCATATTGCTTAATTAAACTAGGAAAGTTTGTGAATTTGCCAAGTTTGTTTACGACCTCGGCAACGTTTTTTTCAAAGACGTGATGAAGGTTGTAAAAATGTTCCCTTAGGCGCTCAAAAAAATATGGGGCACATTATCAAGAAACGGAGTTAAAATTATCGCCGCTTTAGTGGAAGGAAACTGCTGCTAAACGGCGATAATGGGCTTGATAATATGCCCTTGTGAGTTCCCATAGAAGCCCATGTTCTGGTCTGAACATGGGCTTCTATTGCAGCGATAATTTTAACGCCATTCTTAATAATATGCCCCTTGTTTTCATGCTCAAAAAAGGATTTGCCGACACAAAAAATTCTATCTGAGTAAATCTACTTAAAGGGTGGGTATAGGTAGGTATTTATCAACTGGAACGACGTGTACCTGTGTACACACCCAATAAAATGCACATGAGAGGGTATTCAAAAATGTCTCTCCAATTCTTTCCGACTCTGAACAAGGTCAGGCGTGTACTCCTGAGAGCAGCAGAATTAGGACCCTTATGTATCAAAGCATTTCCCACAGATAGGAAATGGGCAAAGCCGTTTGATAAATCACGCCCTATTTCTTACCGGAGTGGGAAGGCATCTCCCCCCATAATGGTGGGGTCAATTGCATAAATTGCCTCATTCAGTCTCGGCTTGACTTTAACAACATCCTCTACTTGGGTGCTCCAGAGTACGTACTGGAAAAGCTCCAACGGACCCAAAATAGCGCGGCCCGCACCCTACTCCAGATACCCCGCAGAGAACCAGCCAAAGCAGGGATCCGATCTCTCCACTGGCTCCCTGTCAGGGACAGAATAACATTCAAGGCCCTCTGTATTTCCCATCAGGCCTTTTATAGAGCCAGCCCCGAAATCAACCACTCTCTTCTTACCCCCTACTGCCCCAGTAAACAACTTCGATCAGCGAATGCCTGTCTTGCCGCAATTCCTCGAATCAAAAGGTCCAGAGCTGGAGGCAGGTCCTTCGAGCACAATGCCGCCAAGCTTTGGAACTCCCTTCCCCTCTCCCTAAGATCCAACCAGAGCCTTTCTGCCTTCCGTAAAGAACTAAAAACCTTCATCTTCAGAAACTAACTCATCCCCAGCCCCTCAGAGGGGTATGCACCCGTTACAACGCAACTTTTACAACACACTACCATTACATCGCAACTTTTACAATGCAGGTACCATTACAATGCATGCCATTACAACGCATGTCATTACATAGCAGATACTATTACAACGCATGCCATTACATCGTAAGAATAGGTAAGTATTTAATTTTTATTTTACATTATTTTATTAATTTAATTAATATTAAAAATAAATTAAAATATTAATTTATGTATTTTTATAAAATTAATTATATATATTAATTTAAGTAATTTTTAAAAAATAAGTATGAGTATAGGAGTATATGTTTTGGGGTACTGAGGTATATATTTTGGGTTTTGGGGTATTTTTAGTGTTCAGGGCTAGGTTTGGTTTTTGGGGTACAGGGGTATTTTTAGGTTTTAAGGCTGGGTTTGGTTTTTGGGGTACAGGGGTATTTTTAGGTTTTAGGGCTGGGTTTGGTTTTTGGGGTACAGGGGTATTTTTAGGTTTTAGGGCTGGGTTTGGTTTTTGGGGTACAGGGGTATTTTTAGGTTTTAGGGCTATTTTTAGGTTTTAGGGCTGAATTTGGTTTTTGGGGTACAGGGGTATTTTTAGGTTTTAGGGCTGGGTTTGGTTTTTGGGGTACAGGGGTATTTTTAGGTTTTAGGGCTGGGTTTTGTTTTTGGGGTACAGGGGTATTTTTAGGTTTTAGGGCTGGGTTTTGGTTTTGGGGTACATGGGTATTTTTAGGTTTTAGGGCTGGGTTTTGTTTTTAGGGTACAGGGGTATTTTTAGGTTTTAGGGCTAGGTTTGGTTTTTGGGGTACACGGGTATTTTTAGGTTTTAGGGATGGGTTTGGTTTTTGGGGTACAGGGGTATTTTTAGGTTTTAGGGCTGGGTTTGGTTTTTGGGGCACAGGGGTATTTTTAGGTTTTAGGGCTGGGTTTTGTTTTTGGGGTACAGGGGTATTACGACTTTAAATAAATTAAATTAATTAAATTAATTAAATTAAATTACATTATTTCCAATATTTTCAATTTTAAAATTAATTAAATGTCATTACTTAAATTAAATTAAATTAATTACATTTTTTTATTTATTTAATTTATTAAAATTAAATAATATTATTTACAATTTATAAATTAATTAAATTACATTAATTATATTAAATTAAATTATTCTAATTTTTATTTTAATTTAATTTAAAATATGTTTATTGTAATAAATTAAATTTTATTATTTACTACTTATAAATTAATTAAATTACATTAATTAAATTAAATAACATAAATTAAATTAATTACAATTTCAATATTCATTAAATTACAATAATTAAATTAAATTAAATTAATTACTGTTTTAAAATTTTGTAATTATATTTATTATTTTATAATAATTAAATTAACTTAATTACATTTTTTTTAAAAAGATATACTTACCTATACTTACGATGTAATGGCATGCGTTGTAATAATATCTGCTATGTAATGCCATGAGTTGTAATGGCATGCATTGTAATGGTACCTGCGTTGTAAAAGTTGCGATGTTACGGTATGCGTTGTAAAATAACGCGTTGTAACGTCATACATCCCCTCAGAGTACTATGCCCTCTTACTCATCCCTTGAACGCCCTAGGGCAGCAGCCGCGCTTTACAAATCCCCTTTGCATTTCATTCATTTCATAAAGTTTCTCAATGTGGGAAATTGTGTACGCAATGGCGAAATGGACACTTGCAAGCGCTTTTGCGCTTGCCCAGCACACTTCTTTCTATGTGAGCAAACAGAGGCCTCTAAATTTGCTCCTGCAAAAATTACATTCACAGTAGAAACTGGGAAATGTCTTTGAATTTCTCATGCGACGTCTAAGACATCTGGGCGCATAATCATGACTTTTCTTAAGATTTCGGTTCTAAATCTTCTTTTCTTATGCACAGCCATTCTCCTTAGAAAAAAACATGTAAAACGTACACGTGCAGAGCACAGAGTTGCACATTTTTGTATTGTCTATAAAGAGATTTAACAACAGGTAAATTTGTAAAGAAATAGTCTGCTACACTTCTCAACGAGGCTTGATATAATTAGAGTGAGTATAATCTCGCCATGCAGAAAAATTACTTCGCTTAGGCACAGGGAAATTGAGCTATTTCACAAACTTCAATAAGAGTTAAAATTGTGGGCATTACAAACCTTTGCTGGCAAGAACATAACTCTGCAAACCCATAGTACAAAAGGTATTTGAAATCAAATGCATTCAAATCGTTGTGAGTTTTTACCCCACCAACTTAATAAGACAATATCTTGCTAGGTCAAAACACAATTCACTGAATAACTTTGATCAGCCTATACTGGCTACGGTACAACCTATGAGAGTCAAAGTTCCTAACAGAGGAAATTAAGGAAAGAAAGCTGTTGTTGTTCTACTACTGTGATTACTGGGGAAAGCGTATCCTGTTCTTTGTGCCCTCACATACCCAGAACGATGTCATGCTTCATCATTGGGCGGAGATACCGTGAGGCTAGGTAGGTGTAAGGGCCTCCTTTCTGACGAGGAAATGCCTTGAGGGACCCTTAGCCGATTCTCATGGGGATTTCTTCCCGCTAATCTTGGAATACCACTTCCTTACCTTCTAAGTAGCACCATATTAATTACCACAGGCCACAAATCCATTCTATCTATCATTACATGCTTTCTGGTCCTGAAGAAGCACATGGGATCTCCTCCTGAGACCTATAAATTGCGCAAAACATGTCTGCCTAAAAAACATACCCTGTATGGGGTGTGTCCAAACCTAGCTACAGAGAGCCATTATATCCCTCACAGCAGCAATACCTTCTTGGTTTTTACTAATGACAGAGGGACACTTTTTTCTCAATAATCTTTCTAGGCACCCCTCCAATAATTTTTTTACTTCACGTTAGGACACTACTGCTACTCACCCCCACGCACCCTCATAGCTATAAAAGATCTCAGAAAAGTGACCCTTCGGGGGACCCGTAGGGCATTGCAGTGTCAGCCCGACGGGGAGCAATAGCCCAATGATGAAGCATGACATCTTTCGGGGTGCGTAAGGGCACCAAGAACAAGATAGAAACATTCTGGTCCCTGTGTTCAGAGCTTCTGTAATCCACCCAATGCCTGCCCTCTGGTTAACAGGACCCACTGTGCTCTGACAGTACTGGAACAGTTGCCCACAGCCCACTGCTGGGAGCAGAGCTCAATGTCTCAGAAGGATCCCCGGATCAAAAGTCTACTTCCACATTAACCTGTGATTTGTGTGATCATGTGATGAGTGCTAGGCTCAGCTTTCAATCCACTCCAAACTGCCAGTCTACAAGATAAGCATTCATGTCTCAGAATTAGCTTTATTTTCTCCAGGCTGTAACATCTGTTAAAGGCTTGATAACTGTTAACATTAACCACTGGCAGAACGGATATAAGTTCTTAAAAAAGAGAGGGACTCTTTGAGACCCAAAGGACTAGGAATCAATCAGAAATTCTAAAGTGAGCGTCCTATGGGAGTACTACAATCTAATTGCACAGTGTTCCTTCACAGACAATATTTTCATTCATTCAACAATCCTTCTCCATTCAATCAAGAGTATCACTGTAAACACCAATTATCTACGTGTTGGCACAGAAACCTGCAAATGATGCATTGAGATGCTGACTTTAATAAAATTGTAATACAAAATAAAAATAAAAACATATCATATGAAGAGAGAAGCATAAAACAATGAATCAACAATATCACAATATATTCATAAAAATTACAATACGAGAGATGATAAAGACATTTCATTTTTGTCATTGGGTGCCACAACCAGAACCAGAGGTCTATACACAACCACCCCAGTGTTTTAAAATTCATCAATTTTTGGTGTGAATTTAGAGCGGTGGGTTTATGCTGAGCAGGCGTCGATGCGTTTCGAAGGGATAGTATTGTTGGACCTTCTTTATCAAGCCTATGAACGATTGCATTCTCGGTGATTAAAATATCTATAGTACATATTTCTTTGAAATTAAAGTGCTAATTGGCCACTGTCACGTAGGTCCCAATGTCTATATAGGTGAACCGGAACTGGTTTCGCCTGTGATATATATTTTTGTATGGTGAAAACAGTGTTCCATCATGCACAATAAAGAATACACTGAACTGTTTTTATCTCAGGTCAGCTAATAAGGTTTAACCTCTAACCGAATTCCCTTCATACACGGTGGTTGTGAACACGGAATTCCAATTTTTATATTTACACGTTTGTTCTTTGGGTCCTTTTGTTTCTGTGGCCCTTTCAGAGATTTGTGCAGGGAACCAGCCTGTCTTCGAAGCTTCCGTCTGTTTGTATGCAGCTAAAAAGCATTTGTAGGTTTCTGTGCCAACACGTAGATCATTGGTGTTTAAAGTGATACTCTTGTTCGAATGGAGAAGGATTGTTGAATGAATGAAAATGTTGTCTGTGAAGGAACACTGTGCAATTAGATTGTAGTACTCCCAGAGGACGCTCAACTTTAGAAGAACGGGTTGAATTACCGGAAAGACTACACAAATCTACATTCAACATTGAAGGTATAAATACATTTAAATTCATTTTCTAGCTATTTCCTGTCCCAAATTATGTTAAATAAACTTTTGATCACAACGTGTCATTTCCATAGAAAAAATGAACACAGTGAAAACAATCCTTTGTAGTTTGTCACGGTACATAGTTTAATTAATAGGTAGCATGACCCAATTTCATATATTAAGAACCCAGCCTTGTGGATAAAAGGTATATTTAATTTAGGTATGAATTAGCTTAGCTTGTGTTAAATAGCAGGGGCCTCATTTATGAGGCTGTGCGTCACTTTTATGCCGCCGGTGTGTCACTTTTTGTGACGCACCAGTGGCGTAAAAAATGTGCCTTGTTGCGCCACATTTACAAAGTGACTCATCTAGGTAGATGTGTCACTTTGTAAACCCCTGCACCACATTATACCTGCGCCAGGTATAATGTATGCAAAGGGGGGAGTATTGACGCAAGGAAGGGTCGTAGAAGTGAGGCAGTGAAATCTATGAGATTTCACTGCGTCACTTTTAGGATGCCGTTGCGTCAAAATCTTGCGCCTGCTTCACAGCAGGCGTACGACTGACGGAGGCCCTTTCACATGGGATTTGCTCCATGTGAAAGGACGCATTGTTGGAGTTGCGTCACTTTTGTGACACACTCCAGCAATGCGTCACTTTTGCGCTTACAGATACGTCGGAAATACTGACGTATCTGTGACTCCTTGCGACATGATGCGTCATACTGTAATTATGACGCATCATTGGTGTCGCAAGGAGGGCGTAATGAAAAGTGACGCATCGCTGTTTTCACGCAGCGATGCGTCACTTTTCATAAATGAGGCCCCAGGTTTTCCAATGCAAAAAAAGTACATTAATGTGACGAGTGAAGTAGAGGTAACCTGCAGCCAGGCCTCAGTGGTGGACCTGAAGCCACGTTTTTCAGGTCAACGATATGTGTAGTATAATTGTGCACAGCAGCACATCTAGTACTTGTAACAATTACTCCAATGGTGCACTCACTTCACCGACTTATTGTGGCCATACTCAAATGTGAAACATGCCAGTTGATCGTAGTCAATTTTCCCCTCGCGTTTTTCGAGACAGAGTGACAGTGTTACAGTGCCCAGTGTAAAAATACCAACAAAAACCATGCCAAAAAGGGAGGAGGACCCTTCTTATAGATGCACTTTCTCTCTTGATTTGTCCGAAAATTGCATTTTTTATATGAATTAAAAAAGCGTAAACACATTTAAATATAATTATGGGCTTGATGCTCAACTAATGTATGTTGCCTTTTATAACATGCATTAAAATGTATAAGTAAACAAATCTCTTCTGAATATAAATAAAGTACAGAAAAGGTGTAGAGTACTACATAAAGCCGACTAACACAGAAAATGCATGTAAAGGCTCCTTCAAAAAAGGGTGATGTGTTAATTTGCTGTGACTAACAAAAACACAGCTGGGAATTTATAATGAATAATAGTTCTTTCTGGTGGTAGCGGCAGCTAGGACTCGACAGGATCAGTTAATTCTGAACTGGGGATAGACTGGTTAGGGTGCGATTACCTTGATTTGTGGAGGTGGCCGATTTGATTGTTTTATCAGTCATATAAATAGTCTCTCACATTCATCACAGTCGGTTGGTGGTGGCAGCAGGTCAAGCTTGCCCGGTGGTATTCAAGGCTTGTTGCTCATGTTAGCACCTGTATTGGCAGTTAAGAGGAACTCCTTTCGAAGCTCTCATGGGAGTGGCAGTCCCCACCATTTCAGAGTTGGCAGTTTCTAGATATTAATTAAAGTGGTCGTGTCTTAAAATGTCCAAACGTGTTTACATTGACAGCAGCTGGGCTTGTCGAACAAGCAATATGATGTTAGTTTTTAATTTTATAATGACTCTTAACAGATAGTTGCTAGGAAAAATATTACAATGTTGGTCAATCAAACACAAATGAATGAATGATAGTGTTAGACCAACGAGGGACAAATGAATGTGGCTGGCAAGCGGTAGCATTACAGAATAATGACCCTATATACTGCCCCTAAATAGCACAATGTTTCACCTCGCACCGCCCCCTGCAGTTCTTCAGAAGGTCAGGTGGTGGGTTATTTACATGGTGACTGATTTAAGGGTTGCAGAGACAGGACATGAGTGTAGCTCGGTGTACATATACGTCACAAGTGCATAAACCATGGCAAAGTTAAAAAAAAACTGCTATTTTAAAGCTGAGAGGACAGCTATCTGATGTATACTATATAGCTAGCTGGACCTTGGAGAATACATTTTATGGAGACTCCCTTAAGTTTAGAAGTGTCCCCTCTCCATTCACAAACTGAAAATTAATTTACCAGACAAATTGTACTTCATAAATTCTTTGCTACCAGCGTTATACGTTTGACGTTGCTGAGACAACAACTCCAGCAGTGGAAGAATCACAAGCTATTCCAATTACAGATTATCTCTTCATTCTCCTCTTGACCTGGCCATCAGGACAAAACTAGGGAACCAAAAGCAACCCTGGAAAAACTGCTCATACTATCCCCTCTTTCCTCCTGCAAGCTCCCGCTTTCCATCCATCCATCCATCCGTCCATCCATCCATCCATCCGTCCATCCTTCCTTCCATCCATCCATCCATCCTTCCATCCATCTGTGGTATTGTAAACGTTCTAGTAGCTAGGTGGGCGGAGTTAGTGGGCTGGGGGAAGAGGAGGATCCAGGGGATGGGCTAGTCAGTTAGAGTAGGGACGGGGCCCTGAGAGCAGCTGTTGAATAAAGCTCTTAGATACATAAAGAAGTAGTCTGTCGTTATTACGAGGAAGACACGACAACTGGGGATGAGGGTGAGATGCACAGCTTGC
This sequence comes from Lissotriton vulgaris, assembly GCF_964263255.1. Taxonomy (NCBI): domain Eukaryota; kingdom Metazoa; phylum Chordata; class Amphibia; order Caudata; family Salamandridae; genus Lissotriton; species Lissotriton vulgaris. The sequence continues at coordinate 951,710,600 of NC_141698.1, forward strand.
TGTCCCTAAACCCGCAAATGACATTCGGTCCCGTTCTTAGAAATTGGGAAGGAAGTCGCTGCTGCGACGCAAGTGCCCCAAGAAGAATTGCCGCCCAGAGAAGAAAGGCCAGCAGTTCGTATCTGTTCCGTGATCGGGAGATCGCGTAGAGCCCCCAGCGAAGAAGCGCAGTTGAGCATTGGTGAAGTTTTGAATTTGGCGCCAGTCCGCGCCTGAAGCTGTGAGAAGCTAAGAGGCCCCGGCATGGTGTGAGGCCTACTGACAAGCTCTGAAGTCACCCAGTACCACTGTGCCACGAAATTGTAAGAAGTGTGAGATCAGGATGAATGCGTGGAAAAGTACTGAACAGATGAGATAGCCCACCACGAGAGAACCTCACCCCAAAAGCGTGCGAAGTGGCATGCGCGCAAAAAGCCAAAGTTTGAATTGCGGCCCAAGCGTACCTGGTGAAGCGGAGTGGCCGGCGAGAGACAAGCAGACGATTGGAGAGATCGTTGTGCTAGCAGTGTGGTGGCGACCGGTGAGTTCCTGTTGCAACGCATCGTGCGAGTGAAGAGTGCATGTCGTCGGACATCGCAGAGTGAAAACTGTCAGTCAAGCGGCCATTTTGAAGTCAGGCAAGACGGGAAGGACCTCCCTGGTCAATAGTGAAGCGGCCATCTTGGAGTCAGGCATCAGTGCGCGCCATTCAGTTAAAGAAATTCGAGCACAGTAATGATCGAATAACGGACTGTACCAAGAGCGCATCACCCCGAGAGGCAAGACAAAGAAGGACACGAGTGTTCGTAGTGTTGCACAGAATTGCAGACATAAAGTGTCATGAGTACAGTGTACCGACGAGTCACATGAATGAGGTGACCCTGTTGCATGAATACAAGCCCGAGACATTCCAAGCCACACGGTAATGAACTGATGAAAACATGAATAACATGAGATGATTGCTCAGCGTGAATAAGGGCATCACTTGAAACTGTGAACAGTGAATCACACGACTGCCCAGAGGCAGCGACAGAGTTCTTGAACAAGCACAAGACAATCCAAATGACCACACGTGGTCAAGAGAGATAGTGTTACAGGAAACACGAACATTAGATAAATCATTCCTCATGTCAACGCACAACTCACCACAAAGAGAAGCCAAGCCAATCCTGGTGGGCATGAACTACCTGAGGCCCCCAGAGCCATTGACTCTGATAGCTGGTGGGAGCATGGGTCCACGGTGGCAGGAGTGGGTTGAAGAAGAAGCAGCTCTCTGAATATTTGGAAAGGGGACTACATCTGCATCCCTCGCAGTCAGGATTTAGAGCGCACCACTCGGCTGAATCGGCCCTCCTTTTTTCCACCGAGCTATTAAGGAGTAGAGTTGACGAGGGGAAGACAGCCGCGCTCCTCTTACTAGATCTGAGCGTGGCATTTGACACTGTCTCCCATCCCCTGCTGCTTTCTCGTCTTAGCGAGGCTGGCATTGAGGGTCTGGCTTACGAGTGGATGCGTACATTCTTGGTGAATAGGCAATTCCACGTTTACTGTCCACCTTTTAAATCCAAGGTGCGTTCGCTCAGACATGGGGTTCCTCAGGGCTCAATTTTGAGCCTGACTTTGTTTAACCTTTATATGGCGCCCCTGGCCAAGCTGGTTGCGGGGTACGGGGTTGAGATAGTGTCATATGCTGATGACACCCAGCTGTTAATGACACTGTCTCAGCCTCCGGAAGAGGCCTCAGCCAACTTTACAGCCTGTCTGAGTGGACTAGCGGGATGGATGAATACAAATTGTTTACGCCTCAACGCTAATAAAACTGAACTTCTGGTGTTGGGGAAATCTCCATCCATATGGTCGTCGGCATGGTGGCCTAAAGAACTTGGCACCGTTCCTAAACCATTGGAACAGGTTAAGAATTTAAGGGTTAAACTGGACGAGACTCTATCCTTTGAACATCACACCAGAGGGATAGCAGGTAAATGCTATGGGATCCTTAAGACCCTATGCAACACCCTGGACTAGCTCCCTGCTAATAGCAGGAAAACCTTAGTTCATACTCTGGTGACGCCCCATCTCGACTACAGTAACGCTCTATACTTAGGCCTGAGTAGGAAAGGCCTTCATAGGCTTCAATGTGTTCAAAATGCAGCAGCTAGATTGGCTTTTAACCTCTCTAGAAGATCTTCAGGGAAACAAGCCTTAGTGCGACTCCACTGGCTCCCCATAAGGAAGTGCATCATATTTAAAAGCATGTGCATGACCCATCGCATTGCTTATGAGAGAGGTCCTGTCTATCTTCAAAAATTACTTACTAAGTACTACCCTAATCGTTATCTACGATCTCAGGGCCGTATGCTCTTTCAGGTGCCCAGAATCCAGCGGGCACGGATGGGTGGCCGGTCATTCAAATATTTGGCCAGCAAACAGTGGAATGACATCCCCATTGAGCTCCGGATGGAGCCATCTGAAGGAAACTTTAGGCGGAAATTGAAAACGTACCTTTTTCCTAAACTCTGAGATCCTTTCGCCCTTTCCTTCAGTGGCCATTTCTCTGGGGTTCTGTTCTAGTAATTAGTTTTAAAGCACGGGGACACACTGTTGCCCAGTGTAACCAGGCGCTCTACAAAAGGTGTTATTATTATTATTATTATTATTAAGACTTCAAGGACTACATCAAAGGGTCCAAGGTGACAGTGGATGAAGATCAGTTGATTGCCTTTCGTAATTTAGTTGGAAAAGACTTTAGCAAAGTGATAAAAGAACTACCCCCGGCTGAAACCGGGACGTATGCCAAGGTTCGTGAGGCCCTAAACAAAAAGTTCCTGCACAAGCGTAATGTTGATTACGAGAGATATATGTTTCACCAGGCTCATCTGGACCCAGAAGAGCTGATGAGCACGTACATAACACAACTTCATCGGTCATCCCGAGACTGCGACTTTGATTTCCACTGAAGATGCCATACGGCTTCGAATCATTGACGGGTGTCAGTCTGAAGCACTTAGACGGAAGCTACTAAAGAAAAGTCACAATCTTGACGAAATCAAAGAGATGACAAGAGTGCACAATCAGGCCGAGGCACACGCCAAGAAAATGGAGTCAGGGCATGTAGGAAAAAGAGAACTGGCCAACCGGGTTCAGAATGTCCGATCACGCCGGCGTTCCAGCGAAAGGCCCAGAAGAACCAGGCCATCCTCGCGGCGCCAACCAGCCAGATGCTGGCGTCATGAAATCAGTTGGCATGATCAAAGGGTGGATCGAGCCAAGAAATGCTATAGATGTGGCTATGACTTTCCACATACAGACGCCTGCCCGGCGATGGGCCAGCAGTGTCGGAAGTGTGGGGGCTAGAATCATTTTGAAGCTATATGTGGAGATCACTGACGTGAACAGGAAGGTGACACCGCACGAACGTCCCGGCCGGGCGCTCGGCGTCATCATGCGCGAGCAGTTCATGATCGCACCAAATCCTTGTCCGGATCATCAAACTCCAGCAGGGAGTCGAGACAATCTCAGTGGACCCGCAGACCGTCGTCATGAGAGTCCAGGTCAGGATCCAGAGAACCTGAACACACGGATGAATACGTGAGCATGGTGACCGACCGAGATCAGTTGAAGAAGTATCCCCGCCTTGACATCTGGGTAGGGAGTCACGCCGCCATATTTGTGTTAGATAGCGGAGCGTCATTAAACTATATATCAGTGAATGAATACAAAAATATGAAAGCATCACTGCAGTTAAGCCCCGCTTACGTCCGGGTGTACACTTGGATGGCCAAAGAGCCGCTTACCTGTCTTGGAAAGTTTTCCACAACACTTCAATACAAAGCAATGTCAATACCAGCTGTCATTCATGTTATCGAGGGTCCAGAGGCGGACTGTCTCCTCAGCCTGCCTACTGCCAAACGCCTTCGGCTGGTAGAAATTCTGTATAGAGGTGGTGATGACCCAGGCATAGTGCACCAATTCCCAAAGCTATTCTCGGGTCTGGGAAGGATGAACCAGTTTCAGATTAAACTTTGCATAGATGAACAAATCCGCCCTGTGGCTCAACAACCCCGAAGGGTGCCCGGGCATCTACAACAAGCTGTCGAAAAGGACATACAAGAACTATTGAAAGATGACATTATTGAGCGAGCATGTGGTCCTGTCCCCTGGGTGTCACCAGTTCTTATCGTCCCCAGGAAAGGGACGCCCACAAGAATACACCTGTGTGTGGATATGAGAGCGCCCGGCATGGCCCTTGGCGAGGAGCCCCGTCTGAGTGACATGAGATGGACACTAAATAATGCTAAAGTGTTTTCCAGACTTGACCTCAACCGTGGGTATTCTCAGCTAACACTACATGACAAGTCGCGATACATCACAACTTTTATCACACACATGGGACTATTCCGTTACAAACGATTGAGTGAAGACATCCCTAAAGCAGCAGAAATACTGCAGGAAGCAATTGGCAAAGTCATTCAGCATATACCCAATTCTGTGAACCACAATGATAGCATACTAGTATATGGGTCCAGCACACAAGAACATGACAAGGCACTGGATAGAGTATGCCACGCTCTGGTGGAAGCTAACCTAACGCTAAACAAAGAGAAATGTGAGTTTCATTGTTCCACCCTCAAGTTCTCTGGGCACATTCTGTCGGAGGCTTCAGCAAAGGGTGCCAGTGACAAGGTGGTTATGGCCGATGACCTTTATGCAACTACCCTTCAACCCCGGGAGTCAGCCGACATTGGTGATCATGTGCCACGCTCTCTGCTTTCATCTCCTGCCACTGATTTAGCAGCAGCGGTAGAATGCTATCATCGTGTGGCAGATCAAGTCAAGTCACCGGCAGTTCCCCTGGAGGATGTTCGGAAAGCCACCAGAGATGGTGCTGTTTTCAAAAAAATCATATACTGTCTACGAAACAACCGGTGGAGAGACGTTAACAAAGAAGGGGAGAATGATCCACAACTTCGGCAGGAACTGCAAGTGTTCCAAAACATTCGGAGGGAATTGTCTGTCACTCCTGATGGGCTTCTGTTAAGGAACCAAAGGGGTGACAGTAAATTATCCCAGGGAATCATCAATTTACCGCACACCAGTCAATTACATCAGAGAATCATCAATTTACCGCACACCAGTCATCTTGTTGTGGGGGCCACCAAGAGAACTGTGAGAGAATGGGCCTGGTTTCCCTCACTCGATCACATGGTTGAACTAGCGCTGCAGGATTGCCATCAATGCAAAGTAGTCAACGCTGGAGGTCCACACCAGCCTCTGCCAAAGACTGGACTACCTCAAGAGGTGTGGCAAGAACTAGTCATAGACTTTCATGGCCCGTTACCTTCGGGCCAGTATGTCCTCGTGGTGATGGACGAACTTTCCAGATTCCTAGTTGCTCAGCTTGTCTCCTCCCAGAGTATGCTCAAAATTATAGCGATGCTTGACGAAGTCTTTGATGCATGGGGTGCTCCCAAAGGGCAGAAAACACTAGTTCAGAGTTCGAGGATTTTACAAAGCAGCTCAACATTCCCCATCAAAAGATCACCTCGCTGTGGCCACCAGGTAATGGCACTATTGATCGGTTCATGGCTATCCTTCGGAAAACGTTTCAACAAACCGCTCTGAACTGGCAGGACTTTCAGGCGACCCTTGATGACATAGTGAGAGTCTACCAAAACAATCCCCATGTCATCACGGGCAAGTGCCCAGCAACATTGATGTTGAGTCGACCCCTCCCGGCAAGAATGTCTACAAGGGAAGGTGCACTGAGGCATTTGTCAACGACTGGCTGTGTTTCCGAAGTCAGCACTGCCCAGAAGGCCAAGACTAAAGAAATGAAATTGCGTGTCGATTTCCGCCGGAAGATGAGACACTCCTCCCAGCCGGCAGGGGACACTGTGGTGATAAAGCAAGAGCAACAACCAGAAACAGATTATCCTGTTGTGATAAAGCAAGAACAATCAGCGGAGGCAGACTGTAGATTTTGGGACGATCCTTTGACTACCACATGTCAGAAGGGCGCCCTAGTGACCACAGCACCTGCTGGTCAGAGAATCCCCAACAGCATGTTGCATGCACTTGAGTGTGCCCCAGTCCTGAGAGACGCCCTCGCTACAACAGTTGAGCCATCAAATGGTGAATGCAGTGAGAGTTCTGTTCTGAACATTAACCCTATTCATACGGACACCCAGGCTGAGAATGAGATTGCCGATGGAGGAGGCTCCCAACGGCCCCAACGAGCTGTTCATCGGCCAAAATGACTAATAGAGGAACTGTGAATTAACTTGTTATTCCGTTTTGTCAAGAAAGGGGGAGATGTGGTATTGTAAACGTTCTAGTAGCTGGGTGGGCAGAGTTAGTGGGCTGGGGGAAGAGGAGGATCCAGGGGATGAGCTAATCAGTTAGAGTAGGGACGGGGACCTGAGAGCACCTGTTGAATAAAGCTCTTAGATACATAAAGAAGTAGTCTGTCATTATTACGAGGAATACACAACACCATCCATCCATCCATCCATCCATCCATCCTTCCATCCTTCCATCCATCCATCCCTCCATCCATCCATCCATCCACCCTTCCATCCATCCATCCATCCCTTCACTGTCTCTTCACTCCCTCTCTCTTCTCCGACTGTGGTCGCCTTCTCTCTACCTTCCCATCACTCTCTCTCTTGATTCCTCCTTGAGTCTCCTGCAATTAGCCTCAGGGAGCTGGGGAAAGTGACAGAGGCGCCAAGAAGAGCGCTGGACTTTCAAAGCGGCCCCAAAGGCTCCAACCCTCGGGGATGAGTTGGGTAGAATGTAAGGCCTGTCCGGCCCTGCCGGCCATGGCCATTGCTTCCTATTAAAATGTGCGAGGCTTAACAGCTGCTAAATGAAACACATGTTGAATGATCCTCTATATATTAAAAAATATTACAAGACACGAAATGTCAGAAAGAAAAGAAAGATGTCCATACGTATGTCAAAAGAAGAAGACTACATCTTTTGCCTTATGCCAAATGTGCTGTGCGCTGTAAGTCGACCTTAAAGACCTCCACTGGCTACCCGTCAATAAGAGAATCACTTTCCGACTGCTAACCCACGCACACAAATCACTCTACGACATCGGACCAGAATGCCTCAACTCTCGACTGTCCTTCTACACCCCCTCCCGCCAACTTCGCTCTTCCAGCCAAGCCTACGCCACTGTACCTCGCATCAACAAGACCACCATGGGAGGCAGATCCTTCTCATACCTGGCTGCCAAAACATGGAACTCACTCCCCGCTTACCTTCGCCTCACCCAGAATCACCTAGCGTTCAGAAAGCAGCTTAAAACGTGGATATTTGACAAATAATCCTCCTCCCCTTCCTAAGCGCCTTGAAACCCTCTGGGTATGTAGTGCGCTATATAAATGTTTTGACTTGACTTGACTTGACCAATGCATCAATAAACAGGTTTATTACTTATGACCTTTGACACTTTAAGTTCTCTTTGCTTTGATAACAAAGAGTGTACTCCTGCGCTTAACAGTAGTAAATATCTGAACTTTTCAAGGGTGGGGTCAGGCGAACTGTCTGCAAAAGGTTTGTGAACACCCGTAAGGTCGAGTTTGCACGTCTGTGGCTCTTTACTATGTTTTCTCATCCTCGAATTCCCACCACACTTGGGGGCATTTTGTTTTAGCTCATGTATCCGTGCAAAGTCGCAAAAGTTCTTACTGTGTGTTTTAGAAGGGACCGCTGCTCTCCTAAAAGTTTGTCTTCACTTAGCAGCAAAAATACAGTTGAGAATTAGGCCATATGTGATTAGAGTATTCTACCGGAAAAGAAAAGTAATGTTGGAAAAATGACTTCTTTCTTCGGTTTTATATTTTATATTGTATATTTAATGTGTAGTTACTTATGTCTGGGTGTGTTCTGGTGGTGTTGGGTGGGGGGGAAGAAAGGGTCGATGATCTGGTATGAAACTGGAGCTACAAAGCTTCCAATAGCATGTTCTATGAACACCTGTCCCGTCTGTTTTTTTCCCGAGATTCCGTTCGATGACTTACGACCTGCTTAGCAATTTATTGAAATTGTGTATTTGGCAATTGAACTGGATGATGGGCTTCGCCTGTGGGTCATTTCGTCAGCCGTGGGGCCACCTTCCGGGACAATTGAGATAAATTCATTCCATCAGGAGACATGTTGCTGCACATCCCTGTTTGGTGACATTGATTAATCTGTGCTTGTGGATGGTTACTTTCTTGTCAGTGTGTTTATCGGTGCATGGCATGCAACTTGGAAATGGAAGCGTGACAGGATTATGTCAAAAGAATTTAAATTGGGCTTAGGCATCTCAAGATCCTCCTGGCACAGCTGTCACGAAGATAGAGGCAACTGAAATGTCATGCTGAAATCGAGGTTAATAGTTTCCTAAATAGACAGCTTGAATTTGTTTTCAGAACTTTCCAAGTGGATTCTTTCTTTTTTTTTTTCAATTATTTCTTTATTTAGATGGATTTTTTCTTTTTTGCAACTCAGGTGGTCCAGGCGAATCCATTAGCAATAAGAGCATTTGCGCTGTAGATGTAATGTGTGAACGAGAGACATTTAATAATAGTCTGCTGCAACATGTATTAAGTGATTTAATTTCAGAGCTAGCTATCTTTTTTCATTAGTTTTATTCGCTAGACTTTGTTCGTATTTGGTTGAACGTGATTATGTGGTATAATTGCTTTAGTGGCACATCTTTGTTTTAATTGTTTTTATGGTTGCTCATCTGCGTCCCTGTTGGATATTTTTTTAAAGCAACTGCTATGCTGTAAAACTCGGACGCACCCTATTCAATGTCAGACATACTAATTACTAAGGCAATCAAATTAATAATATAATTAGATTTACTAAATATTTATAATATGATTTTCAGTGTTGGTGGTTCTTGTCAGTGGCTGATTGCACACTTGCACGGCACATTGTCAATGCAATTGCACCATCGAGTAAGGAAGTGACAGTAAACCTCTTTACAATGAAACTTAAAGGGGCCTTCCAGTGAATGATGTCACAATGCATCTGAAACCCTAGCTGACAAAATCAAACTAACGAAAACTCTGAGGGTCACATGTACAACACTTTTTTGCGGTCAGTTCGGACAGTGGACTACAAAAAACTATTCACAATAAAGAAAAGGCAAATTGCGATTCGGTAAAGTGAATGAATGTGATAAAGTGATAATGAATCGCAATTTATCAGCCAGATTAATCATTGAAAATTGCGCTCGCAAAGGGCCAGATTCTGAGAATCTGGCCCTTTGCGAGCGCAATTTTTGCATTTGGGATTCATCATCTCAAATGCAAAAATCGCTAATAGCAAAATCGCTAAATTGCGAGGAATTGCATTTAAGGAATCTCTATTTGAGATTCCTTAAATGCAATTCATTAACCATTTTTTATTTGCGAATTCGCAATTTTTGGCCACTATTTACCGCGAAGTCTGACTTCGTGGTAAATAGCGAAAACTTAAAAAAATGCACTTTAGTGCATTTTTCTAAGTTGTATGTTACACACACACACATGTCCTTTGGACATGTGTGTGCGCAACATCAGTCTACATTTTCATTTCAGGGGTGCTACAGGGTGTCCTTTGGACACCCCTGGCACCCTTGAAATCGCATCCTTATTAGCGATTATCAAATTGCTAATCGTAAATAAGGAATAACTCCCCATTCATTCCTATGGGCCTTAGGCCCACAGGAATGAATGGGGAGTTATTCCTTATTTGCGATTATCAATTTGCTAATCGCAAAAAAGGAAGCTGTAGGAATCGCAATTTATTTTGCGATTCCTACATGAATCCCCCTTTGCAAGTCCTTAATAGAGATTCCTTAATAATCGCTATTAAGGACTCGCAAAACGGGACAATGATGAATCTGGCTGTATGTTTGCTGCCAAATACTGATTTGGAATTTGGAAGGGGCATACTTCTCAAATACCAAATAAAAATGGCCTGCATTAATGTTTTGGGACCAAATTCCGGTCACTAAATAGTAATACTCGACCCTCAATCTAAACTGATGGTAACCCTTTCGCAAAGGTAAAGGGGTCACTTGGGACCCTTCCTCTTTGAGAATGTTAAAAAAATATTTGTTAAGAGAAAGCAGTGGCCACTGCCTGGTCTTAAAAATTGAAACTGCAAAGTAAATTTTTTTCTTTTCAAATGCATCTTGTTTTTCTTTGAAGGAAAACCGCTGAATTTAAGAAAAAACGTGCTTTATTCTCTCCGAATAAAATCGGTATTTCTGATGTTTGTACATCTGGCCGGTGATGCCTATTATTTCAGATGGTTAGAGATGCAGGTTTATTCAAAGATAATTTTTTTCGTTTACACTGGATGGCCTTCTTAAAAGTTATGAAACAATACCATAAGAGTAATGTACACACAGATAATAAATAAAGAACTTTGGGCCACATGTATGTACCATTTTTAAGTAGCAAATGGCATGATTCGCAGAATCGGGCCATTTGTGATTGGAAAAAAAGCTTTTCCTATGTACCAAACCCTATTTGCGAATCGGTAACCTATTGCCAAGTCGCAAATAGGGTTTGCGATTTGGTGTTAGGTAGGGGTGTGTTTAAGTGTCGTAATTGGCCCGTTCGTATTAACGATTAGCTGAACCTACACGTTGTCCTCCTTAACTTGGCTATATATGACAAACGCCATTTTGAATGTTACAGCGGCCATCTTAGATCATGAGCGGCCTCGTGGCCGACGTGCCCTTTAGTCCGTTGTCCGTTCCACTGACCACGCTTATCTGCCCAGCAACAGGCTATTTTTAGTACTGGTCAAGCCGCACATGCGCAGTTCCCACTGACCCGTAAACCTTCAGGAATGTGCACCAAACTGACCAGCGGAGCTGTGCCCCCTCCAATGAGCTGGCGGTATTCCAAAACATGACCATATATGTCTCGAAAATGTGTCTTAACTTGTGCCGCCTATCTTTTATTGCCCCAAAACTGTATATAATATGAGGTAGCACCGATGTTCGGTGTGATACCTCTTGCATTACCGAAGGGTGCTGTTTGAGTGTACCACCACCCCATGGGGTTTTAATAAACTTGTTCTTTGCATTTTACAGTTTCCGTGCCAACAGTTCTTGAGTGTGAGTGGGTTATCTCCGGAGCGTGTAGGCCTTGGGAACCCCTAAATACTTCAATTGGCGACCACGAAGGGACTCATCGGCGACTCGGATGCCCGAAGGAGAGGTCGTGACGAAGGCTTGGAAACCCGCCATGGGCGCGCGCTGCCACGAGTGACCCGAGTCTTGGCTGCCACGGTGTTTTTTCCTTTCCTTCCGATCTGACCTTCCAGGTGGCGCCGGTCTCCGACTGAGTCTTTGAAGTGTCTGTATCGCTGCGAAAGTGCCGTTTGGCTGATTTGGCTACAAGACCTTGGCAGTTGGAATCTGGACAGTTGGGAATTTGGTAAGCTTTGTGTTCGGTAAGGTAGTCTTCGGACGCTTACTGAAGTTCTGCGATTTGTGTTCGGTAAGGTAGTCTTCGGACGCTTACTGAAAATCTGTGCTTTGTGATCGGTGAGGTAGTCTTCGGACGCTTGCCGAGTTCTAGGAACTTTGATTTGAGTTAGCTAACATTGTGAATTTGTGATCTTTGAACTTATATGTGTAGTGCACTTCACATAGGCAGGCATGTAGAGATGTTTCTCTAACTTTGTTTTTTTCCTTTGAACGGCACGATCGTGTGGAGAACTGTAAGTGCCATTTTGTCCGTGTCACGCTTTCGTGATACTTTTTGAACATGCCTGTTTTCAGCACACTCCGGGGAATGTGTTGTTTTGGAGAAGGTACCTCGATTAGGTTAGCGGAATCACAGCCGGCTCCCCCAGAGGGAACACCAAATAGGGACATGTATATCAAATTCGGCCTTCCACCTATTATGTACAGTAAATTATGGCATAAGTACACCAAGGCCGATCCTGAATTGCAATGGCCCCTACACGGGTCGTACGATTTGAGTAAAATCCAATTTGTAGAGCAGTGTATGTTTCAACGCAGGTCTAGACAAAACATGTTTGATTGCGTGCGAATGTGGGAGAAAGCGGCGCGTGAGCGAATGAAGCGTGAGGTTGCCTTGGCGGACAAAGAGCAGCGCAAGGCTGCTCGGGATAAGGCTTTACAGCTTGAGGAAAAGGAGGCTCAGGAGAAGAAAGAAAGGGAGGAACGGGAACGTAATTTGCAAACGACTGGTCAGTTTCCTATTCGCCGACCACTTTATCCTGTCCTTAATAATGAAATTGATGATTTTTCTTTGTTAGATCGGTCACCGCCTCCGTACGTTTCACCGACGGCTCCGGCTGCGGATTCCGAGGATGATGGACAGGATCGGTCGAGCCAGAAAGGGGTATCGGCTCTCAGGTTTACTGCGGATAGGTCCGCTCATTTACGCAGTTGGGCTCGTAAAGTGAATAAGCATTGTGTTACTCAGGAGCAGTTGTTAACAGAGAAGAAAGGGTGGTCGGATCTTGAATTAATGTATTTTCTGTCCAGCCTGGCGGATGAAGTTGTAAACGCATATCGTGAACTTTCTGATACGTTAGAGCCTAAAGTTTTGTCAGTGTATCGTGAGAATTTAGCTAAAGGTGATTTTGATCTTACAGATGTTGACGACCTGTTCAAGCAATTGATCAAGCTGCGGGATGAGACAACCCAATTGCGACAGGAACGAAAACGGAGGCAAAAGGAGTCCGAGCCGGGAAATAACGGGGAGGCTAAGGAGTGTTCTCTTCGTGGTTCAGATAAGAATTCTGCGTTGCATGTTATGCCTATGCGTGAAGCCGCGCCTTTGTATGTTCCACCAAAAGGGGAAGGTACGGATGATGATAAATTGTCGAAGGACGCGAAAGGGTACTTTGTGTATAATTGGGTTTACACTCCATGGAATAGAGCAGATGTCATGGCATTGAAAAATTCTTTACCTGATCTCCGAAAAAATCCAGCGGCATTTTATGAGGGGGTGGAGGGGGCTATATCGTCTTGTGTGATGACTCTTGTAGATATAGATTTGTTTTTTGGGTTGATATTACCACCTGATATGTGGCGGCAGATTCGTAAAAATAATGATGAGACAATATTGGGAGGGACATGGAAAGAAATAAATGCTGCAGATTTAGACAGGGAACCAGCATGCAAGCCTTGTCAGCTAATCCTAGAACTCCCGGCAGCTATTTTGCGTAAATTAAAAACGCTTGTTCCCGCCAAAAAGATTGATTGGACTATGTTAACGTCGTGCAAGCAGAAACCCGATGAAACGGTTTCCGATTTCTTTACGCGCTTCGAGGAGGCCTTTCATGATTACAGTGGTCAATCTTTAACAGATGATACGGGTCGGCATTTGTTTGTAGATAAGTATGTGGCTAATCTCCTACCAGAGATTGCTAAGCGATTGAAGTCGAGTGAAAGTTCCTGGGCCACGGCGACCCCTGCGTCCTTGTTAACTATACCTCAATATTATGAGCGGCAGGAAGTGGAGGCTAAAGAAAGTGTAGAGAAAAAGACGAAGGAATTGAAAACGAAGGTGATGTTGGCGCAGGTCCGGGGAACACAGAGTAGAGGGAATGATAGAGGTAGACGAGGTGGAGGAAACGCATCGTATGGTCGTACGGACATTGCGGAGGATCAGTGTGCTTATTGTAAGGAGTTTGGGCATTGGGCCGAAGATTGTCCGGTACTTCGTGAACAGCGTAGTCAGCGTGGTCGAGGTAGTGGAAGGTCAAGAGGAGGTTATACTGGAACGAGAGGTGGCGGAGGTGATCGTAGACAGGTTGAGGAGAGGGGCCGTGGCCAGGACGAACGAAATACGTTTGATAGACGGAATCAATATCAGATTTCGGAAGGAGAGAATGTGGAACATCAGGATTATGTGCATGCATAGGACTGCGTAGGATGGGGTAAGGAATCAGTTGAAGTGCCAGTAGATCAGCAAGGTCCATATGTAACAGCGGGTATTTTGGGTTCTACTGATCAATTTCTAGTCGACACAGGAGCTACTCGTAGCGCTCTGTCGAAAAACTTGGTTCCGAGGGCTCCCCTGTCTGGCGAAATGATTACGTGTGTAGGGTTTGATGGCACACCCTCCCCCAGCCCATTGTCCAAGCCCCTTGCACTATGCATTGACAAATACTTTAGTTTTGGCCAATTTTTGTTATCACCCCATACCCCAGACAATATCCTGGGCATTGATTTGCTTAAATATTTTCGAGCAACAATACGCTGCGCTCCAGAGGGAGTGCTGGTTATTCTGAACGACAATTACCCTGACCCTGATGATTGCCCTGACCCTGATAGATTTTATGCCATTTTAGACATCCCCGCTTTGGCTTCCCTGCCGCACACGTTGTGGGTGACCTCAGATACGGATGTGGGAGAGATGCGCATTCCACCAATACGCATTACTGTTAAGGAGGGGGCCCCTCTGCCACGAGTGCCACAGTATAAGATTTCGAAAGAAGGTGAAATTGCACTGACACATATTGTTCAGGACTTGATTTCTGCAGGGGTGGTGGAGGAGGTCCCTTATAATGTTTGTAACAGCCCTATTCTACCGATTCTTAAGAGAGACTCAGATGGCAAAATCTACCGATTTATTATTGATTTGCGTGAGATAAATAAAATTGTCATTCCCCAATACCCGGTGGTGTCTGATATCACGACTTTGCTCACTTTGGTTCCACCGACGGCCACCACCTTTAGCGTTATTGACTTAAAGAATGCGTTCTTTTCCATCCCTGTGCACCCAGATAGCAGATATCTGTTTGGTTTTACGCTCAATAATAAATCGTATAGATTTTGTCGTGTTCCCCAAGGATATACCGAAAGCCCTAGCATCTACAGCCAGGCTTTGAAACGACAACTAGATTCCTTTAAATTGCAGTCTGGCGTTGCGCTCATCCAGTATGTGGATGACCTTTTGCTTGCCGCCGACTCCTATGCACAATGTGAACAGAGTACGCTTGCATTGCTTTCCTTTTTGGCGCAACACAATCACAAAGTTTCCAAGAAAAAGCTTCAATATTGTAGACCCCAGGTGACCTACCTCGGTCATCTGTTGTCTAAGGAGGGGCGTGCATTAACATCTGATCGAATTCAAGCAATTTTAGACACACCAGTCCCCCGCACGCAGAGAGATGTGCGTGCCTTCATAGGGTTGACATCCTTTTGTAGACAATGGATCATGGGTTTTTCACATATCATAAAACCTTTGCTAGCATTACTGTCCAAAGCTACACCGATGCCTCTTGAGTGGACAGATGAATGCCAGAAAGCTTTTGAACAGTTGAGGCAGGCCCTTTGTTCCGCACCCGTGTTAGGAACACCAGACTACACAAAACTTTTCACATTGTACGTACACGAGAATGATGGGTGTGCATTGTCAGTGTTAGTGCAGTTACACGGGGATAAGCAGAGACCATGTGCATACTTCTCTGCCATTTTGGATCCTGTAGCACGAGGGCTGCCTGGGTGTTTTCGAGCAGTAGCGGCAACAGCAGTAGCCATACGACAGAGTGAGGGCATAGTGTTATCACACAAATTGTTGGTGCTAGTCCCCCATGCGGTAGATGCCCTGTTAAACCAAACAAAGACCCAATACCTCACGAGTGCACGACTTACAGGATACGAGCTGACACTCTTAGCGCCACACATAACATTGAAAAGATGCGCTACTTTGAACCCTGCCACCTTATTGCCCTATCCGGCCGAGGAGGGTCAGGAAGAAAAACATCACGACTGTGTTTTCCTGACTGAGGAACAGACAAAGGGTCGTGTTGACTTACAGGATGTGCCACTTCCTGATGTGAACGGGGAACTGTGGGTTGATGGATCGTGTTTAAGGCTGTCAGATGGTACGACTTCCGCAGCATATGCGATCACGACTCTTAAGACGGTGGTAGAAACAGCTAGAATACCACAAAAATCGGCTCAGGCAGCAGAGCTGATAGCTTTAACAAGAGCCTGCGAATTGAGTGCCGGATTATGTGTGAACATATACACGGACAGCCGGTATGCCTTTGGAGTGGCCCATGACTTCGGGCTTCTTTGGAGGGAACGTGGGTTCCTGACATCACACGGGGAGCACATTATGCATGGAGAACTAGTGCGTGATCTCCTAAATGCGTTGCTTAGTCCTAAAAAAGTAGCGATAGTGAAGTGCAGTGCCCATAAGAAGATTACGGATAAAGTGGGTCAAGGAAATGCCTTTGCAGACAGCATAGCAAGGCAAACGGCTATGTCCCGAACTAGCTCCCCCATGTACGTGGTACAATCACAGGCCGAGCGATGGAGTGATGCTAGAGCAGAGATACGGGATATTCAAAAATCAGCTACAGAATCTGAGCTTGCGGCTTGGGCAGCAGATGGGGTACTAGATGACGAGGGTTGTTGGAGAAGCAAAGACATGGAGAAGTGGAAATTGCCTGCGGCTTACTTACAGGCGATGGTCCAGATGACACATGGACTGGCCCATGTCGGGGCTCTTGCAATCACTCGGCTTTTAACACGAGTTTGGGAACATCCCGAGATTGCGAATACTGCAAAGAGAGTAGTGCAGACCTGCCTGGTATGCTTGCAACACAATCCTGGGAAGGGGACCTATACTCCGAAAGGAGGGTTCGTTCCACCTTCTGCACCGTTTGAAGTGCTTCAAATGGATTACATCCAACTCGAGCGCTGCAATAACCTGAAGTACGTCCTAGTGGTGGTGTGTGCTTTTAGCAAATGGGTTGAGGCCTACCCCACGAAAGACAATACGGCTTTGACAACAGCCAAGGTGTTGCTTAAGGAATTCTTTCCTCGCTTTGGAGTTTGCAGATTTTTGTGGAGCGATAATGGGCCCCATTTTGTTGGAAAGATTGTGGAATATGTACTGAAGGGGTTAGGGATTCAGCAAAAGTTCCACGCTGTATTCCACCCTCAGTCAGCAGGTTTGGTCGAGCGGTACAATGCCACCTTGAAGCTTAAGCTGGCCAAAATCGTGGCGTCTACATCGTTGAAGTGGCCAGATGCATTGCCGCTAGCACTACTATCTCTCAGATCAGTACCCCACTCACGAACTGGCCTTACACCCTATGAGGTGGTGTTTGGCCGCCCTATGAATATCTGGGGGTTGCCCAAGCCGCGATTAATACATGATGTGCCTTGTGTTATGATGAATGATTATTTGGCACGATTAACAAATGATTTGCTCTCTATTCACCAACAGGTTCGAGAAGCGCTCCCTGACAACTCTACTGGAGAGGGCCACGATCTTCGTCCTGGGGACCATGTGATGATCCGCTCGTTTGAGAGAGCAAGCAGTTCGGAACCCAGGTGGAAGGGCCCCGAGCAGGTCCTCCTGGCGACCCGCACCGCAGTACGAGTGACCAACAGGAAGCGGTGGGTGCATTCGACACATTGTCGCCGAGTCTCTCCGGATCTGGTGACTCCTGCTGTGCTGACTGATTATAAGGAGATCTTGGAGAAAGAAAAGAGCCCAGCTGTGACGTCGGCCGAAGTGGAGGGAGCCTTCCCGGACCAATCTGCTACTGGAAGAGAGCGCTACAATCTACGACCGCGATAAGAAGATTTTTTGTTCCTTTTTAAGACTGGTTGGTTACCGCTCCAGGTTTGTGAAACGGAAACCGGGAATTCCAAGGGGGGGGGGATCAGTTCTGCCAGAGTAGAGACACCCGTCTTGGCCCGGAGAAGAAAACAACGGCTACCTCGGAGTTCAGCACCGCATTTTTCTTTTTTTAGGTATACACTCACGTGTATCTGAGACAATTTGTGAAAAACATTGTGAACAATTTGTGCCACTTGAGACTTTGCACAAACTTTCTTGAACCATGGCACCAACGGCATCTCGTGATAAGAAAATATTGGGTGCCTTTCTCTTTGTCTTGACCATTGTGGTGATTGCTGTTATAGCCTGGGTAGTCGAACTTGTGGTGCCTGTACGTGAACATTTGCTGCCGACTACCCCGGCACCGTCTGAACATTTTCATTTTACATTGCCTTTTCATGAAGAGCGCCATCGCCAAACGTATTTGAATAACAGTTTCATTCAGATTCTTCACCACACGCATAATATGACCAATACTTCTAATTGCTGGGTGTGTGGAATGTTGCCTGGGCACCAGAAGAGAGGGGGCACCCCACTTATTCCACTCCCGTTTTCGCACAATGGGTCATGCAATGCCTGGTACACCCTCCTCTTTACTCTGAGATGGCCAACCAAAGGGGGGGTGCTTTTCCGTTTGAATAAAGTATGTTCCCATGACAAGGATGGGTTTCCCCGGGTTGAGGGTACACGTTTCGAGTGGGAAGAATACAGGCCTGATAATGTATCTGCTCCACGCATATATAGCAATCAGCGAAATGTGAACGTATCTAGTGCTCATGTCATAAATGTCATTGCTACAAAAGCCGATTTATGTATTAGAAATAAGGGCACGATAGCAGTAGGGAAAAGTGAATGTAACATTACTCTCACGTTTGATAGCCCGAATGGCATCTCATTTGTTGCATCTCGAAACACCTATTTTATCTGTGGAACGAAGGGGTATCATCAGCTTCCAGTGGGGTGGTTGGGTACGTGCTACGTATCGTTTGTGCTACCACCTGTATTCATTGCCCCTCCGATGTACCACAATGATTACACATTGTACCACGATTTCGTTTTGAACAGGGTTAAACGAACTGTTGCCCTAGAGGACATTGATCAAACGGACACTGCGTTACAACAGTATGTGGATTTCAATCTGGGACTATTCTCCTTTGTGGGGGCTGCACTGAACAGCCGGAAAATAAGACGACTGACACGCGTTGTCGAGGCTGTTGCGAATGACACTGCCATTGCCCTGGGGAATATTACCGAGGAACTACAGATTTCCAGAATTGTCACCCTCCAAAACAGGATGGTGTTGGACGTTGTTTTGGCTGATCGTGGGGGGGCATGCAGAATTATCGGAAGCAGCTGCTGTGTATACGTCCCGGACAATTCCCCATCTGTGTATGATGCTATTTCCAAACTGCATAAGATAGCGGCTGAGATACACCCAGACAATGGGACTTGGACACTTTCAGGATGGTTCTGGTCCATGATTGCGACGTGGGGTTGGAAACTGTTGACAATTCTCTGTATACTTGTGGGAGCAATGTTTTTTATCTGCTTGTGTATTCAATGTGGCCCTGCTTTATGTTCAATGTGTCTATCAGCCTGTTTACCATCGAGACGAGCTCTTGCCCACGACAAAATGATGCTACACAAAGAGGTGACACAAATTATGTTAATTGACATCGAGGACGAACATCCTGACTATGTTCATTATGAGGTAGATACAGCTAAACGCTAAAAGGGTCGTCTGTCGTAATTGGCCCGTTCGTATTAACGATTAGCTGAACCTACACGTTGTCCTCCTTAACTTGGCTATATATGACAAACGCCATTTTGAATGTTACAGCGGCCATCTTAGATCATGAGCGGCCTCGTGGCCGACGTGCCCTTTAGTCCGTTGTCCGTTCCACTGACCACGCTTATCTGCCCAGCAACAGGCTATTTTTAGTACTGGTCAAGCCGCACATGCGCAGTTCCCACTGACCCGTAAACCTTCAGGAATGTGCACCAAACTGACCAGCGGAGCTGTGCCCCCTCCAATGAGCTGGCGGTATTCCAAAACATGACCATATATGTCTCGAAAATGTGTCTTAACTTGTGCCGCCTATCTTTTATTGCCCCAAAACTGTATATAATATGAGGTAGCACCGATGTTCGGTGTGATACCTCTTGCATTACCGAAGGGTGCTGTTTGAGTGTACCACCACCCCATGGGGTTTTAATAAACTTGTTCTTTGCATTTTACAGTTTCCGTGCCAACAGTTCTTGAGTGTGAGTGGGTTATCTCCGGAGCGTGTAGGCCTTGGGAACCCCTAAATACTTCATAAGGCGTCCCTTCCTAACACCAAATTGCAGCGGTATGTAAGAATGTGTTGAGGCTGAAATGCGTCCAGATGACATTTGCAGTTTACCACCAGCTTTAAGTTGGTAGTAACCCTTAGTAAATGGGAAGGGGTCCCCAAGAGACCCCTTTCCCTTTGTGAATGACAGTACAAACATTTTTCAGTGCAGGCAATAGTCACAAGGACCACTGTCTGCTCTTGAATAATGAAAAGAAATCTTTTCATTTTATTTTTTTTAAACACAACCTGTTTTCCCTTAAAGAAAATGGGCTGCATTAAAATAATTTTTTTTTATTTAAAAGCAATCATGGACATCCTGGTCTGCTGATCCCAGCAGCGCACCATGCCCGTGATTTTAGTCATTCCTAATGGGTTACGAATAGCGACCTACCTCATTAATATTCATGAGGTAGGTCGATTTGCGACCCGCTAGGAATCGCTAAATGAAACTCATGTAGTTTCATACATTAGGAATAGCGATTACCTAATTGCGATTATCAGATAAATCACAATTAGCTAATAGCTATGCCTAATATTGATTCACATGGCCCTAACAGACCACACCTATTCTGAAACCTTCAGACAAAAAACCTAAGAGCTGAAAAGGCATTATTGCATGGATTGGCAAATTATGATATTTGAAGGACTCTGTGCAAACAGGTACTTGGCAATTTTTGGGTACGTGGCACACAACTGTGTTGTTCCTTTACAGACTCTTGCATAAACTTTAATACAGATTGCATCCTATTATGACTGAAAGCATACACTTTTCATCTTTTTCTAGCAAAGGGATCTTTGCATCTTTTTGCAATCCAATGTTGCCGTTCTTTCTATGTTGATAGCAGTTTCTATTGCAATTTTAATCATTACTTTGTGCAAATATCAAACTCCATAAAACTACTATTATGCTTATCACAACGAACTTTCTAGCTCACTTCTTCTGCATCTAAACTGTGTAAATAGCAGTTGTTATTTTCTTTCAATTGTATAGACTACTATGTTATCTTGTAAGTATGCTACCATAGTCCTCCCCATTAGCAAACTGGAATTATAAGCCATGGGAGAAAGAGGCAGGTACCTTGAGGCAGCGACGGCTCGTGGAGGGAGTTACGGTGGGGCAGGAGGGTGGGGAGGGGGAGGGGCAGGGTGGAGGTTGCTAAAAACCGGCATATGGATAATTGCAGGTAAGTAAACAATTTAATTAATAAAACGAATTTCGTAGTGCGCCTTGCATCGCAAAATGCAATGCAGTGCGATCCACCCTGCCCCTCCCCCTCCGCAACCTCCTGCCCCACCGTAACTCCCTCCACGAGCCGTCGCTGCCTTGAGGTAAGGTGTTACTGGGCAACCAAAATGTAAATGGTTTTATGTGCCGAATGACTGGATCATACTTTGCAGCCTGGATCAAGCAGAAAGGCTTTTCTAATACAGTTGTCTGAGGCACTTGTGCGATGATTAATCAAAATCACATTAGAAACAAGGAACACATTTGGGGGGTTAAAATAAGCAACATAAAACATGCACACCAAGTTAGCTAAAAAATAAAATATGTAATCAGTACAACACACAAACATTAGAAAAAGAACATTTAGGAATCAAAATTGTTGTATTTTTACTTCACAAGACACTAACCATGAAAAAGGATCAAAGGGGAACCTTTTATAGACCTGCTAGCATCCTATCCCCCAATTAACTAAGCACAAAACACAAGGAATACCAAGGGTCTCAAAAAACTCTAACTATTTTAACACTCATTAAGTAGTGTAAGAAGAGAAATATATATATGTGTATGTGCTACAAAGAGAGAAGGTATATAAACCCATCAGCCCACCCATTGGCGGAATCTCGTCATCTGGGTTCTTTTGTATAGATTGGTACCATCCAGATATCCCACTCGATGGTATTGTGGGTTTACTGGTATGGAGTCAACCAGTGAGAGAAAAACGATGTCACAGCTGGTGGGTCAAAAGTTGCAGTGCATAGAAAGTGTAATAACATAAAGTAAATAGTGATTTAAAATTGCCTGTTGTGATGCTTGTAAGAATTGTTTATTGGACTTTACCCCTGTTACACTGCTTAGTTATTTGGGGGATAGGATGCTAGCAGGTCTATAAAAGGTTCCCCTTTGACCCTTTTTCATGGTTATTGTCTTGTGTATTTAGAGCAGCTTAGGCTGCGGGTCTTCGTTTTCATTTCTTGTTTTAGTCAGCCCAAATAAGTTGGACTATTTTTGGACTCTTATTTCCTCTGTTGATTATTAGGAAGTTAGGATGGCTGATTTCGCGGGCCTGTCTTTCGATGATGATACTTTACAATCCATTCTCACAGAAAATCCAAGCATGTTGGACTCTATTCCAACGGCTGGACCAACTCCTCCTGGTGATTGGGATACCATCTTGAACCTGAAGAAAAGCCATACCCGCACCATTATACATGGACAATTTATGGCCGAATACTTACATGGCAAATGTGCTCCAACAGGTCTTCTGGTGACCAACACTCCCAGACTTTTTCTGACAGACAAAGCTTTTCTCAAAGACTGGTCATTAATCGCGTGGCGATGCACCCGTGATTGGCTAATCCTCCTTATTACGACTGCGAAAAGGGTGGCGGATGCCATCCTTATTGAAATACAAATTCTAGAGGGCCAGATAAAGACTACACTGACCACAAAACAATATCAGAAACAACTTGATGAAGTGAATAAAACCAATAAAGAGTATAGAGACCCAATCTTTTTTGCAAAGATTGATACATTCAAAAAAGATCTTGCAAAATTCTCTCTTGAGAAAATTTACCCATATACGACTGAAGGATACAACCCTCCAGACACCAGTAAGAAGGGTAACAGATATGGGTCAAACTACTCCACTTCCTCATCAGACCCAGACTCCAGTGACTCCGATGTGGGAACCAGTGGCACACCACAATGGAGAGGCAGAGGTCAATACAATCGTCCCAATCGCAGACGAACTGGACATGGTAATTTTTATCAACAAGGCCCATGGTGGCCACCAGCTGCATGGGGTTATCCACAATTTCCTCAACCCAGAGTCTCTTAAATATCAACACATAATGACAGAAGTAAAAATGTTGAGAACTCAACGAGAGAGCAAGCTTTTGACTGATGAACAGATAAAAGTAATTATTAAAAGTGAAATTTCCAGCAGTGAGAGAGACAGGGAAAGAACACCATATGCCATCATAAAATAAATAGAATACACAAGAATTGCAGAAACAAATAAATGGTGGGAAATCACCACCCTAAAAAAAACATACCAAACATAAAAGGAAACAGAGAGGACTAAAGATTCTAATCATGCCAAACCTCAGCATTCCGGGTGTTGATTTAATCAAATCATGGCAAATTGATGCTAATGAATTCTCCTTTAAATTGATGTGAACATTAATTATTTATGCCAAGAGGAGATTGGAAAAACTGACAGCACAGTTGAAGGAGCTGGAATAGGAATTGGATAAATACCCTGCTAATCAAGAAATTAAATATGCTCTAGAAATAATGGAGAAAAAAGTAAATAAACACAAAGCAGAAGTGGAAAAACATAAGGCAAGTAATTTCAATTGGGACTGCATTGATTATGCAAGCAGAAGAATTCATAGCATTGCTCGAAATTATGATGTCTTTAAAAACAAGCCACCGACACTCTAGAAATCATCGACAGCTCTGATGCAAGCTCAGTAGATGAGAATGTATCTGCAACTAGTCTGGATTTCTCTGAGGAAATGCAGCTAATCCAAATAAGCATATGACAAAGAGGCAGAGGAAAAATGGCTATCCTCGGGAGAGGCAGAGGCAATACAAAATCCAGAGAAGGGGTGGACAATGAAAGGTCAAATAGCAGAAATTCAAAGAAAAAATAAGGCATCAAAAAAATCCCTAAATAAGAAAAATCTTGTGGTCAACCTATCCTCAAAAAATCTAAATGACAGTCAAATTAAAGTGTGAAAAAGGAGATTATCCTTCTGTCCTGATACAAACCGGGACTTAACAAATATGAGAATTGATCTATACAAATTTTTGTGAAAGGTAAAATTGAAAAAGCACTTTTTAATGACTCCACCGACTCATATTCAAACTCCCAATCCAGTGTGCATGACTTCTACAATCACAGGGAAAGATCTGCCAACTCTGAGGGCATTATTGGACTTAGAGAATGAAATAGAAAATGACACAAATGGAATACCAACATCAGAAATATTAGATATACAAATCTGTGAAAGAGCAGGGATCATGACATGGAAATCAGGAAGTAGTGGTGCTAAACCTAAATTATTTTGTACCTATCTTCCTGCTGGTAATGAAATAAACATCTTCCAGGAGATCGCAATTAAAGAGATCAATCATCTAGCAAATCAAGAGAAAGGAACACAAAACAAACCCAAGACAAATATAAGCTATTCAAGAACTACGAGAAAATGAACAACTAATCATTAAAGCTTTCAACAATGAGGGCAATATTGCCATCCATGATCAGGGTAAATATAAGGCAGAAGCTGAAAAACAACTAAAAAACAAAAAACATTATATTCTACTCAAAAACAATCCTATGAAAGCAGTCACCTCGGAATACCATGTGAAATTACAAAAGTGGTTAGAATTGGAATTGATTGACCATGAGGAATATAAATATTTGAAAATAGATTATCCTGACATTCCAACTTTTATTTCCTTCCAAAAATACACATGAACTTAGAGGAACCACCCTATCATCCAATTGTAAGTTCCATTGGTTTATTGATATATTTTTGCATGGGAGATGTATCATCACTTCCATCATATTTCAGAGATTCAATGGACTTCCTAAACAAAATCCGTGAAATTCCACGGCAAGAAAAATATTTGTTGGCAACAATCGATGTCACTTCTCTTTATACATGGATCCGTCATAAAGATGGCATCAATGCCTGCAAATATTTCTTACATACCAAGTCCACAAGCTTTTTAGAGCCCTCTGAGATGCTCCTGGAAATGTTGAATTTTCATCTTACCCATAATATTTGTATCTTTAATGGCAACTACTATCTCCAGAACCAATGTTCTGCCATGGGTACCTCATTTGCCACAACCTACATGAACCTCCTAATGGGTCTCCGGGAGGAAGAAACTGTATGGACAGTTGCAAACCAATCGATAGTACATCATTAAAGATCTAGACGAGATTCATAGACAACTTCTTTTTGATTATGGAGAGAGAAAATCAGATTTGGAAAAAATTCATCCAGTCTCTGAATTGAAATGATCTGAATTTGAACTTTACACATACCATCAGTCCAAACCATTTAACTTTTCTGGATATAGAAGTTGACATAAAAGAAGAAAAGATATGTACAAAAATTCATTGAAAGGCAACCTCTTGAAACAGCATCCTTCATGCTAATAGTGGCCACCCAAAGGCCATCAAATGGAGCACCACCTTCAGAGAAATGCTTAGAGTAAAACAAAACTGTTTTGAACTGGATGAATTAATGGAACAAATATTAGAAATGAAGGAAAGATTTCTAACCAGAGGCTACCCTAAACAGGTTCTGGCAGATGCGATCAGAAGAATTCAGAATCAACCCAGAGAGGAACTTTTGACAGCTCGCAAAAAAATTGCAGAATCTGAAAATCAAATCCAAATGATTATGGATTTATACTGTAAACACAAAGTAATTGAAAGATATATTTCAAGGAAATTGGAATTTTTTTAAGCTGGCTGGCACTTTGAGAAATGAATTAAGAGAAAATCCCAGCATCACCTACAGGAAGGTTTCCTCCTTGGGAGATTTATTAACACAAAGCCATCTAAAGATGAAGATGACAAACATAAATCAAACCAGCTGGCTCAATCAACCAGGTTTCTGGCAATGTGTAAAATGCAAAGCATGTGAGAATGGTATCCACAAAATTACCTATCAATTATATGATGGTAAATTGAAAAATATCAGGCAACACATCACATGTGAAATAAATTTGTAATCTATGTGTTAGAGGCCCCCTGTTCCAAATTGTAGGTGGGAAGCACAGTGAATGCAATGAAACTGAGAATCTTCAGCACCTAAGAGAAATCAAAAAATCTGGACTTCTCATATCCAATTGCCAAATATTTCTGGGACTATCACAAAAGTAACATCAGAGATCTGAAGTATTATGGAATCAAATACAATAAAGCTAATGAAAGAGGTGGCAATCTTGAACTCACATTATGAAGAATTGAGTCAAGAATGACTATCCTAATAGGAAAGGGAAAGACCAGTGAGACATAGCAGTGATGCCGAATTACAGGTGAACCTTTAATGTGATTGTAAGAAATTAGGTTTTTGGTTAGCAAGGGTATGCACCTTAGCTAGGCAGAACAAACCACTCTAGTCAGGATAAGGGAGTTACACCATCAATTTAACCCCTGCTCACCCCCTTGGTAGCTTGGCAAAGCAGTCAGGCTTAGCCCAGAGGCAATGTGTAAAGCGTTTGCGTAACACACACACACACCATTGAACAACAGAATACACCACAAAAGGTACTCCACAGATGTTTATATCAAAATATCACTTGTATTATATATAAACCACATAGACCACAGTCAAATAAATCACTTCACCAACTAGCCGATTGCCATAACATTACAGGTAGTGCACCACAGTAAAGACTTATAAGCTGTACATGTCATCAAAGATAAAACCATCAGGAAATCATTATGTTATGCAATCACTGTACATATTATGCATTTCCTGGAAAAGATACTTGTTATCCTGTCATTGCCAGGTGTAAAATGACATAACTCATAACATCAAGGCGTCAAATGGCATTGGGGTATAAAATGTAGTCATTATATGCAGAGCTACAGCCAATAAATCCCTATAGGGCCCTCCAGGCATTGGTGTCACTCAGTCATGCCATAATCACCCAAGGAGTGCAGGCCATAGCAGCCCCAGCGGGACTTTTCACAGGACCAAGTAAATTTTACTGGCTTCCAACAGGCGGCGGGAATGGAGAAATCCCATTAGTTTGTTTGGAGTGTCCGCTGTGGATCCGCCCCACAGGACTGCCCACACACGGTCCCACCTCGGTATGGTTCAACTAGCACCAGAGGAGTGGGGCACACTTAGTGGAGGCTGGCGTGGGGACTTCGCCGGGTTCCTCACTGTAACAATGGACACACGAGCAGCTGTCTGTAGCCGTGGGGTGCCACTGCGAGCTGCCTCAGAGCTGCTCAACATGTAGGCATTCCTCCTGCAGCACGCCCGTGGAGCAATGCCGGGGGGCCTCACTCATGGGCCCGCATTGTCAGGGAAGCAGCTGTGGCACGCTTTTGAGAGGCCAGTGTGACACAAAGCTATTCGGCCACCTTAGGCGCTGAGGCGTTCACTCCAGACAACATCAGACAACATTGTGGTTGCCACAGCAACCGGGAGGGGTGCTTCACTGCACACATCTCTTTACTGTTCTCAAGGCCGGGAGGTGCTAATATGATGGCACCACGCACCGCTTTACAGGGTGTTCAGCAGATCCCATAGAGCACTTGTCTTGTGCTGAGGGGGAGTGCAAATAGAACACTTTCAGTATCCTCTGGTTTCTCCATCAAGGCTGTGGCACCACATGCCGTGTAGTCCTCCAGTGCTCCACCTCACAAGTCCTCTCACAAAAGCAGCAACTGCAGGCCGACACACCCACACACATCAGGGGCAGAGCTTCTCACACAGTCCTCCAGCAGGTTACTTTTTATATATATAGCGTATATCATTTCTTGATCTTCCTGAGACATCCAACAGGAGGCAAGCACAAACAAGACCTTGGAGATTCTTCACAAGCAGGATACCACAGCAGGGCAAAAAGGGTCTGTTCTTTTCCTCCACCACAGACAGAATGAGCAACTGCAGGCCAACCCACACTTCACACGGAAAAAACGCAGGATCCTATTTTCCCCGGAGTAATTTAAAGTTGGCCGCATGGGGTGGAGACAGCATTGTGCAAAGGAGACAAAGCCTATTCAGGTGCTAGCGAAACCCCTCCCATACATTTTTATATGTATACCAGGTCTATGCAGCCCAGTGATGAATCACCCAGGCAAGGAAGGTCACACCACAACCCCCTTATGACTGTCTAGAATGAATGCACAGCCCCAGCTCCTGTCACTCCATAACCAGATGCTGAATACACAGACAGTCTTCTTGCTCTTCCTATCAGCCGTGACCTCTGGGTCGACGTGGTCAGACTCTCGTTGGCTGCTGCTGTGGACATGGGGCGCACAAGGTGTTGGAGTTCACCGGGTCCAGGGTGGAGACGGCAGGCTTGTTCAGTCCTGCTAGTCCTCGTCAAACTGGCCCAGCAGAGCAGCTATTGCTACGGTATCAGGATCCCTGTCTGCAATTCTTTAGCTCCAGAGCCCAGGCCACGTGACCTTTAGCATTAATCAATGCCGAGCAGAGAGCAAAACAACCTGCAACAAACCCTGCCAACAATCAGACAGCGATTGGCTAAAAAGGAAGGTTTCATAGACATTAATGTCCGAAACTAGGGGTGGCTGAGCAATACTCCGACCGTCTGCGGAACTCCACGGAGATGTGCAGAGTTTTTCAGCGACTCCGCAGAATTCCACGGAGTGCAACTCCATGAATTTTGCCCAGGCCTTGTCCTCTGTGAAAATCTAAAGGGAGATAGGCTCAGGGTTCACCTTCACCAGGCCTCATTGAGGCGCCAAGAACCCCATCACCTGAGGCCAAAGTATAAACAAAAGGGAGGGGGTCATTCTTCCCCCCTCCCTAGGCCATTTACAGCTATTGGGACTCCATCCCCATGGGCCACTTTAAAATAAATAAAAGGCATGGGGGGGCACGCTGCCCCCCTAAGCCATAAATGGGCTTGGGGAACCCCACCCCCCAGGGCCAAATTTTAAGTATAGGGGAGGGAAGCACACGGCCCGCTACCCAAAGCATAAAAAGCCTTGGGGGCCCCATTTCCCGGTAAAGGCTCATTCACTGCGTCCAGGGCAATCTACCCGGGACACAGTGGTGTCCCTGTTTGAAGAGCCCTAGGAGAGAAAGCAAATGTTCTCCTACCAATTGGGAGCTTTACAAAAGCTCCCGCCGGGTGGGAGAAGACTTCTGCTTCCCTGCCCGCTCTCTTTCAGGCAGTGAAACTCAGACAGCTCTGCCTGGCAGGGAAAAGCAGAAACAACTACACCCATTGGATGGAAGCATTGCTAACTCCTGCATCACCCAGGATGGGTTTTAAAGAACAGGGGTCCTAAGGATTTGCAATATGACAGGAAGATAATAATATAGACTACAATCAGTGCTATATTTTTGAAAAAATGCCCAGCCGGACGTAAATTTATTCATGAGATAATGTAGAGTCGTGTTGGCCCAAGGAGGGGCCAAGGTAAGTAGCAAGATAGGGTACAGTCCTGCACCTATCCCAAAAAGTATAGAAGAGGTAAACCAGAAAGAGGGAGATAGAACAAGGAAGAAGTTTTTCAGGCAAGCGAAAAAGTTTTTGAGCCAGAAGGTGACTTGTAGTTACAGTAAATGCAGTTACATCAAATTCACCCTGCAGTGTCAGCAATTTCAAATATACATATTAGATCATATGCTACACTGCATATTGCGTCGACGTTTCGATCCCTAAGGGCTCATAATACACTGGGATCATCATCAGGACAATTTTACAGTTAGTGCCTGCAATAAATTAAGAAAGCCTGTAAAAAAAGGGGGGGAAAATAATAACAATTTTAAGGCATAAGCCTACAACAAAGGAATTTTCAAGAAGACTTAATACTCGACAGGGCACAGTTATAAGTTAAAAATTAAAAAGGCCATTCTATTATTTGAACTCGCCGGTTCTTCAGTAGTGTGATTGTGATATTTAAAGAAACATATTTACATGTGGAGAGTTGTTAAAAAACGACGCAGTGACATAGGTGTCAATCATTGAGAATCGTGCTGTATCCGTAGTGACATAGGAAAAACTTTTATTGCGTCGTACGTGCTCAGTGATAAAGTGACTCAGTGAGTGAAATAGTGCCTATAGGCAGTCGCCGTTCCAATGAGGCCAAGAGTTTGACTTTGTAGGACCCGGAATTGAGGGTAAGGGGGCTCAGGATGTGACTCCCTGTGCAGGGTACTTGGTGCAGCTAGGTAAAAAATATTACCATTAGTCGTGCAGCCATGGGTGTGCAGTGTCCATGTCGGAATTGCAGTAAGGGGTAAGGCTTACCTGGCGCTACTGATAGCAGTCGCCTTGGGTTGGGGTAATTCTTCTCACCGGAGGAAAGGTATTTCCACCCGGTTCGCAACATCAATTGCTGCGTGATAATAGAATGTTGCCGTTAGTCTAGGGCTCAAATTGAATCACTAAAAATTAATTAATGCAGGGAGGAGAGGGGCTTACCTGGCCACATTTAGTGTAGCCGTGTAGGGGGGAGTCTGTTAATTTCCGTTTTCGGAGGTCTCCTTCTGGTGGATCCTCGTGGTTGCTGGGGATTTTAAGTTTAGAAATTAATGGGAGAGCTCTAGTACTGGCAGGAGTGCTCCAGTTATCCGCAATCGCATGTAGTAGGCTTACCTAGCTACGTTTGTTGTAGCCGAAGGAGGGGAAAGGAGTAGGCGCTCTTCGTTTAGGATGCAGCTTCAAATCCCTCCGTGGGGTTGCTGGGGGGTACAAAATAACGGAATGAGGGACCGGGCTCCGTAATTGACGGAGTGCTCTGAAAACCGGCGTTTACATCATGGGCTTACCTTGCTTCTGGATGGAAGCAGCTAAATCCTGCATCACTCAGGATGGGGGCATGCAGGGAGCTGAAGTTTTTGCATTGGCCCTGGCCCCCACACTGCTCACAGTGCACTGTTTAGTGGGTATCCTTGTGCCTTTGGCAAAGCGCAGCAGGTGGGTTGGCTGCCTGTGGAGTTTGAACGTGGCTGGGTAGCTATCGTTATAGTTCGGTGAACATTTCAGTGAAAAGGTAGCATTCTAAACTATAGAAACACTGAAATTCACCAGTTATAATTGTCTCTTGTAACCATAACTCATGCCCTAAGGTAACTATAACTTACACCCCTGCCAAGCACATCCTTCTCATCAATGATGTTATTTCAAATGTTATAGTGATGTTTTCAATGATGGTACAGAACATTTCATAATTGATGTAATATGTGGGGAAATTAGCTGTGCATGGTGATGGTGCCATACTACATATCATATTACCATATATAAGAACACAAACAAACACAAACAAACACACATTTTCCTTTTACATTTCACACAACTAGTTTTTTTGCATTACACATGCATGTTTTTTAAAGATAGGTAAACACTAAACAATGGTGTCATAATCCTGATGTTACATTGGTTTTACTCTTTCACTACTCCTCCGATATTCACCCTTATCCATCGTACACCTCTTATCAGCTTCCTCCTCAATATCTATAGGCTATACTATTTAGGTTTGATTTTATCTCATTTTCTCAAGTCTTCACATAAACTAGCATGTAAATCACTATGTAGCAGTCGTATACACAGGTCTCTACAGCATGAAACATGATTCATTTTCCAATTTTAAGCCCAAACACAGATATATACTGTAGTGTCACAGGTTTTATGAAAGACAACGTGAGTGATCTATGGCACCTGCTGTATGTATCCAAATATGTCTGGTAAAACCCAGGTGATATATATCTGATAAGGTACCTCATTTGGTTGATGCACTTGCTTCATGTGAGATCACAATGTGAACCATGATAGAAGAACTTAAAAGATTAATGTGCATGCTATAGAGAATAGTTTCTGACCAGCAGATTGCAGGAAGACGAACTATGTAGCCCAGATGAATAACGTTTTCCTTTAGATATATTTGTATACAATGCAGTTCACAACTTCAATTTATAATAAAATATATTTTGATGTGATAATAGGCCTTCTGAAAACAGCTGCATGTACTCTGCGAGGAATACATTTGAATCTAAGCAGATTTAACTATTTTTTCATGCTCCAAAAGTTGATCTGTGTGTGACAGTAAATAAAGAAGTAGCAATAAGTATTTGTTCAGTTTTATTTTTTGTATTTTTTGCTGAATCAGTGGCCACAATTAGTTTAACTGCACACATTGATCTATCTCTATTACAACCTTCTCCACCTTGCACGCTTCTAATGAAATTCTCCTTCAAGCGTTTATATCATACCCACATTTTAAATAGCTCAAATGGGGACTGTTCCCCAGTGCATGATGCCATTTTTGGCTTGGGAAAGTGGGCCAGACCCTAGGGAATAAGAAATTGGAAGTGCACTCTCTATAAATCAACACAAATTACATATGGGTAATATATGGATGCTCGAAGAAAAATTTGATAGACAGAAGACTCTTTTTGGGTATATTGATATGAAGTATTGCCATTAGGGAGGTAATACTCTGTTGGTGGTGTCTGTGAAAAATGCACGCTAACAGTAAAGTGGGGGTAAAGCCATGACTGTATTGTAGACATTGTGGAGTAGGCCTTAAAGTAATGTACAATTTGGATTTAGTGTGCTGAAAGCTCTACAATATATGATGCCCTGAAAGGACTAGAGTCAATAGAGTGAGCAACCCAATAAACCTTTGGGGGCTTGGGTAAAACGTAATGGGATGGGTAAAATTGCCTCCAAAGGAGTTTGTTTTGATAGATAAATTCAACTGACTTCTGCAAATTAATTTACTACAGGTAACTTAATCGTCCTGAAAGAATTAATTAAAAAATCGAATAAACACATATATACACTACACTAAATAGACATGACAATACTCAACATAAACAGTAACCAATAGACATGTGTATAGGCAAAGTGATAGATTTTATCGAATTTAAATCAAAGCGGGAAAATACAACAGAAATACAGGACAAATGTATGAAAGTAAATCACAAAATCTCTGTAGAGCCTGTTAGCCGCCTATCCAAAAACTCCTTTGGAGGCAATTTTACCCATCCCTGAAAGGACTAGAGCAGTGTTTCCACTGAAACACTGAGTAAACAAGCTGGTTCTAACTAAATCTATTTATCAGAATTGTGGTGTGTGGTGTAATGATTGCAATGTGAAATTACCAATATTTATTAATATTTGGTTAAGTTATCCTTATCAATATGTATGTTTTTATGTAATATGTTGGAAATATCTAGAAAGATTGGGGTTGTATTGCATTGAAAATAAACAATATTTTGTTTTTTCATATACTTTTATGTAAGAGTCATTTGTAATATACAGCAGGTACAAAAGATAGGTGTTATAAGTTATGTAATGGTCTTGAGGTCTAAGGAAATCACATTTTTGAAGGCTATTTAAAACAGTGTCACTCTTGATATAGGGGAGTGTCTCTCTTTTTGTAGTTGTGTTCTGCTATACTCAGTACACACTGACTGTGATCGGGCATTCCTGAATATGTCCTAGCACATGGGGCCTGATTAGGATGGTGGTTGGACTTAGGTCTGACCGCCTGTCCTTTGGAAACGGGGCTGCCAGACTAGCTGTTGAAAGTCCTGCAACCGTTATCACAATGCAACCGCCTTCACGGTGGTCACAATTTGTTTATTTTGTATTGTGGTGTGTGCTGCAAGCTGCATCACAAGCCGCAGTACAAACGATACAGTCTGTACATATCCCTGCACTATGTGGCAGGCACCATGCGATGCCTGCCACATGCTGCAGGGATATGTAGGGGGCATCATAGATGCCCCCAAGGCCTATGTTAAAGGGCCAGGGAGGAAGGGGGGCCCGATGTGGGCCCCCAATGCCCCTTTCTGCCTGCCTTTTCATGGTGGGTAAACTGCCATGAAATGGCCGGCGGAAACTGATATCGTAATACCTATGGTGGCGGTGCCTGTGCAGGCACCGCCACCATTGTAGGCATTACAATCTGTTTGACAGGCTCCTTGAGCCTGTCGGTTCTATGGCGGTCGGTCTCTCCGACTGCCAATCATCTGCCCGCCATCATAATGCTGCGCTAATCAGGCCCATAGTTTTGAACTAGTCACAAGGCAATGACACAGAACTGCACTATACCAGGATAGGAATTTTGGAATCAGGGGAACTTACCCGGATTCCTTTGCAGCTCAATAACAACTGTATTATGAATAGAGAGAGGAACCCCTTGAAGTAGACAAGGGAATTGGGGTGTTAGGCCTAAATCAAACAAAATGGTTCCCTTGGGACGTGTACAGGAGAAGCTAAGATTTAGCTATAACACAATTAAATATAAACTCACAAGCTAAAGAAATAATCAAAATATGAATTACATAACAATTTATTGAAACAATAAAAAACAATTTACAATTTCACATGGGGGGAATACTAAAAAACAGTTAAAATTTAACTAATACTGTGAAATTTTGTGACCAGCACAAAATAGGGGACAGACAAAACATAATTGTAAAACATACAAATTGGAAATTACAAAGCGTACATTCAAAGTTAATATTTCAAACACTCCCTGGTTTTATAACCTCACAATCGTATATAAACCGGGGAGGAAAGAGCATGAATTGTACAAAGACTTGCGTCGACGCGTTTCGGTGGTTTTGCGTATTTTATGTGCCACCTTTATCAAGACTATTATTTTGTTGTCTGTCGTGTTACTGGATCCTTATAGGTGTCCTACAATAGATATACATACAATTAATTATCTAAATTAAAAGAACACTCTATATAACAGTAATTCAAAGGTACATTATCTATCTTATTAAGAAACAGAGTTGTGATTTGGTCTATACATGGGTTATATATTCTATAACTGCAAGCTTGTCTCTACGTACACAATCAAAGAAACACAACTATGGGAGGTTAATCAGATTATGGTCTTTGAAATATCCCTAATAGAAATCTAGATTTCAACACAAATTTGTAATATTGCAAACTGGTGGCCTGATAGGCGCTAGCAAGGAGGGGTCAGTTACCTACATAGCATCTTCCCACTTTAAAAAAAGGAATGGTGAGCTTATGGGATGTTGGGCATATGTCACTCTAAGCTATTACTATTGATAGTATATGGTTGATACAATGTAGTAAAAGACATTGGATTCCATTCTATGTATGCCACTAACGATAGTCTCTCTGCCGTTGAAGTTTAGAGACTAAAAAAGTGTCAGAACTGACAATTAAAAGTTACATTGCCTGGGTAGAGTTTTGCTGTTACCTGTATCCTCAGGTGGGATTCCTAGTTATTTGTAGGAGATAAAATATTTTCAGGATGAATGGAATTATTCTTATTGGGCGGTATCCATCTAAAGGGAAAAGCATAAGAAACCGCTAAAATATGGGGTGGTGGAATTAGTCCTATTCCATTCTTGTTAATTTTAGCCTATTGCTTGACATACCTTTAGATTTCTTTTGAGTATCCTATCCCTGAAGGATTAGAAAGCTTTTAAAATCAGCCAATCTTCAGACACTGATGTGCCCCTGCTTTTGCGCTGTTCTTGGTTTATGGCGGAGATGGAATTCAATGGCGGTTTTCTCCAAAGGCCAGAGCGGATCTCTCTTAAAGGAATGATAACAATAAGGGAGCACTTATAGACCACGATTCTGTACGGCGGTATGGGTGATTATAATTAGACACCCAAATTGCTCAGTTCGAGAGAGAGCGCAGTCTTACCTATTTTAGCGAAAAAAAATCTCGCTGATGAGGGGGTTGTGGAGGCGCAGCAAGCTGCCTTTCCTTTTTCGAGCGCTGGGGTAATTTCTTAAATTGGTATTCATATATCCCCTAGGAGGACAAAAGCATAACCTTATTTCATTTATAGTTCGTTGATTCGTCCGGCACCTATAAGTGCTCTCTAACGGGGTAAGTCTTACCTGCTCTAGCGGTAGCGTCTCGTTGCATCGGGTCTTCGTGTTGGAATGAAAGATTCTTTGTGTCTCGCGGGCTTAGTTAAAATACACCCGTCCGTGCTGTGATTGGATGAAGACAAAGTATTGTATCATCCAATCATGTGCATCGCTGTTGAAGCTGCCTCTTTGCATGTTAGGCTTGTGGAGCACTCTATTCTATTGGCTGTTATATGGTTTTGGGGCATGTCCATACGGAGGCTTTGTCCAGTTTCCACTGTGGTCCTCTAAGAGAGGGGATTATTTTCGCGCTCATCTATTATTAAAGTTACTTAATGTTGACCTAATTTTCCATCAACCTCTGTGTGTCGCAAAGTGCTATTAGCTTTCATTGTTCCCTCATATGCGGTATTAATTCACTAACGTTTCTAGTACCTAGACTATTGGAAAGGGGCGACCACTCGGTCCCCCCGAACGTATGGTGGAGTACCCCGATCCCCCCGGGAAACCATTTTGGGCGGGAGGCGAGTCTCGGCTGGTATGCCCGAAGCGGCGTAGCCGGCGCGCGCCTTTTCCCGCCCAAGAGGGGGTTGTCCTAGACACCAACACCGCTAGCCACGCCCTGGAGGCGGATTGGAGGTGGGTACACCCCCGCCCGAAGAAGGATAAAAGGAGCGACAAGCCAAGGAAGCATCCTCTTGTTCCTGTGCTCTGAAGCTGCACCTCCCCGTTGCACGTGAGCTCGAGACAGAACGAAGAGCCATTTTTGAGAATTAATCGTGTGTTTTCTTCTTTCAGTGAGTTCGGGGCTTTCTGCTTAGGACCTTTGAGGAATATACGTGGACGATGCCTAGCAAGAAGGTCGGAAAAAGGATCGGGACCGATCAGATGCTCCGTATGCTGATGAAAGACATGGCGGATATGAAAAAGCAGATGGCGGTAATGAATGGTGTTGGGGGGCCTAAGAGAGTCATCGGACCAGCATTGCCGGGAGTAGTCCCTAGCGGGAGAGGCAGAAGGGCCAAGAAGGGAGCGTCG
This sequence comes from Lissotriton vulgaris, assembly GCF_964263255.1. Classification (NCBI taxonomy): domain Eukaryota; kingdom Metazoa; phylum Chordata; class Amphibia; order Caudata; family Salamandridae; genus Lissotriton; species Lissotriton vulgaris. Next base: position 951,747,361 of record NC_141698.1, read on the forward strand.
GGGGGGAAGCCCCGGTGCCCGAAGTACCCCCTGCGCACCCGGTCACCCCGATCGAGGCCCCGACTCCGGTCCCAGACGTGGGCCAACCCATCCCTGTGGTAGTCACTCCGGTGAACGGGGAGGATATGCCTCCTGAGCTGACTGCCCAGTTGGCGGCATGGTTAGGCAAAGAAAACGAGGGGGCCACGGCTGAGGAAGCCAGGGCAATAATGAAGCACTTGCGGCAATCGAAAGATGCTGCGAAGGCACCGTCTCCTTTTGTTTCCCCGCAGGCTCCCGTGGAACAACCAGTGTCGGGCGTTGGTTCGGCAGGAACTACGGTCACAGTGGCCGGTTCAGGTAAGCAGCCATTGCCGATTGCGGGGGAGGGATCGGTACCTTCAAGGAGGGAAAAAGTTGTTCAGCATATCCCGATGGATGTAAAAGAAAGGATATGGGCTGATAAATATGTGAACATGTTTTCCTTGTTGACCGATCATTATGAGATTGAGCATGTAAAACATCAAAAAGAGTTTCTGCATCCTAGTGTATGGCGCGCCAAGATGGCCGCTTTCAGGGTGGATGAGTCGATCGACAATTGGGGCAGAGCGTTTGGAATGTTCATTGCAATTATGGGGGAACGTAGACCTGAATTGTTGGTGGGATTAGCCGTGTATCAGACACGTATCATGGAATTTTTTGGGACATATGGTGGCAATCAATGGTTGTATTACGATAGCATATTTCGTAAGTCCAAGGAGCACGACTCATCCCTGACTTGGGATTGTTTCGACTCCATTTCCTGGCAGAAAATGGAGAAGTCAGGCTCGGCGAAGTCGCCATCTTTAGGGGGGGGTATGGTCGAGTTTGCCCGCCATTCGTCTGGGACGCCCTTTCGGGCAGGATCGAGCAACGATCAGCACACAAGGAATAATGGCAACTCAGATAAGAAAGGGGTCTGCTGGAGCTTTAACAGAGGTAAATGTACTAGGCCGCAGGGATCTTGCAGGTTTAGGCATGAATGTACTGGGTGCGGGCAGTCCTCTCTCCCCGAGACCATGTGCAGAGCCAAAAATGGTGATACGGGAAGTAGAGGGGGCGCCAAACAGGTCTGAAATAGTCCGAGGGGCGCCTCTCCCTACCCCGATTGATATCATGGCAATGATTCCTTGGTTGAACGAATATCCGGATCATATCTCCGCTGGGGTGTTGCGAGATAGTTTTTCATATGGTTTCCGCATCCCGGCGGGGGATTTTCAGGGTAAAGCGCAATGCAGGAACCAACTGTCGGTTCTGCAGAATACGGCGGTGGTGCAAGCTAAGATTGGTAAGGAGGTGACCCGAGGTCGGGTTGCCGGCCCATTTGACATGCCGCCTGTTGCTAATTTTGTTTGTTTGCCTCTGGGAGTGGTCCCCAAAAAGGACCCAGGGGAATTCAGTTTGATACATAATTTGTCAGCCCCAAGGGGTCTTTCGGTGAACGACGCGATTGACCCGGGAGTTTGTTCGGTGCGGTACGCATCTTTTGATGAGGCTGTCGCCATGTTGAATCGCCTGGGGCCCGGAGCGCTGATGGCCAAGTCGGACATTGAGTCGGCGTTCCGGTTGCTCCCGGTACAACCAGATGATCAGCATCTCCTTGGTTTCATGTTTCAGGGACGCTATTACATGGATAAATGTATGCCAATGGGTTGCTCCATTTCTTGTGCGTATTTTGAAAAATTCAGTAGTTTTGTACAATGGGCGTTCACAAGAACAACAGGGTTTACACATGTTATGCATTATCTTGATGATTTTCTATTTCTGGGGGCAGCCGGGGACATGGAATGTGCACAGGCTTTGAATAAATTTTGTGATCTCATGACCCGCTTTGGCGTGCCATTGGCACCAGGTAAGACAGTGGGCCCGGCTACTTCGCTCGAGTTTCTTGGAATAGAGCTCGACTCCGAAGAGGGGTGCTTCCGTTTGCCTAAGGAGAAGGTAACGAAGTTTAAGACATCACTTGAAAAATGTATTGGTGAGACGAAGGTAAATTTGCATCAGTTGCAGCAAGCTGTGGGTCAGCTGAACTTTGCCCTTAGAGTAATACCGATGGCTCGCCCCTTTTCCCGCTCTATTGCTCAAGCCATGGTCGGCCTTAAAGAAGGGCATCACCGCACAAGGCTCTCGGCAGAGGTCCGCCAGGACATGCGCATATGGTTGGCATTCGTGGCGGATTTCAACGGTCGTGTCGTGTGGACCAAACCAGCGGTCTCCTCCGTGGAGCTGGGGTTGTGGACGGACTCGGCAGGGAGCGTGGGTTTTGGCGCCATCCTGGGTAATCATTGGTCGGCACGAACCTGGCCGCCATGGTGGCACGAGAATGGGCTGACAGGTAACATTGGGTTTCTTGAACTGTTCCCTATCCTGGTGGCCTTGAAAACATGGCCTGAGGATTTTCGTGATCGCTCTGTGGTTTTCTGGTCTGATAATATGACCGTGGTTGAGTGTATCAATAGTCAGGCAGCACGCTGCAAATGGATCTTGAGACTGTTGAAGGAAATTGTCCTGCTGTGTATGAGACTAAACGTCCACTTTCGGGCGAGACATGTGCCAGGGGTGTTAAATCAGGCAGCTGATGCACTTTCTCGTTCCCGTATGCAGGCCTTCTGGGGTTTTCTGCCCTCAGCGGACCCGGTGGCGGCACAATTTCTCGATGCTCTCTGGTCTCTCGGTGCCCCGGACTACAAGACCTCGTGGGAGAGAGTTTAGCACCCAGGACAAGGAAGGCTTATGAAGGGGCGTTCCGTTCTTATTTGTCCTTTTTGGGTTCAGCTAGGGGGGAGCTGTGGGGCCAAGAAGAGTACGTCCTGAACTTTTTGTTATCATTACATCAGGCAGGCAAATCAGTGGCTACGGCCAATAGGCACCGGGCCGCCATTTCTTTCATGGCACGGGCCCATGGCATACAGGATCCCACGGCGTCTTTCTTGGTGCAGAAGGCGCTGCGTGGGTGGCAACGCCGTGAGGGTTGCAGAGTGGATGAAAGACATCCGATAGGTCTTGAAAGGTTGGCCCTGTTACTGTCCGTACTCCCTGCGACATGTTCGTCTCAATCAGAGACAGTGCTATTCCGGGCCGCTTTTGCATTAGCATTCCATGGGGCTATGCGGGTAAGCGAGCTGGTAGCGAGGAACAAGCAGGATACGGGGGGAGGTCTGTGCCGTGAGCACATTCAAATTAAGGGGGAGACAATGGTAGTCTCATTTGTGAGGTCCAAGACCGATCAGAAAGCGATCGGGGACAGTGTAGTGGTTCAGCGGATTCCGGGATCTCCCATGTGCCCAGTAGCATGCGTTGAGGAGTATTTGGCGCAGAGGGCGGCATCATGGGAGGGAAGCTTGCTGAGGCACGCCGACGCCACCCCGCTGACTAGGTTTCAGTTTCAGCGGGTGCTAACGATGGCGATCGCAGCGGCGGGCTTGAACCCGTGCGAGTTTGGGACCCATTCCTTCAGGATAGGGGCTGCTACAGAGGCTACAGCCAGGGGTCTGAGTGTGGAAAAAGTGAAACAGTTGGGGCGTTGGTCCTCGAATTGTTATAAAAGGTATGTGCGGTTGCACATGTTGTGAAGCCTATGTCTTGTACTCACGCTTCTTGTTTTTGTTTGGTTTACAGTGTCGCGAGCTTACGAAGCGGGGCGGACTGTGCAGTCGACCCGACACCTGGGAACCAGCGGTCAAAGATCACCGGCTGAGGAAAGAGTGGTGTGGGTCGTGGGCCACTCATACGTGAGGCGTGCCGCAGACGTATTCAAAGCAGGTGACATGATTGACATGGCTGGGGAATACGGGTACAGGGTGACCTTCTACGGAAGGGGCGGGCTCTGTATTGACCAGTTTCAAAGTTTTATCGAGGGTTTGTTAGGGCGGACAAGGTCACCGCCATCTATAATCATAGTGCATCTTGGGGGCAATGATTTGGTGGCCACTGGTAGACGAATACTTCTCGAGTTGATACTATCCACAGTGAGTTGGTTGGCGAGAAGGGTTCCAGGGTGCACGATTGCATGGTCCCATATGATTCCACGAAAAGTGTGGCGGGGGGCTATTTCGGTGGCTGCTGTAAATCATTCAGTGAAGAAGGTGAATAACAAGCTTAGTAGATTGTTCCGTGCTAGTACATTGCATTCTATTCCGCATGGGTGTATCAGGGGGGACCAAATGTATCTAGAGGATGGAGTTCATTTGTCCCGGGTGGGGAATTCTTTACTCATAGGAGACTTCGTAGCTTGGTTAAAGAGTTTGCAGCCATGACCTTTAAGTAGGAGTTTTTGTGGGGGGTCCGGATAGCCGGTCAACTATCCGGCCTGTGGCGGTAAGGTCATGATCTGTGAGCAGGAATTAGAAGATCCCTAGAGGTAGGGCATCACCCATTATGGATGGGAGCGCCCGTGGGGAGGCGGCCATTGGCCCCTCAAACGGGGAGGCGGTCCCCTCTAAGGATGGGGACGCCGAAAGGGAAGGCGGCCATAGGCCCCTCCCTGGGGAGGAGGGGCTAGGGCCCCTCCTGGGAATTTCCCGGGGCCAGGACATCTGCGACGGCAGATGTGGTAAGTTGTGTGGGGTGGGAGGGGGGTCTACGCTACCTTCTAGACACCTCACACAAGTCCTCGGACGACCACTAAAGATGGCATCGAGTTATCAAGGGGCCCCTGCTAAGACAAGGGAAATTGGAAGTTGGCACAGAGGTACAGTCCTCTGTGCGAACCCCCTCACAAGTGAGGGGGGAGTTCTGGTAGTGGGGATCTGACACCGGTTACGACCTTGCCGTTGGCCCGTAAATGTTAGGATGTACAATTTCAAAGTTTGAGTAATGCATTTGCAGGATGTTTAGTATCGGCTAGGAGAACCTTTGTATTAGAGATGTGTTAAGGTCAGCCAAGAACATCGTAATGTGTAAATGAAATTGTACATGATATGAAACTGTTATTTTGACGTTTTAATTTTGTTTCATATTTTAATAAATACGGCCGGGAGGGTAACTCCCTCCCGCCTTCCACAAGTTCAGAACTGTTTCCGTCTTCCCATCCTTGGGGATTGTGTTGAGAGGGGGTGGCGGGTATCTCAGCCATATGTTATTATCGCAAATTTAAAGGGGTAGGATCTCTCACTTTTTCTACTCAAAGGATGGGGGCTATACTGGAGAAAATCCGTAATTAAATTGTATTCAGTTACCAATCTTTTTGTTATAAAACTTAAAAACAAAAAAGGAATTTTGCCTGGCTAGTCTCTAGATGGTATCGGTTGTACATTTTAGTCAGACATTATGAAGTGTCTCAAAAGTGTGGGGTTCTATTCCTACTACTGACAATGAGTTGCTTGGAGAAAAACCTTTCAGTGATTAGAGGTTTAAGAAGGGATTGGTTAATTATCGAGCGTAAGGCTCCCATGGGTTAACCGGCCTGGTCTCTGGTCCCAGAGTATGGGACTGTGTCCCTATAATTGGCGATTCCCAGTCGCAGAGTTTTCAAACGTTGGGGGTTGTTCAGATTTCTTTACAAGCATTTAGCCCAATCTTCCCTAGTATTCAGGCCCTTATCTATTGTGTGTTTCGAGGAGAGACACATATACAATGAGATGGCTCCATTTTTTGAGAACATCTCTTGCTGGCACCGGTACATAGATGACATCATCTTCATCTGGAGTGGTGCCAGCGAGACCCTCTCTAACTTCCTGGAGTGGCTCAATTTGGGGGATCCAAACCTTAAATTCACAGGTCACCACTGTAACCAACAAGTTACCTTCCTAGATATCATCATTAAAGAAGAGGAGGGTATTCTCAAGGTGGAACTCTTTACGAAACCTACGGACAAAAATACCCTCCTGTTATATTCCAGCAATCACCCTAAATCTCAAAAAGATAATGTACCATTCGGGGAATTCCTACGTCTTCACAGGAACTGCACCAACTTGAATGATTTCTATAAACACGCGGATAATACCAAAATTAAACTAGAAAATAGAGGTTACCCAAAGAAACTGATCAGAAACGCACTAAAACGTGCACGGTTCTACGATCAAGACAGTCTCTTGGACCCTGAAAGAAAATCTAAAAAGAACTCTACATTAGACAGAATAGTATTTGTTACTCAATACTCACATTTGAGCAATCAAATTAAGAATATTGTTAACAAAAACTGGAAAATATTGAATCAAAATAGGGAGACTCAATTGAACAAACAACTATTTTCATTTCGTCGCAACAAGACAATTAAAAACAGTCTTGTACACACCTATCCTATTGCAAAAGAACAGCAACTTACTTTGTCAGGAAATCTCGCCTCAGGTAACTTCAAATGTGGAACATGTTCCATCTGTCCACAATGCATCGTAGGTACCAACGTAGAATACAATGGCAAGAACCTTAAACCAATTACCTTCAACAATTGTCGTAGTCAAAATGTAATATACCTGCTACTTTGCCCATGCAATCTAGGTTACGTGGGCGAAACAAGTAGAGAATTGCAGATCAGAGTCTTAGAACACAAGTCAGCGATACGCACTTCCAAAACCAATGCGCCCCTAACAGAACATTACAAAGAGAAGAAACATTCCTGTGACGATATTAGATGGTTCATTTTAGAAAAGGTGAGACAAAACAGAAGAGGGGGTGACGTAGACAGACTTAGGAAAAGAAGAGAGCAATGGTACTTTTGCTACCTAAACACAATAGATAAGGGCCTGAATACTAGGGAAGATTGGGCTAAATGCTTGTAAAGAAATCTGAACAACCCCCAACGTTTGAAAACTCTGCGACTGGGAATCGCCAATTATAGGGACACAGTCCCATACTCTGGGACCAGAGACCAGGCCGGTTAACCCATGGGAGCCTTATGCTCGATAATTAACCAATCCCTTCTTAAACCTCTAATCACTGAAAGGTTTTTCTCCAAGCAACTCATTGTCAGTAGTAGGAATAGAACCCCACACTTTTGAGACACTTCATAATGTCTGACTAAAATGTACAACCGATACCATCTAGAGACTAGCCAGGCAAAATTCCTTTTTTGTTTTTAAATTTTATAACAAAAAGATTGGTAACTGAATACAATTTAAATACGGATTTTCTCCAGTATAGCCCCCATCCTTTGAGTAGAAAAAGTGAGAGATCCTACCCCTTTAAATTCGCGATAATAACAATAGACTAGGTACTAGAAACGTTAGTGAATTAATACCGCATATGAGGGAACAATGAAAGCTAATAGCACTTTGCGACACACAGAGGTTGATGGAAAATTAGGTCAACATTAAGTAACTTTAATAATAGATGAGCGCGAAAATAATCCCCTCTCTTAGAGGACCACAGTGGAAACTGGACAAAGCCTCCGTATGGACATGCCCCAAAACCATATAACAGCCAATAGAATAGAGTGCTCCACAAGCCTAACATGCAAAGAGGCAGCTTCAACAGCAATGCACATGATTGGATGATACAATACTTTGTCTTCATCCAATCACAGCACGCACGGGTGTATTTTAACTAAGCCCGCGAGACACAAAGAATCTTTCATTCCAACACGAAGACCCGATGCAACGAGACGCTACCGCTAGAGCAGGTAAGACTTACCCCGTTAGAGAGCACTTATAGGTGCCGGACGAATCAACGAACTATAAATGAAATAAGGTTATGCTTTTGTCCTCCTAGGGGATATATGAATACCAATTTAAGAAATTACCCCAGCGCTCGAAAAAGGAAAGGCAGCTTGCTGCGCCTCCACAACCCCCTCATCAGCGAGATTTTTTCCGCTACAATAGGTAAGACTGCGCTCTCTCTCGAACTGAGCAATTTGGGTGTATAATTATAATCACCCATACCGCCGTACAGAATCGTGGTCTAAAAGTGCTCCCTTATTGTTATCATTCCTTTAAGAGAGATCCGCTCTGGCCTTTGGAGAAAACAGCCATTGAATTCCATCTCCGCCATAAACCAAGAACAGCGCAAAAGCAGGGGCACATCAGTGTCTGAAGATTGGCTGATTTTAAAAGCTTTCTAATCCTTCAGGGATAGGATGCTCAAAAGAAATCTAAAGGTATGTCAAGCAATAGGCTAAAATTAACAAGAATGGAATAGGACTAATTCCACCACCCCATATTTTAGCGGTTTCTTATGCTTTTCCCTTTAGATGGATACCGCCCAATAAGAATAATTCCATTCATCCTGAAAATATTTTATCTCCTACAAATAACTAGGAATCCCACCTGAGGATACAGGTAACAGCAAAACTCTACCCAGGCAATGTAACTTTTAATTGTCAGTTCTGACACTTTTTTAGTCTCTAAACTTCAACGGCAGAGAGACTATCGTTAGTGGCATACATAGAATGGAATCCAATGTCTTTTACTACATTGTATCAACCATATACTATCAATAGTAATAGCTTAGAGTGACATATGCCCAACATCCCATAAGCTCACCATTCCTTTTTTTAAAGTGGGAAGATGCTATGTAGGTAACTGACCCCTCCTTGCTAGCGCCTATCAGGCCACCAGTTTGCAATATTACAAATTTGTGTTGAAATCTAGATTTCTATTAGGGATATTTCAAAGACCATAATCTGATTAACCTCCCATAGTTGTGTTTCTTTGATTGTGTACGTAGAGACAAGCTTGCAGTTATAGAATATATAACACATGTATAGACCAAATCACAACTCTGTTTCTTAATAAGATAGATAATGTACCTTTGAATTACTGTTATATAGAGTGTTCTTTTAATTTAGATAATTAATTGTATGTATATCTATTGTAGGACACCTATAAGGATCCAGTAACACGACAGACAACGAAATAATAGTCTTGATAAAGGTGGCACATAAAATACGCAAAACCACCGAAACGCGTCGACGCAAGTCTTTGTACAATTCATGCTCTTTCCTCCCCGGTTTATATACGATTGTGAGGTTATAAAACCAGGGAGTGTTTGAAATATTAACTTTGAATGTACGCTTTGTAATTTCCAATTTGTATGTTTTACAATTATGTTTTGTCTGTCCCTTATTTTGTGCTGGTCACAAAATTTCACAGTACTAGTTAAATTTTAACTGTTTTTTAGTATTCCCCCCATGTGAAATTGTAAATTGTTTTTTATTGTTTCAATAAATTGTTATGTAATTCATATTTTGATTATTTCTTTAGCTTGTGAGTTTATATTTAATTGTGTTATAGCTAAATCTTAGCTTCTCCTGTACACGTCCCAAGGGAACCATTTTGTTTGATTTAAGCTCAATAACAACTGCCAGATCCAGCATCAGGATGTATCAACTGTATTCCAGTAATGTGTTGTTACTTACTGGTAATGTTCATTAACTCGATTAAGGTCCTCCCCATCCTTTTCCTTTCATTAGTGAACCAATCCCGCCTCCCGACTGGCCTTTGAAACACTAGTCCATTTTTTTAAATCTAAACCTCTCCAAACCTCAGCCATGCCTGTTATTAATTAACAAGACCAGACACAACCATAGTGGGAGGGAGGGAAAGAACAATACTGGGACAAGGAGGTCCTTAATCAGAGTATGAAGATTATCAGTAAATACCAAAATATCACCCATCATAGGACCACCTCATCCCAGTCCTTACATTAGTGAATATCGCACAAGCCAAAACACAAAGTAACACAAAGAATACATGCAAAATACACATTTTAATAAAAACAAGGCTTCAGATAAAGCTGCGGTCATAACACCAACAGCAAAATTGTCCACAGAAGCATGCACCACATTGAGACGGTAATGCTTGATAAAAGTATGATGTGACTGCCAGGTAGCCATTCTTCAAATCTCCAGGATAGAGACACCCGCCTCCTCAGCCCAGACTGAGCACGGTGTCCCTGAACCTGAGTCGGAGGAGCCAGCCACACAGATTTAGAGGACTGGCTAACTGCCAAACGGACCCACCTACTGATGGCAGATGTGGACCTCTTCTTGCCCTTAGCCACTAGCCCATAAGGGGCACATAAAAAGCAGGGAACTATGAAATCTCTGGGTATGTTGCAGATCTAAATGAAGGGCCCTCCTAACATCCATTGGCGAATGAACTAGAGCACCCACCTCCCCTGGAAAATCAGGAAGAACTATCCCCTTTTCTAAATTAAATTTAGAGGAGTCTTTAGGGAGAAAGGCCAGATACAACTGTTTTTATAAGGACAAGGGGAACCCAACGGATAGCTAAGAACCATGGGTATAACTTCGTTATAGGAAACAGTGGAACTTAGCTTAGTCAACATATGCACAATGTAGTATAGAAACACAATGGGAACTATACAGATCAAGATATCCTGACCCAGCCGGGAAAGGTGTTTATTCTCAAAAAACAATGTCACGCATACAATACAATAATAACACGACACAAGCCTGTGCCGTACTGACAAAGAAAGGAAAATTAGATATAGGGTGAGAAAGAGGGTGTTTTTCAGGCAAGGAAAAAGAGAGCAGAGACAGGGCACTGCGTAAAATTCAAAGGTTACTAGCAGTGTCGCCTGGAGTGGAATTTACACAAATATTTACACAATAATATGAGTGTCAACCCACTCTTGGGTGTCGACGTTTCGATCCCTATAGCTCTAATAAATGCATGGGATCATCATCAGGACTTACATAATAACAAAACATGCCTGAATGAGACAAGCCCAGCGGTTGCGCATCCACGTGGTTATAAGTGGAGTTCACTGATTATGTTGGTATGGTGGTTTACAGGCTTCAGCGCCTGTCTGTACATGGACCGGGTGGCCGTACTTTAGATTGCGTGCAAGCGCCGGAATCAGAGGTATGAGGGCAACTATGGCTCTCTATTTTGGCGTCAGTGTTCCGACCAGTTTGCGCTGGGAGAGGCGTAGTCTTATCATGACGAACGCCCGATCTCCTCCATTGTGAACCCCAGGGCGAGGCAAGCCCCATTCTGGACTTCAGCGCAAACTGGTCGGAACACTGACGCCAAAATAGAGAGCCATAGTTGCCCTCATACCTCTGATTCCGGCGCTTGCACGCAATCTAAAGTACGGCCACCCGGTCCATGTACAGACAGGCGCTGAAGCCTGTAAACCACCATACCAACATAATCAGTGAACTCCACTTATAACCACGTGGATGCGCAACCGCTGGGCTTGTCTCATTCAGGCATGCTTTGTTATTATGTAAGTCCTGATGATGATCCCATGCATTCATTAGAGCTATAGGGATCGAAACGTCGACACCCAAGAGTGGGTTGACACTCATATTATTGTGTAAATATTTGTGTAAATTCCACTCCAGGCGACACTGCTAGTAACCTTTGAATTTTACGCAGTGCCCTGTCTCTGCTCTCTTTTTCCTTGCCTGAAAAACACCCTCTTTCTCACCCTATATCTAATTTTCCTTTCTTTGTCAGTACGGCACAGGCTTGTGTCGTGTTATTATTGTATTGTATGCGTGACATTGTTTTTTGAGAATAAACTCCTTTCCCGGCTGGGTCAGGATATCTTGATCTGTATAGTTCCCATTGTGTTTCTATACTACATTGTGCAGATACAACTGTAACACCATCCTGTCCAGCAGAAATTGCAAGTAAGGAAAAGAGATAAGCAAGTCTCCCAATTCCACCAATCTCTGAGCTGAGATGACGGCCAGCAGGAAGACCAACTTAGCAGATAGCCACAGTACATCTGACTCCAACAAAGGCTTAGAAGGGGACAGTTGGAGATGCTGCAGGACGGTCAGCAGATCCCAAGAAGGCACAATGATTTGGAGATTAAGCCGAAAGATGCGTAGCAGCCAAACTACCAAAGAAGCAACATTATCCAGCACAACATCCAAACCCCTACATACAGAGATAGTGCACTGAGCAGCCAGCATAGAAGGGGAAAGATTCTTCAAAAAACCATCCCTGATAAACTCAAGAATTTGAGCCAGTTCCCCAACCACAAGATTCACCCCATGAGAGGCACACCTGTAACAAAAAAGCCCTAATGCTTACTGAAACACTTAAGGGTGGAAGTCCTGAGGCAATGTTGAATATCCATCACCACGAGAGATGAACAACTCAAAGACTCTAACGTCAAACGTTCAAGAACCAGACCAATTGCAGGATATGAGGAAATGACAGCAGGTGAAGCTGAACTGGGGACGGGATCACTGGAAGTCAGACAAATCTGCCCCTGGACAACCTCATCAACAGCGAGAATCAAAAGCGGCAAGGCCAAGAAGGAGCGATCAGGAGAGCAGGCACCCTCTCCACCCAAATCTTCGGCAGCCCCCTAAGAAAGAGAGGAATCAGAGGGAAATCATCCAGAAGGCCCGAGGACCAGGAGATCAACAATGAATCCACTGCCCACGCCTGTGGACAAACCACTTTGGAACAGAACCGAGGAAGGAGGGCATTGTATGGAGAGGCAAAGCAGAAAAAAATGTCCCTGAACAGGGGCACTGGAAGATGGTGCAGAACAGAATAATACAAGTTGTGGTTCAGGTTGTCTGCATGAAAGTAACCCGCACTTAAGACCCTGAGGTGTGATTTTGCCCAGGAAAAAATCTGAGAAGCCAGATAAATTCAGAGATGTGCAACTTGTCCCAACTTGGCGATTCAAGTAACAGCAAGCCACTTGGTTGTTGGGGGAAACCAACAGATTTTCCCCCTGCAGGTGAACCTGAAAGTACAGCACAGCCTGCCAAATGGCTGCCAACTCCCACCAATTCACAGAGAGAGTGCTGTCCACCTTAGTCCACTGACTCAGAGCCTCCAAGGATCCCAATGTGGCCCCCTAACCCCAAAGACTGGCGGTGGTGGTTAGCAAAAGAGGAAGAGGACACTGGAAACGGATTCTCTTCTCCAGGTTGGGAGTGTACAGCCACCAACACAATTCCAGGACCAGAACAGGAGTGAGTGGTACCAGATAATTGGAATTTGCATTGGAGGGGTCCTGGTGAGGCAACAGATGATTTACCAGAGGCTTGAGGTGCAGGCTTGTGGTGCAGGCAAGCCCAGGGAACTACAGCTGTGGTGGCAGCCATCAACCCCTTGACCCTCAACCAAGCGGAGACGTAGCTGACTGCTGAGCCAGGAGATCCAACAGAAGACGCTGCAAGGTAGCAATGCGAGCAGGTGGGAGGAACACCACCCCAATTCGAGTGTCAAAAAGACTGCTGATAAACTGTAGCTTCTGAGCAGGGATCAGCTGAGACTTTGCCAGATTCAACTTGAAGCCCAGGCATTGGAACATGCTCATAGTTGCTTCCACTGCCATTAGAGCCTAAGAAAGATAGGGAGCAGAAATCAAACAATCATCAATATAGGGAATCACAGAATAACCCTGAAACTGCAAAACCCGCAAAGTCTGGGGTGTGGTGTAGAGTCTGAAGGGCAACACCTGAAACCGGCAATGAGCCCCATCCACAGCAAACCGTAAGAACTGTTGGCTTTGTTGATGGACAGGCACGTGAAAATAGGCGTCAACCAAGTCCATGGAAGAAACAAAGTCACCATGTTGGATTAGTGGAAATATGGACTGAAATGCTGTCATCTAAAAATTATCCAGCTTCACCATTCTGTTCAGAGACCTGAAGTTCAGAATTGGGCAGTGAGAAGTATCTGGTTTTGGGACAAAGAACAGAGTTGAGTAGCCCGGGCTCCTCTCCTCCTCTGACACCTGGATAAAAGAGCCCTTTGCAAGCAACTTTTCCATCCCAGAAAACATAGCAGTCCTCTTCATGGGGTCTACTGACAATGCAGCAACCGGAAAAAGAGTGTTGTGGAGGAAGACACCGGAATGGAAACTGATACCCCTGACTTATGACTGACAGAACCCACTGGTCGGAAATCAAGCTGGACCATTGATCCTGGGACCAACTGAGCTGTGCTCCAACCCCGGCATAGTCACTTCTGACCAGTCCCTTGGGGCTGCTGATTCTGGGGTTGGACTTTGTTGGAGAATGCAGCCTCCTGACCTTGTGCCCATCCACAAAAGGACTGAAAAGAGGAGAGTACTCCCTGAAAGATCTGCTTATGGAAGAACGATTTCTTCTTATGCACGGACTGGAAAGGCTTCAACTATTTTTTCTCATCTGCTGAACATTGTACCATCGTGATGAATTATTTCTGAAAACATTTGGGACCTTCAAAGGAGAGCTTATGAATTAAAGCCTTCTGTGCTGCTTCCAAATGCCATGGCTTTGTCCTCAGTGGGTGTCTACCAACAACCGTTGCCCCAGCTGCTGAGGAGAAAGCCCATAGGTTATCAAATGTGATGTCAGACAGAAATTGAGCCAACACCTCCATCTGCGCTAAGATAGGAATTGGATCCCTTTGATCATGAAGACAGTCAAACAACTTCTTCAAATCCTTAATAAGGACTTGTGAGGCATAAGCAGAATAAGTGCTCACCTTGGTCCCAAAATGAGATACAGCACATGCATGCTTTACGGCAGCCTCCGCCTTTCTTTCAAAAGGATCTAAAAAGGAAACCTCCTCAGATAACAAGATAACAAGAAAGAGGTAGAAGACATCAAGTAGAAAATGGAATTGACCGTAGGAACTTGCGGAAATGGGTCATCAAATTGTGCCAGTTCATACCTCTTGCGCTATACTGGAATAGAAGCCATCATCCACCAAAGATTTAGGTTCAAATCCCAACACCTCCTGAATATGTGCCAACATCTCTGAAAAAACTTAGCCCTAGACATATTTGCCTCTAGGAGAATTGTCTAATTCCTCATCCTCATCTCATTTCAGCTTGCAGAAGACTCATTCAATGCAGCCTGGAATGCACAATTATTTAAGTCCTGTAAGTCTGCCCTAGAGACTTGCAATAGGTCCTCATCTTGCAGATCCTGCTCATGTTTCCTTTTGGAACTGGACTTGCCAGACACAGGCACAAACTCGTCATACTGCATGTTAGAGAGAGTCGAGTAGGAAGTGCACAAGAACTACTCCCTATTTTTGCCTGCCTCCCAGCAACCAAGTCTCAATCCCATGTGACTTGGAAAGCCAAAAGACAGCCTTGCCAACTCCCCCTCAGCCACATACACCAAAGACATGGCCTCAGGAGCCAGGTGCTGCTGTGAATACCTCAGCATCAGAACGACCTGCGCGAGACACGAGCAAAGCAAGGCTATGACCTGCCAAACACTACGGTAAGGCCAGCATAACTTTAGAAACATATAAATAACAATCAAAAAACCAAATAACATGCGGAGATACATTCACAATCGCATGCACTGCACGTCGCGTACCGACTGCCGTCTAGGAACAGGATGAAAAACAAGCATGGCGGAGGGTGGGAAGGATTTATGTAATATAAAGTAAAAAGTGTTCAAAGGCATTTAAGGAGGCAGGATCGCCTCACTAATGTAAGGACTTGGACAAATAGTTCCTATGAGGGGGTAAAGACTTCATGGGAAAGCTGAGGATCTATTATCTGAGTAGAGAAATCAGATCTTACAGTCAGTGTCTGAGGACATTGCCTTCATTGTGGGCATTTCTGTCTTGGACCCCGTTTTCTCATGATACACCCCTGAAAGCAAAGGACAGCTTGAAAACAAACCTGAAAATTCTATTGTTGTCATCTCCATAACACTACCATTGTCTTTCATTCTACATAAATGCCAGTAGGCCTTTTTCAGAGTCACAAAAAACGTAATGGTTGCAGAGCACTCTACAAGACATAACATAACACAACGAACCACAACATACAATGAAACAACATAACACAATATCATAAGACAAATTAGCATGATACAGCATAGCATAGCAAGCCAAACATTACAAGTCTTTCAAGGATTTTTTTGATATGGTGGATATTCTGGTTTATTTTATTTGCTCCACGTGCTTTTTCCCAAAAGTGGTATCACAAACTTACAATATTCATATTATTTTTTTACTAATATGATTAGTGAACATAATAAACACACTGCATTACTTCTGAACTATGTCTGCACTTGGCCTTGAAAGCACAATTTTTCCTCAATATGACCTCAGCGATGGTCACTTGCCATGTTAAAATTAGTGCTACCCTACCTACCAATAGTTACTTTGTATTTATTAGTTAGAAGACGGGTGTGTATTTTTGCCAATTTATCTTTCTGGTCTATCATTTTTGCTTTACTGTTTTTTAGACTTTTCATGTTTTGTATTGAGAAAGTGTATGCTAGTGGTCGAACTATTGAAAAAACTTGCTGCAATATTTCAGCGGTTCAATGAAAACTTTGATTGACATGCAATTTCAAACATCATTTTTTTTAAATCACTGTAACAATCATTTAATAAAAAATACAATCTGGAAAGACTGATTCATTAACATATTGCCCCCTTGAAACACTTAGATTGATTGATTGCTTTACGTCCGATTGATGCTTTAAGGCTTTACAATGTCTATTTGTAAAGGAAAATGTGAAATCTTTTTTTAAAGCAATTAAAAGGATGTAGTAAATGAACTGGAAATCACTATGATGAATGTGAATAAGATAACATATTCATCATTTTTTCCCTTCTATCTGGGTGAAAGAGCAGATAATTACACAAGAGGCATACTCGTACCCATTCCCACCCAACATAGCCACTGACTGCACAAATAAACAGAAAATAAAAACTGCTCAATAGGTAGGGCCAGAAAGAAAAAAAAATCTAACAACAAAACATGTCATACATCAAATTCATGTTCAAAGAACCACCACGACAAGCTGTCGTTCAATACTTGCAGCCATTTGAAAACATCGCCAAGATAAATATACTAATCTCGTTCATTTCATAATAGGATCTACTGATAGTGATGGGGGTTTCTGTGAGCTGTGTGTTTGGAAGAATTAGGGGGCATATTACCAAGCAATAGCACCAAGATAATTATCGCTATTGCTTGGTTAGCGTGAAACATTTACCGCTGAGCTGCGGCGATTTGTACCGCAAATAAACCTTGGTATTACCAAGGTTTATCGCAAATGCGATAAAAATCGCCGCAATGCATGAATATCGCTGAAAAGTCAGCGATATTCATGCATTACCGAGCAAATGCTCTTAGCCATGTTATCCACCTCCCATTGGATAACATGGCTAAGAACTGCTCAGGGCAGGTGTTAGCTTTTGGAGATATTCACACTTAGCGCGAATATCTCCAAAAGTTGGTAATAGGAGATAGCGATGTTAGCGACTGTTTCCAGTCACTAACATCTTGGCACGCCCACTTTGCATGTCATTAGTGATAAATATCACTGACATGCAAAGTGGGGCCCAAGATGGTCGCTATCTCCTACTAGCTGTCGCTAACTGGTGTTAGCGACAGCTAGGTAATAGGGAGATAATTTTATCTCCGCTTTTTTGGCTTTTAAAGCCAAAAAAGAGGAGATAAACCCCTTTGATAATACGCCCCTAGATTCTTTACAACTAGTGGGAAAAAAGATAGATTATCGAAGACCGAAAGACATATTTTTATGATTGGTCATTTGTGGGATTCTACCAGCTAGAGCAGATCTGGGTGTTCTTCCTAAGTCCTTAAAGGGTTATATGTCTATCACAGGGTGGGCTAGAAATACAAGCCGTTTCGGGGTCACAAACCCTGCTATTCCCAAAATCAAGGGGTTTGCAATCACAACAAAACAATGTACAAAAGCCCTTTTATGAGTTTGATAACAACTTTTGCAAACATTTCCTTATTGTAAATAGAAAAGTGCATATAAGGTACACCCTCTCCTGTTTTTGATCCTGAAAGGGATGCACCAATATTTTTTTACCACAATTGCAATGGCAATCCATTGATCAATTACTGACTCTCTGGGTTGGGGTATTAACAGGGGACCGATGCTCCTATGAGGTATGTGTCACACCCGCTGAAGGTACATGCAGACGACCTCTGGTTTTTCCTCCGATATCATCTTTAACAGGAACCATGTGTCTTTAATATACATGGGCTGCTTTGAAAACAAAATGCTGGTATGAAGATCTGCTCTGCCTTGCGAGCCCCATACTTGAATTTGCAGCCAATGACAGGGAGTGGTAAATTGCAGCTTGCCTAATTAAAATTCATTAGGGAGATTGCCACGAGTGGCGCTTTGGGCTTTTTGGCAATAGAATGCAGGCTTTTTTATTTAATCTTTAAAAATTCATACCGCCTGTTTCCTACATTGGATGTTTGTTGTTTTGGTGTTGTTTTAAAGATAGTCCTTGTTTTTAGAAATCTGTGGTGGATTTTTATTGTGTTGTGTTTTTAATATATTTACTGATACTAAATGCTTTAAACATACCTGTCTCCGAAGGTACAACTAACCGCTCGTTTGCTAAACTACCAAGGGTTGAGCAAGGATTAAATTATTGAGGCTGGACCTATTAGTGATCGTGGTAGTATTACTAGCTGAAGTTTGAATACCCCACCTACTAATAACCCACTTTACTACAACTAGTCTATGTACAAGTTGCTCATATGCAGTTTGTGAATGGGAAAACCACATCTGGCTCCAGGTCCAAGTTTGCAGAGGAGGTGATAAAATTGGTCACTAACAAGTAATCATGAAAGTTAACAGCCTGCTTCCACAAAGTTCACAGGCTCAACTGTCAATGCGCCAAGAATTTGAGGATTAACAGAAATAACATCATTAATCTTTGGTCAGAATGCTGTTTGGTACTTTTTACATACACGCCTATTAGCTCACCCACACCGTTTACCTATTGTTGCATCTCTAAATGCATGTGCACAATTTGGAAACATTTTCAAAGGGTCTGAGCTTTTCAGGCAATGTATCTGTTGATGCCCATTCGTAGGGCTAGACATTCATTGGGCTATATTTCCATTTGTGTCATTGACCTTCGGTCACCAGAGGCAATACTATCCTCAATCTAACTTCCAATCCATATGATACTAACTCACAACTCCTTCAACCAGCCTGTGATATTGCACCTGTGGCTAACATACCTCACAACTCGGTAGTCTGTGGTAATAAATTATTGTGACAAAGGGGATACAAAACTGGACTTGTATTTTCTCATTCGTGAAATGTTTGTAAGCTTACGGGGGGTTTACAAGTATTTCAACAACATGTAAAAATAACTTGGAGTGGTGACTGCTTGTGTGGTGTAATGTCCAATTTATCTTGAATGGTTTAGTGATTCTATTTGAGGACCACCGAGGCTCTGATTCAAGTCGTCCTCGCACTGGTAATGTTGCGTATTGATTACGCAAACTCTTTGCATGTTGGTATTCCTGCATACCAACTACGTCGACTTCAATTGGCTCAGAATCAAGCAGCCAGTATTATTTATGATCAACCTAAGCACCATCACATGAGACCTTCATTGAAGAGCCTCAATTTACACACGGTGGCCCAACGGTGCCTCTTCAAGCTGGCTGCACCATCTACAAAGCCCTCTCGGGTTGTGGTCGCCTCAAAGATACAGCGGTATGCTCCCTCCCGCAACTTCCGCTCTTCAAATAAAACTTACTAATCTCCAAGTCTTTTAAACGTAAAAACATGGGGGCCTCAGATTCTCGAACTTGGCACCTCAATTCTGGAATGCTCTCTCTCCTGAACTAGGATTAACCACCTCTTATACTCAGTTCAGGAAATTACTTAAGACATGGCTATTCCCCCAAGCTTACAACGGAATTCATTGTCTAGTGTCTGTAACTGCTTCGGCTCAGCGCCAAGAAACCGTTTGTTGTATGTGCGCTCAACAAGTCATTTTAACATAACTTAACATAACATTAAATACTTAAGATTGAAAAGGCTTGGACTGGTAACTGCTCACCACAAACAATACAAAAAATTAAATGTTACAAAGCTATAGCATGTCTCATGGATGTATTAAGCTGCAGTACAATATTTTTTGTGAAAGGACTGTCAAATGGCCAGTGGGGACATTGTCAACAACACTAAGTTAGCAGGAGCCTTTCAGCAATGAATCAGCGTGGCACTCGTTACTAGCTGCTTTTATTTTGCAACAACTCTGTCTGTGTCTTTCACATGGGAACTGTTTGTTGTGTTCATTCTCTGTCTGTTCCTGGAGTTTAGTCTGAAAATTGTGAGCAAGGCTGGTAAACAATGTCTAATGTTGTTCGTCTGGTCAGGCCCTAGCAGTTAGACACAACATAGCAATGCAGCAAGTGGGAGATTGGCATTTTTGCACTCATGGGGAACACACATTTGGAAAGGAAACTTTCCAAGGAGAAGAGCAATGCATTCCTATGATGTCGATCTACCATCTAGGCACTAAGGTATGGGGTCTGCTGGCAAAGCCCAGATATCTTCTGTTATATAATAATACCCATTCCTAGCAAGGGGAGGCAGGTCAGGGTGAACTATCATTTCTCTACTGGTTTTTAATTTTGTCATGATATTTGGCCTCATTGCTATGCTGACAATATTTGTATTAGGCATTTTTCTGCTTGTTGTGGCACGTATACTGCATTATACAGCACAATAGTTAAATATTCTCAACAATTTTGTGTCTCTGTCAGACTTTATTGTGGACAAGAACAAGAGTGTGAGCGAAAGGATATGCTCGCTACCGCAATTTCTGAGAGTCGAGAGAGTTCTGGGGTGTCTAATCATTTGCTTCTCTGTGAGTGTGTAGGAGAGCGAGTGAGACACTATAGCTAGTCGGTCCTGGGCTCATGGGCACTAAGGTGATGGGACGGCTTATCCCCTTCACACCAAGGTCCCATAATCCTGCGCATAGTTCTGTGTATGTGCAAAATCCCTGCAACAGGAACACTCTTCAGGTTATTGTTCACCCCACACATTTATTCTCTATGTTGTTTTAAACAAAATGGTTCAGCCTTCGTCATGTGGATAGAATGAAAACTTTATCCACATATTAAAATTGAAAAAGCTTACAGTTTGTCTGCAGATCACTACCTGCTTAGAATGGGCCCTGCACTATATAAAAAGGGAATTTTAGCTCTAGTTGCCGATAGCCTACCTAGAGCAAGTTGTTTATCTGATTGTCTCTTCTGTCTGCCTGTGGTGGGAATTGGAAGCACACATTCCCTAAAGATAGGAGAAATCCACCACATTCTCTGATGAATAACTACATTAATTCATGTTAGCCTTTCATTGACCCGTTCCTTTGAGGTTATAGGGCTTGGTAGGCCTCTGCAACACTAAAAAGGCTCTGGCTTTTGCAACTGAGTGACAAAATCCTGCTCACACTGTGATCAAGGACAATTCTTATTTGGCACCTTAAAGTTCCAATGGCTTTGGATTTGAGTCAGAAAGTTTTATGGACATCCTGCCGTGCCATAGTGGCCAGGGTAGACATTGTTTGGATGCACGAGCAAGGAAGGCAGATGATGGCCACGACATTGCTTCTGACCTGTACATTGCTGGCATGGGACACCAGTAGGTTGATGTATGCTGAGGTGCACATTCTGGGCTTGCTGTCAGTAGTGCTGAGGTCCTTGATGAAGATGTAAAGCTCTGCTGTTAGAGAACTTAATATACAGCAGTCCAGTGTCATGTCATCCTTTATAATGACACTACACACCACCCGGTATCAAATTGTGTACCTGTCCTGCACAATTTCCTCCTCAAGGGAAGAACACTCTATATGGCCACCCAGATTGACTTTCAGTAGTGTCTTTGGGACAATGCGGCTTCCAGGGGGCCTCATCAATGTGAGGTGAGGGGCATTAGCATGCCTTACATATGAGGTCCTATTGTGGAGTAAGGTAGAAGACCATTACTCTTCCTTCTGTTTTCTTCTGACTTGAAGAAGTGGCTGTGACTGACAGTATTCTTATCCGATGCTAGATGTTTAGATTCAGTGTACCAATTGCTTCGACATAGGCAATTATTACAATGTTTCATTCCTTATCTACAAAGCATTTGGATCATGTTCGACTTATTGGCAACAAAATCATCAGACTGATTCTGTATTTTATATTGCCATCACATGCCTGATTATAGATGAAACCTGCCTAAATTAAACCCTCTTTGTGTCATCTTTCATAAGTACTTCGATTGTGGTCTTTTTAGGATAAGTTTAATTTTTTAGATAATGTCCTGTTTTATTATTATCAACATTACCTGATGTCTGAATAAAGGTGTGGTTGGTATTTTAGGAAGTAAGTTATGCTTGAGTTTTATTCTGCCACTCATTCAAAATTGTATTACTTGGATAATATTTAGATTTTTAGTATGCATGATAATAGGGAGATATGGCCAGTGCAATTAGCCTAGTCACCTCAAATAATAATTATTGTTGATACCTGAAGTACTTACTATAGAAGTTAGGTAATTTGTCATTACTAATCAGAAGTGATAATTTAACTGACTACCTAAATGTCTGTCTCCCGTTGTTTTTTTTTTCAAAAGGTGCTAACATGAAGACTTCTTTATTGAGTTGCTGCTGACTGTTTTTGCAGCTTCATCTGTAGTAGACACCTTTATATTTTTGATGATATAACTTTTGATCAGACATTAGAAGGTGAAAGAATAACGCCATGCAAGCTACATAACAGCTACAGTAAAGATTGTTAACCACTTAGAACAATCCAGATGATTTGTTTATTTATTTTTTACATAACGCAACCTTGACCTGAAGGCCTCAGAGCGCTAAACATCATTTGCATATTAGTAGTTATTAGGTTTATTGATTGAGATAGACAGATTTTTCAGTAATCACAAAACTGCATTTTAATATTAAGGGGGTCATTAGTATGGCGGGCGGATTTTGTCTGCCCGCCATATCCCCAAAACGGGACCGCCCGCTGAGGTTGCGGCGGTCCTGCACTCCCAATTAGGATGTGTCCGCCACACTGGCGGGCGCATGGCGCATTTGTAACATTGCGGCGGGCGGTGCTAAAAGCACCGCTTGCTGCAGTGCCACAAAGACCTTTCAATGCACAACGTGACAGACACCGCGCGGTGCCTGCCACATTGTACATTGAAATGCAGGGGAGTACCCTAGATAACCCCATGTGCACCCTCCACCCCCCAGAGTACCTGGGGGCCCACAACGGGCCCCCTCAAGTAAACTCATGCATGCCTATCCGTGGAAAGGCATGTTTCCGCCCCCATTGTAATATTGCTTGCTGTGTCCAACAGACACCCCCACCATATTGAACCCTTTTCCGCCTGACTTGTCGACCGGGCGCAAAAGCGGAGGACAATTTTTCCGTCAGCCGCGGAACCCCAGTCATCGTAATATGGCGGGGGTCTTTGCTGCAAGGAAGGCGGGCGGATCACCCCCGCCGGGCCGGCGGTTACTACAGCCGGCCCGGCAGGGGCGATCCGCCTGCCATCCTAATGGGGCCTTAGTTTATAGACTATTCGAGGTGGAGAACTCCAAACAAAAAAAATAGACCTGTCCTAGCTTGTTATGTGAGGAGTTCTCCCCGGACTATACAATCTCCACACTCGTAAATTCACTATTAAAATGTAGCTTTGTGAACATTAAAAAAGCGTACATTTAAACATACTTGTAAGTTTACCTTTGTAAATTCGGCCTTACCTGCGCAGGCACATTCGAGGTCAAGAAAGTGTCAAATGTTATCTTAAATATTGTCTTGTCTTATTCTGCGTGCTCGAATACTGTGCAACATGAAAAGAAAACCATTACTCAAGCAAAGTAATCATTCAAAGCTAAAAATATAAAGTAAGAGGTTACGAATATTTTGGACAGATTGCAAAATGTACATTTTTGTGCGGTTTACTTTTTGAACAATAGTGCTTTGCAAACCGCACTCGATTCAACAAAACCTTTTTTGCAATGTATCAATATTGGAGGCACATCTGTAATGGCTTCTGCAAGCATACCAGTTAAGCAAGTTTTTTTAGAGAATAAATGATTGGTAAACACTTGATCGGGTATTAACATTTTTCGAGCAGTTTCAGTTCATCTAGTGCATTTCCATCTGAAATGTTTAGGGTTATTTCAAGATGTGTTGCAGTTACAGAGCTGTAAATAACTTGGCAATCAAATTGAACGATAAAATAGAAAGCAAATCCGCAGATGCAAGCTACAGTATTTCACACTTAATATATGAAATGTGCAGTGTCTGCACTCGGGTCATACACTCTGTGCCCTGAATTGCAAAGGATGCAGGCAGTACAGTATCTGCTGGCCTGCGCATGCTGCGCTCTTTGATTAGGAAATTATGCCCCATAGAGGAGGGGGGAGAGGGGGGATAGACGCAGAAGTTCAACATGCTGGCCCAATCTGTCAATGTCCACCCTGGTCCCCCGGATTTGGAGAGGTGGCCGAATACCCTTGGGTCAATATTTTATCAAAATATTGGCAAATAATGCTGTGAAATAAATAGCGAAGCCCAAAATATCTTGAAAGGAAGGGCATATACGTCAGTATAGATGTATATAGATGTATTCTTAACACCTCATCTATGTTTCTTGAAGATGTATATATATATATATTGGTTAGGTACATATATGTGGAGTAAAGTACAACAAAGCAATACTTACTTGCAGATACTTATCTTGTCTATATTTTTTAGTCCACAGTATTATTGCCCACGGTATTTTTTCCCATTGTTTCCTCGATATTTTAGTCAAAAACTCATGGGAAGGTAGGCAGTGCGATTAACCAATCAATCAACCAGAATCTAATAAAGCGTAACTACTCACCTGTGAGGGTCTCAAGGCGCTGGGTCTGTGTGGGGCGTAGGTGCTGGAGATTGATTGCAGTTCACCTCCAAGACATCTTTTCTGATCCCAATAAAGTGTTTGGGAAGGACACAAGGAGGCAGAACTCTGTACGGTGCCTGTGCCCATGATTGGAGCAGTATCAGGGTGTCTCTGCCAGCTATGTCCCCTTCTCTAGGAGGGAGTTAATTGTTAGATTTCTTCCCTGATGGCCCAGATAGTGTCCACAACCCTGTGATACCACTGCCAAGGTCACCCAGGATAGTATTGCACAAAAAAGGTACACCAAACTCTGTGGTGCACCATTAATGTTTCCTACGAAGGGTGTGCATTGCCCAGGAAATGGGAGCAAACCCAAGAGAACTGTCGTTCCATGGTAAATACACATAAAAGGATTCTTTATACCAAAAGAGAGTCACTGTTCCTAAGTAGAGAGAGAAAAAGGAAGTAAGAGGTAATCTCGTTGTGTGCTACTCTAATTGTGGGGGGCAGTGTGTCCTCATCTTGATGCCCTCACACAACCCGAAGGATGTCATGCTCTGGCGGAGACAGTGAGAGGCACACCGGTGACACAGCCCAGATGCACAGAGAGAACCCTCTCAAGTGACCTTAGCTGATCTCATGGGATCTTATCCCCTCTACTAAGGGAAGTTCTACTCCCTTCCAGGGGCACCCACATTTTTGGGCTACTGTAAATACCACTTTCTCACTGAGTCCTGATGAAGCACCCTAGGACTCTCCTTGAGACCATTAATGCGTGAAACATGATGACCGGAACATATACCCTCTAGGGAGATATATTTACCCAGCTACCAAGGGACATAAGACATAATACCCCTTAAAGCAGCACCATACACTTTGTTTTAATAATGACAGAGGGATCACCTTAATAAAAATTAATCACTCTCCCTCCAGCCATTTTTAATACACCTTCTAGGATTTCACTCCCGCTTACACCCATGCACGCCTATGGCTTCATCAAAAGATCTCAGCAAAAGAGACCCTTCGGGGGACCCGTAGGGCATTGCAGTGCCTGCCGGACAAGGAGCAAAAGCCCAATGATGAAGTATGATTAAAGAAAAAAAAAAAGCTGACTAACTGCAGCGTCCCTGAAAGCAGCTGAGAAACGCATGGACGATTCATTTTACATGTTCGGATTTGAAGACTTCAATTCATTCTAATCCAGTCCAAGTGACTCATCAGCACTTGAACTCCAGGACTGTCGTGCTTGCTACACCTGTCTTGAGAAAAGACCCGCTGCAACCTCAATTACCCAGGCACGCGAAGGGTCGAAACGTCAACATCATTTCAATTGGCCCCAATACTCCAGAAACCCAAATTGCCTAGCAGCACATGGGATTCTGTAAATTTGTATTAGTGGATGGCCTCTTTTGAAAATCAACTTTGTATATATCTGTATAAATTGTTTATATTGGAAGTCAGCAGTGTATATATTGTATATGTCACAAGAGCACTATTCACTATTGTCACATGTTGCACTTTTTTACTATGACAGTCATTTATGATTCACTTTGAATGCAATTTGAAAATATAAAGATATAAATAGTTATATACAGGTCTTTCTTTTTATTTATTGTAAGAAACTGTTTTGAATTCCTGTCAGAGGGAGGTGGGAACTTTGCATGCAATAGAATCAACAAATCAGTTTTTTCACTACCCGACAGAACCAATTTTTTTCTTTAATCATAATTTATCCAGGTTCTGAGGGACACAGGGTCAACCCCAGTTTTCTTGAAACAGTGATGAAGTATGACATCCTTCAGGGTGTATGAGGGCATCAAGATGAGGACACACTGCTCCCCACAATTAGAGTAGCACACGACGAGAGTACCTCTCACTTCCTTTTTCTCTGACTACTTAGGAACAGTGACTCCCTTTTGGTATAAGTTTAACTTCAGGAGCACGGGTCACCAGACCTTTTGAATAGCTCTAGAGTCCCCCTCTTTTGATAAATACGCATAAAAGGATTCCTTCTGCGAAGGCAGCGGTGTGGCATCTCTGCCTCAGTTTACCTTATTGCACCATGAAGCCTAAGAGCCTCATTATCATGTTATAGTGCACCCTGAACCCCCAATTAAATGCAAACACACTTTAAGTTATATACTTACCAGTATCTTTACGCTATTAAATATATTCTGATTGGTTACCACAGCTATTTCTTTTTACTTCGTAAATAAGTGTTTAATATGCAATGACTTTTAGAAAAAATTCTAACAGCACAACTCTTTAAATAGGCTCTTCCTTTGCACGATGTGATTTCGAGAGTGATGGCTGCGACACAACAGCGGATGTGGACCTCTTGACTAAATGGACCAGGAGGAATGGCTTTGCCGGTGTATCTCCACACCATGATCACAATGGAAGCCAGTCAGGTAAAAGAAAATAACAATTCATCATTTAACAAGTCATCATTTAACAATTTATCATGTGTAAACATCCGTGAATGTTTGTCGAGCAATCTATACTACAAAAGCAACAATATAAAAAGCAGATAGTATATGCCAAACACGTATCTGTGCACGATACGGGAAATAAAACTATAAGGAACAGACGATACGTTAAAGTATAAAATGTGAAACAGTCCTGCATTTTTTTTTTCTTTACATTTTGTGGTAGTTAACGTTGTGATGCGGATCATGATCTGGGGCATGTTGCAATAATTAAGGAATTCATTTGTAAATAGCGGAGCACAAGCTATTTACTTTGTTTCAAGAGTACTGACAAACTTCGTATTACATACAACTTGTAACCATGAGATTAACCATCATTTAATAGAAGAATACAATTGCACATTCATCCATCATAATGATTGATAGAGACTCAATGATTAGTACTTGAATGTCTTTTGCAAGTTGAACAGAACATGAAAATGGAAATATGTAAATATGCAAATGACGAAGGCAGGAGTAAATGTTTTTGCCGTGTAGTAAAAGGAACGGAGGATCCACATATTTCGTGACAAACTAATGCACGTTCCAGCATCATGTACTCATGCAGTATTGTACATCTACTCATAACTCTACATGCATACATTTTAGGAATTAGAGTACTCCTGGAAATCTACTAGGATTTTGTGTACTTCAATGAAAAATCAATAAACTATTTTAAAAATTAGGAGTAACTAATTCTGAATGTGATAATCTAAAATGATAGTGGAGGGAACTGCAACAGCTGCTGGAGTACAATGAGGCAACAACATCTTCAAAGAGCTCTGTTATGCCGCTATCTGATTGCAAGCCTAGCATTATAAATGATGAAACTGGCTCTAGAGTTGTGGACAGCAGTGACAACCTTTTATCAATCAATGTCTTATTCATGGATCTACCCCTCTTCATTAGCAGTTGCATGTTACCTTGTTATTGGGTTATAAAGTTGTATTACCCTACCATACATAACTGAAAAGAGTAGTTCATTCATACACTCAACTGCAAACAGCAGCCAGGCACTGATCCAACCTGGACGTTGGCAATGCTGTACTGGCAGGAATCCCCCAATCTCCTTTAATTCTGTTCACAGCAGTTTTACACTTGTCAGGCAAGCTGCTATTATCAAAGAAGAAACTGCTACCACATCTCGCTGATCATTGACGACCGATGTTGTTTTACCCTTGAGGTATAAATCAAATTTAAAATCTGTTGTCGCGGATATAAAGCAATTTACCTGAAAAATCAATCTCATTTTATGAGCCTGGTTACCATCACTGCAGGACAACAGGGATTTAAATGCACAGACTGGCTGTAACAGGAACTTCCACACTTTTGAGAAGTTTTTTCTTAGGCAATACTGCTACCTATGGAACTATCTAACATGATGTACGAAATTGCCATTTCTGCAGGGTCACCCACAATGTTTTGCACCCCCCCTCTTGTTTGTACCTCGTTTTTGTTAGCTTTAGGACTGTAGGCACTTTACCACTGCCAACCAGTGCTAAAGTGCATGTGCTCTCTTCTTAATACATGGCAACATCAGTTTGTCTACAAATGGCATAGTTAATTTACTTATAAGTTCCTAGTAATGTGCACTACATGTGCCCACAGCGGATCTATGATGTTACAACGCGTTATTTTACAACGCATGCTGTAACATCGCAACTTTTACAACGCAGGTTCCATTACATTGGATGCCATTACAACGCAGGATATTACATAGCAGATGCTATTACAACGCATACCATTACATCGTAAGTATAGGTAAGTATAACTTTTAAAAAAAAT
Source organism: Lissotriton vulgaris (assembly GCF_964263255.1). NCBI lineage: Eukaryota > Metazoa > Chordata > Amphibia > Caudata > Salamandridae > Lissotriton > Lissotriton vulgaris. Next base: position 951,776,164 of record NC_141698.1, read on the forward strand.
GTAATTAAGTTAATTTAATTAATTTTATTTTACTAATATAATTAAAATAATTGTAAAAATGTAATTAATATAATTTATTTAAATAAGTTTAATTTAATTTTAAATAGGAATTAATGTAATTTAATTTAATTAATATAATTGTATTAATTTAATTTAATAAATTTTATAATAGTAATTATTTAAATGTAATTAATTTAATTTAATTAATATAATTGAATTAATCTTAACATTGTAATTAATTTGATTTAATAAATTTAATTAATTATAGCTTATTTAATTAATTTAATTGAATTAAAGTCGTACTTTAAAAAAAATAAACCCTAAAAATACCCCTGTACCCCAAAACCCAAACCCAGCCCTAAACCCTAAAAATACCCCTGTACCCCAAAACCCAAACCCAGCCCTAAAACCTAAAAATACCCCTGTACCCCAAAACCCAAACCCAGCCCTAAAACCTAAAAATACCCCTGTACCCCAAAACCCAAACCCAGCCCTAAAACCTAAAAATACCCCTGTACCCCAAAACCCAAACCCAGCCCTAAAACCTAAAAATACCCCTGTACCCCAAAACCTAAACCCAGCCCTAAAACCTAAAAATACCCCTGTACCCCAAAACCCAAACCCAGCCCTAAAACCTAAAAATACCCCTGTACCCCAAAACCCAAACCCAGCCCTAAAACCTAAAAATACCCCTGTACCCCAAAACCCAAACCCAGCCCTAAACCCTAAAAATACCCCTGTACACCAAAACTCAAACCCAGCCCTAAAACCTAAAAATACCCCTGTACCCCAAAACCCAAACCCAGCCCTAAACCCTAAAAATACCCGTGTACCCCAAAACTCAAACCCAGCCCTAAAACCTAAAAATACCCCTGTACCCCAAAACCCAAACCCAGCCCTAAAACCTAAAAATACCCCTGTACCCCAAAACCCAAACCCAGCCCTAAAACCTAAAAATACCCCTGTACCCCAAAACCCAAACCCAGCCCTAAAACCTAAAAATACCCCTGTACCCCAAAACCCAAACCCAGCCCTAAACCCTAAAAATACCCCTGTACCCCAAAACCCAAACCCAGCCCTAAAACCTAAAAATACCCCTGTACCCCAAAACCCAAACCCAGCCCTAAAACCTAAAAATACCCCTGTACCCCAAAACCCAAACCCAGCCCTAAAACCTAAAAATACCCCTATACCCCAAAACATATACCTCAGTACCCCAAAACATATACTCCTATACTCATACTTATTTTAAAAATTACTTAAATTAATATATTTAATTTATAATATTAAAAAACATAAATAAATATATTTATTTATAATTAATATTAATTAAATTAATTAAATAATATAAAAAAAAAAATTATATACTTACCAATACTTACGATGTAATGGTATGCGTTGTAATAGCATCTGCTATGTAATATCCTGCGTTGTAATAGCATCCGATGTAATGGAACCAGCGTTGTAAAAGCTGCGTTGTAACAGCATTACGACGTAAAAGTTGCGTTGTAACAGTAAGTTACCGCCCACAGCCTGTAAATTAAATGCTGCTAATGGGCCTGTAGCACTGATTGTGCCAACCACTTAAAAAGCCCATAAAACATGTTTAACTCCTGCCACTGCAGAGCCTGCATGAGCGGTTTTAAACTACTACTATCACCGTGGCAAGTTAACACTCTTGCCAGGGCCAAAATTTCCTTTTTAATACATATGTCACCTCTAAGGTAGGCCATGAACAGCCCAAGGGCAGGGCATTGTGTATGTAAAAAGTCGCACATGAACATTTAAGTTTTACATGTCCTGGTAGTACAAAACTCTTCAATCATTTTTTCCCAACTCCAAGGCTTATCTCTCCCATAGGGTAACATTGGGATTGCCTTATTACATTTTATAAGTTTAATTTCCAATTAGGAATATATGGGACCCCCAAATCTGGTGTCTCTTGGGTCACAATTTAATAACACAGCTTATGGTGAAGTTGGTTTTTAAATTGCAATTCTGAAAATGGCACTTTTAGAAAGTTGGCATTTTCTTACTATAACCATTTGGTGCCTGTCTCTGGAATACCTGTCTGAGGTGGGTGACAGCTAGCTTTGTGCATTTCCTCTAGACAGTGACACATAAATAAAGGGTAGGTACGACTGAGGAGCCATCAGTATCTTGATGTATCATCCTGGGCAGTATGGGAGGGAGGAGCTGACACATGCACCTGAAAGGGCTGTCCTGTCCCCATACAAAGGGTTGCTTATCCCCCCCCCCCCTGTTGTGAGCCTGGAGCCAGAGCAGGAAAGAAAGGGACTTGTACACTTCAAAGTAATCTCGTTTTAAGTCTCCCCCACTTCAAAGGCCAAACTGTGTATAAGTACTGGACGTCTGACACCACCAACTCAGAATACTTCTGGAACTGAGGAAATTCTACCAGGAAGAAGGACTGCTGAACTGCTGGAGGACCTAACACTTTACTGAACTGCTTTGATGTGTTGGCCTGCTGCATCAAGCCAGGGAGTCGGAAGGACTAGACATGCATCTCTACATCTTACAGCCAAAGTATCTCCAAGGGCTTGTTGGCTTGCCTCCTATTTTCTGAACTTTCGGGGATACCAAAGACTTTTTCTTCAAGCTGCAACTAGCACCTGGACGCTGTCTGCTGTGAGCCCTGCTCCACCAAGTAGTGCCAATCCATTTGTGGGCCCTTGGAATTGAGTTTTACCTGCTGAACTATTATTATACATGCATCAACGATGTTGCTTTGATCTAAACTGGTGCACTTCTCTCAACACCAATGAATTGCAGCTGCTGCATAAACCACACACACAGTATTGTCAACTGTGTGTGGCTTTGTCCCTTGATTCTGATGCATCTCTGACTTTGCTCAGCTTGATACCAACACTTAGGACCTGATTCACAGAACTAACTTAAGACAAAATCCTAAACTTACTACTTTTGGTATTCACAGAAGTTAGGATTTTGTCTTAAGTTTGTCTTAAGACAGACTTAAGACAGACTTAAGTTAGGATTTTGTCTTAATTTAAAGTGTGTTTCTGACTTACTCTGATTAGGATTTTGGTTTCTGCTTGTACAGGGTGCATACCTCTGCCAACCAGAAACCCACTTTCTAAAACACAACAACGAAGAACCCAATCTAAATCAACCAACCTTCTTTCATGAAACCTCTAAGCATACATATTTTCCAACATCACATAGACTGATTCAAAGATCTCAAGAGCCCTATCAATATGTCCTGTCCTTACTTTTTTATTGCTTTTCTAATGTTCTTATAACTCATTATTGCTGTTTGCAAAGCTCAATCAGGGGTATATCTTCAGGGGGAGGGGCGTGGAGCACCAGTCCAATGTTTATTTTCACTTGGGTAACATGGACAGCTGACTGGGTGGTTGGGCTAGCTCATGTGATGCCTATTTCCCTGGCTACAGAGTAGGACATTGTGACAGGGCCCTCTCTTAAGCCTTTTCACAACAATGGAAACACCCATTCTCCACGGATGGGCCCTTGTCACTGTGACCCAGTGTGAGGCATTAGGGTCGACTCTCACTACATTGACAATGATTCAGGCAGCTGGGCCTGCACGCTGCTACAAATAGACGTGAGTCAAAAAAGCAGACTCCTGTCTGTGTCCAATTAAAGAAGTTCAAGACTGATAAGTCCTGTTCAGTCATTCATGCAGCCCATAGAACCATCACCCATTTGGGAGTCTGCCTGCCAGAGGTTCTCTCTGCTTTCAAGCAGTCTGAGCCTGTCTTAGGGTGATTGGGACAGGGAGGGTGCTATTCTGCTTCCACAGATAAAGTATGGACACTAAAGGAGGCAAAAAAGGAGGAGTGCTAAGGTGTGCACTTGAAGATCTGTGCAATGTGTTCACATTAATGTGTGTGTATGTGTATGCATGTTATTGTAGTGCACAAGCGTATCCACATGAGTGCGGGTGCACAGGAGCATGTGCTCATGTGAGAGTGTACATTTGAACGAGTGTGCACATATAACTGTGTGTGCACTGAGCTGCCTGTGAGTTTGGGAATTTCACCTCGTGGTGAGAGATTTCAATTTGGGTAAGTCTACCCAACCTTTCTTTCTCCTGATAAATGTATTACCAATGAGCTGGGTGAAGGTAAACATATGTGGCTCTGTGCCAAGGTCCCCTAAGTAGTGAACATACTCATTGATAAACACGTATGTTATGTGTCCATGTGAGAGAATGTGTGTGTGTGTGTGTTTGTACACAAGTGTTGAGTCTGTATGTATGTGCACAAGTATCTGTGTCAGTTTGTATCACAATAGCTGAAGCAGACCACAGCATTTCAAATTGAGTGCATTGGCAAAAGCATTAGTTTGTCAATCACAAATTGCTAAACAAATGGCTGCTCCAGGCTGGGTTATATGTGCATTGGTAGAGTACCTGTCTGTATGTCAAATTTAGGGGGTGCAACATTCACATAATCTGCTTCTGCATATGTTGGTGACATCTTGGAGAAATTATGCAAAATGCAAATCCACCGTTTTCCACTACATTGTAGTTTTCGACAGGAGGACACATTTCATGCCAGGCTTATTGTATGGACTAGCATTTGTTTATTATTCCTCGCTATCACTTAGCTGTGTGCAAAGCTGCTGTTTTTGCTAGTGGATAATTCTATCTATATATTTTTTCTACCAAAAATACTCCTTAGTTTTCTAAACTAATTTCCCTAGCTTCGCCCACCCATGTATTTTTTAGTTGGGTACACCGAGTCGCTTTTTGGGAAATGTTCGACCCACATTCCCCTAATAATATTGATTAAGCTACATCCCTGACGGCAAAACTACTTCCGAGTTGTGAAACCATTACCAGTATTATTTGACCTCTGCCTATTCTGCACCAACCTCTCTTCTGTGTACAAAGGTCTACCCATTTTTGAGCATGTCAGTCACCTCTTCTCTTTCGATGAATCCGAAGGCGTGATAGCTGCACACCCTTCAGTATCTTTTCATAAACGTTCATGCACTAAACCTACGTCACTGGTTCTAAAAATATTCCCATCTATCAAGGACCCACTATGTGTGTTTCTATTTCCTGTTCACTTATATTTGCTACCCTTATCTCTTCTGCTTCCTCATATTTTCACCAACTATGACTCTGGTACTGGGATGAACTTCGATAGTTACTGCTAACACACTCATGCCTGATACATTGCTTCCAGTTATATTTTTTAGGCCAAATCTAAGGGGATTATGGGTGAGAATGCAGCGCTGCAGGCCACACTAATAGCTTCAATGTGTTATATAAATGATAATGAACTTTTCACTCTAATTGAGTTTAACTCAACGATAACTAGCTTGCAGCCAGAAGCAAACATCGCTGTAGTACAGCAAAAAAGGGACCCTTTATTTTAACCAATATTTACTGTCATTTGGTTCACAAATGTTTCATCTCTATGCTATTCGCTGTCAGAATTTTGAATTGGACTGTCCAAGCCTTTTCTCCATTACCCCATTCATTGCAGCAGATGTGCCAAACCTTCGCTGCCCTCTTTGTTATGCTTTCCTATTCCTCATATTTTAAACACAAAAGTCCTTGTCTTCTTTACTTCTGTGCTGCCTCTGTCTGTGTCAACTTTTTACAATTCTAGATCAAATGGTTTTAATATTAATGAAATATTTTAATCTCTATTTCTCATTATCTGAGCTTAGCACTAGAGGATCAGGTATAAATATTAAATAATGAAAAATAAATGAAAAAAGATAGTTAATGAAATTTGTTGGTGGCATTTAGTGTTGTTTGCTTTTTGTAATGATTTGCTTTTTGTAATGATTACATATGTTCCCCAATGCATACTTCAACAATGAAGGAGGATGAATGCTGTAATAAATCTATACGTGTAGTAGAAAGCGATCATCTTGTATAGGCGTTGGCGGCATGGAAAGCATTTATCACTGGTTGTACAGCTTCATTAATTTTATTCATTTAATTGGAGTTGAGAAGGTATTTCCTTTGACTTCTCATTACAATGCAGGAATAAGCAGAGTGGATGCCATTGTAACAGCCAGACACACACAGAACAAGATACAGACAGGGCCTGATTTTAACTCTCTCTTTGGCAGCTATGCCAGTACAAACTGAGAAGGAAGAAAACCTGAAGGCTGTCCAGCTTGTAGTAAATGAATAACCAGCTTGCATAGACCTTGACAGCCGGCTCAGAGATCAAAGGCAAAGCTCAGAGAAGAGTCACAGTGCCCGTAGTCAGTCTACTGTAGCCAGAATTATTACACGCTTAATGGCTCACATAAAGGTGGAAAGTGCATTGTGCTATTGAATCTCAAGGCCATGAATAGCGTGGTATAATAATATCTTTTTTTTAAAAATTAACACTTTTTGTAGTTTTTTTACGGGTGGTACAAAACAAGCGTATGAAACATTGCAGAAGACTGGTGACCCCTTGATCGAGTAATATAAAGGGAAAAGAAAAAGACAGAAAACAGACTAGTGGGAAGAAAGGAGAAAGCTGAATCGAATAGACTGTCCCAGTATACAAAATACAACAGGTACAACCAGACATTAGCACCGTAAAAAGCCGGCCTCACAGCAGGAGCCGGGCAGAGCAGGAGCTGGTCGAGACCCCTTGTGGCCCATTCTGGCCATGTGGAGACAAAGATATCGGGGGTTTGTGGGGGGTAAGGAACCTGTCCAGTGTCTTCCACACATTCTGGTAGAGGCCTTCCATGGGGAGTATTGCAGTGAATGATTGTCCACGCCTCTCAGGTAGGTAATCCAGTTTAGCCAGGAATGGAAGGTTGCTTTGCTTGAGTCTTTCCAGTTGTTCAGGACTGTTTTGATTGCCGAGATCAGCAGGAGGTCCTTAAGGTCCTTGTTGAGTTCCGAGGTAAGGTTTGATCTTACGCTCGCTGTGATGATGGAGATGAAGTCTCCGCCCGTCTTGCGATTAAAGAGCTCATCTATAAAGTCAAACACCCTTCCCCAGAAGATCTTAAGTGCAGGGTAGTGGAAGATTAGGTGTGCTAGGTCCCTTTGTGTGTAGTACAGTTCCAGCAGAGGTTGGACTCTCTGATGCCCAGTGTGTGTAGGCGGTCAGGGGTCCAGTATGCCTTATAAAGGAGCAAATACTTTGTTTGTGCTAGGACTGGGGAAATCCTATATTGTGTGGCAGAGGACCATATCTTCTCCCTTTCCTGTTCACTTATCTGGTACTTTGACTGTTCGTCCCAGTACACCGTCTGTCTGGCATTGAGTTTGGTGTTGTTTGGGCGCAGCAGCTTGTATATGCGTGATACCTGGTGGCCTAGTTTGTTTATGCTCGCTAAATATTGGAAGATTGAGGGTGGTGTGTTGTGTAGCTTGGCTTTTGATAGGGCTGTCTTGATGTTTAGAAATCTGTATGGGTCCAAGTCCTCGAGCTGAAAGCTGTTTTTCAGGTTGGAGAACGTGATGGGGCCCTGGCCTTTGTCTAACTGATGTGAGAAGGAGATGCCCTTCTCTATCCATGTTTCGAAGTTGAGGCTCTTACCCCTATATTTGATTCTACTATTTGCCCATAATGACTCAGCTTTGGATCCCCTAATGATGGCTCCCATTTTTTTGTCTGATATTTCATAGCTATCTTGGTGTTTTATCAAAATCTGTTTTGATGCGGAGGGGTAGGTGTTCGTTGTGAGCAGGGTGAGGGGGTGTCTGTTGTTTAGTAAGGCTCTCTCTACCTAAAGCCAAACTGGGGTGTAACCCTGTGTTGGGGACACCCACTGCGATCACTGTTTTGCCAGGAACACTTGCTGGTATAATTGGATGTCCTCCAAATTAATGCCCCCTTGTTGTTTAGGTAACCTCAACTTCTTGATGCTAATCCCAGCCCTCTTGTCCCGCCAAATGAATTTAGAGATTATGGTATCGATTTTCCAGTGGAAATCGTCAGAAAATAGAAGTGGAAGCATGCTCGACAGGTAGTTGACCATAAGGGTGATCATTATTTCTATAGTTTCTATCCTCTCCCACCACGTGATAAATTTAGGGCTCCATGTCTCTAAGAGTTTTTTAACCTTCTCTAGTAGTGCTTTTTCATTGTGGTGGAGGGAGTTGTATAGGTCCGAGCCAAATAGTATTCCTAGGTACTTAATGCTGCCTGTCTGCCACGTCAATTCGGACTCTCCCAGTACATTTCGGATGCAGTGAATGTTTAGGGGTTGGCATTCGGATTTGTCATTGTTCAGTTTGTAGCCTGATAGACTCGAGTACTGGGCAATTGTGTCCATGAGGGCCTTGATCGACTTTTTAGGTTGTTCTATTACTATTAGGTTGTCGTCAGCATACACCGCTAGCTTTACCACTGTATCTTTGAATCGTATCCCAGCGATGTCGTCGTTTAATTTAATCCCTTATATTAGGGGTTCCAGGGCCAACAGGAACAGGGGAGGTGATAAAGGACAGCCCTGTCTAGTCCCTTGCTTTAGATTGAAAGAGCCCGATACTGAGCCATTGATAGCTATGCACGCTGAGGGTGATTGGTAGAGGGCCATAGTCATCTTTATGTATGCCTCCCCTAGATTGAAGGCTTGTATGCATTCTTCTAGGAATGCCCACGAGACCTTGTCAAAAGCCTTCTCTGCGTCCAGGGCAATTGCCACTGCTGGCTCTGTTTTAGTGGAGGATTTCTCTAGGATGTGGCAGAAAAGTTGCGTGTTGTCACTGGCCAAGCGGTTGCACATGAAACAGACTTGGGAGTTGCTGACAAGTTTGGGGAGAAGAGAGTTCAAACTGACTCCTAGGATCTTGGCATAGATTTTACAATCCACATTAATTAGAGAGATGGGTCTGTAATTGTTTGGAAGTGTGTGGTCCAAGCCTTCTTTGGGGATGACTATGATGTTTGCCTGTGCCATTGAGGGTGGTACAGTCCCTGATTTTGCTGCTTGGTTGAAAACCCTCTTAATAGTCGGTATTAGTTGTTTCTGGAAGGTCTTGTAGAAGTCTGACGAGTAGCCGTCCGGCCCGGGGGCCTTATTCTCTTTAAGGGAGAAGATCATGGCCAAAATATTGAATACAAAAATATCAAAAGGTAGGTTGTTGTAAATGACCATTTCTGCAGGGTCATCCCCGAACCTTTTGTCCTCCCCCTCCCTTTTTTGTTGAATTTGTTTTTGTTGACCTTCAGATTCTGAGCACTTTACCACTGCTAACCAGTGTTAAAGTGCATGTGCTCTCTCCTCTAAACATGGTAAAATTGTCTTACACCCAATTGGCATATTTAATGTACTAGTAGAGTATGCTACATGTGCCAAGAGCCTGCACATTAAATGTTACTAGTTGATGGATGGAATGCAGAACAATGTCCTACATTCACCCCAGTACAGAGATCTGGGCCTAAATCCATCGTTTTTTTGCACTCCACACCACCCCGGTTCAGACATGGTCATATGCAAATCAGCCTGATCCTGTGCCTCATGGGAACAGTCCAGCCCGAACTGCCAAGCCATGCCTTCCCTGGACCGGAAACAAGCTTCCGAAGACCGCTTTCTGGCATTCCAGCCGTCTTCAGCCCGGCTTGCTTGAATCCAGTGGTGTGGAGTGCATGGGACTCACGTCTGAGCATACCCATCCCACTCGGGGTGACAAATGCAAAAAACACAGTTGATGGACAGAATGCAGAACAATGTCATACATTCACCCCAGTACAGAGATCTGGGCCTAAATCCATCGTTTTTTTGCACTCTACACCACCCCAGTTCAGACATGGCCATATGCAAATCAGTCTGACCCTGTGCCTCATGGGAACAGTCCAGCCCGAACTACCAAGCCATGCCTTCCCTGGACCGGAAACAAGCTTCCGAGGACCCGTTTCCGGCATTCCAGCCGTCTTCAGCCCGGCTTTCTTGAATCCAGTGGTGTGGAGTGCATGGGACTCACGTCTGAGCATAACCATCCCACTCGGGGTGACAAATGCAAAAAACACAGTTGATGGACAGAATGCAGAACAATGCCATACATTCACCCCAGTACAGAGATCTGGGCCTAAATCCATCGTTTTTTGGCACTCCACACCACCCCAGTTCAGACATGGCCATATGCAAATCAGTCTGCCCCAGTGACTCATGGGAGCAGTCCAGCCCGAACTGCCAAGCCATGCCTTCCCTGGACCCGAAACAAGCTTCCGAGGACTGGTTTCTGGCATTCCAGCCGTCTTCAGCCCGGCTTGCTTGAATCCAGTGGTGTGGAGTGCATGGGACTCACGTCTGAGCATACCCATCCCACTCGGGGTGACAAATGCAAAAAACACAGTTGATGGACAGAATGCAGAACAATGTCATACATTCACTCCAGTGAAGAGATCTGGGCATAAGTCTATCGTTTTTTTGCACTCCACACCACCCCAGTTCAGACATGGCCATATGCAATTCAGTCTGACCCTTTGCCTCATGGGAACAGTCCAGCCCGAACTGCCAAGCCATGCCTTACCTGGACCGGAAACAAGCTTCCGAGGACCGGTTTCTGGCATTCCAGCCGTCTTCAGCCCGGCTTGCTTGAATCCAGTGGTGTGGTGTGCATGGGACTCACGTCTGAGTATACCCATCCCACTTAGGGAGACAAATGCAAAAAACACAGTTGATGGACAGAATGCAGAACAATGTCATACATTCACCCCAGTACAGAGATCTGGGCCTAAATCCATCGTTTTTTTGCACTCCACACCACCCCAGTTCAGACATGGTCATATGCAAATCAGTCTGACCCTGTGCCTCATGGGGAACAGTCCAGCCCGAACTACCAAGCCATGCCTTCCCTGGACCGAACGGTACAAAAGGGGGTGGTGATGGACGGAGCATCTGAAACAATCAAACACTCACACCCAGTCAGAAGATCTGGGTTTAATCCATCACTGTTCTTTAGCCCACTCTGCGACCCCAGTTCAGACATGGCTATATGCAAATCAGTCTGACCCTATGCCTCATGGGAACAGTCCAGCCCGAACTGACAAGCCATGTCTTCCCCAGACCGGAAACAAGCTTCCGAGGACCGTTTTCTGGCATTCCAGCCGTCTTCAGCCCGGCTTGCTTGAATCCAGTGGCAAAGTGAGCAAGGGACTCACGTCTGAGCATACCCTGCCACACTTATGGTGGCCAAAAGTGGTACAAAAGGGGGTGGGGATGGACGGAGCATCTGAAACAATCAAACACTCTCACCCAGTCAAAAGATCTGGGTTTAATCCATCACCGTTCTTTAGCCCACTCTGCCACCCCAGTTCAGACATGGATATATGCAAATCAGTCTGACCCTGTGCCTCATGGGAACAGTCCAGCCCGAACTGCCAAGTCATGTCTTCCCTGAACCGGAAACAAGCTTCCGAGGACCGGTTTCTGGCATTCCAGCCGTCTTCAGCCCCGCTTGCTTGAATCCAGTGGCAAAGTGAGCAATGACTCACGTCTGAGCATACCCTGCCACACTTATGGTGGCCAAAAGCGGTACAAAAGGGGGTGGTGATGGACGGAGCATCTGAAACAATCAAACACTCACACCTAGTCAAAAGATCCGGGTTTAATCCATTACCGTTTTTTAGCCCACTCTTCCACCTGAGTTCAGATATGGCTATATGCAAATCAGTCTGACCCTGTGCCTCATGGGAACAGTCCAGCCCGAACTGCCAAGCCATGTCTTCCCTGGACGGGAAACAAGCTTCCGAGGAACAGTTTCTGGCATTCCAGCCGTCTTCAGCCCGGCTTGCTTGAATCCAGTGTCAAAGTGAGCAAGGAACTCACGTCTGAGCATACCCTGCCACACTTATGGCGGCCAAAAGTGGTACAAAAGGGGGTGGGGATGGACGGAGCATCTGAAACAATCAAACACTCTCACCCAGTCAAAAGATCTGGGTTTAATCCATCACCGTTCTTTAGCCCACTCTGCCACCCCAGTTCAGACATGGCTATATGCAAATCAGTCTGACCCTGTGCCTCATGGGAACAGTCCAGCCCGAACTGCCAAGCCATGTCTTCCCTGAACCGGAAACAAGCTTCCGAGGACCGGTTTCTGGCATTCCAGCCGTCTTCAGCCCCGCTTGCTTGAATCCAGTGGCAAAGTAAGCAATGACTCACGTCTGAGCATACCCTGCCACACTTATGGCGGCCAAAAGCGGTACAAAAGGGGGTGGTGATGGACGGAGCATCTGAAACAATCAAACACTCACACCCAGTCAAAAGATCCGGGTTTAATCCATCACCGTTTTTTAGCCCACTCTTCCACCTGAGTTCAGACATGGCTATTTGCAAATCAGTCTGACCCTGTGCCTCATGGGAACAGTCCAGCCCGAACTGCCAAGCCATGTCTTCCCTGGACGGGAAACAAGCTTCCGAGGAACGGTTTCTGGCATTCCAGCCGTCTTCAGCCCGGCTTGCTTGAATCCAGTGGCAAAGTGAGCAAGGAACTCACGTCTGAGCATACCCTGCCACACTTATGGCGGCCAATAGCTGTACAAAAGGGGGTGGTGATGGACGGAGCATCTGAAACAATCAAACACTCACACACAGTCAAAAGATCTGGGTTTAATCCATCACCGTTCTTTAGCCCACTCTGCCACCCCAGTTCAGATACGGCTATATGCAAATCCGTCTGACCCTGTGCCTCATGGGAACAGTCCAGCCCGAACTGCCAAGCCATGTCTTCCCTGGACCGGAAACAAGCTTCCGAGGACCGGTTTCTGGCATTCCAGGTGTCTTCAGCCCGGCTTGCTGGAATCCAATAGTGTGGAGTGCATCGGACTCACGTCTAAGCATACCCATCCCACTCATACCCACTCGGGATGGGTATGATTGCGCAACCCACTTAAGTAGCCCTATAATCATGTCTCAGGCCTGCCATTGCAGAGCCTGTGTGTGCAGTTAAAACTGGAATTTCAACCTTACAAAATAAGTTCATTGTCAGGCCCAAGCCTTCCTTTTGAATACACATAAGCCACCCCTATGGTAGGCCCTAGACAGCTCCAAAGGCAGAGTGCGGTGTATTTAAAAGAAGGATAAGTAGTTTTTAATGTTTAAATGCCCTGGATAGCGAGAAACTCCCAAATTAGTATTTTACTGCAGCAACGCCTATCTCTCCCAAAGGATAAGATTGGGACCACATCATTGCATCTTTTGAGTGTAATTGCCAACTTATGGTGAAGTCAGATTTTAAATTGCAGTAAGATTGTGTCAAGGTGCAATTAGTCGAAAACTAGAAAAATCAGTGCAACTTGAGTGGCGTGTACGTGTACAAAAGTAATCATATAGCGTGACCAGTTGTGCTGAGTGTTCAGTGATAGTGAGAGGAGGTGGCTAGAACATGCTAAGATCATTGTTGTTCATAATTGGTAAGGACTAACCCTGGAATGTTAATCCAGAATGTTGAGCAATACAGTGTCAGGGCGGAACGAATTCTGAGCTTAGTGGTATAGGAGTCCAAAGGGCGTTCCACGGATGCCAGTGTGATGCGACTTTAGCATGTCCTAGCCACCATCTCTCACTATCACTGAAGACTACGTACAACCGGTCACACTATATGATAACTTTTGTGCACATACACGCCATTCAAGTTGCGCTGATTTTTCTAGACCGTGCCTGGCCACGACATGTGCATGCTCAAATATAATGATTATAATTCCCATTGGGACAGAATACTAACTGTGTTTCGTTTCTCTTATTTTCCCATTTCCCTCCCCTTCCCTCTCCCTATCATCTTCCTTCTCTTAGCTATTAATGCAATTATATTTGCCTCAGGCATTATCCCTGTTGTCCTGAAGATGATCCTGTTATTTTGACAAGTGGTTTGAAACGTCGTCGACTAATTGCATCTTGGCACAATCTTACTGTCTACTAAATTGTGCCATGGTGCAAGAATTTGTACCTGTTGGCCTAAACCATGTAGTAATACTATAGTCCTTACTTATTTATGCCTGAGTAATTCTCCTTTTCCTTTTTGTCAAATTTCCCACTTATATGTTGTTCTAATTAACCGTTTACATTAAAATAATGATGTCCAGTTGGACAGTCAAAACATGGATATCATTGTATTCCTATGTAAATCACAGATTTAATATTTTTAGTACAAGGGACCACTGTTGTTTTAGTTAAACAAAATTAGAAAGTTTGCATTTTCTTGTCTTAACCATTTTGTACCTGATTCCTAGGTCATTACAAAGCGCCAGGACGCCCCTTTGCTGGGGCAGCTGTGTGCGGTATAAGTAAAAATAACATAACATAACATAACATAACACTAGACCGACTGCACGAGTGGAGAAAGGCTGCTCTTTTAATTGCTTGCTGTGCCTTATTCTATTAGTTGTACCCGATAGCAAGGCTGAATTGATTGAGATCACACTTTACCTTTTAACAAATTTCACACTGCTGATCGTTTTTAAAATTGTAAAACTGCAAGTGTGCTCTACTGGCACTCTGAAGGAAGCTGCGCTGAGTGAGACCGCACTTCATTTTTAAAACATAGCCAAAAGTCACATTGCATTTTGTGTAGAAATCTGCTGTGCATCTTACCTGCATCTGTTATCTCCATTGCCGCTGCGCTGCCCCACACACCCCGGTCCGTCACGGCAAGTGCCGATAGAATGGAGGGTGGAAACGGGGTCACACGCTCCTACTTCCGGCAGGGGGCATTTCCGGCTCTCGAGCGCTCGGCGGTCTAGTTGACCCAAGGCACGAGAGTACTTACGACAATGTCAGGACGAACGCGCAGCGGACGAGCGCAGCAGGCACGCCCTCAGCACGCCGAAGACTCGCCTAAGACAAGCACGTCTGGGCCCGTCCGCGCCTGCACGTGTCCTCTCGCCAGGGACCCTGGTGAAAATATGAGGGACAATGTAACTTATTCCAGGCAGGATTCACTGACCCTCAATCGCTTGGATGGTACATGCAAAAAATTCTCCCTCACGCGTAGGAATGGCCGTCCCAATTGCTCATGTGGCTTCTCCCTTCCCAAACCCTTAATGCACTGTCCTTCTTGAATGCCAACCCTTCACAAATTAAGGTGGGCCAGCTTAACATAAGATCCCTTCAAAAACATCATATGGAAGTCTATGGATTACTTACCAGCCATGCCCTAGATATTTTATTTCTCACGGAAACCTGGCTACAAGACGACATGGATTCGGTCATCAACCTAGTCACCCCTCCAGGATATTCTACATACATACTAAATAGACAAACTAGGGGAGGCGGGATAGCGATGATTGTCAAGTCTCATTACTCATGTCTATTTACTAAATTGGATATTGAAGGCAGCGAATGTGCCCGCTATAAAGTTAAAATCAACCCTCAATTTACCCTTGTGGGTATCCTGATTTACAGACCGCCAGGGTTAGATAGTAGTTTTATAAAATCACTCCTTGAAAATGTGTGTTCTCTGGTCACTGGAACAGCTAATTTTAATATAATGGGTGATCTAAATATTCACTTCGATCTTACCACTGATAAAAAGATAAACACCCTGTTAGCTGATCTAGCCGCTTTCCACCTCTGTCAGCTCGTCAGCGGCTCTACACACAAAGGTGGCCATCTTTTGGACCCCATCTTTTCCAACTTGACCGAGGTGACAGTAGAAACCCCTATTCCCATGACCTGGACAGACCATCTATTGGTGATTATGACAGTGCCCATGGAGGGTCCTCCCAATATAAGAACTGTCAAGCAAGTGCTGAAACGACCATGGAGGAAGCTCCGCCTCCAGGAATTTCATGCACTTCTTACTGCTGACCCCCCCAAAACCAGTGAGGACCCTGATCAAGGGTATGAGAACTTCTGCGACTGGATCAATCAGACTCTTGATGTACTGATTCCGGTTAAATGGATTAGGGCACGGTCACAGGAATCCAGTCCCTGGTTTAACGAAGAGCTCACCTCCCTTAAAAAAGAGTGTAAAATAGCTGAGCGCAAATGGAGGAAAGAATATGATCCTTCGCTCAAACTCCTCTATGTTCAGGCACAGAAAAGGTATCATTGTAAAATCTGTAGGACACGAGCTATATACTACACAACAGAGATTAGCAATAGTCAGAATGCCTCAAAAACCATCTTTAAAATAATAAAAGAGCTCAGCGCCAAAAAAACAGTAAAAAAAGTGAACACCTCACCTACATTGTGCGAGAATCTGGCTTCCTTTTTCCTGGAAAAAATTTAGAAAATTTACAATGCTTTCCATACTACACCACACCTTAACCCCTCAGTCACTACAAACAGGCCCAAAATAACCAACATACCTGCGCTCAGTCAAGAAGAATTTCTTAAAATCTGCAACAAAATCAAGTCAGGCTCACCGCAGACCCCCTCAAACCAGCACAATTTAGAGAAGCAGACGGGACAGTACTGGGCCCGCTCCGAGACGTTATAAATTCATCCTTCTCCACTGCCAACATTCCTTCCAGATGGAAGCAAGCCTGGGTCTCCCCTATCATAAAAAAACCCACGCTAGACCCTAGTTTACCCGAAAATTTCAGGCCTATTTCGCTGCTCCCTTGGCCAGCCAAAGTGGCGAAGTCCTATGTCAATACCATCTTGACAACATTCCTGATATCCAACTCCATTCTATGCAGCTCCCAACACGGATTCCGTGCTGGACACAGAACTGAAACGGCCCTCCTGAGTGTGACAGAACATCTCCGGACCATATTGGATTCCGGCGGAACGGCAGCACTGATCCTTTTAGATCTCAGTGCTGCCTTCGATATGGTCTCACACAAGATGCTGCTGTTCAGGCTTGAGGAGGCAAGAATATCAGGGCAGACCCTCAATTGGATTAAGGCATTTCTATCTGGGAGATCTTTCAGGGTCTCCACCCCACTGTTCCTCTCCAAAGAGTGCCCCATCAGACAAGGAGTGCCCCAGGGATCTGCACTCAGTCCCACCTTATTTAATATCTACGTCCAACCATTGGCAGAGGTAGCCAGGAAACGTGGGTTGTCATTAGTATCCTATGCTGATGACACCCAGCTAGTGGTAGCACTGAAAGATGAGGACAGACTGAGTGCACAGAACTTCAAACAGACCCTTGTCGACATCACTAACTGGATGACCTCAAACCATCTCCAGCTTAACGCCGGCAAGACGGAGGTCTTGCTGGTGGGCAAAGAGACAGCAACCTGGGGAAACAAATGGTGGCCTGAGGCATTGGGCAAACTGCCTGAGCCTAAAAACCATGTGAAAAATCTTGGAGTATGGGTGGATTCCGCCCTTAAATTCACACATCAGACTAAAAAAGTGGCTGCCACATGCTTTGGGATCCTGCGGAACCTTAGGCCGATCTTAAAGTTCTTTGACCATCAGACACACCAGCTTGTGGTACAGTCAGCCATTCTCTCGCGGCTGGACTATGCAAGCTCCCTTTTGTTAGGGGTAAACGTAGCGGAGAAAGCAAGACTGCAGCGAGTCCAGAATGCCGCAGTGAGAGCTTTGACAGGCCTCCCCCGACATCAGTCAGTGGCAAATAACCTAATCAAACTCCACTGGCTCCCGGTGGAGTAGAGGATCCACTTTAAGACCCTTTGCCTCGTATTCAACATCTTGAAAAGGGCCTCTCCACCTATGCTAAGTTCACTTCTCACTGCATATGTGCCCCGTCGCACTCCGCGCTCGGAGGGACAGAACTTGGCAGTCTTCCCCCGTATTAGGCTAATCAGGATGGGTGGACGTTCTTTCCGGTATCTTGCAGCCAAGCTCTGGAATGATTTGCCGTTCCAGATTCGTAGACTGAACGACCTCCTGTCTTTTAGAAAAGCCATAACAACCTACCTCTTCTGCTAATTGTTGTTATGTTAATTGCAAGTTCCATCTGCAGTGGTCCTCTCTCCGTCTCTTGTAGAAAGCGCCTGGACGCCCCTTTGCTGGGGCAGCCATGCGCTATAGAAAAACATATAACATAACATAACATATTACTAGGTGTAGTTGACAATTATCCTTGTCAGTCACACCCTAGAAATGTATATTCATTGCTTTTCCAATTCTTGTCAGAGTACTATGTGCACTCCATTGTGATCCGTGAAGTTTGAATATAGTAATGCTTTTTACCCCACAGTTATCAAAGCCTGCATTTGTGCATGTTTAGCTTTTATCAGGCTTCTCTTACATTTACTAAGAAGTCCTCAATTGTACCTACCACTGCTAATGTATTGTCTACCTTCAGCTGGTACTCATAGAAGTTCTGGTAGCACTGCATAAAAAAAGACCACAATAAAAACAAGCTATACTTTGAGAATTATATGGCCCAATACAACTGGCATATTTAAGTTATCTATAAGGCCATAGTATATGGTGCCCAAAATGCACCTATGGCATGGAAAGGTTAAGGTCACCAACGGAATACAGATCTACTGATCCAACCAAATATTTGACATGACAAACATGACTCCAGGCCTACCACTGTAGGCTGGCAGTTGCAGTTTAAATTCTGCAGTAGGACCTGTCAAAACAACTCTTTTTAACAGGAGAAAACCTTCCTTTTAAACAAAAGAAAGTCACCCATATGCAGTCCACAGGGATGCATGCATGGTATTTAAAAGCAGGACAAGTAGAAACAAAGCGCCCAAGCTCTATTTGCACTATACCAAGGCTAGTTGGCCAATACACAAAAAATGGGAAGCAATATTGTATATTATTTTTGCTGTCCTTTGATTGGGACCAGTTAGAAAAACAATAAAACTCTATTTTTAATATTTATTAAACACCCAACCTAATGGTTAAGCCAAATCTAATAATTATAAAGTAAAACAGACTTTCTAGAAAGTTACTCCCAACCTGATGCTCCTGGGGGAAATTTTGCATTAGCTCTAGCCCAGTAGCGTAGTTTATCTAGTGAATTGCCCCTGATGAAGTGTGAAAATTGCACTCAGATCATAGACAAAGACCTAGGTTTGAGGAGGTATTTCCTCTTCCCTTGTCAGGAAGACTTGTTGAAGTGTACCCAGGAACATGTTATTTGACTCCTGGTAAGGCCTGAGTGTTTTTCCTACCAGTCAGGCAGGCTCCATACCCAGTGGGAGAGAGCCTAATTCAGAAATGGTTTAAAGGACCAAAGACAATGACACTACTCATTACTCTGTCCACACCGCTGGTGTAGGTGGACACACAGGCTCTGAACAAGAGGGACTAGGAGTCTCTATGGGATTGTTTAGTGTAGGACAAGCAGGAACTGACACAAAAGTGGGAAGGATTAACTCCTGGAACTTTTACATTGGTTAAAGAGTGATCCAGACTTACCCCCACCCACTCTGTAGTACCAGGCAATACATGTGTCACCCCGAGGCACCCATTTCAGAACTCTGTCTGGACCTGTGCAAGAACAGAAGAGTACTGGACCTGCTGGCCCGGACATAAGTGAAGCCCTGAAGGTGAAGTCCTGCTCTTCCTTGTAAATGGGGCACAGACATGGACTCCAAGCGTCAGTTGGCTGACATCCTGTGCAGCTACACGGCTACCAAAAACTGCAAGAGGCCTTTCTCCTGACAAGTCCAGCTGACCAGTGCCAACTGGACCTGACCTGGACCCTGCTGGTGGTGTCTGCTGGAGTCAGTCTTGGCCCCATGTGTTCCTCATGAGGTCCTGTGACAATTGGCAGTGTCTAGCTTGACTTATCGTACTACACCTGAAAAACATGGCACTTCAAAAGTTTTTGAACATCTAGAGGTCTAAAGTACAGGACAAATCCAGCCAATGCAACCAAGGTGCAACCTCGCCCTGCTAAAAAAACAGGATTACCCTGCTCAAAACCTGTCCACACCAGTAAATGTGGTTCAGTGGACCCTCAATGAGAAACTATCTGGCCTTCAATGTCAGATACAGCTGCAGCCCTGCCTTGCTGAATGATTTCTAGCTTCAAGAAAGAGACCAAAGGTAAGACTCTTGCCTGAGCAAAGGCGCCAGAAGTAGGTGACTAGTGAGCAGACTTGACTGGTCTCAAAATTTGAATTTCTCTTGCTCTGAGATTTTTCCAACAAAAATAAAAGTTTCAGTAGTACCTCGCCCAACACCACTTTGAATTTGAGAAGACTTCCATGAAAATAGTGTTGCCTTGCAACCCTGAGCATTTTGATATCCCCCCAAAAAAGAATAATGCCCAGATTTACTAAGATTTGGCACTACGCAACGCAGCAAGACAAGTTACTGTGCTGCGTCAAATGGAGAGAGCAGGAATGCCTCATATTTACTAATCCATTGTGAATTCCTGCACTCTCTCTCTGTGCTGGCACACTATGTACTGCCTAGCAATCTTGTGCTATGGTGCACAGGTGCCTGTGTTTCATTTAGGAGTGTTTTGTGTGCAATAATGGATGCCTTCCTGCACATAAATAATCCTCAGATGCATGTTCTTATTTCTATGTGTGCTGCAGACTGCATCACACAGAAAGAGGAAATAACAAGGAAAAATAAAAATATATCACCTTATTATGCCTCTTTTGGGATGGTGTACCATTTTGATGCATTCTCAGGTTTTCTATTGTTGGTAAATCTTGAAATGTATGGAGAACACAAACACCACCCATGGAACACCTTCCCAATGCAGAGTAAAGCAAGGCAGCAACTAGTGCTGCATTGTATTTACTAAGCCCCGCAGAGCCATACATGGCTTAGTAAATCTGACTTATGGGCTTGTTTTGCCTTGGTTGATTCAATGACGACGCAATCCCTTAATAAACTTGGGCCGATTTCCCGAGGTAAAACCTCCAACCAGGGCAAAGCCTGCCTGCTGTGTCTGAAATGGTCTCCATCACAGTCAGCCTCAAATCATGTCTACAGCCCAGTCTACTGTTACCATTGACTAAAACTGGTGCTTTATACTCTGTGGAATGAGGGCAAAAATCCAATAACGGGAACCGAAGATATTATTTTTAAAGTTTTAAGTATAAATAGAGCCAATGAGAGCTGGTGCATGGACTGGCATTCAAGATTCAATCCGACAACCATCAAAACTAGATAAGTGTTTCTCCCCACTAGATCTTAATTTCAGTGTTGGGGGCTCAGCATCTTTGGATCTGTAATGTTTTCTGCCCATGCAACAAAAAATGAATTATCTCTTGTGCTAAAAGAGAAAATCCTATCTCACATGGGAACCCAGCCAGAGTTTAATATAGCAAGCGGAATCCATTTCTATTTTTATTATGACCCTCATGCACTCTAATAGTGTCATGCTTATCATTGGGTTCACTCTAACCCCTAAAATCCAATGTGTGCTCAAGCATATTCTGGGGAGATTTTCGTATTATTGTTTGTACTGGGGAGACTGTAAATGAATAGAAATACCTCAAACAGACCAAGGTGTCCCTTTATTAGTGGCCTAAGAGGGTATGGGTAACAAAATTATCCGCTAGTGCAGTTCAAAATATACAATGGTCCTATGACACTAGATGATCTCCAACATGCTGGGCCCCTATACTATGGCCTATGTGGCCCAGGGCTTTCTAAGGTAGCCGTGATAATAAATGCCCCTGGGTGGTGTACACTCACTATTAGTGGCCTGTACCTATAGCAAGCAATGCTTAAATCACAAGAAAGGAGAGTTGAATCACTTTCCGCAATGCAGGATCACTGTTCCCCGATGGGGATAATGGCCCTGCTACTTGTGAGCAGAGATGTCCATGTAGTCACACAGTCACAATATTGTTCTCATGCATTATCCCAATTTACCCCCACTTTTATTCTTCAATTCATGGTTAGCTGCACAAAATAAGAAGAGAATCAATAGCTTCAGTGCAAATCATCAATTCTTGGTGTATATTACTGCTCAGTTCTCTGTGCTTATCTTCTACAAAATTGTTTCTTTGCCTCTTTTCCTCTTCAGTTCCGTTGGACACCCATATTGTACTAAAAACCTTTGACTTTGTGCTGGTATTTTACCTCTGAGGGGCAGTTTGGTTTGTGTTCAACTTTGTGTATCTAACACCTCTGTCCATTTAGGTGATGTGCTGACAGTATGAAACAGGGACCTGCAGCTAATGCACTAGTAGAATTGACATGCTTTGCTCTATTTTGTTATTAACAGTACAGATATAGCACATAACTGTGGAGTCTGTGGTCATAGTGTTGCAGACCACACTTTAGCCCCTGCTCTTAAAGAACATAATTTGCTTAGGAAAATATGACACCACTGCAGTTAATCTACAATAATGGGACTGTATGAGTGCCTAAAGGCCAGATGTACATAGGTAATCGTTTGCAATTACCAAATAGCTAATATTTGCGATTCCCTATTTGGTAATCACACCGATGTACAAATGTGTGTATTACACATTTTGTTATTCCCAGTGGGTCACAAATACACCTACCTCATCAATATTATTAAGGTAGGTCTCGGGTTCGGCACCCATTGCGAATCAAATAAATCACAATATCTATGATTTCTTTTGGCTTTTCAATAAAGCAATCCTTTTTTTTTAAATACAGCCTGTTCTTCTTAAAGCAAAACGGATGTGTTTCAAAAAGAAAAATGAAAAGTTTTCTTTTCATTTTTGATGAGTAATCAGAGGTCCGTCCATAGGATCAGTGCCTGCTATTAAATATTAATTTTACATACATTCACAAAGGTGAAGGGGACCCCTTTCAATCTTTAAATGGGCTACCACCTACTTGAAGCAGCTGGTAAAATGCGGATGTTTTGCAACAGCATTTCGGTTGCACAACATTCTTACACATCACTGCGATTTGTTATTAGGAATGGACAGTCTAAACACGCCCCTTCCTACGACCAAATCACAAACTCAATTTGTGATTTGGTAATAGGTTACAGAATTGCAAATAGGGATTTGTTCATTCAAAAAATTATCTTTGCATTCATAAACGGGCCATTTACAAACATGAAAACGCGTTGTATATCTGGCCCTACTTGTTAAACTAAATATTACAAGTGAGTCCTATGATCTGTTCTACTTCCCATCCTGGAGGGAACATTGGCCCACATGCATCATTGTGTCATTTTGCATTTCTTAATTTGCGAAAAATAAGGAATCGCAAATTAAGAAGTGCAAAATGCTATGCATCATTTTTTTCGGTATTTCTTTGTGATTCGGTAAAAATCGCAATTTTTACCGAATCCCAAAGAAATACCGAATTCTTAAGTTAATTTTCGCAATTCCCATTGATTCCTATGGGCCAAAGGAGTCAATGCAAATTGCGAGTGGCACTTAGAAAATTTCATGGGTGCAGGGGGGGGTCCAAAGGACCCCCCCATGCACCCCTGAAATGTATTTTTCGCATCATGTTGCACACACACATGTCCTAAGGACATGTGTGTCCGTAACATGAATGTTGAAAAAAAAGCATTTTCAACATTTTAAACACTTTTTCCAAATTTACCGAGTGGTTCAATCACTCGGTAAATTTAGAACCCTAATTGCGAATTTCCACTTGTCAAAGTAATGATGCATTGCTTTTAAGAAGTCGCACATCTGCGACTTCTTAAAAGCACCCGCAATTTTAGAACTCGCAACAATGTTACGAATTCTAAAATTGCTTCATGCATCCCAAAAAGCACTTTTGCATTCGCAAACGGCCGATTTTAAGTAATCGCACCGTTTGCGAATGAAAAAGTGCTTGATGCATGTGGGCCATTGTCTGGATTTTTTTTTTGACAATTCGCAGAGTGAGATTTGAGTTTTTGAATGTCCACAAACATACATCCTTGTAGGTATTCACAAACAAAGAAGGCAAACAATGCCTTGTAATGCTCACTTCACACCCCATGCATGAGGTTTACAACTGCAGATTAGTCAACACACATGGCAGAGAAATACATAGTAATAAATCCATTAACACCTGCCAGGAAACCTTTTGTGAATTGCTGGCAGCAATACATTGAGATAGTTTCAGAAGAAAACATAAGCTTAGAACCAAAAATATGTTTACAAATTCGGTCCACAGTTTTTTATGTATTTATTTTTTAATTATTTCTGCATTCTAACAAAACACCCTTCATCTCAGGGTAGGAGCCTGCTGTACATCTGAACAGCAAAAATAGTATGACAAGATGGAACAAGAAAATTATGATGATCCCCCCCCAAAAAAAAAATATATACACACATATATATATATATATATATATATATATATATATATATAAATGTTATTTATTGAGCAGAATATGAGAAGACATAATACAGAAGATTTCAATACCAAATAATTACCATGATTTTTTCACATGCAATTGATATTAACAAAAGATTGTGCATCAATGTATAATTTAACAATAAATATACAAAAAATCTTAAGGTAGCTTCCTTTTGCAGAATAAACTGCTTCTGTGGAAAACAATAGCATTGCTTACATCATTAAACCTTGTAGACAAACTGTAATGAAAAGCGAATCCTGGTATACCCCCTTTCCTTATAGTTGACCAATACCATTGAACACATGAGTATACACATTTTTCAAGTCAATGATTGAGTGCATGAATGCCTTAAGCAATATCCTTTAAGCAGACTAATAGGAAGCCAAAGCAATTCAAGCTGGCGTTAAGCCCATTCTTGAGTATTAAAGTGCAATAAATGATAAAGTGCTAGAATGCTGTACAATTGAACTAAGCATAAATATACAAGGGGGTGCCAGGGGCAGTTACATGGCACCAGCTAAATGCGGTGGGGGATGGGAGGGTAAGGGGGGTAATTTCCTCTAGCAAGGATGTTCACGTCTGGTGGGCAGTAGTTTAGGGCATGGATGGCATGAGAGGCACGGGAGGATTAGGATGGGGGAACACAAACAGAAAGATGGAGCAGAGTAGAGGAGATTGTCAGCAAGTTTATTCAGAAAAAGAGATGGACGGCGAGGCAAAAAGGTAGTACTAGGAGTGAGTTGTGCTCTAGCAATACAGTCCTCCAGGAGCTGTTTAATGGCTCAAAGTATTAAGACAATTATGTGTAATGCCAATGATTTACTAGTCTAATGTATATCTGGTGCTATGATGAGATAGCTGTCTACGCTTAGGGGAGAAGTGGTTTTCTTTTTTTGTCAGAGACTCATTTTAAGAATAGTAGTCCAAATCTCACCATTCCTAGAAGGTATTCTCATCCACAGGGGTTGCAATGAGGGGAATGGTGATTTATCTAGCAAATAATATTGACTTGCAAATTATGGATGTTCATAGGGCTAAAAAAGGAAGGTGTTCTAGTTTATGGATTTAGCAATAGGTTCAGTTTTGAATGTTAAGTATTATGGTCTGATTAGGGATGATGTAGCACCCCTGAAATAACTACATACTCTTGCTATGTGGACAGAAGGCTTTTAAATGTTTGGGGGTGACTTTAATTTTATTCAGGATCTAAAATTGGATACTTCTAATAGGGCAAAGAAGCAGTTAAAGCCCAAAACGGTGGGGATCCTTGCAACCATCAAACAGGATTTTCGATTAGTTAATGCCTCTCGCTCTGATCACTTGCAGTTTACTTGCTTTTCACACAAAGTTACTACTGCTTAACACTTAGATTTCTTTTTGTTAACATGTATGATCAAGCGGGTAAACACAGTTGTCTGAGCAAATTCTATTTGAGACCACTCAATTGTCCCCGTTGAACTTAAATTAGATATCCAGTCAGTAGAAAGAGGTAGATGGTAGTATTATAAATCCTTATTTTCAGAACAGATACGGCTAGGCAAAACAAGAATTTTTATAAATGTATTCTGCCAGATAAGTAGTAACTCTGCCTCTGACTTTGTAGTGTGCATTGTCTTCAAAGCCACTTTTGGGAGAGGATTGATAGCCTGTAAGTCTGAGCTAACTACAATTCGAGTCAGATGCATGCAGGCGCTGCAATTTGTGATCGATCCAGCCACAGGTGCATTAGCAGCTCTAGAAGGCATTTCCTGTCAACGTTCAATAAAATTAAAAGAGGATCAACTCCCTGGGGAGATACAGAATTTTAGACACTTCTTTTTGGCTGAGGAAATCTGTAATCATTGTAAATATGAACAGCAAATTCAAGAAGAAAGTCAACAAGTTAGCACATTTCTTGCTTGGTCAACCAGGGTTAAGAAGAATAAATACTGAATTACTGAATTACTGAGACTGAGAATCCAGACACAGATACATACACATAGAATGACAAGAATGCTTAGATTTTTCTAAAACATAAGAATCTCTGTGAGAGAGCAGATTTTGTTCCTACATCAAGGCTTGATCAATGCTTTAGTTTGATTCACCTAGAAAGAGATATTGTCTCCAATAAAAGAGGTCTGTGAGGTAGAAAAAAGACTAAAAGAAATGGCTAAAGCAAAAGCTTGTGGGAATGACTTTTCCAACTGAAGTATATAATGTGTTTGCAAAGGAGTGGCTCCGCTCCTTAACAGACATATTCAATCAAATTAGGGAGAGAGCTGACATCCCCAAATCTTTTAAAAGTAAATTATTGCTACCTTGCTCAAAAAGTATAAATGACCTATGAATGTCAACTCCTACATACCAATAAGTCTTTTAAATCCAGACTACAAACTATTGCACAAACTATCCCAATTGCACAAACTATAATACATAAAGACCAACATGGCTTTTTGCCAAATAGATCTATGGACGCTAATACACATTTTTTGATTCAAGCTATTGATTTATTTTCTAGTAAATCAAGTGAAACCCCCTATACTGATGATTGATGCTGAAAAAGCCTTTGATTAAGTGAACTGAGATGCCCTATTTTTCAGACTGGACAGCTTTGAATTTCTTGACCAATTTTTAAGGGTACTTAAGAATTTATATCAGAATAATCATTATTTCAAAAGAAGCAGGTTTTTTGAGAATTAAGAGAGGCACCCGTCAGGGTAGGCCCAATGTCCCCAATCCTTTTTACTTTTTTTTAGGTCTTGCGCATAGCGGTGCAGTGCGCAGCACAAGACATTTAGTATCTAAAAATGGGGTTTCAGAGAGTTGCCTAGGAATCGCACATGCTTGTGCGTGTGCTTTTCCTTTTGTGTCCTGCTATTGCCCTTTTCGTGCGTGTTTTTCAGTAAGATGGCATGCAATAGGCCAAAGGGGGTGCATAGCTCCGACCACGGCCTAATGGTGTTTATTACATACAGCAGGCCGTCATGTGGTTTCAATCATTGTGCCCAGTCACGTCCATGATAATTGAAACCACATGTCTTGCTGTGGTGCGAGCATGCACACCACTCACGGGATTGTTAATTTTTTGATCCATTTCACAGGGAAGCAACTAAAGGAAAGAACCGCTGACGTCTTGGAGTGGTGTAGTGCAAAAAGCAGTCTAAACATTCTAGCTCCCTCTTCACCAGGCCCTACCTTTCTCCTGCCCCCAGCTCTTCCCTCCCTTCATTGGGGCTGTACCTCTAAGACTTGTCCAGCAGGGAAAGAGAGGAGTGTATGTAGTTCTGCTCGGTGTCCCCATCGCGGACCCCCTCCCTCAGTTCTGCAATGCCTTCCCTCCCATGGGCTCCACCTCCGAAGCTGTATCCCTGCAAGGAAGGATTTAGTGCAGGAGCAAGCCGAGCATTACAGATTCCCGCCCTCCCCCATCCTTTCAATGGCCCTGCTCCGGGATACAGCGACAGCTATATTTCAATCTGCCCATCAATTATGGATGGTAACATATAAGAGGCATTTCAGGGTGCTCTGGTTGCAGTGGCAGCAATAGCCCAATCTGTCCAGGCTGTGTCTGGCCAGGAGAGCCGTGCTTTGTTGTAGTGTAATGAGGCTAAACTATTTTTGTCTCACCTCTGGAAAAACTGAAACTGGAGCTGTGTTCGCATTGATTGGGATGGGTTGGCAGGCGCTTCATTATTGATACGTGCTGCCTGCAAGCCAAAGGTCACCCAGGTACTCCTCGGAGGGGATTACTGTAGCCTGAAAGGGCCCCTTCAGACTCGGTGAAGTAGCGGCTTGTATTGTCTTGTTACCATCATAAGCTGGTAACTAGCTGGGTATATTTCTTGGATCATTAGTGGGACAAGCAGCATCACCCTCCCAAGACGTGCTCTTCAGGTGAGCGTCATCCGGTTAAAGCGAACTAGTTTGTGGTTTAGAAAAACATTGCACATCCAGATAAACATACGAACATTCACACACTGAGTGAGGAAGATATGTCCATGCCAAATTGTTGAGAGAACTAATCACTATATCAGTAAGTACAATTTTGTGTTATTGTATTTGAAATGCATTTTATGTGGCAGTCTTAAACTCAGGTATGGAACTGCCTCACTCGTACTTACAATACAGGCACTTCGTGAAATTAGATGTTCATCTGAGCACAGAGAAGAGCGTCCTGGTAACTCAGGGTGGTTCTTCCATTTTCCTGTTTGATACATCCTGGCAGAGCACGCTTTTTCGTAACTCGATTACAGATCTTAATGTTAGGGCAAGATAGATCCCGACGGTTAGGTCCTAGCTGCTTAAATCCGGTTTGATTTGTAGGTAAGTCTCTTTTCGAGCATACCCAGGCCTTTCGAGGCTGACACATTAATCAGCATGAAACCAGCTCAGATATTCATCTATGCGAGGTTGATGCATCTGAAGTACCGAAAATTATTTACCACCTCCCAATTATAGTTATATACACAACCAATCCAATTTGCATTACCAATAATCAGTCAGTTGGCAGTGTAGAAGGTCCAAGCGTTTATTATAACAAACAAACTCTGCCAGAGGAGCTCCTTGCGACCTAACCCCACGAGGTCCGCCAAGAAGACTGCTGGCACATTGTCAGAACATCACATATATACAGTTGCATTCTCAAAACCATTGTCTAAGATGGAAAAATACAAGTTGGTACAGGTTGGTGCAAAAGGAAAGACCATATATGGCAGACAAAGCGCTCTTGGTTTAGCTCATCCTAGATTAGCAAGGTCGGACGGGTGACTCCCTTCTGCCAACTACGAGACAGTCCGCCCCGCACCCCTCCCGGAATGTGCCTATCAGGCCTCCTCCTGCTACCTACAACCTTGACGGGCCTAACGAGCTGAAACAGCAGTTTTGCAACAGTTGGGCTATTTCTCAGGAGAACAACTTCCGTGCAAGAAATGAATGAGGTCTGCTAATGTAAGGCTTCGAGCGAGGCCACAAAATGGCGTCGGTCAAGTCAAGCGAGTGTAAAACGTGCAAAGCGGTGCAGGTTAGAAATCTAAAATACTGCAATACGAATTTGTGTTAATGTTTGCGTACGTGTGTTAAATCATTTAGATACATCATGCTAACTGTAAAATATCGATTATATGCTTTGCATAACCGAAAATCGATACCTGTTCCTCACATCGATAGCCGTAAAATTGGGTTACAATATCAGTTGTCTTCTACAGCTCTTAGAAACGGCCTAGACTGAAGCTTTAAGTGCTATAATGAGACCGCTACCTATCATCACGTTCATTTTCTTCATCATGACTGGTGCAAAGGCCTGTGTAAATACACGGTGGTTGGTTGCGCATGGTTTCTTAAAGGTGATTTTTTGCCAGTCTTTCTCGTGCAGCTTACAGGGCTCTCAGTATGGGGCCGTGCTGTCTCCCTTGTGCTGGGAAAGAACAGGCGCTCCTTTCTTCCTATCCAAACACGGCCTTATTGGTGGTTTGCCTTTAATTCCGTACACGGCGCTTGTGTGCCAGCAAGCTGGGTTTAATTACCATGGGTGTTAGGTTTGCTGCAATTTATCACATAAACATTTGCTCCAGTTTTCCAAAAAGAAACTGCAGCCCAGACTGGCTGCTCCAGTAGCAGAACTTGAAACATCCTGAGCCCCGTTCAGCTACAGGCCACATCCGAGTCCCTGCTTTGTAAGAGGGATAGATGAAACCTGGCAGAAAACTACAGCCCTGGGCTTCAGAACCTGTTATGTGTGAGGAAGTGCACCCTTTGTCTGCATGCTTGGCTGCATGTCTCGCCCCTCCCATTTTTGCGTCCCGAGCCGATGCAAGATGCAAGTTGCTAGCGATGCAAGTGCTGTCTTTTCTAAAGGCATGCTTGTGTAGCAGTGTGTGTCAGCCACCGAGGCCCCGACCCACTGAGATAGGTGTGTGAGCAAGCAGCCGCCTAGTCCTGCCTATTTCTGGTGTACAGACCACTCCAGCCTTTTGAGTATAGACGATTTCTGTGTACTGATTTCAAGTTCACTGTGACAAAATAGCAAAGTAGAGTAGGGTTTTATGTTTGTTATAGTTGTCATGGAATCCGTTTTTTAATACGTATGCTTTTTAGGTCTCGGAACTGCGAACAGATTGCGAAGCAATCTGTCGTTCCGAGACTCTATTGTAATCATTCTGGCTTTCGAGGAGTCAAGGGATACAGACAAGCAAGGTGCACGCGCAACCTTGGAACTGGGATCAGGTCGCGCGCGCTTCCTGTCTCCCATGGCTCCTTGGAAGCAGACTCACACGCACGCACACACATACAGACCCCCCCCCCCTCGCCGCACATACACACACTCACCCACACACACTCACACACACACATACAGAACATCCCCCCCTCGCCGCAGCGCATGCGCAAGCACACACAGAGACATCCCCCCCCCCTTCCTACCTCGTCTCGGCGTGTCTTTGCGCTCCATGGTGACGTTCGCCAAATGAGGGTGAGCACTGGACAGACTGTCTTGCACAAGGACGGGCAGGTGCACAGTCGTCAACAGGCCCCCAACAAGTCACCGAGCACCTAAGGAGGGGTACCCTCTTTCAACAGGACACACCGGCTTGCCCCAGTCGCGTGCCGTCCCTGCCTCTCAGATTGCGTGCTAGTGCTCGCGCGCAGCCGCCGTTCACAGCTGCGCGCGCCCCCCGCAGCTGAAGCAGCAGGCCTAAGGTCGCCAGTACATAGGGAGAAGCGGGTTGCTTTGCTAATTGTGCCGGTGCTTTCTGGTGCTTAGCACCGGCACTTACCTATCAGGGCCGTGTCTACTGCATGTCACATTTATTCACATGCTATTTATTACCTCACTGACTGTTGCTGTTAGTGCGCCCTCTGTCGGCTCCCAGCCGCTACAGCATTGATGCCGCCCGAGACGATTACTAAGTACCGCTGGAGCGATGAAGAAATGCTCCCGCGGTGTCACTTAACCACCAGAATCAAACTGAGCTGAAAGAATGGGTGACTTAACTGCTGGCGAGCGGGAAAAGAAAGATGAACACTGACTCACTGCCTAATAGTATGGAGACCCGGGCAGTGGTTATGTGTGTCGTGGCTGTGACCTCGCATCCTCCTCTGGAAGGAAGTGAGGTTGGATATTCAAAAAGTTGCTGGACCCGACTCAAGTGAGTGGTGTGCTCTTCACGTCCTAGCATCCAGCAGCATTACCGGCAGCAGTAACGAAGCATTCTGGTGACAACCAACACGTCTGATTGCAAGTAG
Organism: Lissotriton vulgaris; assembly: GCF_964263255.1. Lineage (NCBI taxonomy): Eukaryota > Metazoa > Chordata > Amphibia > Caudata > Salamandridae > Lissotriton > Lissotriton vulgaris. Next base: position 951,807,446 of record NC_141698.1, read on the forward strand.
GTTCCATGCACACGTACACCACCACTGCCATGCACACACGCACACCACCACTGCCATGCACACACGCACACCACAACTGCCATGCACACACGGACACCACCACTGCCATGCACACACGCACACCACCACTGCCATGCACACACGCACACCACCACTGCCATGCACACACGCACACCACCACTGCCATGCACACACGCACACCACCACTGCCATGCACACACGCACACCACCACTGCCATGCACACACAGACACCACCAGCTGAGTGCAGAGTGCTGAGTAGTGAGTAGTGAGTTTCCAGAGTGCAGAGTAGTGAGTGCAGAGTAGTGAGTGCAGAGTAGTGAGTGCGGAGTAGTGAGTGCAGAGTAGTGAGTGCAGAGTAGTGAGTGCAGAGTAGTGAGTAGTGAGTTTCCAGAGTGCAGAGTAGTGAGTGCAGAGTAGTGAGTGCAGAGTAGTGAGTGCAGAGTAGTGAGTGCAGAGTAGTGAGTGCAGAGTAGTGAGTAGTGAGTGCAGAGTGGTGAGTAGTGAGTAGTGAGTAGTGAGTAGTGAGTAGTAAGTAGTGAGTGCAGAGTAGTGAGTGCAGAGTAGTGAGTAGTGAGTTTCCAGAGTGCAGAGTAGTGAGTGCAGAGTAGTGAGTGCAGAGTAGTGAGTGCAGAGTAGTGAGTGCAGAGTAGTGAGTGCACAGTAGTGAGTGCACAGTAGTGAGTGCAGAGTAGTGAGTGCAGAGTAGTGAGTAGTGAGTAGTGAGTAGTGAGTAGTGAGTAGTGAGTGCAGAGTAGTGAGTAGTGAGTAGTGAGTGCAGAGTAGTGAGTGCAGAGTAGTGAGTAGTGAGTAGTGAGTGCAGAGTAGTGAGTAGTGAGTAGTGAGTGCAGAGTAGTGAGTAGTGAGTAGTGAGTAGTGAGTGCAGAGTAGTGAGTAGTGAGTAGTGAGTAGTGAGTAGTGAGTGCGGAGTAGTGAGTGCAGAGTAGTGAGTGCAGAGTAGTGAGTAGTGAGTGCAGAGTAGTGAGTAGTGAGTGCAGAGTAGTGAGTAGTGAGTGCAGAGTAGTGAGTGCAAAGTAGTGAGTGCAGAGTAGTGAGTGCAGAGTAGTGAGTGCAGAGTAGTGAGTGCAGAGTAGTGAGTAATGAGTGCACAGTAGTGAGTGCACAGTAGTGAGTGCACAGTAGTGAGTGCACAGTAGTGAGTGCACAGTAGTGAGTAGTGAGTGCAGAGTAGTGAGTGCACAGTAGTGAGTAGTGAGTGCAGAGTAGTGAGTAGTGAGTGCAGAGTAGTGAGTAGTGAGTGCAGAGTAGTGAGTAGTGAGTAGTGAGTGCAGAGTAGTGAGTAGTGAGTAGTGAGTGCAGAGTAGTGAGTAGTGAGTAGTGAGTGCAGAGTAGTGAGTGCAGAGTAGTGAGTAGTGAGTTTCCAGAGTGCAGAGTAGTGAGTGCAGAGTAGTGAGTGCAGAGTAGTGAGTGCAGAGTAGTGAGTGCAGAGTAGTGAGTGCAGAGTAGTGAGTGCAGAGTAGTGAGTGCAGAGTGCAGAGTAGTGAGTAGTGAGTAGTGAGTAGTGAGTAGTGAGTGCAGAGTAGTGAGTAGTGAGTAGTGAGTGCAGAGTAGTGAGTAGTGAGTGCAGAGTAGTGAGTGCACAGTAGTGAGTGCACAGTAGTGAGTGCACAGTAGTGAGTAATGAGTGCAGAGTAGTGAGTGCACAGTAGTGAGTGCACAGTAGTAAGTAATGAGTGCAGAGTAGTGAGTAGTGAGTAGTGAGTAGTGAGTGCAGAGTAGTGAGTAGTGAGTGCAGAGTAGTGAGTAGTGAGTAGTGAGTGCAGAGTAGTGAGTAGTGAGTAGTGAGTGCAGAGTAGTGAGTGCACAGTAGTGAGTGCACAGTAGTGAGTGCACAGTAGTGAGTGCAGAGTAGTGAGTGCAGAGTAGTGAGTGCAGAGTAGTGAGTGCACAGTAGTGAGTGCAGAGTAGTGAGTGCACAGTAGTGAGTGCAGAGTAGTGAGTAGTGAGTGCAGAGTAGTGAGTGCAGAGTAGTGAGTGCAGAGTAGTGAGCAATGAGTGCAGAGTAGTGAGTGCAGAGTAGTGAGTAATGAGTGCAGAGTAGTGAGTAATGAGTGCAGAGTAGTGAGTGCAGAGTAGTGAGTAGTGAGTGCAGAGTAGTGAGTAGTGAGTGCAGAGTAGTGAGTAGTGAGTGCAGAGTAGTGAGTAGTGAGTGCAGAGTAGTGAGTAGTGAGTGCAGAGTAGTGAGTGCAGAGTAGTGAGTGCAGAGTAGTGAGTGCAGAGTAGTGAGTGCAGAGTAGTGAGTAGTGAGTGCAGAGTGCAGAGTAGTGAGTAGTGAGTAGTGAGTGCAGAGTAGTGAGTAGTGAGTGCAGAGTAGTGAGTGCAGAGTAGTGAGTGCAGAGTAGTGAGTGCAGAGTAGTGAGTAGTGAGTGCAGAGTAGTGAGTAGTGAGTGCAGAGTAGTGAGTGCAGAGTAGTGAGTAGTGAGTGCAGAGTAGTGAGTAGTGAGTAGTGAGTAGTGAGTGCAGAGTAGTGAGTAATGAGTAGTGAGTGCAGAGTAGTGAGTAGTGAGTGCACAGTAGTGAGTGCACAGTAGTGAGTGCACAGTAGTGAGTGCAGAGTAGTGAGTGCAGAGTAGTGAGTGCAGAGTAGTGAGTGCAGAGTAGTGAGTGCAGAGTAGTGAGTGCACAGTAGTGAGTGCAGAGTAGTGAGTGCACAGTAGTGAGTGCAGAGTAGTGAGTAGTGAGTGCAGAGTAGTGAGTGCAGAGTAGTGAGTGCAGAGTAGTGAGCAATGAGTGCAGAGTAGTGAGTGCAGAGTAGTGAGTAATGAGTGCAGAGTAGTGAGTAATGAGTGCAGAGTAGTGAGTGCAGAGTAGTGAGTAGTGAGTGCAGAGTAGTGAGTAGTGAGTGCAGAGTAGTGAGTAGTGAGTGCAGAGTAGTGAGTAGTGAGTGCAGAGTAGTGAGTAGTGAGTGCAGAGTAGTGAGTGCAGAGTAGTGAGTGCAGAGTAGTGAGTGCAGAGTAGTGAGTGCAGAGTAGTGAGTAGTGAGTGCAGAGTGCAGAGTAGTGAGTAGTGAGTAGTGAGTAGTGAGTGCAGAGTAGTGAGTAGTGAGTGCAGAGTAGTGAGTGCAGAGTAGTGAGTGCAGAGTAGTGAGTGCAGAGTAGTGAGTAGTGAGTGCAGAGTAGTGAGTAGTGAGTGCAGAGTAGTGAGTAGTGAGTGCAGAGTAGTGAGTAGTGAGTGCAGAGTAGTGAGTAGTGAGTAGTGAGTAGTGAGTGCAGAGTAGTGAGTAATGAGTAGTGAGTGCAGAGTAGTGAGTAGTGAGTGCAGAGTAGTGAGTGCAGAGTGCAGAGTAGTGAGTAGTGAGTAGTGAGTAGTGAGTAGTGAGTGCAGAGTAGTGAGTAGTGAGTGCAGAGTAGTGAGTGCAGAGTAGTGAGTAGTGAGTGCAGAGTAGTGAGTGCAGAGTAGTGAGTGCAGAGTAGTGAGTGCAGAGTAGTGAGTGCAGAGTAGTGAGTAGTGAGTGCAGAGTAGTGAGTAGTGAGTGCAGAGTAGTGAGTAGTGAGTGCAGAGTAGTGAGTAGTGAGTGCAGAGTAGTGAGTAGTGAGTGCAGAGTGCAGAGTAGTGAGTGCAGAGTGCAGAGTAGTGAGTAGTGAGTGCAGAGTAGTGAGTGCTGAGTAGTGAGTGCAGAGTAGTGAGTGCAGAGTAGTGAGTGCAGAGTAGTGAGTAGTGAGTGCAGAGTAGTGAGTAGTGAGTGCAGAGTAGTGAGTAGTGAGTGCAGAGTAGTGAGTAGTGAGTAGTGAGTGCAGAGTAGTGAGTAGTGAGTAGTGAGTAGTGAGTGCAGAGTAGTGAGTGCAGAGTAGTGAGTGCAGAGTAGTGAGTGCAGAGTAGTGAGTAGTGAGAAGTGAGTAGTGAGTAGTGAGTGCAGAGTAGTGAGTAGTGAGTAGTGAGTGCAGAGTAGTGAGTAGTGAGTGCAGAGTAGTGAGTGCAGAGTGCAGAGTAGTGAGTAGTGAGTAGTGAGTAGTGAGTGCAGAGTAGTGAGTAGTGAGTGCAGAGTAGTGAGTGCAGAGTAGTGAGTAGTGAGTGCAGAGTAGTGAGTGCAGAGTAGTGAGTGCAGAGTAGTGAGTGCAGAGTAGTGAGTAGTGAGTGCAGAGTAGTGAGTAGTGAGTGCAGAGTAGTGAGTAGTGAGTGCAGAGTAGTGAGTAGTGAGTGCAGAGTAGTGAGTAGTGAGTGCAGAGTGCAGAGTAGTGAGTGCAGAGTGCAGAGTAGTGAGTAGTGAGTAGTGAGTGCAGAGTAGTGAGTAGTGAGTGCAGAGTAGTGAGTGCAGAGTAGTGAGTGCAGAGTAGTGAGTGCAGAGTAGTGAGTGCAGAGTAGTGAGTGCAGAGTAGTGAGTAGTGAGTGCAGAGTAGTGAGTAGTGAGTGCAGAGTAGTGAGTAGTGAGTGCAGAGTAGTGAGTAGTGAGTAGTGAGTGCAGAGTAGTGAGTAGTGAGTAGTGAGTGCAGAGTAGTGAGTGCAGAGTAGTGAGTGCAGAGTAGTGAGTGCAGAGTAGTGAGTGCAGAGTAGTGAGTGCAGAGTAGTGAGTGCAGAGTAGTGAGTGCAGAGTAGTGAGTGCAGAGTAGTGAGTAGTGAGTGCAGAGTAGTGAGTAGTGAGTGCAGAGTAGTGAGTAGTGAGTGCAGAGTAGTGAGTAGTGAGTGCAGAGTAGTGAGTGCAGAGTAGTGAGTGCAGAGTAGTGAGTGCAGAGTAGTGAGTGCAGAGTAGTGAGTGCAGAGCAGTGAGTGCGCAGGGTGAACAATTCCAATCCATACCACATAATTCCATTACACACCACATGCATACACTCCATAACACATGGCTAAAAGACATTGCCATTTACAATGCCATTAGCTCTAACTCAAATAAATCCGAGACCTATTGCATTTCCAATGCTTGTTGCCTGCTGTTTTCCAGTTCTTTTGGCGCTGGACATTTTTGACATTTCCTAATGGCGGCTGCACCTTTTCTTATTTGTTACCTTTTTTAGCAATGGCGGCAACTCCGCTTTAGCTTTAAACATCTTAAGCTAAAGCGCAGGTGGCACAATTGCTTCCAAAGTAAATTCATTTTTTCTAAATGCAACCACACACCTTTTTTTTCTTTTTCTTTACTTTTGTTAGAATTGCGGCACCCACGCTTTAACTTGAAACATTTTAAGTTAAAGCATGGGTGCCACAATTACTTCCAAAGTAAATAAATAAATAAAAAATGCAGCTGCACTCCTTTTTTTCTATTTCTTTACTTTTATTACAATCGCGACCCCTGCGCTTTATCTTTAAATTGTGGGTGCCGATATTGCTTCAAAAGTAAAGAAATAGAAAAACAAGCATTTGCAATACAATAGGTCTTTTATTGCTAAAAGTTTGAGCTATTGGCGTTGCATTATTTTTAGCAACACCAATAGCTCAAACTTTCAGTAATGCGAGACCTCTTGCATTGCAAATGCTTGTTTATTGAGCCTTTGACTGTGAGACTATGTAATAAAGACGTGATTGCCCTCCACTAGAAACAATGGCAAAAATGAAACTTTTAGTCATTGATATTATTCTGTGTCTAAAAGCTGACAAGACAATGACTTATGAATGAAATTAATACTAGTGTGGCGGGGCTACAAAATAAACCATTCAAAAGCTGTGCTCCTATTGTTTATTGTGATCAATTGACATGATTCAATACAGAAGGATCTGAAACATTATCCTAGTAAGGTTCTTTCATTAACCTCTTTTTACTTGGAAACATTTTATAGATGAAGTTATTTTTCAAGAATCCTCGCTTCCAGATTGTTAAATTGCAGCTCCGCACAGTTAATGTACATACTTACATTAGGATTACTTTCAATTTTTTGTATTCAAAAGTAATTTTCCATTAATACATAGAGAAAAGCAAACATTTATATGTACAAACACTTCATTGTATTGACATTTGATCTAGACATATAGACAAGGGACACATTTTACCGATATAAAGGGTTGGAAAATAAAACACAGTTTGCTGTGACAAAGTACATGAACTTAAATTAAATAGTCACTGGTGACTGACATCTTATGGTGACATTACATAGTTTTTAACACATCTGTGACTTGTTTCATTATTGCTTCATGATAGCACAAAATACGAATTTTGCTTAATAAAGAGTTGTGTGTCCTTTTAATATAAACTGGGACCTAATAACAATATGTCCTGTGACGTTTTTGTGTACTGGTTTTATTTAGCGATCCTATTAAGGTCAGCGTAATTAATGGGTGGTTTGAAGTAGCACTGTTCCTTGAGCTTTATACTCAGTGCCTTATGTGCACTTGCGAATAGTTCAGCTTGGTTTTTGACTACGAAGACGTGTTGAAAGTCGAAAACCCGGCAAAGTGAAGAAAACTGCACCCTGGCAGCCAACCTGAGTAACTTCAGGGTAAAAGAAAGAAAAGAGGTGCTTAGACCTTCTGAGTACAACAGGGAAGATTGCCTCCCACAAAGGATCTAGCTCCAAACCCAGTTGCTAGTTCAACGCCAATAAGAATACACAGGTCCATACTAAGAATATATGGCCCTGAAGAAGACCTTCCACCAAAACACCTAGAGGTCCATACATGAAGGTCGAAACGCGTCAGTGTATTACACTCTGAGGTCAAGAGTCCAGTTGAACTATTCACAAGTGCACATAAAGCACTGAGTATTAAGCGCAAGAAACGGCACTAGTAACTCTACTAATAACTCTGACCTTACCAGGACGGCTAAATAACACCAGTACACGAAAACATTAGAGGACATAATATTATTAAGTCCCAGTACATAATAAAAAGGACACACAACCCTTTTTAAAGCTATGTATTCATATTTTGTGCTATCATGAAGCAATAATGATACAATTCACTGTTGTGTTACAAACTATGTCATGTCATTACAAGATGTCAGTCACCAGGGACTATTTAATTTAAGTTTATGTACTTTGTCTCAACAAACTGTTTTTCACTTTTCCCATAACAAAGTGGTAACAGTTCCTAAAAAAGAAGAGAAAAAAGGACTCTGCAACCAGACTATGGTTCTGAGTGACTTCTGAATGTTTCCAAATAACAGTTGAGTGTGCTTGAAGTGGGAATAGTCCTCCTGTTGACTCTTGTGCCCTCACACACCCTTGCGAGTGCAGAGCATCGTCATTGGGCAGTGCTCGTCATGGGGTTTGGCACTGCAGTCCCTCACTGGCCCTTCAAGAGGACTCTTTGACAGAGATCTTTTTTCAGGAGGAGCAGCACTTGTGCATGTGGGTATGTGGGCCAAGTGAATTAGTGCAGGTGAAGTTAAAATTACCTCTCGGTACCCAGATAAGTTTGCATATTTTCGTCACATGTCCAACAATGTATCCATTTTTAATGCATTTTTTCAAGCATTAAGTAAACGTGTTCATTCAGGGATTGCGCTCAAAGCATTTTTTGTATTATTTGGTTTTTCATATGGTACTAGTAGATTGAGCAAACATGTTCAATATTTTATTTGCATTGCCATATATATTGCCCAGTTTTTGATATTACGATACTGGGAAAAAAATGTTCCAACCTTTGAATACTGATGTGCTAAAATGATGAGGATTATAGTTTTTGAGGGTCATATGTATGGTTGGTCTGAAGCTTACCAATGTTTTTTTTAGTAATTTGAAAACCATTTGAGTTCTATGAGTATACTTAACCTTTTTGTACAGAATTAATAACAAGTTATAAAATCATTGAAATCCCCTCAGAAATTTCAAATTGTTATATTTTATTTTGTAGCACTTTTACGCTTTTGGTATTTTATTTTACCAGGAGGATAGGGGCAATAGTCCTGATTCCTCACTGGTTTATAATCAGATATAGTCATCATCTAAAGTATGGTAATTAGGGCACTTAAGCACTTAATTAATGAGTTTATCCGAAAAATATTAAATGACTACCTTGTTGTATATCATTACAAGGCAGAGTATAGCAGAGAAGGAGTGGAAGAATGCTTAGGGCCAACTATATAACAGAAAGAACTCGGAAAGATAGAATGGTAGAGCAGGAGGCTCAGAGGTGAAAAGTGGTTTTAGGTGGCAGAAGTAACGCAATATAAAGGTAGATTGAAGAAGAACACTGGAGAACTTAGTCAGGAACAGTAGTACTATGGGAGATGGAGGATTAAAAAGGAAGGTGAGGTGGAGGAGAAAGAAGAGTGGAATCAAGAGGAGAGAGAACACAAAGGACGAAGAAAAATGGAGAGGAGAAGAAGAGCGGAGAATGTGAGCATACAGATGGAAAGTCAAGGATTTGGTAGCTGGTCTAAAGCTAGTATAAAGTTTAACAGGTGTGTTCTCATACTTTTAAGAAACGTGAGTAATGTCAATGAGCATCTTTGGTTTACTGAAATAAAATGGCAGAGCGCCTACTTGTAAAAAGTTTTCCTTGATAACAATGCTCTTAGTAGCAAACCATTTTGTGCCAGGTAGAATTGACTACATCTCTTAAATTAAGTGTTGTAGACAATGACATACGTATTGATCCATTTAGAGCCTTATTTTCATCATAGTTTTTTTTTTTCTGCAGCCATGTTCCTTTCCTTATCTCTTGAAGAAAACCCCGGGCATTTTGCAAATTTAAAGACTATCATTTTCAAACCTACCGATGGAAATGTTTGCCAGGTAAATTGCATTCTCTCTGGGTAACCATTCTGTTATCTTCCTTTATAATTTCAGTAAAGATATTCTTATTTTCTTTTGTATTTAGATGAGATTTTATCATTACTTTGGCAAGGTGAATGGATATTTAAATGTGGCATTCCAAACACAACATAATGCCACATTGAGGACTCTATGGGAACAAAAAGTGATCCGGACATCTATGTGGAGACGAGAAGTTGTGACAATCAACAGCAAAGAGAATTTTGAGGTATGTGTGCAATAGTCAGAAACTTTGTTTTACATTTTTTTCTGATCAGTCGGTAAAATAAATTTTCTAAATACACACACCATTTTTAAAAATAAATATTGCAATTACGCATTGCATGTGTCTGATTTTCTTGAAGTATTGCAGCGGTTTTAGGTCCTCCGGTAATCACAGTGACATTTTCATTTTGAGAAACTGAAATTCTTGCATCTAGGCAATATTTGGTGTAGTTATTCACTTTCTGCGAGGAGGGGTCAAATATATGTGCTGATGGTCATACCTGCAACGTGCATGTGGAAAACATGGAGAAAGGTTTATTGTAACAGATTTGTGGGATATTGAATCTTATTAAGTAATTACATAGTTAAAACATATAGCACTTTACATCCTAATGCACACAGCCAATATAAAAGGGACACACATCTAGTAAATTAAACTATATACATTTTTTCAGAGATTTCAGAAAACCTTTCTCAAAATCCCACTTTATTTCCAGTGGGCACTTGAATCCCATTCGGAGACCTACACCTTAAATAGATTGTCCTTTGCTATTGATAATAGTAATAATAAGACTTTATTGCATGATTTGTTAAAAACTTTGCAACTGACCTTTGCTATTATTTTTTCCTGTAGTCTGAGGTAGCTCCAGAGAGAGTTGTGAGCACTTACATCAGTGCCTTCAATGTAATGTAAACCTGGTCCTGATAGGAATCCACATCATATACTTCAGAATGGGAGCCTCTTGCAGAGAGATCAGCTTGTCAGTGCCACATTGAGGGCTGGGAAAGGACTGTGCCATTGTCTCAATTGTCCTGGCTGGATCCCCGGGTGTTGGATATAGGACCTGGCATGATTCCTTCATACTATTTGACTCAGTACATACAATCCATAAAAGAGCTTTCCCTAACTGGTGGAATCCCCTAAGGAACATAATTTGGATTGCAAGCAGTTACCATCTGGGCTTTCTGTGAAAGTAAATAATTCACAGAGAGTGAGTTCATCTTTAGGAATTAAAGTAAGGTTTACATTTTTGAATGACCTCATTTACGTAAGGTTGAGATTTTGGAGCGTTGTGTGTGTATGTTTGCATAAAATGTTTCTTAAATCTATGTTTTCATAAACTATTCCACTAACTACTGTGATTCACAGATAAGTTATCAGATGGGACTCGAATTAATGGGCACTTTATTCAAGGTCACATTTCCTTGTCAATGTACCTCAGTAATGTGTTTTTTTCAATTTTCTACTTTTTGCACATTATACAGCAAATATGAATCACATACATTGGAAAATAATCAGTCATACAAACAGATATACAATACTCAATGTGGTGCATGAGAAGGAAGTTTCTGGAGCCTTCGCCTTAGTGGTCGAATGTAGTATACGGTGTGCTCAGGCCTGCTAACACTTTTTGACCTATGGTATATAATTTTTAACTGTGTTTCCTTTAAAAAAAGAGCCTCTGCTCCTGTTTTATAAATTATTGTATTACCCTTAGTGGCTTTTAGTATGGTTTTTAATGTTTCTTTGCGTAAAAGCATTGACTATATGCATATGCATATTATTCTAATTGTTTATTCTATGGCGACTGGATGTAAAGCTGTACCAATGTTTGTTGATTCCTGTGGTAATGTCATATGTTTTATTCATTTTTGTGACGCTTTTATGTTCAATGTACCAAAATAAAGCTTTCCAAACGAAACGATATACAATACAATATAATGTATCTTTTCTTCAAACAAATTATGTTTCATATATATTTTACCTATTCCTTATTTTTTTATGAATGTCTGAAAGTCCTGCTACAAACCTACAATTGTATTGTAAACTCAGTCACCACAGAATTTCTATTCATGTTATATCATTTTTTTAAAAACTTTGAGGGTTCAAACTAAGTAGTCGATCCTGATTATTGATTTCGCACTTTGTAATACATTATTTTACCTCTTAACCCTTTCGATGCTGATGACGAGCTCAGCTCGTCATCACCCACGGGTGTCGTGTGCTGATGACGAGCTGAGCTCGTCATGGTGCCACTAAAATGGCATTTTCCAGCACACAGCGGGAAAACGCCTAGCAGCCAAGAGGTTAACAAACGTTCCTCACAGTACATCTGCAGCAGCCAATATTTACCTTCTTTATTGGTTATTTCGATTATTTGGGAGTCTATTGTGTCCAGTGACTGCCATCTTTCACCCCCACTTTTCCTACCTGCTGAGCCATTAAAATCTATCATTACACTAGCAGAGCCCCCACTAATTTGAAAACATATTTATTCTGTTAACATGAGATATTTAATATATTAAAGATGTCTAATACCTTGCCATTTTCAAATTTATCATCCTCGATACCTTCAACAATCCCATTAAATATACACATTTAAATTGTTCCTGGGCGTAGGTACCCGGAGTTACTGCACCGATCGAGACATGAGCTCCACAGTTACTCCTTGTATTTGGACTATTTCCTCCAGTGACTTCAAAAGTCACAAACAGGGCTATTGGGAGAACATAATAGTGCATTAGCATTACCAAAAGAAAACTTATAATTAAAAAAAGAAAAATGAGATCAAGAGAACAGAATATTGTTTATTAATCAATCCCCAACTGCAGCAAACAAAATGAAAAGATAATTATGAAAAATAGACAAATTGTTTATATAGACATTATTCTAAAGGAAATAGTTAAAGAACCATCAATGTTGTAATCAAGAGATCCTCAAATTTGAAAAACAGCCTCATTAGCACAAAAAAGGAGTGGCAACAAGATGCACAACTGATTTGTAGGACGAAGACAATTAGCCTGTTTAGATTGTATGCATTGTAATAGCCTTACAAAGCAGTGCGTGGCACAACATTTACATAATGTAAAGATGATTACAACTAAAGATTGTTTTTCTGAAAGAATGTTTATGATGTATATTAATCCATGCCAAAGTGAACTATGATACATTTTCAAAACTTCAAGAAAATACGAAGCAAGGAGGCATGAACTTAAATGTCAGGACGAATGGTCAGAAATCACCTTTGGTGGGACATTTCAGAATTATAATCATTCAGTGGCACAGTTACATTTCCAAACGATGGATCAGGTGAGACATCCACTCAGTTCTCACAGAAATAAAGGGTTTGAATTAATTTAGTGGCCAGATTTCCACCAAAGAGTCATAATGATCAGGAAAAGAGTTGAGTGATTGGTAAGTAGGTCCACTAGGAGAATTGGATTACATTCAGAGTGAATATTGCAAAGGAAAAAACCACCAGATGGCAAATTGAGATATTCATAAGACTGGAAAGGGGCGACCACTCGGTCCCCCCGAACGTATGGCAGAGTGCCTCGATCCCCCCGGGAAGCCATTTTGGGCGGGAGGCGCGTCTCGGCTGGTATGCCCGAAGCGGCGTAGCCTGGGCGCGCTTTTTCCCGCCCTAGAGTGGCCAGGCCTAGACACTGACGCGGCTGGCCACGCCCTCGGGGCAGGCAGGGGCGGGTTTACGCCCGCCCTGAAGATGGATAAAAAGGGACGCAAGACCAGAAGACATCCTCTTGTTCCTGTGCTCTGAAGCTGCACCTCCTCGCTGCACGTGAGCTCGAGACGGAACGAAGAGCCAATTTTGAGCGTTTTAAATCGTTCTTGTTTGTTTTACAGTTACTTTGTTGGAGAATGCCGAAGAAGATGGGAAAGCGCATGACTACTGACCAGATGCTGCGTGTTCTCATGAAGGAGATGTCCGAGCTAAAGAAGCGGGTGGACAAGAATGAGGAAGGGGGTCCAAAACGTCCTTTGGCGGGAGCAGCCCCGGGAGGGAAAAACAAGAGGCCCAGGAGGGGGGCAGCGGGTGAAGACATCCCGGGTCCCAGTGCCCCGCTCGAGGCTCCAACTCCCGTGCCGGAAGAGGGGAATCCAATTCCCGTTGTGGTCACCCCCGTGTCCGAGGATGATATGCCGCCCGAGCTGGCAGCACAATTGGCAGCGTGGTTGGGAAAAGGTAACGAGGGCGCCACGGCTGTCGATGCGCAGGCGCTGATAAAGCAATTGCGTGAGAAACGGGAAGCAGCCAAGGTGCCCGTGCCGGCTGCAGTAGGGGACAAGACACCAGGGACGATTGCGACCACAGAGGCAGCGTCAGGTGCAGGTAAGCGGCCATTGCCGATCGCGAGGGATGAGTCAACACCCTCTCGGAGAGAAAAGTTGGGGCAACATGTTCCTTTGGCAATTAAGGAAAAGATTTGGGCGGGGGAGTATGTGAACATTTTCTCACTGCTTGTTGATCATTATGAGGTAGAGCATGTAAAGAGTCAGAAGGATCTCATGCATCCGAGTGTTTGGCGCGCAAAAATGGCCGCCTTTAAAGTGAATGAGAATATCGGCAATTGGGGCAATGCTTGGGGAATCTTTACATCAATCTTGGGGGAACGTAGACCTGAGTTGCTTTCCGAGTTCCCAATCTATCAATCACGAATCATGGGGTACTCGACATCGCACCAGGGTAATCATTGGTTCTGTTACGATAATCTGTTCAGAAAGGAAAAAGAGCATAATAAAAGTTTAACCTGGGATTGTTATGATTCCTTGACTTGGGATAAAATGAAGGAGTCAGGAATGTTGAAAATGCCGTTGGTGGGAAGTAATGTTGGCGAATCCTCCCGGCAATATGCGGGGACGCCCTTTCGATCAGGTACGGGTGCCGACGATTACTCGAAACCTGCCGGCAATACCGGGAAAAGGGGTTTCTGCTTTAATTACAACAGAGGTAAATGTACTAGACCCCAGGGATCGTGTAAATTCAAACATGAATGTAGTGGTTGTGGGTCGTCCCATCCTGAGTCCTCGTGCAGAGCCAGAACGGGTGATAATGGGGGGAGAGGAGGTGCCAAACAGGTCTAATATAGTCCGAGGGGCGCCTTTACCTACCCCAATTGATACCCTGGCGATGATTCCCTGGCTCAGTGAATACCCGGATCGTACTTCTGCTGGGGTGCTGCGGAACGGTTTTTCGTATGGTTTCCGCATCCCGGTAGGGGACTTTCAGGGTGTGGAAAAGTGTAAAAATCAACTTTCCGTCCTGCAGCATACGACCGTAGTACAGGATAAGATCCGGAAAGAGGTGACTCGAGGTCGGGTCGCCGGCCCGTTTAGTGTACCCCCGGTCCAGAATTTTGTTTGTTCTCCCTTAGGGGTAGTCCCCAAGAAAGACCCCGGTGAGTTCCGACTGATTCATAATTTATCAGCTCCACGAGGTCTTTCCGTAAATGATGCAATCGATCCAGAAGTGTGTTCGGTGCGGTACGCATCCTTCGATGAGGCCGTAGCCATTTTAAATCGCCTGGGGCCCGGGGCGCTGATGGCGAAGTCAGATATCGAGTCAGCGTTCCGATTGCTCCCGGTACACCCAGACGACCAGCGTCTCCTAGGATTCATGTTTCAGGGTTGTTATTACATGGATAGGTGTATGCCAATGGGGTGCTCTATATCCTGTGCTTATTTCCAGAAATTCAGTAGTTTTCTACAATGGGTCTTCACAAAGAAAACAGGTTTCCAAGATGTAATGCACTACCTTGATGATTTTCTGTTTCTTGGGGCAGCCGGGGATCTTGAATGTGGCCGGGCCTTGGCCGAATTTTGTGTGTTAATGAAACAGTTTGGTGTGCCATTGGCGCCGGGTAAAACAGTGGGTCCTACGACTTGCCTCGAGTTTCTGGGGATCGAGTTGGACTCCATTGAAGGGTGTTTCCGTTTGCCAGCTGAGAAAGTGTTGAAGTTCAGGGCTGCGCTGCAAGTGTGTATAAATGCATCAAAAGTTACGCTGCAACAATTACAGCAGTTGGTGGGACAGTTGAATTTTGCCCTGAGGGTAATACCAATGGCCCGCCCCTTTTCCCGTTCAATTGCCCAAGCGATGGTCGGCCTTAAAGAGTGCCATCATCGCACGAGACTATCGGCCGAGATCCGCCAGGACATACGTATTTAGTTAGCATTTCTGGCGGACTTCAATGGTAGAATCGTCTGGAATGAACCAGCCGTGTCTTCTGAAGAGCTGGGGCTGTGGACAGATTCAGCAGGAAGCATAGGTTTTGGCGCCATCTTCGGCACGAAATGGTCGGCACAAAGATGGCCGACATGGTGGCATGAGAATGGTCTGACGAGTAATATTGCTTTCCTGGAACTGTTTCCCATCTTGGTGGCCTTGAGAACATGGCCCGATGGGTTCAAAGATCACTCTGTCATATTTTGGTCTGACAATATGACCGTGGTCGAGTGCATCAATAGTCAGGCAGCACGTTGTAAACTGATTTTAAGACTGCTTAAGGAAATTGTTTTACTATGTATGCAATTGAACGTGATATTCAGAGCAAAGCATGTTCCAGGGGTGATGAATCAGGCGGCTGACGCACTGTCTCGTTTTCAAATGCAGGCTTTTTCGGGTTTCCTCCCCTCAGCGGACCCAGAGCCGGCACCCTTTCCCGAAGCTCTCTGGTCTCTCGGTGCCCCGAACTTCGTCACCTCGTGGGAGAGAGTCTAGCACCAAGGACGAGGAAGGCATACGAAGGGGCGTTTCGGGCCTATTTAGCCTTTTTGGGGAGTGATAGAGAGCGACTTTGGGGTCACGAGGAAGGGGTAGTGAATTTCCTGATGTCCTTACGTAGGGCTGGGAAATCGGTGGCTACGGCCCAGAGGCATCGTGCTGCCATTTCCTTTGTTGCCAGAGCACACGCTATCCAGGACCCAACAGCGTCTTTCGTTGTACAGAAAGCGCTGCGTGGGTGGCAACGCCTTGAGGGTCGCAGAGTAGATGAAAGGCGCCCGATAGGTTTGGATAGATTGTCCCAGTTGTTGGCCACACTCCCGGCCACATGTTCATCTCAGTTTGAGGCGGTGCTGTTCCGAGCCGCTTTTACGCTAGCATTTCACGGAGCAATGCGGGTAAGCGAACTAGTTGCAACGAACAAACTGGATGTGGCAGGGGGTTTGTGCCAGGAACACGTTCAGATCAGGGGAGAAACAATGACTGTCTCCTTTGTAAAATCCAAGACTGATCAAGATGGGATGGGTGACTGCGTCATCATACGCAGGATTCCTGGGTCCTCCATGTGTCCGGTAAAGTGTTTAGAGGATTACCTAGCACGAAGGGTGGCATCATGGGGGGGGACTTTGTTAAGACACGCTGACGCCACCCCACTGACGAAATTTCAGTTTCAGCGGGTGCTTGCGATGTCAATTGCCGCTGCGGGCTTGAACCCGGGCGAATTTGGGACCCATTCCTTTCGGATAGGGGCTGCTACGGAAGCTACAGCCAGGGGTCTTAATGTTGAGCAAGTGAAACGAGTGGGGCGTTGGTCCTCCAATTGTTACAAAAGATACGTGCGGTTGCACATGTTGTGAAGCTGTAATAATGTACTCACGCTTCTTGTTTTTGTTTGGTTTTCAGTTACGCAAGCCTACGAGGCGGGGCGGACTATGCAGTCGACCCTACACCGGGCCAGCGGTCAGACATCACCGGCTGTGAAAAAGGAGGTGTGGGTCGTGGGCCACTCATACGTGAGGCGTGCCGCAGACGTATTCAAAGCAGGTGACATGATTCACGTAGCTGGGGAATACGGGTACAGGATGTGCTTCTACGGAAGGGGCGGTCTCTGTATTGACCAGTTTCAAACATTTTTCGAGGGTTTGTTAGGGCGGACAAGGTCACCGCCGTCTATAGTTATAGTGCATGTTGGGGGTAATGATTTGGTCACCATCGGTAGACGACTACTCCTGGAGGCAATGCTTTCCACCGTAAGTTGGTTGGCGAGGAGAGTTCCGGGGTGCACGATTGCATGGTCCCATTTGATTCCACGAAAGGTGTGGCGGGGGGCTATCTCTATTCCTGCTTTGAACCATTCTGTTAGAAAGCTTAACAATAAAGTGAGTAGGTTGTTCCGTTCCAGGGCATTGCATTCTATTTCTCATAGCTGTATTAATGATGACAGTATGTATTCGGGGGATGGTGTGCATTTGTCTTGGGTGGGGAATGAGTTACTCTTAGGAGACTTCTTAGCATGGTTAAAATCGTTGAAACATGACCTTTAGGTAGGAGTTGTGTGGGGGGTCCGGATAGCCGGTCAACTATCCGGCCTGTGGCGGTAAGGTCATGATCGGTGAGCACTAATTGGAAGATCCCTATGAGTGGGCGTCACCCAACACGGATGGGAGCGCTCGGGGGAGGTGGCCTTTGGCCCCTCAACGGGGAGGCGGTCCCTTCTAAGGATGGGTCGCCGAAAGAAGAGGAAAGGCGGTCAAGGCCCCTTCCTGTGTAGGAGGGGTTACAGCCCCCTCCTGGGGAATTTCCCGGGGCCAGTGACATCTGCGACGGCAGATGCGGTAAGTTGTGTGGGGTTGGGGGGAGGTCTACGATACCTTCTAGATACCTCACACGAGTCTTCGAACGACCTTTAACTGGCGTCGAGTTGATAAGTGCCCCCGTCAAGTCAAGGGAAATTGGTAGTAGTTGCACTTGAGTACGCCTCAGTGCTGTCGCCCCTCCAAGTGGGGGGGGTATGTCTGGTTAGGGATCTTGACACCGGTTACGACCTTGCCGTTGGCCCTTAAACGTTAGGATGTACAATTTCAATATTTCAAGTAAATGTTTTGTAGGATGTTAGTTCGGCTAGGAGAACCTCTGTGTTAGAGAATCTGTTAAGGTTAGCCAAACATCGCAATGTGGTATGAAATTGTACATTAATGTTTAAATGTTTATAATTTTTTGTTTTAATAAATACGGCCGGGAGGGTCACTCCCTCCCACTTCCAAAAACTTCAAGAACTGTTTCCGGTTTCCCTCCTTTGGGGATTGTGTTGAGAGGGGGTGGCGGGTATCTCAGCCATATAAGCTGTACGCTCCTTTGTAGGTCATCATCATAGATTCCTTTAAATGCCAGTTGCCAAACAGAACCCAAGAAGCCCCTTAGTAATAGTTCTAATTCACAGTGCACACCTTCCCTTTGAATGGGGGTTGCTACATTCGACAGCCATGAGAGATAGACAGTCTGATTTTTAATCAAGCCTTAGATTGGGCAAGATGCTGGGATAGCCCTGGTGAGAGTGTGATAGAAAATTATGTTGGTTAAGTTACAAAAAGCTATGCCAGGGGATTACAACTACCTTATTAAAAACGATATCCCTAACGGTGGGAACGTGATTACCTTAAAAATGACACTGTTGTGGCGATTAACATGACAATCCACCATGACTAACTATTTTTATTTTCAGTAAATAAGTACATACTGCAAGAATGGTGTTTCTCTTTTTTAAGCCAAAGTTTACACACGTAGACGTTTAACTCTGGATAAGTTTAACATGGGGAACCACATAGCGTTGTTTGACGTCTCCCTTTCAAAAAACTGTGGATAGCATTTCAACATTATGTAAGTAAGGCTTAGTTTTACAGTGCGAAATGCGGCATTTTATGAATGAAAATTGATTAATTGTGTGATTCATCACCTCTACAGATCATGGGCAGTATTGTGCACAATTTGGAATGACATAAAAAAGTAATCTCTCTATTCATGTAGTCAACTGACTACCATGAAACGAACATGAGCAATATGCTGTTTATTAGTCATTCAACATACAAAGGTCCTTAGCGCCAGCTATCTATTTACATTAAAAAAACAAATGCTGGGACACATGACAAAAAATAGAGATGTGTTACATACGTTATTTTAATCAGCACATAATTTACATTCCTCACAAAATTATTATTAGTTGGGCAAATAATGAAAAGGGGAGACCACTCGGTCCCCCCGAACGTATGCATGGGTGCCCCGATCCCCCGGGAAACCATTGTGGGCGGGGGGCGTGTCCCGGCTGGTATGCCCGAAGCAGCGTAGCCGGAGCACGCCCCTCCCGCCCAGAAGAGGTTGGCCTAGACACCCGCCCGGAAGTCCGTGTATGGATGGGCGTACCTGAGGCGGGCCCCCACCCTCCCGCTGATGGATAAATAGCGCGGGAATACACCGAAGCTTCCTCTTGTTCCTCTGCTCTGAAGGCTGCACCACTCGTCGCTCGTGAGCCCTCTAGGGAACAAGCTGCACTTTTTTGGATCTTGTAATCTTTGTTTTCTCTTTCAGTATCAGGCGTGTGGAAGATCGAGTCACCCTTGCGAGTCAAGTCAGACGGAGTGATCGAAGTCATGCCTGGCAAGAAATCTGGAAAGAGCTCCGAGATGGAGAGAATGCTGCGCACATTGGTGAACCAAGTGGCGGTGATGGACCGAAAGTTGGGTAAAGTTGATCAGCTCGGTCGTGGCTTAGCGGCCGTCAGGAAACAGGTGGCGGCCCAGAATGCCCCCTCGGGGCGGCCTAAAAGAGTCATAGGACCGGCCTTGCCGAACGTCGCCCCGGGGGATAAGGGTAAGAAAAAGAAGGAGAGGGCAGGTCCTAGTGAGGTCCCAGTCCCAGGTGTAGCTCCATCGAGTCCCGGCGCGGACATTCCCGTTGCGCCGGCGGCCAGCCCGGTACCAGGACCAGATGGGGGTTCGCCAATTCCCGTGGTGATCAGGCCAATGGGGGATGACCAAATGCCCCCAGAATTAGCACTTCAGTTAGCAGTGGTATTAACATGGCTAAAGAAGGCAGCAGGGGGATCAGCGGCTGCGGGAGACCCGGCTGAAGAAGCCAGATTAATTATTGAGCAGTTGCTGCAGTCAAGGGATGCCGGGACAGAGAATGTACCTTCTATTTCCCCGCAGATGGCGACGGGGGTCACGGCTGACGGTCGGGTGAAGACAACGGACGCAGCCGGGAAGTCGGCTGAAACCGGTAAGAGAGCGTTGCCATTGGTGGGGGAGGGTCCAGTACCCTCAAGGCGGAAAAGTTTATCGCAACATATTCCCATGATGACAAAAGAAATGGTGTGGGGAGACAAGTATATTAACATGTTTCCGCTGTTGACTGACCATCGTGAGTTAGAATATGCAAAGACCCAGAAAGATCTATGGCACCCCAGCGTATGGCGGGCCAAGATGGCGGAATTCAGGGTCGATGAGACCATGGTGAACTGGGTCAGGGCCTTTTCTATTTTCACGGCAATTATTGGGGAGCGTAAACCAGAAGTATTGACTGACTTAGCATGTTATCAGAACAGGATCATGAATTTCCATGCGATGTATGGGGGAAATGAATGGAAGGGTTACGATGTTGCCTTTAGAAAAGCAAAGGAGTTTAACGAGGCCTTGACATGGGATTGTTTGGATACAGTGTCATGGCATGCTCAGCTCTTGCCGGGACCGGCGGGTACTTCAGTACCAAGCACGAGTGGCTCTGGGGCATTCCATCAGAAGCCGTCGCAGCCCTTTCGGGCGAGCGCCGGGGGGGATTCCCAGCCCAGGTCTGGCGGGAATGGAGGCAAGCGAGGGGTTTGTTGGGGATTCAACAAAGGAACCTGTACCAGGCCTCAAGGAACTTGTCGGTTCCGGCACGCATGTTCGGGCTGTGGGAATTCCTCACACCCGGAAACCAGTTGCCGATCTAAAACCAATGGCGCGGGAGGAAAGGGGGGATCCAAGCAGGATTGATGCGGTGCCTCGGAAGCAAACATCTTCGCCCGTTTGATATCTTGGCGTTGACCCCTTGGCTGAACCGATACCCTGATCATGCGTCCGCCGGGACTTTGAGGGATGGCTTTTTATATGGCTTCAGGATCCCGGCGGGCAATTTTCGGAGGAGCCCCTCCTGTAAGAACCAGCTGTCTATTCAGCACAACCCGGCGGTGGCCGCCAGAAAGATAGCGAAAGAAGTTAGCTTGGGGCGAGTGGCAGGTCCATTTGGCGGCCCGCCAGTTGCGGAATTTGTGTGTTCTCCTTTAGGAGTGGTTCCGAAGAAAGACCCGGGGGAGTATAGACTCATCCACAATCTATCGGCCCCTAGGGGGGCCTCGGTGAATGAGGCTATTGACCCCGAGGTATGTTCGGTGGGGAATGCATCTTTCGATGACGCAGTCGTTCTGTTGAATCGCCTGGGCCCCGGTGCATTGTTAGCGAAATCAGACATTGAATCTGCATTCAGGTTACTCCCGGTACACCCTCAAGACCAGCGCCTGCTGGGATTCACGTTTCAAGGGAAATTCTACATGGATAAATGCATGCCCATGGGTTGTTCGATTTCATGTGCCTATTTTGAAATGTTTAGCTCCTTTTTGGAATGGGTGTTCACCGAGGCCACAGGGCATAGACAGGTGATGCACTATTTGGATGATATCCTTTTCCTGGGCCCAGCGGGCACTCAGGACTGTGCGCAGGCGCTGCAGGACTTCTGCACACTCATGCAGGGTTTTGGGGTCCCATTGGCGCCAGGTAAGACGGTGGGGCCATCTACCTCACTAGAATTTCTGGGTATTGAACTAGACTCGGAGGAGGGGTGTTTCTGTCTGCCGGATGAGAAGGTGGCCAAGTTCAGGGCTTCCTTGGTACAATGTCTCCGAAAAGAAAAGGTGACCCTACACCAGTTGCAACAGACAGTGGGTCAGCTTAATTTTGCTTTAAGAGTGATGCCGCTGGCTCGCCCTTTCTCGCGCTCCATAGCACAGGCTATGGTGGGCCTTAAAGAAGGACACCACCGCACTAGACTGTCGGCAGAGGTTCGCCAGGACATGCTCATTTGGTTGGCATTTCTGGCGGATTTCAACGGTCGAGTGGTGTGGACCAAACCCCCAGCCTCGTCGGACGAACTGGGATTGTGGCCGGTGGTCGGCACAAACATGGCCGGCGTGGTGGCACTCAAGCGGCCTAACAGGTAACATTGGATTCCTGGAGCTATTCCCCATTTGGTTGGCTCTGATGGCATGGCCAGAAGACTTTAAGGACCGCTCAGTGGTGTTTTGGTCAGATAACATGACAGTGGTCGAGTGCATTAATCCCCAGGCTGCACGCTGCAAATGGATCTTAAGGCTGTTGAAAGAAATTGTATTGCGATGCATGAGATTGAATGTACAATTCAGGGCAAGGCATGTGCCGGTTGTACTGAACAATGCAGCTGATGCACTCTCTCGTTCACACATGCAGGCTTTCAGGGGTTATCTACCCACAGCGGAACTAGTGGCGGCACCTTTCCCCGAAGCACTATGGCAGATCGGTGCCCCGGACTACAGGACCTCGTGGCAGCCAGTTTAGCGCCCAGGACGAGGAAAGCTTATGAAGGAGCATTCCATCCATACTGCGCCTTTTTAGGGCCGGTAGGGGGGCATAGCTGGGGGCGGGAAGAGTCCTTGCTCCAATTTCTGGTGGCACTTCATAAGGAAGACCGGTCGGCGGCAACCGCCAACAGGTATAGGGCTGCCATATCATTCATGGCACAGCTCCACGGGATATGGGACCCGACGAACTCCTTTTTAGTCAGGAAGGCCCTCTGCGGCTGGCAGCGCCTGGAGGGTCGCAGACAGGATAAAAGGCACCCGATTGGGTTGGACAGATTGTCCTTACTACTAGCAAAACTGGATGAGACATGCTCCTCGCCCAGTGAAGTAATACTGTTCCGAGCGGCTTTCGCATTGGCATTCTATGGGGCCATGCGGATAAGTGAACTAGTGGCAAAGAATAAGAAGGATGGGGGGGGAGGTCTATGCAGGGATCACGTCCAAGTAAGGGGCGATTCTCTGTTGATCTTGATAGCCAGGTCAAAAACAGACCAGGAGGCTTTGGGGAGTAGTGTGGTGCTGCAGCGCGCCCGGGGGAACCCCGGTTGTCCAATTTCGGAGGGTGCTGGCAATTACGATTGCAGCGGCGGGCTTGAACCCGTGTGATTTTGGGACCCACTCATTCAGAATAGGGGCCGCTACGGAGGCTACGGCTCGGGGTCTGCATGCAGAGGAGGTGAAACAGTTAGGCCGTTGGTCCTCGAATTGTTTCAAGAGGTATGTGCGACTGCACATGTTGTAAAAGACTGATGAAATGCACTCACGCTTGTTGTCTTTTGTTTGGATTACAGTTTCGCAAGCCTGTAACGCGGGGCGGAAATTGGGATCGGCCCAACACCAGCTGACCAGCGGGAAGGGATCACCGACTGGAGATCAAGTGGTATGGGTCGTGGGCCACTCATACGTGAGGCGTGCCGGGGACATATTCAAGGCAGGTGACGCGATTCACGCATCTGAGGAATATGGGTTCAGAGTGAGCTTCCACGGAAAGGAAGGCCTCTGTTTTGACCAATTGCAAAACTTTGTGGAGGAACTCTTAGGGCGGCACAGGTCACCGCCATCTGTAATCATAGTGCATGTGGGAGGCAATGACTTGATGAGACTGGGAAGACGGGTGTTAGTTGAGCACATATTGTCAGCAGTCAGTTGGTTGGCCAAGAGGCTCCCTGGGTGTACGATCGTCTGGTCCCACATGATTCCCAGAAGAATTTGGCGGGGGGGTTTGTCTGTGTCAGCATTGAACCACTCGGTAAAGAGGGTCAACAACAAGATTGAGAAACTGTTTCGCTCCGCTCATCTCCAGAGCATTCCCCATGGGTGTATTCGGGGGGATCACTATTATTTGAATGATGGTGTGCATCTGTCCAGGGCTGGGAATGACTTACTCATAGGAGACTTCGTAGCGTGGCTAGTGGGATTGAGGAGACATGACCTTTAGGAGCTGTGGGGGGGCCGGATAGTCGGTCAACTATCCGGCCTGTGGCGGTAAGGTCATGATCGGTGAGCAGTGATTTCAAGGTCCCTAGGGGGGGCGCCACCCATTATGGATGGGAGCGCCCGGGGGGAGGTGGCCATTGGCCCCTCCCACGGGGGGGCGGCACCCACTACGGATGGGTCGCCCAGGGGGAGACGGCCATAGGCCCCTCCCAGGGGGAGACGGCTATATGCCCCTCCCATGAATTTCCCGGGGGCCGGATATCCGCTCCGGCAGAAGAGAGTGTGGGGAATGGGGGGAGTCCACGCTGTCCTTCTTACGGATACCTCGCACGGGAACTCGGACGACCTTAAGATGGCGTCGAGTGAAAGGGGGCCCCTACGACAAGGGAAGTTACAGTTGGCTGCGAGGGTAAAGTCCTCTGCGCATGCGCCACTCACACCGTGAGGGCGGGAATTTGGTAATAGGGATCTGACACCGGTTAAGACCTTGCCGTTGGCCCTTAATGCTAGGTTGTACAAATTCAGAATGGTATGCATTTTCAGGATGCTAGACTCAGCTAGGAAACCTTTGTATTAGAGATTTGTTAAGGTTAGCCTAAAAACTAGTCTTCATCAAAATGTAATTAAAGTTGAATTTGTACATGTTTCATGTAACGTTTTAATTTAAAGTTTTAGATTTTGTTTCATATTTTAATAAATACGGCCGGGGGGGTGAGGCCCCCCCGCCTTCCAAAAGTTCAAACCTGTGTCTGTCTCCTCCCATGGGGAATTGGTGTTGGGAGGGCTAGCGGGCATCCCGGCCCATACAATGCCAGTGGCTTTAAAGAATGTTTGATGCAATTAATAGACAAACCACTCAGACCAGAGATTTACTGTTTAAAGAAATACCTGCCATGTCCTGGTTGAATGCTATTAAGCCAATCAATCAATCAATCAATCAGAGACATTTATAGAGCGCACTACTTACCCGGAGGGTCTCAAGGCGCTTGGGGGGGGGGGGGTGTGCTGCTACTGCTCGAATAGCCAGGTCTTGAGCTTCTTCCTGAAGGAGAGGTGGTCTTGGGTCAGGCGCAGGTCGGGAGGGAGGGAGTTCCAGGTCTTGGCGGCCAGGTAGGAGAAGGACCTTCCTCCTGTTGTCGTTCTTCGGATGCGGGGGACGGCGGCGAGGGCGTGGCTGGCTGATCGGAGATGACGTTTGGGAGCGTAGAAGTTGATGCGGTTGTTGAGGTAGCTCGGGCCTTGATCGTGTAGGGCTTTGTGTGCGTGGGTGAGGAGGCGGAAGGTGATTCTTTTGTTGACGGATATAAAGCCACCCTGCTTTATATCCAAGTAATCCTCCCTGGCTAGCTTTTCTCTGTAGAATATTGCTAAATACTGTGTATGATCTTCACTAATGGGGTAGGTTGATACTCTATGATAATAATATATTCTTGTGATTAAAAACTATGTTGGATATTAATAATTTATAATCATAAGGTTCTCTAAAAATTGTGCAAACTACTATACCCAGCAGCCCTCACTGGGGTCCAGCGTCATCAGCGAGCGCCAGGTGGCGCTTTAAATTGCCAACGAACCCATTGAGCGGGCGATCTGTCCTTGAACTAACTTGTGCCTTCTCCACAGCGATATCACCGTCAGGCTAAAACTGCGCTGCCCGAAAACCTTGACACAGCCTGGACCCGCCCGCCAGTCTCCAGCAGCCGACTGCACGTGATTCTAACTACAGCGGGGCTGCCTGGAGGAGACCGGCGAGGGGCTGCAAACTACAATACCCAGCAGCCCTCACTGGGGTCCAGCGTCATCAGCGAGCGCCAGGTGGCGCTTTAAATTGCCAACGAACCCGTCTCGCGGGACGCCAGGCAAAGGGCGGGCCCTCTGTGGCCCTCAGGGGCCTCAAGTGGACGGGCCACCCCCTTAACATCTCCTTATAAGACACCGTGTAATAAGGTAACCCGTCTACCAGATATACGGCTTATAGTTATATGTTAACATCTTAAGGATGACCAAAGTAAATAAAACTCAGATGGCAACGAGATCCACTACAAGATTAAAATCTGTGAGCACACCACTACCCACCATAACTGCCATAGATCTCATGTTACAAAAAACTATTAGTGTAGTGGCGGACGCCATTCAGGACACAGAGAGACGACTTTCCTTGACCCCAGATATGTGTTTTCCAAATCTGTCCTTGCACACTACCGAAAACACACATACTTTGGATACCACAATTAATTCTCAGGAATCTTTATTAATGCAGTCGTTTACAGATTTGCCAGGGTCGCATATTAAGGATAATACCTCGAAACCCTTGTTTACATGCCCTGCAGAGAATACCATGGAGAGTAGTCCTCCGGTGGCGACTAGCCATGGTAACAACACAAGCTGCCTGCACACATCGCCTTTAGATCTAGAGGTTCAACTAGTGGAGGGCCAAACACCTGCTACTCAACTGACACCGGCGATAATTCATGAACCAACAAGTAAAACTCAGCACCATAAGAAAAAACGAAAGACAAAACATCTGTCGAAAAAAAAACACTGCCCAATAGTCAAATTGAAACACTCAATTAAAGACATGTGGCAGAAACTCAGACCGGGGAAATCTTCTGCATCAACCATAATTGGGACTCCGTTGACACCTACCCAAGTCCCGGATACATCCCGAAATGAAAAGAATAACATTGAGAGTATTTCGGTTAAAGATCAGACAAGGCAAATAGATCAGATATCCACAATGAAAATATCCCTCCTGAGTGAAATAGAATCAATGGTCAAATCTCTCCTACAGCCCATCAGCAAACAAATTATCAACATAGAGAAGGCTCTAGGAAAATTCGAGAGAGCACAAAATAAAGTATCCTCTAGCATTCTTAAAATGCTAAAAACGCCTAATTCGACTTCTGTCTTTGTTCCAGCAAGCACAACTCTCAAAGATAACAACACTAAAATCGCGAAAACCATTAGTGCTACAACAAACATTACTGTCAAACAGACATCGCCTCAGCGACAGGGATCTCCAGCTATAACCCACCCAGTATTAACAACACAGGTAGTGTCCAATCCGCCGCAGGTAGTAGCTACACCTGTGAATAACACACAAATCACACAGGTATATGACGAAAATGATGACAGTAATTGGGCTGCGGAGGGTCACTCTCTAGAATCAGTTACAGCAAATGCGGAGACATTGAGGCACCCCACATTATTAACGGCGAATATTCCCACTAAGACAGTAGGGATAAATCAGCCTAAACCGACGATAGCAAAAAGACCTATCCATATAAATCTCCCACCAGAATCTAATGCATATACAATTGTCATGATTGGGGTCCCCAAATTAGCTGATAACAGGGGGGAGACCTATGCGGAACTAAAAAACAAGGTCATGCAATGGCTAACTACACACAGGCCACTTCCCTCTCATATAAATGGGTGCATTTCTCATGTGAAGAGAGTAGATTGGGTGGGCTCAAGGTTTAAATCAACAGAGGAAGACTGTATTGTAGTCAATTTTAAAGACAGACGAGTGGCGAAATTCATCGTTAACTGGAGGAGTCCCTCGACCAATAGCCTGATCCGTACGATGGGTTTAAGCTATTTCTACCCCTATAATACAAACGGGCAAAGTAAAAATTCCCAACCTTACCATGGCCACGAGGGGTCTCTGGAGCCTCAAGCCCATCCTCAACCATGGGCACCCCTTTCGCTCCTAGTCAGGGGATGACCTTCGACTTCGAACAACAAAGACATGCACAATCCTGGGAAGGTAGATCACACAACCACCCTGCTCAAATAATGTACGAGAGAATGGAACCCGCACAATATACACATAAACGAGATTATGCATATCCTTACTTGTTTCAAAATCAATATGAGGTTCCAACATCAAATAGATATGATGCCTTGTACTCTTATGACTAATTGGACGAGGTGGATTGACTGACATCTGTCCTGCCCCCTAGTACTTTACCTGACCTGTCAAATCGCAAGGAACAAACTAACATAATAAGTACTGATAAACCAACAAGTACCTTAGCCCTCCCAAGAGTGGCACTAGATATCAATACAATAGAGCCCGTAACACATTTCCTTGAGAATTTCTCCTCACAAATTGCACCTACTCTCTCCACTCTCGAAGAAGGTAGCTCTTCTTCTACCATAGCCGATAACCTGCTACATAGCACCAGAAATCAACCAGTAGTTGAAACAAGTCGATCTAATCAAAACCCGCACCTGCTTCCTAACACGACTCAAGAGCTACCGAATGATCACGATGTACTTAACACCATAAAAATCTTATCGTGGAATATTGTAGGACTGGCCGCAAAAGTAAACGACCAGACGTGGATGGAATTTATTAGGAAATTTGCTATACTGTGTTTTCAGGAAAGGTGGCTCACAGATAATAATGTCTTCATTGAGGGGTTCCAGAGTTTCTTTGTCCCAGCAACTCCATCGCCTAGTGGCAGATCAAAGGGGGGTTGGGCAACATTCATCAGCCTCTCCCTCATCTCCCAGGTCAAAACTAAACAAATGGACAACAGGAACATTCAGGTCCTGGAGGTTAGGAAGGGAAAAAAAACACTAACCTTGGTCAATTTCTATAATTCAGTAACATCATCAGGAGAGTGCAATATCATCAAGCTCCACAATTACTTGCGAGACAACTTGGTAAAATTCCCATGGAATAAAATAATCCTTGGTGATTTCAATGCACATATCTGTGGAAATCCAACCGAGACAACCCTGGACTCTTTGGGAAGTGGGAATAGGTCAGGACTTCATTTTGCTCATTGTCCGCGAGGTACCAACGTGAATAATTTAACAGACGACCTGAACCTGAGTGTTGCTATGTCCTTGAAAGATGACTCCTTTATTTTTGAAGTACCAACTTACAAAGCCTCTGAGCACGGCTCTTTCATAGACCATATTCTTCTCTCTGTTGATCTGGCAAATTTAGCCGTAAATTTCAAAATACACGAAAGCATCTTTAGTGACCACAACCCAATCTCAGTTGAACTAGGAGAGGGTCTTTTTGAATTACGAAAAAATTATAAAGACACGGGTGCTTTAAAACTGATCAACAGAAATCGCCGTTTGAAATGGTCCATGATAAACAGTGATACTTTGTACAAGTCTGTTAAAATGAGTTGTACACAGGAACTCAATCTTTGTGTCTCTGATTCCACACCACCTGAATCTATTTTATCTGCCTTTGCTGTTGTAGTTCAAAGGATCGGTCAACTGCTTTCTGCTCCAATGAAAGGCCCAACTGTTTATCAACCGAGATGGTTTGACCACGCTTGTTCAGCAGCTAGTCGAAATTTGAAAATGGCTCTCAAGAAAAAGCCAAGGGATTCAGCACATATTAAAATCTTGCGATCTAAATACAAATCAACCTTGGCATCCCGCAAAAAGGACATAAAAGCAAATATCTGGGAGTCTTTGCTTGATCCATCAACTCTGAGTACCAGCTCCAAGTTTTGGAGCATAATTAACAAGCCGATGTTTGATGACCCCAATGCTGCCAGCCTTGGAACCAATATACCCGAGAATGAGTGGGTTACCCATTTTAGCTTAATCTTCAAGAGCGATGATCTACAGATGATACAAGAAACTAAATTTCCAGAAGAAGCACCCCTGCATTTCACAGTTAAAGAAGTCGAAATGGGGATCCGTAGCTTAACTAGTAACAAGGCCCCGGGCCCAGATGGCCTTCCCCCAGATTTATTTACATCAAACATCTCACTTTGGGCCCCAATCCTCACCGCGGTTGTCAATGCTGGTGTTGTAATTGGGAGCCCAAAGTCCTGGGGGGCCTCAACCATAGTACCCGTTTATAAGAAGGGGGACAGAAGCAATGCAGCATGTTACAGGCCCATTTCCCTGATAAACTCAGTTGCCAAAGTAGTGGGAGGAATAATTTTAAATAGGTTGACCACGTGGGCAAAGAACAACAACGTAATGTCGTCCGTTTAATACGGGTTCAGACCAGGGCACTCAACAATAACTCAATGCCTGAATCTATACCTAATCAGTGGCAAGTATACTTTGGCTAGAAATGGAACTATATACATGGCTTTTATGGACCTTTCATCGGCCTTTGATTGTGTAGATAGAAATAAACTCTGGGATGTCCTATTAAAAATGGGGGTTGAGAAGAATCTGATTAACTTTGTAGCCGACCTCCATAGTGACACGCGAGCAAATGTTCGTTATACCAAAGACCTGAAAGTTACTAGAGATTTTAAGATAAATCGGGGGGTTAGGCAGGGCTGTATTTTAGCGCCATTTCTTTTTAATTTATATATTAATGGTCTTGAGGAGCACCTTTCAAAATCAAAAACTGATTATCCACACATAGGGAAAAAGGGCGTACCTGTTCTGCTTTATGCAGACGACGCCGTCCTTATTTCCAGAACTGCTCTAGGCCTCCAAATATTACTTGACTCTTTCTTCCAATTTATGAAATCACGGGGCCTGAGCATCAACAATACTAAATCATTTGTTATGAAGATAGGATCTGGTTCAAAAAAGTCTTATCCCTTCCATGTCAACGGGGAAAAAATACCAATAACTAAGACTTTACATACCTCGGTGTATTGTTTGACCACAAACTGTCATGGGCCCTGCAGTAAGAAAGAAGAAGGGAGAAATAGCAAGGACAAATTCCGCAATAACTGATTTCGCGCGTAAAATGGGAAATACACCAGTGGTTGCTTTAATGAAACTGTACCAAGCTAAAAGCATCGCTGTGGCCTGTTACGGGAGCGATCTTTGGGGCTTTGTCCCCGTGGGCGACCTTGTAACAATTGAAAACAACTTCCTAAAACAAGTATTATCTCTACCCAAAGGCACAGCCAACTTTTCTATTCATGAGGAATTGGGTATGCCTTACCTAGGGGACAAGATTGCTGTAAGCCCTTTGTTGTGTTGGTTAAACTGCTGGTTGAACGATGAAATACCATTTACCCAAAATATCCTTCTTGAAGCACTCAACTGGGAAGGGAAATTTAAGATACCCTGGTTGAGATATATCAGAAACTGCCTTCAAGATCTGGGTCGTTTGACACCTTCCTGTTGAATCGACAGCTTGCTAGGGAAGAGTTAGAGCTGAAAAAGGGTAGTGTGAGGAGGCATGTCTTAACAAAATCATGTTTGCAAATTGAACCCTACCTATCCTGGCCCATCTCTAGATATGAGCGTTTCCTGATGTGCAGATTTCGCTTTGATTTATTTCACTTGATGCTAGCTGTGCCTAGTGGGGCCCATAGGGGACAAGTGTTGCCAGCTTGCAGCTGCGACAGTAAGTCTCCGCAAGATCTGGCTCACTTTTTATTTATATGCTCCTACTATATGATACCACGGAAAATGTTTTTAAAACCCCTTTTTAAACAGCTGAACTTTGTGCAAATAAGACCTGCATTACTCTATCTTCAAATGCTGCACTGTGAAAGCACCTTGTTTTTATGTAACTTCCTAAAAACAGCCCTGAAATTTAGAAAAAGTATGGAAGGTTAACCGCTATTTTAATCACTCTTCCCCCGGAAATATGTCTTTGATAAACAGTATACCTATATTTGTTTTAGATATTATATGCTCTTCTGCGATTTCTTGCTCTTGATGAAATGTCTTTTTAATACAGTTATGTATACATATGCTCTTTTATTGTACTTTTATGACTGCATTGCACACAGTCGAATAAAGGAATTTTGAATTGAATTGAATTGTGCCAGCATTGTGCCTGTATGAAATTCTAATTTTCAATCCTGTAGATTAAGAACTATGTTGACATTGAAGTGTCACTCATTAGATATTCTGCCTATGCTCATTGAATATTCCTGACTTGTTCTGTATTTTTTCCTAAACAGTTCCATCATGTAGATGAGCTGGAGTTCACTGGATATTGATTTTGACTTCAACTTGTACTTTTTAGTGGTCCACAGCAAATTAGGAAGTTTTTTTAATCACACCTACAAAGAAGAGTTGGGTAGACTGTATCAGTTTGAACACATCTGAAAGCATGATGTGTTCTAATGGGCATAATTTAATTAGATTTTCCAATGTATACATATGCACATATCAGGTTATGCATAAAACCTCACAGAATATTTGTGAGTGGACAATGCAAGGCACTCATCTAACTGCACAATATGCCCACATTTTATGAAAGTATGCTTCTAGCTTTCTAAGTTTCCGTATGTCGTTGAACACAAACATACTTCCGAACATTCCCCTTTTTATGTCTATACTGGTTGTGACTCCAACGTCTTGCAAAATTTTACAGTATCTAGATAAGGGATCCCTCAAGGTAATCTGCAACACATCCGACCTAGGTCAGTGATGTTTATATCAAAACAATTCTCTGCACAACTGAAGTATTAGCCTTTCCTCTTTTAAAATTAATAAGAGGATTTAGAGATGTTATGCTATTTTTACACAATCAATCTTGAGACGATGATATATTCTATTACTAGAGATAACACTGGAGGGTCATTAGGGAATCCTGTGCACCGTAAAGCTGCAAAAAGGAAGTACAGTGTATGTGTTTTTCTCCTAAAATATGTACTGTGCTTTGGTTTACCTTATGAGACATATTCATTTCTTGATAAAGTCCATGGGAAATGGTGCTGAAAATAAAGCAATGGCATGTGAGTAAAATGCAATATGCGAGCTACAGTGTGTATTCAAACCACACACTCATAATACAAAAATGCATGACTGTCAAGAACACAACTGTGCTCTGCCTCGGTTACATTTTATAGAGATTGTAGTAACACATGGCAAGGCAAAGTTCCTTTCCCCTAGAAGAAATCCTTTTTATGTATTTATATTACCACTAAAGTTTGACTGTATGCCTACTGAGAAGGGTGACCAATATATAAAGAGGTTGCACACTACATATTTGGTGCCCTGACAGAGACTGAAGGTCTAAAAGCTACTTCAATTGTGGAGTTGTGGGTTTGGTTGCCTAAGACAACCCTAGATGTGATTAGCATATTTATTTCATTTGTCTGTTAAGAAAATTGTTAGAAAATGCATTCAAATGTATTTTGCTCTTCATTTTCAAAATCTATTTTAATATAGAAGTCAGACTTGTGATGAAGTTAGTACAAAAAGTAACTTTATAAAAGTGTACTTTCGGTTTCCTAAGCCAGAATTGGCTGAAAAATAATTCTGCCACTCACCTCTCCAAAGCTGGAATACATGTCATTGTTGGAAAAGACATTGCTCTTGACTCAGTACATAATTCCCTGCTTCTTGGCTCAGGAACCACGAGGTTATGATAAGTGCTGACCACTTAGAAGGGTTTAGCATTCTGGGAGTGTACGGGAACAGCTGGCAGAACAAAGCATAATCTCAGAACAAACTCTTTTGACTTGGAGATGCTAGAAAGAGTGCAAGAGAGAGAGGGAGAGAGGCAGCCTCCTATTAATTGCCAGACCCATCACAGAGAGCCAGGCTCCAGTCACAGAAGGGGAGAGAACCAGTATGGATGTGATCAGATTCATAGCTCATCTGAATAGGTAAATAGGTATGGAGCGAAAGACATGCCTGTCTTTTGCAGAAGACTTCTTCCATAGTTAAAATAGGAGCTCCTGGGTAGGTTAACAGTAAACTAAAGGAGAATCTGCAAATGGAGGTGGGTGTCTGCTAGAAAATAACTTTAATGAGGTGGCATATTTTCTCCAGTCATCGTCTAGTGCACAGGATAAATCTCATCCCCTTTCAGAACATTCCTGGAGCTAGAGAGATTGCACTTGAAGAATGCCTTGTAGGAAGAGACCTCCTGAGTCCTGCTAGAAGAAAATGACTCATTCAAGGATGCAATTCCTCCTGCTGGTACACAGAGACTGGAACTGATCTCCAAGTGTCAGGTGATTGGATTCCTGTCATTCTTGGACAAAAAAGCAGAAGGACTCCTGATTCCAAGAGGACCCAACTGACCACAGAGGCCTGGACACAGTAGGAGACCTATTTGTAGAGAGACCTAGTGATGCTTGCTCCAAGGAGCTTAGGGCTGCATGACCAACCAGAAGGAAATTTCCCAGCAGCTGTAGAACATTTAGGCTTAGTCATTTTTCCATCTCGAAAAAACAGGGACAGGATTTTGAAACTTGCCCCAGAAGGTTGCAACCAAGGCAAGCAGGAAAAACAGGTTTGTCCAACTCAGAGCGTTATGCTGTGCTGAAAACAGGTTCAGTGGTACTTATCAATAAAGTTATTTGGCCATGACTGGCTATAACTTACAGACATGACCCATTGGAGCATTTGGACTTTGGAAAAAATAACCTAACCTTGACCCTGGGCAGAAATCTACTGGGCCTCACGGAGCACTATTGGCAGCCCTGAAATCTAGTCTTGTACCGCCTGGTGCTTTTGGCCCCATAACCAACATCATCAGTGAGAGCTCAACAATAACATATCTGACTTCAATAGACCCTCAAAGGCCACAACCTTGGGCCTTTTCCTGCCAGAAGACCTTGACTTTCAATATAGAAAAAATAAGCTGAAGGCAAAAACTTTGAGGGTGATGACCAGTCTGATGTATCTGATCCTCACTTCATTTTAGTGGGCCCAAAATTTTGCCTAAGTCCTGGATAACCATGAACTGTTGTTTTTCAGTGGTGCTTTTCTTTCTCTAGCAGGCATCTACCAAAGGAGATCAGAGAACTGAACTATATTTTGACCTAACCAACCTGTATATATCCATTGTTAAGGGTCTCCACCTCCCACATTATTACCCCAATGTCTGACATTTCCATACTGCCCTGGCACGGTACTAATGACAAATTGACAGGTAGCCCAAATTATGATTGCACTTACAGCTGCTTCCAGATCTCTAAAATTAATTGCACCCAGTTTATTACCTCTGACATTTCACTCCTAGCCATAGATTCCTTAGTATAGGTAGACATTACAAATCTATGGTTGACGTATATTTCCAAAAAATGCCAGGACTGAAATCTGTGACCAAAGAAATGAATCCTAAACTGACTTGACTTGCTGCTACCTGACTGACCACGTCTCTTTCAATAGCGAGAAGAGGTTTACTTGACAACAACGTGGATGGTACTTGTGACTTGCGTTTCCTTGGCTACTCCATGGGAGGCTGCTGAGCAATATAGCCTTGACGAAGTTCCTATGGGAACGAAACGCGTTGGCTGAGGCCTTTTAAAGATTCACAATAATAAAGGAACTTGTTCTAATTACTACATCTGCTGCGGACTTCGTATTTTGGTGCACCATCCTTTTGATATACGATTTGGTATCTGTCTTGACAGTGGAGTTTTTATGTGGCTAGCTCTGGATGTGACGTGCACAGCCTTCTATTGATTTTCCAATATCGAAGCTTAAGTGCGAACCTTGGGTCAGCCATAGTTGTTTCACTCCAAATCGAAAATACAGAATATCGAGGTCAAGAATATTGTTGGACAGAATATCGACCCTAAGGTAAGTAATTTCGAATTTGTTTATATCGATGTAAGAAACATCGACGTTAGTAATATTGATATCAAAGATATCAATGTTACTAATCTCGATGTTACTAATATCGATATTTGTATTATTGTTATGTATTTTTATTATGTATTTAATATGTATGTGTTATATGTTTTTGTTAAGTATTTTACTTGTATCAAATTATATGTGTACTATTTTTATATATTAATAATGTTATTTTTAAGACAATTTTGTGTTTTAGTACCGGAGCGGGATGCAGGTTTATAGGGGAATAGGGTGGGAAGTAATTTAATGATAGTAAATCAATTATTATTTTTAAGGAATTGTAAATTAATTTTAATACATTTTTGCGTTTCAGTTTTGTAGCAGGTTGCGGATTTTTAGGGTCATTGGGTGGGAAGTAATTTAATTGTAATTAAGTGATAATCTATTTTTATTTATTGGTATTGATAATTATTTTATTTTTAATTAATTACCAATTGGAAATTAATTAATTTAATTGATAATGAACTTTTTTTAACTCGTAATTAGTGTTTATAATTGGTAATGAATTTTTAATTGGTATTTGATTTTTTTAATTGACAATTGGCATCATTAATTGCTAATTACTTTTTATTATTGGAATTGTTTTATTAATTGGCAATTATTGTTTCATAAAAAATATATTTGGGTATAACAAATAGATGTATTGCTTAATATTTCTTAATTGTTAATCAATTTTTAATAATTAATATGTTTTTGTTATGAAAAATATTTTAGTGTTCAATGTTTAATATTTGGTAACTAATATGTATTAATTAATATTTGTTGGTATTTATTGTTAATTTATTGTTAATAAATTATTCAATTGGAAATATGTTTTATTAATTATTAATGGGTATTTGTAAATGATGTAGAGTTATTTAAAAAATAAGTTATTAATTATTTTAAATACAAAATTATTTGTTATATTTAACTTCAACGCTATCTAGCGCTTTACCTACTGTTGCACTCTCTGGAGTAGGAATAGTAATTTTGACCCCTACGCTATCCAACGCTTTCCCTACTGTTGCACTCCCTGGAGTGGGATTAGTAATTTTTACCCCATATGCTATCCAACACTTTCCCTACTGTTGCACTCACTGGAGTGGGAATAGTAATTTTTTCTACTACCCTATCCAACGCTTTCCCTACTGTTGCACTCTCTGGAGTGGATATTGTTATTTTTACCCATACGCTATCCAACGCTTTCCCTACTGTTGCACTCTCTGGAGGGGGAATAGTAATTTTTACCACTACACTATCCAACGCTTTCCCTACTGTTGCACTCTCTGGAGTGGGAATAGTAATTTTTACCGCTACGCTATCCAACGCTTTCCCTACTGTTGCACTCTCTGGAGTGGGAATAGTAATTTTTACCCCTACTCTATCCAACGCTTTCCCTACTGTTGCACTCTCTGGAGTGGGAATAGAAATGTTTACAACTACGCTATCCAACGCTTTCCCTACTGTTGCACTCTCTGGAGTGGGAATAGTAATTTTTACCCCTACTCTATCCAACGCTTTCCCTACTGTTGCACTCTCTGGAGTGAGATTAGTAATTTTTACCCCTACGCTATCCAACGCTTTCCCGACTGTGCATTCTCTGGAGTGGGAATAGTAATTTTTACCCCTACGCTATCCAATGCTTTCCATACTGTTCCATTTTCTGGAGTTGGAATAGTAGTTTCTACACCTACGCTATCCAACGGTTTCCCTACTGTTGCGCTCTCTGGAGTTGGAATAGTAATTCTTACCCCTACGCTATCCAACGCTTTCCCTACTGTTGCACTCTCTGGAGTTGGAATAGTAATTCTTACCCCTACGCTATCCAACACTTTCCCTACTGTTACACTCTCTAGAGTGGGAATAGTAATTTTTACCCCTATGCTATCCAACGTTTTCCCTACTGTTGAACTCTCTGGAGTTGGAATAGAAATTTTTACCCCTACGCTATCCAAAGTTTTTCACTACTGTTGCACTCTCTGGAGTTGGAATAGTAATTTTTACCCCTACGCTATCCAACGCTTTTCCTACTGTTGCACTCTCTGGAGTGGGAATTGTATTTTTTACCCCTATGCTATCCAATGTTTTCCCTACTGTTGCACTTTCTGGAGTTGGAATTGTAATTTTTACCCCCTACGCTAGCCAACGCTTTCCATTCTGTTGCATTTTCTGGAGTGGGAATAGTAATTTTAAGTCCGACGCTATCCAACGTTTTCATTACTTTAGTTTTTTTTGGACTTTGAATAGTACTTTTATTTATTTAACTATTTAATATTTGTTGTCTTATTTTAGATAATGTAGTATATAATTAATTTAAAAAATATTGAAAATATATTTTATTTATTAAACATCGTTATTTACTTTTTATTTACATTATTGTTTTATGTGTGTAGATGTATTTGTAATTTATATTATTTTTATCAATTTATAAATTATTAAAATAATTATTAAAACGTATTTTTAAATAAGTATACATTATATATTGTATGTATATGTTCAATTAATGTTTTATTATTATATATGTATTATTTATTAATTTTAAACATTATTAAATATTTTGTTCTATGTTTATTTTATGTATAAGTATTATTTACTTTATTTTACACTTTTTTTAACAGAAAATAACTATATTTTTAACTACGATATTTTAAACAACGATATTTTTGTTTCAATATTTTTATATTTACCATGTTGTAGATAGGATGTTGATATTCTTGCCTTTGATATTCCTGCGTCAATATTTCTGTAGGTCGATATTTTGTAGGTCGATATTCTGTCAGTGAATTAAATTGTATATCTCTCTTGCATCCTTAATGCACCTCTTCTCTGACATGGCACTAAACTTTCTTTTTACAGAATCTACCATGAGTTCTACAGCTATTCCCCTGTCCTATTTTTGTTACATCTTTTTCATTTTCAGGTTTTTGTTTAATTGGAATATTGATAGTTTTTTGTTCCATGGGTGTCTTTTCTAATGAAGAAGCAAATGTTAGAGATGAATCACCAACTGTACTCTTTCTGAGCCTCTGTAGTGGTCGTATTTCGTTTTCAAGTGGCCAGAAGCATTGATTAATTTTTACATTACCAAGATTAATTTGTGCTAAGGAGTCAGTATTCTCTATCAGGTTCATTCCAATTCAAATGAAGATCCTCATCAGTGGAATCTCTGTCTGAATGCAGTTTAGACCAACAGGTAATACTGCAAATATGAACCCCATGTTTAGTGCTTTACAGGCTTGATGTTACAATCCCCATTATTGACACTATTGGGGACTGGGTACTTTTTTATCTGGAAGGCGCATATTCATTACACTTAATTTATCTTGGACAGTTCAATGAGGAAATACTGCTTCTTGTTCATAAATGTTTCAAGTAATCCAAAATAAAATTTAATTCTGATTGACTGGATATGTATTCCCCTGAATACTGCGGTTAAAAATGAAAAAACATAGCCAAAAGGCATTATTAACGTTGCTGCTTGGTGTGCATGGTACCAGGCAGTTCTGTGTTTTCTGCAATGCAACATACATTCTTTTCAAGATTGCTACCATGTTATATGATGTGATGTGATGTAATCCAATGAGGGAGTCATCAGGATAGATAACATTTTCTTACTGTCAAGATGGTCACCACATGCGTTGACACGTTGTAGCAATGTGGAGACATCTTAAAATGAAAAGATTGGTTTCTATACTTTTATGCTGTCAGGGTACTACAGTTGGCTGAGCCCGTGTTAGCACATTTTAAAAGAATCTGCTAGTGGTAAAGACAAAATAGCATCAACCACAAATCACTGATAAAACAAGACTGATTGACTTTGCAAATGTTTGCTTTTTGTCGGCGGTGATGTACAGGTGCACTCCAGGATGCATGTTAATGCAGTGCAGAACCTGTCAAATGGGAAATGTAGACAATTATGTTGTGCAGTCAGAAACTACAGAGTTCCATGCAACACTAAGATGCAGGTGACACATAATTATACATAATGATGACATCCTGGTTCAAGTTGGAGTGTGACATCTGCCTTTGGCAAAGTAGCATAATAATGTATTTCTGGTACTGTTTTTCAATTCTCAAATGGAGTATATATTTCCTTTGGTCGGCATAGTTCTGAAAATGTAACAGGAACTGAATGACTTATCCTCTTGTTTATTTTTTTGCTGTTGTAGCAAGTTTATTATTGGCAGTGTTGGAAATGGCCCTTTTTGCAGGGTTATCAATAAACATTTTGCTTCTTCCTCCTTTCTTTTTTCTGACCTGTTGTTGTTAACTATAGGACTCTGGGCACTTTACCATTGCTGATCCGTGCTAAAGTGCATATGCTCTCTGTATAAATTGCTATTCTGATTGGTTATCCATGATTGGCAGATTTGTTCCATCAGTAGGTCCCTAGTAAAGTGCACTGAGTGTGCCAGGAATGGTGATTCAAATGCTACCAGTGGGCCTGCAGCACTGATTGTGCCACCCACATGAGTAGCCCTCAAATGGCCACCGCATTGCCTGTGTGCAGTTGCTAACTGCCATACTCCCCTGGCCAGTGTCCCCACTGGCCAGGCCTAACCCTTCTCATTCTGTGCACATTACACACCCCTATGCAAGGCCCAAGGTAACCCCCTGGGTAGGGTGCAGTGTTTGTGAAAGGTAGAACATGTACTAGTGTGAGTGACATGCTCTAATAGTGAAATACTGCCAATTTCGTTTTTCACTATTGAAAGGCTGTCTTGCCGATAGGCTAGGATGGGGAATGCTGTGTATAATGTGAACCTGCATATCTTCCCATAGGAGCAGGATAGAAAATTGAAGTTTAGTATCCCTGAACTCAGAATTTAATAACCCATCTTTTTGGAAGGATGTTTTTTAAATCCTGTGTTTGGAAACAGTACTTGTGGAAAGTGGCTGTTCTCTTGTCTAACCTTTCTGTGTACCTCTGCCTGTTTGTGAATTGACTGTCTGGTTTGTGAGTGACAGGGGCTGGGGTGGCTCCAGGAGGCTGGATGAGTCAGCACTGGACTGAATAGCTCCATTTGCATCTTGAGTGGTGGGAGGGGATAGCACTTGGGCCTGAATAGGTCTGTGCCTGCCTTCCACAATGCTGGCTCCACCTTCTGCTGGGCCGCTTATGACCCTGCCCCTCTCTCTCAAAGGAAAGAAGGAGTCATGTAAACAGAGTGCTCCAGGACTGACCAGAACTGGTTTGGACTAGGCAAAGGCCTCTCTGCCTCTGGAGAAGAAAATATTGGTATAAAAAGGGATACTCAGATCCCAGAACTTTGGATCATCCTGGAATCAAGAAGGAACCTCTGCCAAGGAGAAAAGTTGGAAGACTGAAGAGGAAGGACTGTCCTGCTATGTGCTTGTGGGCTGACCTGCAGTTGGTATTCTGCCAAGGAGAGGGGAGGGACTTTGCTGTTGCTGTGTCCCCTTGCTTGAAGAGATCTCCAAGGGCCTGAGAAGAGCTAGCCTTCTGTTAAGAAGTCCCAGGCACAAAAGGACTTCACCCCCAGCTTCCCATCTGAACACTGCTGTGTGAGTTCAGACCTGCCTAGAGTCTTTGATCCATTTGTGGGGCCTCTGAAGGTTGTCACCGGCTGTTTGGGGAGCTGGAAAAGACGAAGAAAAGAAGATCTATAATTTTTCACGCATCGCTTGCTTGCGGAGCACATCGCCAACAGTGCAAGAGAATTCCAGTCGCTGCAAAGATCGTCGCAACATCTGCTGCCGCTGCAAGAACTGATGCATCGTTCTCTTGCGGAGCGCATCGCCCCAGTTAAGGAAGATTCCTGTTGCTGCAAATATGGCTGCAAAGCCTGTCTTCACTGTGAGAACTGTTGCAACACTTGCTTGCAGGACGCATCCCATCGCTGCGAACATCGTCGCAGAGTCCAACGTCATTGCATCGAGGGGCCGCGGCAGAAGAGGATCAACGCTGTGCCGCGCATCGCAGCTGCAACTAAGATCATCGCCGCCCAAAGATCGTCACATTGTGCCTGTGCAGGATGCTTCCTACTGGTGAACCTGCACCCCAGAATCCATACAAGTTATTGCATCGCTCCTGATACAGACCAGATTCATCGCAACACGCACGCTGCGTGCAGCGGGGTTGTCGCATCGCCTGTATGTTGGACCCTAGAACTCTTTTAAAATCATATTCTTGAACTGTATATGTTGGATTTTTGTTGTTTTGGTCTTGTGTAGTTTAGATAAAGATACTTTATTTTTCTGAACTGGTGTGTAGTCCATTTATGGTGTTTTCACTGTGTTACTGTGAGTGTTGGTACCAATACTTTACACATTGTCTTTGATAAGCCTGACTGCTCCTGCCAAGCTACCAAGGGGGTGAGCAGGGGTTATCCAAAGAGTGTATCCCCTTTATCGTGACTAGAAGCAAGGGTCCCTATTTGGACCTGGGTACCTACCTCTGCCAACTAGAGACCCCCAGATCTAACAGGCAGGAATAAAGCACAAAAAACAAACAAAAGATTCGAGCACATGCAAGTCCAACAGGGATCCGTAGTGTAATACAATTCGTGGGCACAAGACGGATACTGAAGCCCATTATTATGAACATATGAATAAGAAATGAAAAGGAGGAGAATAGGGAGGAGGAATAGATCAACAATAAATTGAGTCAGATATGTCTCTGAGCACTCAAATACAATAACATTTCAATATAACAAAATCAGTACATATATCTTCACATATTCCAGTAGCCCACAGTATTTAGACAAGTCCAAGTAAAATCCAACTGAATAGTGTCTCTTAATTCTCTTAGGATTTATTTTCAAAGTTCCATGTAGTTTCCAAATTTCACAGTTTCTTCAATACATCATTCCAATAATGTTGGTACTGTTGTTAATACTTTTGCCGACACGTGTTTCGTCGTGTGTAAATTTCACACATTGACTTCCTCAGGGTTGTAACAAGGAAATACAAAGCCCTATATTACAATCTTTCAGAACAAATCAAGAATTGTCGGGAGAGATAAAGATAGTCCCTACCACCACACGAGCACTGCATCACGTGCAACATAAATGTAGGCATAGTACAGGAGAGACATAAGAGTAGACATATCTCACCACCAGAACCAAAAGGGTGATAAACCAATTCTAGAGAATCCGACTACCTTATAACCCAAAGGCACTAAAAAGGAGAAAGTGTCTTAATTCACCTGAGATATTTTCCAATCCTCTCCAAGTCCAAACTCCTTTCCGGTGTAATTATAACAAATGTCTGTATAATAAAGGCCAGACAATGAAAGTTACACTCTAGTTCATATAGTCAGCAATACCTTCGCTCACTTAAGAAGTTAGCATAATTTGTATAAAGTGTAGTCCTAGTGTATAACTCCAACTAGACAATTTGGTTCAAACAAAGTCACACGCGTGTACATTTCATTACCCTGGCTGGGGTAAATACACTACACTCACCAAGTAATCTCCTAAATTGCATCTCTCACCGAATTGTGCTCTTCTCAAAATCAAAAAGAGCATCCTGAAAGTAAATCAAGCTCAATTAGTTCCACACTAATAACATAACACATACGTAAAATGCCAATAATAAGAAGCGTCTCCACTCACCAACTCCAAAGTTAATAACTCTTAGGCTGGGGACACTGTAACAAAAAAGTAATGTTCACTCGTCTAATAATTGACCTTCATATATATACTCAGGTAATCACTCTAACTGTTCTTACCCTCGTATCCTAACGTCCAATCCTATTCCCCAGTCACGTATATTCCAGCATCAATCTTTAAATTATAGTCCAATTTATGAGTGGAGACCTGTAAATTGCAATAAAGCCTGTAAGGCTAAAGTGGGCAACATTCGATCTGAGTACGTAAACAGTAGTGCTCTGACTAGAACCTTACCGTCCGTAAGCATAATCTGGTTGACTCCGGGTTCACAATTCATCACCTACAAACACGAGGAAAATCAGTATAAATAAAGCAGCAAGTTTCTAGGTCAGCCGTTATAGCGGTCTGCCAGTAGCTTGGCTCACCCATATTGCAGCGGCAAGTGTCGTCGCTGTTTCTCGGCGTTCTGCGTGGGCGCCATCTTAAAGGGTCTATTTATGTGAGAAATAACAGGCGCCATATTGTAGTGAT
Organism: Lissotriton vulgaris; assembly: GCF_964263255.1. Taxonomy (NCBI): domain Eukaryota; kingdom Metazoa; phylum Chordata; class Amphibia; order Caudata; family Salamandridae; genus Lissotriton; species Lissotriton vulgaris. Next base: position 951,850,531 of record NC_141698.1, read on the forward strand.
CAATATCGCCTTCGATCATTTTATTAAAACTATAAGCATCATATCACGTCTGTATGAGTATATAGACCGTGATATATTCCATGTCCCTCGTGTTAAATCTATCATTCACGAGTTTATACGGCATATTATCGCATCATAGCGTTATAGGTAACTTCTTGTCCTTAGAGTCTCTACTTAGGCGCCATATTGTAGTGGTCAATGTCGCCTTTGGTCATTTTATGTGCAACAACAGACTAAAAATGTAGGACTTAAGGAGAAATTTAAGAAACTAGAATATTTGAAGAAACAAGAATTGAATAAATGGTGGGACGCAGCTACCCTTAAACAGTATCTGGCCCTTAACAGGATCCCTAGGGGACTCAGATCTCAAATAATGCCTACCTACGAAGACTTAGAATCTGATTTATTAGACAGATGGGAGAAGGAATTGACATCTTCCTCCAGGAATTTAATGAATATACTGATTGAGAATGCGGAACGTAGAATTAAGAAATTACTGGAGGAAATTCAGAAAATTGAGGATGAGATTAAGGAATTGAATATGCCCGAGGCTACTATTAAGAATTACACGATACTAGATAATTACTTGAATGACCTCCAGGCAGACATCAAACGTAGGAAGGCTAGGAAACTACAACGAGATGAGAGGGATTATAAGTCAGGCCGTGTCTTCACATTTGCCAAGCGCTTTGATTACTTAATTCAGCAATCCCGAGGCTCCAAACAGAAGTCTACTCCAACACCTACTATGAGTGGATGTGAAACAGAAGCATCCTCGCTGGCTAGTAGTGAGAATGAGGAGGTGGATGGTTCATTGCTATCTGAGGCAAATGCAGAAGATAACAGTAATTTTTTAGAGGAGGTAAAACGAGTCAGAATAGGGAATCGGGACAGCACCTTCAGTGGCAGAGGTGGGGGTCTGTCAAGACAAGGAGAGGATCAAGGGGCAAGGGGTCAACAGGCACCAAGAAGAGGAATGAGGCTCAGGTCTTGGAAAGAGTAACTGACAGTCCTGATATTACGGACTGTGAACTAGAGATTGTTAACCTATCACATTTGACTCTCACAGATGATATGATTTCTTTGTTAAAGAAGGGTCTTGGCTTTTGTCCGAATGTATTACCGGATTGGTATCAAACGAAAATTGACATATACAAATTTGTAAGACTGCTTAAAATTAAGAAACACTTTGTGCATGTACCAATTAAAGATAAGAGTTACGAGCATCTACAGACTATTAATGACCTGAGTATAGAGGGGGCGAATGCAACTAAGCTACTGCTTTCACTCACGGAGAATGAACATGACCCGATTACTATGGCTAAGTTGCTGGATGATTTAGAGATCAACAGATTTGAGAGTGTGAGTAGTGGCCTAAAATTGAAATCTAAGTGGACACCGCAACTTGGGACAGGCAACACTATAGATACTTTTCATAAAATGGTGAAATTGGACATTAATAAGATACTTGACAAGGGCTCTAAATGTGGACTACATAGTAAGCCAGATAATTTGACCACTGCAGAAAGAATAGCACTCAGGACTCTGAGAGACAATGACGATATTACCTTCCGTATTGCGGATAAGGGGGGTAATATCGTCGTTATGGATACTGAACAGTATAATGCAGAAATTTACTCTCAGTTAAACGATGCGAGGTACTATGAACTGCTGAACAGTAATCCTCTGGAAACATTAAAAACTAATATTAACAAGAAACTTAGAGAGTGGTATGACCTGACACTACTAGATATTGATGAGTTTAACTATCTTACTATTATGACACCAAAGGCACCTTGTCTCTACACGCTACCAAAAATTCATAAGAATAGGGACAATCCACCGGGGAGACCAATAATTTCTGGTATCGGTGGTCCGACTGAAAGGATTTCACAGTATATTGATATATTTTTAAGACCTTATGTACAGTCATTGCCCTCGTATATCCAGGATACCAAACATGTGTTGAATATTATGTCAGATGTCGCATGGGAGGAAGGGATGTACCTAGTGACACTAGATGTGGTCTCACTTTACTCGAATATTGAACACTCCCTTGGTATAGCAGCAGTGGAGACCTTTCTTAACAAGAGGTCGGTTGAATTTTTTGAACACACTCAAATGTTGTTAGATATGACCGATACTGTATTGAAGAACAATGTGTTCCTCTTTGATCGTAAATGGTACAGACAGCGCCTCGGGACCGCGATGGGATCCAGGTTCGCTCCGTCTTTTGCTAACCTCTTCATGGGGTGGTTTGAGGCGGAGTGGGTCTGGGGCCATCGTGGTCAGAGATGGATTGACAATATCCAATACTGGGGCAGATTTATAGACGACTGCCTCATGATTTGGACGGGCTCGCTTGAGGATCTTCTTGACTTCTTTGATCACTTGAACAACAATGATGTCAACTTACGGTTTACAACTAAATATGATACAAAGAAAATTGAATTTCTAGATGTAGAATTGTTTGTGAAAGATATGAAACTCTGTTCTAGGATGTTTAGGAAAGATACGAGCTGTAATGCAGTACTATATGCAACAAGTTGCCATCCTAATTACCAGAAGAGATCTATTCCCTATTCAGAGATGGTCAGAGCAAGGAGAAATTGTTCTGAGGAAGAGGATTTTGAGTACAACCTATCAGATATGTCGAACAGATTTATAGCCCGTGGCTATAACACTGATGTGATTGTGAAGGCTAGGAGGCGAGCTAAGAACCTACGTAGGCAGCAAACCTTAGCATGTAAAGAGAAAGGTGGTGAGAGTATTGACAAAGTACGACTAATCACACAATATAATACGGAATCTAGGGTATTATACTCTATTGTGAATAAACATTGGCACCTATTGCGAGCTGATAATGATCTACTACCTTTTATAACGGAGAGACCCTCTATTACGTACAGGAAAGGTAGGACATTAGCTAATGACTTGAGCCCTAGTTACCCCAATAAACTCAAGAAAGGAGATTGGCTTACTGATGCAAGGAAGGGCTTCCATAAATTTGGCCGCTGTAACTCATGCAGATGGGCCAGGAAGAAGGTACTACAATTCAGTTACAATGGCTCTGATGTATATGATATCAATGTATTCATCAACTGTGACACAACATATGTCATATACGTTATATCCTGCTCGTGTGGCCAAATATATGTTGGTAGCACCATTAGAAGACTCAGGGATAGGATGATGGAGCACTTTCGAGCTTGGAAGAATGGTGATACAAGATACCCCATTGCTGCCCACAGTGTACAAAACTGAGATAAACAAAATCAACATCAATTTAGCTACCATGCTATTGATCATGTTGCTCCAGACCCGAGGGGGGGCAACAGACAGCTCAAGTTGAGAAGAAGAGAAGTGATCTGGATTATGAAATTGAGGGCGGTAGAGAGGGGTTTGAATATTGACAATGAATATCAGTACTATCTTGGGCAGGATTAATGTGGATCATATGCTGTATAGGATGTCATAATATGTAGCTAATGTCCTTTAGCATACATATTGTTCTCTCATATATGAGGCAGTGCAGTGTTTGTATTATATTATTGTTGATATTGGATGTGCCCCGATGGGTGGCCTATTTGGGTTCTGATGCTATACTCCGTATATAGCCTTTAATGATGATTTTGTGCTGATATATGCCCATGTGTAACGAACAACCACATACATTGTATGCTTAGATATCTGCTATGGATGGTAATCTACTAATTCACCTCTATTCCCACTTTCACACTATTACATTACTAATACCCTATGACACTGGGTGACATAATTCATTCTTATGACAAATCTGTACTTTACTTTGCCTCTGTCAGGGTTTACGTGTGTGCACTTCAGGAATGTAGTACATCTATTTGTTTACATGCATATATGTCTATGCATGATAGTGAGGATATTGACTGTGATGAGCGCTTCTATCAGCGCCGCTATATGTGTGGACGACAATCATATCTGGGTACAATCTTGATGATTGCAATTCTCTTATAAGAGACACAGCTCCGGACGAGAATGAAATACTTAGCAGAGACTATTAAGATAAGAAGGTATTAATAACGCTATGATGCGATATTATGCAATAAAAACTTGTGAATGATAGGATTGACACGAGGGATTTAAGATATATTGCGGTCTGTATACTAATATAGACGTGATATAATGACTATAATATTAATAAAATGACCAAAGGCGACATTGACCACTACAATATGGCGCCTAAGTAGAGACTCTAAGGACAAGAAGTTACCTATAACGCTATGATGCGATAATATGCCGTATAAACTCGTGAATGATAGATTTAACACGAGGGACATGGAATATATCACGGTCTATATACTCATACAGACGTGATATAATGCTTATAGTTTTAATAAAATGATCGAAGGCGATATTGATCACTACAATATGGCGCCTGTTATTTCTCACATAAATAGACCCTTTAAGATGGCGCCCACGCAGAACGCCGAGAAACAGTGACGACACTTGCCGCTGCAATATGGGTGAGCCAAGCTACTGGCAGTCCGCTATAACGGCTGACCTAGAAAGTTGCTGCTTTATTTATACTGATTTTCCTCGTGTTTGTAGGTGATGAATTGTGAACCCGGAGTCAACCAGATTATGCTTACGGACGGTAAGGTTCTAGTCAGAGCACTACTGTTTACGTACTCAGATCGAATGTTGCCCACTTTAGCCTTACAGGCTTTATTGCAATTTACAGGTCTCCACTCATAAATTGGACTATAATTTAAAGATTGATGCTGGAATATACGTGACTGGGGAATAGGATTGGACGTTAGAATACGAGGGTAAGAACAGTTAGAGTGATTACCTGAGTATATATATGAAGGTCAATTATTAGACGAGTGAACATTACTTTTTTGTTACAGTGTCCCCAGCCTAAGAGTTATTAACTTTGGAGTTGGTGAGTGGAGACGCTTCTTATTATTGGCATTTTACGTATGTGTTATGTTATTAGTGTGGAACTGATTGAGCTTGATTTACTTTCAGGATGCTCTTTTTGATTTTGAGAAGAGCACAATTCGGTGAGAGACGCAATTTAGGAGATTACTTGGTGAGTGTAGTGTATTTACCCCAGCCAGGGTAATGAAATGTACACGCGTGTGACTTTGTTTGAACCAAATTGTCTAGTTGGAGTTATACACTAGGACTACACTTTATACAAATTATGCTAACTTCTTAAGTGAGCGAAGGTATTGCTGACTATATGAACTAGAGTGTAACTTTCATTGTCTGGCCTTTATTATACAGACATTTGTTATAATTACACCGGAAAGGAGTTTGGACTTGGAGAGGATTGGAAAATATCTCAGGTGAATTAAGACACTTTCTCCTTTTTAGTGCCTTTGGGTTATAAGGTAGTCGGATTCTCTAGAATTGGTTTATCACCCTTTTGGTTCTGGTGGTGAGATATGTCTACTCTTATGTCTCTCCTGTACTATGCCTACATTTATGTTGCACGTGATGCAGTGCTCGGGTGGTGGTAGGGACTATGTTTATCTCTCCCGACAATTCTTGATTTGTTCTGAAAGATTGTAATATAGGGCTTTGTATTTCCTTGTTACAGCCCTGAGGAAGTCAATGTGTGAAATTTACACACGACGAAACACGTGTCGGCAAAAGTATTGACAACAGTACCAACATTATTGGAATGATGTATTGAAGAAACTGTGAAATTTGGAAACTACATGGAACTTTGAAAATAAATCCTAAGAGAATTAAGAGACACTATTCAGTTGGATTTTACTTGGACTTGTCTAAATACTGTGGGCTACTGGAATATGTGAAGATATATGTACTGATTTTGTTATATTGAAATGTTATTGTATTTGAGTGCTCAGAGACATATCTGACTTTTCACTTCTGTGTGTACAGAAAATCAGGGGTGTTGGGTACTTGCCCCTTCTCTAGATGCACCACGATTAGTATTTCAGCTACCTACCCCTAACACAATATAGGAGCGCCCTGACATTGTGAGTATCCCAGCATATTAGTAAACTATAAATTGAGGGAGGAAAAAAGGAAGAGAAGGGAAGGGGAGAAGAGAGGAAAGAAAAGAAAGACAAAAATCATGAAACAGGGAGGAGAAGAGGAAGGGGGAGGTTAAGAGAGCAGGGGCACGAGGTTGATAAGGGAGAGCCCGTATATGAGTACAACAGGAGGTGGGGGAGGGGTGGATACAACGACAGGGTGAAGGTCGGTAGAGGAAGAGGTCAAGATCCAGGGTCAAGGTCATGGTGAGTCAGGCGGGTCATCTCACAAAAAGGAGGACCACATAAGAAGGAAAATGTAAGTCTTGTTTATCAGACTTTAAATGATTTTGTCACAGGGCACAGTGTTGTACATCGCCGTGAGCCATTGTTCATGTGATTGCAGTTATGGTTAGCACCAGTGTCGCAGAATACAAATCTTGGCAGCCATGAGGGCGTGACGAGCAGGCCGCCGGCACGGCGGGTAAGATGCGAATGGACACCAAGGTCACGTAGGAGAACCAGGGGACCCTGGAGCAGCAAGGGCAGGTTCGCACATTCCAGGAGCGTCAATCCCAATGCCATCCTCCTGCTTATTTGGTTTAAAAAGGTTTCTCTCTTGAACCTCCTTGACTGTTTCCCTCATGTGCACTTTTCTTTTTTTTTGGAAAAGATTGGGACTGTTTTTCAATGTCTAAGATGCAGACTATCTCAATACCATTCATAGAGATTTAGTTTTTATAAGATTGAGTCCCTTATCTTTTTTGTCATAAAAACATTATTCACTTTTATTTGTATTTTTTTTATGAATGTAAACATAAAGGGTATATTTGATGGAGACTCCTGTTGTAAGATGGTCTCCAGTTAATTAAAGGGGCATTGAAAGCAGAGACCGATCAGAAAAATCACAAATCTACAACTAGGAGCTGGACACTTCAACATTGCTTTGATGCTGCTGACGTTTCTACAGACAGTTGTACAATTGCTGATTGCAGTGAAATATACACTGAGACTTTTTTTATTTTACCTCACTGCAGCTTAGTTTGCTTCTCTTATCTTAGCTTAGCTTATCTTATGTACTTCGCATTTGTACGGTGGTTTGATGATCATGGTCAAGAAGCACTTCCAGAAACAATGTATGCTCTTTGATTTTAGAGGACTCGTTGGCGAGATATCATGTGGCCAGTTGACCTTGTGCTTCGTGGTAGATGAGTTTAAAATAGACATGTTTAATTTATAATGTGATTGCTTAATTTGCGCCGGTGGCTTCTGGTGCTTAACACCAGCACTTAATTGACAACACTGGGACTAATGACAGCTACCACATGGTGGCACTGTTTGTCTAATATAAAGATGACCACAATAACACCTTTATTAAGCAAATAGACATTACAACAACTAATACCTGCTTCCCAATCCATTCTTACAGCTTTGGGGAGCCTCAAACAGTCTGAATTGTCACACTTGTAGTAGTGTGATCGCTAGTAGTTGTTTAAGAACTGTCATTAGGAGCAACGGCAGTGGGAATGGGTGGTGTATGCTGGGGTGGCCTCATGAAGGGGGCCCTGGCATTTATTTTTTTTACAAATTAAGCACTGATGATTAAATACATTGGATAGTGACCAACAAGCTACTCTTGTCTCAGCAAGCAAACCTGATACCTACATTTGGCTTTGTTCTCCCTAGCAAAATGAGTTCCAGTGAATAGCTGAAGACAACAATTGCACTTTCTTCTCACTCAATTGTGCCTTCTCTTTCGTCAAAACGGCCAGAAGTAAGGGCAACTGCTTCCTTTAGCCTCTGTGTTGCTTAACAGTTAGGAATAGCACTCAAAACCTAAGTGCCTCCTTAAAGGATCACTGGTTGGAGAAAAAAGCTATTCAGTATAAAAATAAAACCTCCAGGAAGACAGAGCAACAAAAGCAGAGAATTGTTGAGGAACCTGGTGTTGACGACATCGTTGATTATCTCATAAAATGTAAGATAAAGTATCTATGCGGGATTAGGGACTGTGTTATCTTCAGAAATATATGAGGTAATTTGTCCATAAAAAATTCAAAACTGTTAATAAATCAAGTGGCATGATTTTTAGAAATAGGGGTCTCCAATTGCCGGAGGTATGCACCTTTGTCTGAGTAGGGACCCCTGCTTTTAGTCAGGGTAAGGGGGATATGCGGTTTAAATTACCCCTGCTCACCCCCTTGGTAGCTGGCATGAGCAGACAGGTTTATCCCAAAGGGAATGTGTAAAGTATTTGTACTCAAAACATACAGTAACAGTGAAAACACCACAAATGAACACCACACCAGTTTATAAAAATAAAATATCGTTATCTAAACCAAACAAGACCAAAACGCCAAAAAACCAACATACATTTATAAAATGATGACTTTAGAACAGTTATTTCAAAAATGAAGTCTCAGGGCATCGGGGAGGAGAGGCGTCAGGGCTGAGGTTGAAGCTGGTTTCCTTGTTGCCACAGGGATGGCAAGGTATTGTGTCCATGAGGAGGTGAGGCACCAAATCCAAGATAAAGGAAGTCAAGTCAGCAGCATCGGTGGTGAGACATCGACTCCAGGGAGGTGATGCGAGGTCGAAGAGTTTATGAAGTCACCATGGTTGGTTATCGACTCCGCAAGAACAGAATGCAGGCACTGGCGGTGACGGCGTTGGTCTAAGCACTGGTGTCCGAAATGCCAATAACTGCAGGCATAGAAGTGCATCGGAGCTGCATTTCAGACGGAGTGGTGCATCATACACTTTACAAGCGATGCCCCCGGCCTCGAATAGGTTTGCGGCATAACTGGCGGCATTGCTGATTGCATGGAAGTTGTTTTTTTTACTTTGCAGCACCAAACACACCCTTTTCAGGGCCCAAGACATGGAATTCGTGCCCTTTTAAATGCAGGAGTCTACACAGGAGTCCAGGTGCTTGTTAGTGGGTTGCAGGTGAATTCTTTGTGCCCATGAGACTTCAGGACGGGAGGTCAGCACACACAAACCCTTGCAGGTTTTTCTTCAAGCAGGTTCACAGCAAAGATCCAGTCTTTGTCCTTTCCTTGGCAGTAGCAGCAAAATTAGGTCAACCCAGCAAAGCTCACACCACACCAAAGGTGCAGTACTCCTCCTCACAGATCTCCAGCTCTTCTCCTAGACACAGGTTCTTCTTGAGTCCAAAAGTGATCTAATTCTCTACGGTTTAAGGTCCAATAGTTATATCCCATTTTGTCTTTTTTCTCTTTGCGGCAAGGGTCTCTGAGCCTAGCCAAACCAGTTATGTCCTCTCTGGTGCAGCTTTGTTTCAGGAGGTGAAGACAGCATTTGATAGAGGAGACACTGCCTACTCAGGTGCAAGTGAAACTCCTCCCACTATTGTAAATGCTGCCATGATCTACTAAGCTCAGCAATGCCTTACACAGTAAACGAAGGACTCACCTCAACCCCACGTGTGGCAATCTACAGTGAATGCACATCCCCTTCCCCAGTCACGCCAAAACCAGACAGTCAATACACAAAATAGCAGAGTTACACAAAATGGTTAAATAAGAAAATGACTACCTTCTAAAAGTGCCAGTTTTAAACACACAGTTTAAAAACCATCTTACTAAAAAGATGGGTTCATAAATTCTGAGTTCAGAGAGCCTAAACTCCACTTGTCCCAATGGAAAGTTGTACTTGTAAGATGTTAAAAAAGTAACTCCTATGTTTGCCTATGGGACAGACAGCCTTTCAATAGTGAAAAACAAAATTGCCAGTATTTCACATTATCAAGACAAAACACACCAGTACATGTCCTCCCTTTTACTTACACTTCACCCTGCCCAAGGTGGTACCTTGGGCATACCTGAGGGTGCCTCACATGCAAGAAAAGGGAAGGTTAGGGCCTGACAAGTGGGCACACTCGCCAGACTGACATGACCGTTTTAAAAACTGCTTGCGACACTGCAGTGGCAGGTCTGAGATACCTTTACAGGGCTACTCATGTGGCGGGCACATAGAATTCTGCAGGCCCACTGGTAGAATTTGATTAACAGACCCTGGTACACTTAGTGCACTATACTAGGCACTTACCAGAAAGTCAAATATGCCAATCATGGATAATCAATCATAACAATTTCCCTAGGGAGTACTGGCACGTTGGCACAATGAGCCCTCTTTTATAGCAAAATACACAGTAAAGAAATCACACAGTCAGCATAAGGTGAACAAAATATAACATAGACTCAGAAAAAAACAATTCTGAATATAATGCAACACTATTGAACACCATTCTAAACCCTTCCCCTAATGGATAATAATTAGTCCCATTGTAACCTAATGTCATCAGATGTGACAGTACAAACCTAATTATACATAAATCAATGACCGACTTATTAAATTAATAAGCCATCTGAATATTGGCAGGAAGGACATAGAAAACATGCATTTTGACAAAAGACTTCTCTAGAGTTCACTGAGAACACCACATCAAAACAAAGCATTCCAAATGTGCGGAGTGTGGAGTCAGTGAGAAATTATAAATATGGTCACATTGCAATTCATCATGCAGTCATTCCTAAGTTAGGCCTAGTTAGGCCAATGTTACAAAAACAGCTTTCTGTAAGGTGCAGTGTATGTTCTCTTAGTGGCAAGAATTTATGACACTAAGCAAACATTATTTCATCAGAAATATATCTTTCACTGGCCTCACAAAACCTAGACCATAGTACATAGGAATTGATCCAGCTGAAGCAGAATTGCAAGAGAGGAAGCAGTATTCCTTCCAGGCGATAGGGCAAGATTCCAGAAGAATTTAATATAGAAGAAGATTGCACATGGTGTGAAAGGAACACATGTTACTAAGTGTTCCAGCTCTACCTCCTTTTATATTGTGAAATAGTTAATTGAGGAAGCAGGAAGTGGATACCCTCTTGGGTGATTAGTGCACTATACAAATCAATATAACATAACACATACAGGAAGGAGTGCAGCCATGATAGGCTGGGACTTGACAACATTAAAGTCTAAGAAATGTACCATGTTTTGGGAGAAATCAATGGTGTTGCACCATGTTTCTTTATAGAAAGATTGAATAGGAGCCATCTTGGAAAAGAGGATTTTACAGAGATTTGCTGAAAAGGAAATTCAGAAAAAGATCTGGAACTGGATTAGAAGTAATGAAACAGCTAGTACAGTGTTCATCACCCTTAAGAAGCGGACAAATGTGCAGACAGTGTCAAAAATGGCTATCAGAGACAGCGGCGTGCACTAGCCGGGTGTGGTGGTGGGGTGCCCGCGGGCCGGTAAATCAGGCGAGGAGGCCGGAGATAGTGTGCTATTTTTAAGGTAGTTTATTCGCAGTACAATAGTCATACAAGATGCCATGGAAAAGGGGGTCCTGATGTTCGGATCCGGCGTCTCGGTAGTGCAGCTCTCTCTGGAAGGTCCTTGCCAGGTAGTAGGTCCTCGTGGGATGTGGAGACACCTCGGAGGGCAATAAGAGAGAAAAGGACCGTTAGTCCGAACCACGATTCGGCAGCTATGCCACTACCAATACCGGGAGGTGTAAGGGCGGAGCGGAAGGTCGTGAGGGAAGGAGGGAAGGGGAAAAGAGGGACGATAGACCAAGACCAAGACAGCGAGACCGCAAGGGTGCACGGGGCGTGTTGGGGACTTCGGGCCGTGCTCAGTGATAAATGCTCTACAATATTTTACAGTGTTAACTCTAAGTGCGTTGTGCCTACAAAGATAGAGATTATATACAATATATACAGAGAGCACCTAACGCGCTCCAGGGGCGGTTTACAGGTACTCACGCGGTCTGCCGTAGCTCTCCAGGTGAGCTACGGCCGCTCTTCAGCTTCCTCCTTAAGGGTTCCACCACTCCTCCGACCACTCGTCTGCTTCGGTTGGCTCCTCTCCTCTGTCACCAGCCTGAGTATCCTGCCACGATTCTCCGACTCTGCTTCCATGATCCGGGATGCTTTTCACCGGTCCGGACGCTCCTTCCGGGGTGGGACTTCCAGGTTCACAGGGTAGTGCTTCCGGTGTTTGCAGGTCCGTGATTGGCTCCTGTATTGAAGAGAGAGGCGGGGGACTGTGGGTCAATGTTATTTTTCCGTCTCGGGGCGGACCCGAGGGACCGGCTGGCCAGAGTTCGTGTGGACGTTCCCAGGATGAGGTAGAGACACAGGGGGAAAGAATCCTGGGGGGGGAGAAGACGGCGGGACTCCGTCACATTCCCTTCCCCTAGCTGTCCTTCTTGTACGGGCAGGAGAGGACGAGAGGGGGTACCGGGATAGAAAATCGTCATTTCCTTGTTCCGACCCTTTTCGATGTTGGGTCCGGAAATGGAAGGGCTGGAGAGAAAGGAACCAGCGGAGGACCCGGTCGTTGTGTCCTTTATTCCGGGCCATCCATTCCAAGGGGGCATGGTCGGTATAGATTGTGAAAACCCTGCCCTCCAGGTAATATCTTAAGGTTTCGATAGCCCACTTAATGGCAAGGGCCTCCTTCTCAACCACCGCATAGTTAAGTTCCCTGGGGAACAGCTTTCGACTAAGGAAAAGTATGGGTCTCTCGTTCCCTTGTTCGTCTTTTTGAGACAGAACCGCCCCTAATCCCTGGTCGGAGGCATCTGTCTGGAGAATGAAGGGTCGGGCGTAGTCCGGACTCACTAGAACCGGACTGGAGGTTAGAGCTCCCTTCAGGTCAGAAAACGCTTGCCACAGGAGAGGGGTCGGATGCTTCAGGGCCTGTTCGGTATTGGTAGCCTTTTTAAGAAGATCTGTGAGAGGCGCGGCTCTTTGAGAGAAGTTCGGCACGAACCTCCGGTAATAACCGAGGAGCCCGAGAAATGCACGGAGATCTTTCTTTGTTCTAGGGAAGGGAAGGTTCTCTATGGCTTCGGTTTTGGACCTCTGAGGTCTGATCATACCTTCGCCCAACAGGAACCCCAGGTACTGGACGGTTTGGGCCGCCAGGGTTGTTTTGGCGGGGTTAATGGAAAAGCCGAAGGAGCCCAAGGAAGAAACAACGTCATGTAAGTGGATCAGGTGTTGTTCCCAGCTGTCGCTGTAGATGACAATGTCATCGAGATAAGCTCCTGCGTACTCCGTGTGTGGCCGTAGGACCTGATTCATCGCACGTTGGAAGGTGGCGGGGGCCCCGTGGAGTCCGAAAGGCATAACAATAAACTGAAACAACCCCTCCGGAGTGGAGAAGGCGGTCTTTTTCTTATCTTGGTCTCGGAGGGGAATCTGCCAATAGCCCTTGCAGAGGTCGAGGGTGGAGATGTATCTGGCTTTCCCTATCCGTTCGACCATTTCGTCGACTCTCGGCAAGGGGTATGTGTCGAATCTGGACACTTTGTTCACTTCGCGGAAGTCAATACAAAACCTGACAGATCCGTCAGGTTTCGGAACGAGAACGATCGGTGAGTTCCACTCACTGATCGATGGCTCGATGATTCCCATCCGTAACATGTCCGCAATTTCTTGCCTTATGACAGCCCTTCGTGCTTCAGGGACACGGTATGGACGCAACCGCACTACTTTCCCTGGTTCCGTATCTATGGCATGTTTGGTGACGGTGGTTCTACCGGGGTATGATGAGAACACATTCTGCACCGGGAACAGGGCTGCGCGGAGGGTATGTATCTGTTCCGGGGTCAGGGCAGGGTCTAGACAGGGAGCAAAGGAACAAGGAACCGGATGTCTGTCCCCGACTAGGACAGGACGGGGTCACTCCCATTTCTTCAGATGGTTGACGTGGTAGATCTGGGTCATGTGGTTAGTGGGGTCGAGCTCGATCTCATAAGTGACCGGGGTCACCTGCCGTAGGATGGCATAGGGTCCTTGCCACTGTCCGAGGAGGTTGTGATCTGATGAGGGCATCATTAGGAGGACTAGGTCTCCAACGGAAAATGTCCGGGTTTTGGTGCCCTTATCGTACTGCTTTTTCTGGTTATCTTGCGCTTTTTCCATGTTTTGTTTTACTATCTCTCGGATCTGGGCTAGATGGGTCTTCAGGTTGTTGACATACTCCGGCAAAGGGCGGGTACGGTCCGGGTCGGCCTCCCAGGCTTCCTGTGCCATTTCCAGCAGGGTACGAGGGGGTCTTCCATAAAGCAACTCGTATGGGGAGTAGCCAGTACTACTCTGGGGTTTACACCGGATGGCAAAAAGGGCCAGCGGGAGGAGCTCCTCCCACCGCTTGGCTTCCAGTCCCAACATCTTTTTTAGCGTCTGCTTTAAGGTGGCATTGTAGCGTTCGACCAAGCCGTCTGTCTGGGGGTGGTAGGCTGAAGTCCTGATTTGGTTGATTCCTAGCCTTGAGCAGACCTGCTTCATCAGGGCAGAAACGAAGGGGGTACCCTGATCCGTAAGGATCTCACGGGGAAAGCCTACGCGGGAAAACAGGGTGATGAGCGCCTTTGCGATATTTTGGGCGGTGGGCTGGCGTAGGGGAAAGGCTTCCGGGAACCGCGTGGCATAGTCCACGATGACAAGGGCATATCGGCAACCACTGCGGGAGGGCAATAGGGGTCCTATAATGTCCATTCCCACCCGACTGAATGGTATGTCGATGAGAGGCAAGGGACACAGGGGTACCCGAGGAGGTCTGTACCTACTGTTCTTTTGACAAACAGCGCACTCACGACAATAGGTTTTTATGTGCTGATGTATACCTGGCCAGTAAAACCGGTCTAGGATGGCTTGGCTAGTCTTTTCCTCCCCGAAATGTCCTCCCAACAAGTGGCTGTGGGCCAGAAAAAGGACTTTGTCTCTGAAGGCACTAGGAATCAACAATTGAGGGTTTTGTTGCGGGCCCCCCTTTCTATACAGCAGACCCCTTTTCTTAAAGAAATAAGGACCTACTTGTGTAGGGTCTTCGTTTTCTAGGGCCCTTCCCCAGGCTTCCAGTAGAAGCGGATCCTCCTGTTGAGCCCCGCGGAACTCTTGATCTGTCTGCCATGGGTGCTCCTCCACCTCAACGGGATATGCAGAGGCGTATGACATCTTCTCCTGTCTTTTCTGTCTCTTGCTCTTGTGGGGTTTCGGTTCTCCCGGGCTTCCGGTCGGTGACGGAGGGTAGGGGACCTCCTTCCACCACTGGGCCAGGGAGTCCGTCGTGTCCTGGAGTAACGTCGGGAGACCTGGGTAATCGCTCCCCAGGATTACCTGTTCTGGTAAGGCTGGTATGAGTCCAACCGTGAGGTCGGTTCCTGTATCTCCGGGATGCTGTACCCGAACCCGGGTGGTGGGATACCGTTTAGTGTCGCCGTGCACGCACTGAATGGCCACTGCCCCTGTTGGGGTCTTCTGGTGGAGACCCAGGCCCTGAGGACGAAGGACGCTTTGACGGCACCCGGAGTCTGCGAGGGCCATAACTTCTTGTCCGTCTATGTGCACGGGACAATGAAACGGAGGGGGAGCAGCCCCGGGGGTGTTGCAGACATAGTTCCGTACCATTCCGATTTCCATAGGTACTTCCTTTTGGGGACACATACGGGCTATGTGGCCGTAGTTTCCACAATGATAGCATTGCGGTCCAGGGTTGGGTGGACGGTATATGATCGGGGAGGGCAAGAGAGGAGCCGGTTCTTGTCTTCGGGGTTGAGGTGGCCTTGAAAATCGGTTGGTGTTGGAGGGCTGTGGCTTGTGGGTAGCTTCGTCCTTACCCCGTTGTAGATCTTGAGCCCGTCCATATGCACAGGCAATTTCGACCGCGGTCTCCAGGGTGAGCCGAGTGTGTTGCCGTACCCATCTCTGTGTGGCGGGATGAAGGGAGTTTAGGAACTGTTCCAGACATATTTTTTCGATGATGTCCTCTTGTGTGGAAGCCTCCGGTTTAAGCCACCGGTTGACAAGATCTCTGATGCGGAAGGACAGTGCTCGTGGATTTTCTTGGGTCCTTCCTTGGTCTGTCTGAGCTTTATCCTATACGTGTCATCATCTACACCCAGGCGCTCAAGGATGCACTTTTTTATGTCCGGATAGGGGGTGGTGCCTTGGATGTTGGCCTGCTGGTATGCGGCCTGTAGGTCTCCTGTAAGCAGGGGACCCAGATACTGTCCCCATCGATCCTCAGGCCAGTTAGCTGCTTGGGACAACCGCTCAAAATTGGTGAAAAAGTAATCGGGGTCTTCACCGGGGACATATTTCTGTAACACCACGGACGGTAGAGAAGTCGTGGGTCTAGGCTGTCCCAGGACATCTGTCAGTTTACCCAGAGCTTGTTCCTGTACTGTTCCGTGACCTTTCAGGACATCATGGAGCTGACTTCTGTCGTCCTCGGCCGTTTTCAAGAATTGTTCCATGAGCTTGCCCAGCTGCTCCTGGGACTCGGCCATCCTCTTCATCATGGCCTCCATGCTACCGGCTGATCCCACTTCTGACACCAGATGTGGTGGTGGGGTGCCCGCGGGCCGGTAAATCAGGCGAGGAGGCCGGAGATAGTGTGCTATTTTTAAGGTAGTTTATTCGCAGTACAATAGTCATACAAGATGCCACGGAAAAGGGGGTCCTGATGTTCGGATCCGGCGTCTCGGTAGTGCAGCTCTCTCCGGAAGGTCCTTGCCAGGTAGTAGGTCCTCGTGGGATGTGGAGACACCTCGGAGGGCAATAAGAGAGAAAAGGACCGTTAGTCCGAACCACGATTCGGCAGCTATGCCACTACCAATACCGGGAGGTGAAAGGGCGGAGCGGAAGGTCGTGAGGGAAGGAGGGAAGGGGAAAAGAGGGACGATAGACCAAGACCAAGACAGCGAGACCGCAAGGGTGCACGGGGCGTGTTGGGGACTTCGGGCCGTGCTCAGTGATAAATGCTCTACAATATTTTACAGTGTTAACTCTAAGTGCGTTGTGCCTACAAAGATAGAGATTATATACAATATATACAGAGAGCACCTAACGCGCTCCAGGGGCGGTTTACAGGTACTCACGCGGTCTGCCGTAGCTCTCCAGGTGAGCTACGGCCGCTCTTCAGCTTCCTCCTTAAGGGTTCCACCACTCCTCCGACCACTCGTCTGCTTTGGTTGGCTCCTCTCCTCTGTCACCAGCCTGAGTATCCTGCCACGATTCTCCGACTCTGCTTCCATGATCCGGGATGCTTTTCACCAGTCCGGACGCTCCTTCCGGGGCGGGACTTCCAGGTTCACAGGGTAGTGCTTCCGGTGTTTGCAGGTCCGTGATTGGCTCCTGTATTGAAGAGAGAGGCGGGGGACTGTGGGTCAATGTTATTTTTCCGTCTCGGGGGCGGACCCGAGGGACCGGCTGGCCAGAGTTCGTGTGGACGTTCCCAGGATGAGGTAGAGACACAGGGGGAAAGAATCCTGGGGGGGGAGAAGACGGCGGGACTCCGTCACACCGGGACAAACAGAATATGAGCTATGCGTTGTGTGCATGGCATAACAGGTACATTGAGAACCACACAAGCTGCCCTAACTGCCCCTGGATCAGAAGTTTGTGTGGCTAACGTAGTTATCAGATGACTACATGAGTTGACAGACTTTTTAGTTTTTAGTTTGTTCACCTTTTTTTTCATAGTAGGTGAAAGCAAATTTCTCTGAATTTCATCATAACCCCAACAATATTATTATAACCAATATCAACTTTGAAAATATGTCAAAATTACATCTCCTTCTTCCCTTTCTTCACAGTCTTAAAATGTAGAATTTTTATTAACGGATGCAGCAGTAGGTATTTCTATGAGTAGGGCAGGAAAGATAGACAATATGTCTGCTGGGGGAGTAGCCATTATATTTAAAAATGTTTTTCAGTGTAAAATTGAAGACTTCCCTGCTCCTGTCTGCGAAGCACTACTGTAGACACTGTCAGGGTCACCAAAAATCACACTCTCTGGTGTTCTGGTGTACCACTCCTCTGGCCACGCAGGAAAGTGGTGTGCCTCCTTTCCGGAACTAGTAGCCCCACACATTTTGAAAGCAGCACATTTTATGAAACAGGGTCATCTTAATCACCACCTGGAGGATCCCAAATGCTCACACACTTCTACTTTTATAGAGGATCTTGTGGTCCTCAATTTTTTGAATCTGTGTAATTCTATCCCCACGCATGCTGCAGGACATCATTTACACCAGGTCTTCTCAAATCTACCAAATTTGGTCACTGCTCCCCCTGTCCCCTACCTTGGTCAGACCACTACTCTGTGCCTTTTACGGTGCGAACTTTATCCTCTTGTATACCTTCTCTTCATATCTCCTTGGCTAAAATAAGGACATGGTCCAAGCTTGACATTCCGGCTTTCAATAATCTACTTCAGCATACCAGACTGGACATTAAACTACCATCCGTCATGAATCACGCTCAGATTTATCACTGGCTTAAGGAGGCTGTGTAAAAAAGTTTACTGTTAACTCCAAAAGGGTCAGTACAATCTATGCCTCCTGTTCATGGTTTAATGAAAGGCTAAAATTTGAGAAGAAACAATGTAAGGGCCTGGAAACGCTTTAGAGAAAGTTCTACACAGAGGGCACCAAACCAATTACAGAGCAGAATTAAAAAAAATATAATGGGCTCTGTAATTTGGCTCAAGCTGATTGTTATTGTAATAAATTCTGCAAAAATGCTTTTAAGGTGGTGAAGGAATTATCTGACCCCTGCAAGGTGCCTTCCTCTCCTCCTCTTTCTTACAACACTCAATGCGAGGAGTGTGCACTTTTTCTTCAGAAAGTGTCAAACGCTCACTCTCAATTGATTATTGAGCTCACAAAGGGAGTATAATCAGTCAGTCAAACAAAACTTTATTTGATTTGTTAAAACCTTAAAAGTACATTTCCCACATTCCATGATAAGAGAAAGAACAGCCGCAAAACATGACAATAGTCAGCAAAAAGAAAGAGCATCAGCATAATATGATAATATTAAAACCACAATTACACCTCAAGATACATGGGGCCCAATTCACAGAATTAACTTAAGACAAAATCCTGAACTTACTACTTTTGGTATTCACAGAAGTTAGGATTTTGTCTTAAGTTTGTCTTAAGACAGACTTAAGACTTACTTAAGACAAACTTAAGACAGACTGAAGTTAGGATTTTGTCTTCAGTCGGTCTTAAGTCTGTCTTAAGACAAAATCCTAACTTCTGTGAATACCAAAAGTAGTAAGTTTTGGATTTTGTCCTAAGTTAGTTCTGTGAATCAGACCAGTGTAGTTTAACTTCTCTTATTCCTTTTAAAACAGAGTATTATAACATTTATTTGTTTAAATCGCTAAAATGTTGCCTATACATAACTTCTTCAGAATGCAGTTTTTACTACTGTTATACCTTAGTATCTCTACCTTTATTCAAAGGTAAGGGCTGCACTATACATGTTCTTCTGCGCATTTGAGGAACAACTTAACTTTATTCATATATTTCCCCAACGCACAGGCTATATCTAAATTCTCCATTTCCACCAAAAGAGTAGCAGCTTGCATTCTGTGCGTAATCTTATATTTTTTTTAAATCGGACATAAAAACTCCTTTCGAAAGTCTAAAAATCTCGTACAATCTAATAAAATATGTAAAATATTGCAGGTGGTTCCTAAAGTGCAAGTGCATTTCCCATTACATCCTATCATTAGGTTTCGGACCCCGTTATTCGCATAACCTGGGTTTATGCCAATTCGCATTTTCAAGACTTCTCGCCTCAGACTATGGCTGGGTAGCCGATCCACGTAGGGGAAGTGTTGGCTGCTCTCCCAAGCCTCTTTCATGTGTGCTACCGAGGTCTTTTGAGCGAGGTAGTCCCGATCATAACTACAGGACATATTGACCCCTTGAATCTATAATTCTTTTTTCCCAATTATTATGGGGTCATGCGGCAAGCATACCTTCAAATCTAACACCCCAGAAGCCTTGCTTATTGAGACTCTCACCTCTTTTGTCCAGGGAAGCTCACTAATGGTAATTTCCTCCTTAGCCCATTGGGAGATTTTAGCGATTTCCCCTACTACCAACCGCTGACAGAAGCGTACAAGACTCATACAAGCTGTTATAGCCCAGGAGGGTATTCCCAGCTCCAGTCGTGCTGCCTGCACCATAGAGGATTTTGGCAGTGCGAATAAGCTTTTTAATATATTTCCCTCCTCTCTATCCCAGGAGGTCTTGCCACTGAGATAAATAACCTTGACTCCATACAAAAATTGTGGGGGGACCATTGCTTGATAGGCTTTTAAGACCGGCCTATCTGACCTCTCACCATAGGTATTATTAAATCTTTTTAGGCCTTTGACCGACGCCAATGCCCTTATTTTTAATGCTTGCAGGTGTGTGTGCCATTTCAAGTTACCTGAGAACCACATTCCCAAATATCTGTAATTAGTCACCCTCTCATGCAAAATTGTGCCAATATACCACGAGAACTTCACTTTCCTTCTCCCAAAACATACAATTTTAGTCTTATCCATATTTACCACTAATTTTTTACTCGTACAATATTCTTTAAACCTATTTAGTTGTCTCTGGAGGCCTATCTCCGTTTGATCCATAATTACTAGGTCATCGGCATAAAGGAGGCACGATATTTTATGGCACATGCGAATAAAACTGCGGCTTCAGCTCATATGAAATTGAGAATGATTAGGAAAATACTACCTTCCCTACCGAACACGGCCGGGAAAACACTGGTCAGCTCACTAGTCCTGTCCTCCTTGGACTATTGTAATGCTCTATTCTTAAATGCCCAAGTCCGAGTGACAAATAAGATGCAGTCAATCCAAAATGCAGCCGCACGAATGCTGGCTGGGATCCCCAAGTTCGCACCAGTTACAAACATCATTAGGGATCTCCATTGGCTCCCGATACGCAGCCGTATCAAATTCAAATCGCTGTGTATTGTTTACAAGTCACTCAATAATCAAGCTCCCCACTTTCTCAAACAGAATCTTCTCCATCATGTCCCAACCCGATCTCTTCGTTCCTCTATTCAGAACTTCTTGGCTGTGCCTTGCACTAGAACAGTCACCTGGGGCGACAGGCGTTTCCTGGTTGCCGCCCCTAGACTCTGGAACACCCTTCCTGCACATATCCGAGCAAGTCCCTCCCTGTTCACATTCCGCAAACAGCTAAAGACATGGTTATTTGACCAATAGCCTTGTATATCTTCTTTACCCAGTTGCTGATCCATCCCTTAACTAGCGCCGAGACGCCCACGGGTATTCGCCGCGCTCTACAAATGTCAATAAATAAATAAATAAATAAATATGTGCTTTCCTCCCAATTTTGGGTTCGCCTCTCTGACATCTCTTAATACTTGGGGTAGGTCAGCTAAAAACAGGGCGAACAGCAGGGGGCTAGGACGCACCCCTGCCTTAAGCCGTTCCCAATAGGAATTCTCCCGGTCAGTCCTCCATCCGTTCCAATTTTATCTGTGCCCAATTTTCTGTATGTAATGCTTGGATAAGGACCAGCAGGTCTT
The DNA here is from genome assembly GCF_964263255.1 of Lissotriton vulgaris. NCBI lineage: Eukaryota > Metazoa > Chordata > Amphibia > Caudata > Salamandridae > Lissotriton > Lissotriton vulgaris. The sequence continues at coordinate 951,871,928 of NC_141698.1, forward strand.
CCTGTAGTTCATATCCTACTTGTGTTGACCACAGCTGTTCCCTGTCCACAAGATCAAAGGCTGCACGAAAGTCAACGAAACAGCAGAATAAATTACCCCTCTGATCAATTGACTTCCGTGCGATGGACCACAGAGCAAAACAATGGTCAGTCGTTGAGTGGCCTTCTTTGAACCCCCCCTGCTCTGGGGGTATTATCTGTTTATCTTCCACCCACTCCTTTAGTATCCCTAGGATTACCTTGGAAAAGACCTTTTCACCTATATCCGAAAGGTTTATTAAGCGGTAATTTTTAGGGGAGTTTGCATCGCCGTTTTTATGGTTTGGCCTAACAATAGCCCCTTTCCAATTTGCAGGGAATTCACCTGTATTTAGGATCCCATAAAACATATTTGAAAGGAACTCTGCCCACCATTCTATGTTTGTTTTTATTATGACTGCTGGCAGGTTGTCAGGGCCAGCTGCCCGTGTTAGGTTTAACCTAGATATTATGGTTCTGATTCGATCTGGGGAAAAGTGGGTTTTTAATTCTACACTTATTCCTGGCCAAGCATTTACCATTATTCCCTCCCTCATTGGCCATTTCCCATAAATTCCCTCTAGGTAGGTCAGCCACGTGTCCTCTGGGACTGAGCACTGCATGGTCCCTTGTTCTTTTCCCATACAGTCCTGTATTAACCTCCAAAAGCCTTTCACATTTTAATCTTCAATTACCACGAGTAAGTTATCCCAACATTTGTCCTTAAAACTCCTTTTTTTATCTCTGATAACTGTCTTATATTTTAACTTCATTTTTCTGAGTTCTGATACCACTTCCTCACTGTAGTTACCTCTGAGGCGTCTTTCTTGTTTCTTAATACCGGCCTTTAGTTTCCGGCATTCAGCATCAAACCAATGTTTGGTATTATTAGGGTGTAATGTCGCATTGTTTACTGTTTTATGGTTATTACACTTTAACTTAATCCGGAGGGATTTCACCAATTGCCTTATTATACCCTCGTACCAGGCTATGCTCTCTTCTGGTACAGGGTTACCCAAATTCACAGTTAGCTGATATGCGCTTAGTTTCTGTATATATTCCTCGGTGATTCGTGTAGTTAACCGCTTGGGGTATTCTACATCTACTAATAGCACTTTTTGTCTTTGCGGGGGGCCATTTACCTGAAGTTCAACTGCAGTGGATAGTGGTCGCTACCCTCCACCCCCAGAATTTCAAACTGTTTGATAAGATGGAAATGCCAGGCCTGTATGAATATGTAATCTATGGGGCACAATTGTTGCCCTACCTTAAAGGTACGCTTTGCAGGCCTGTCTGCTTTCTTTCTACCGTTGGTACATACAAATCCCATAACCCCCAACAGTTGCCCAAGCTCATCATCTTAAGTTGAAGTCTCACAGCAGGGAAATTGCGCCCGCTCTATTTTATAAGCATCATACAAGTCCTTCAACCAAGAGTCCATTATTTTAGGGTTCAATTTATGGTTGAAATCTCCCAATATTATGAGCACATCCTTTGGAAACTGGTTACACACCTCATCCAGGTCAGTTTTTAGACGTTCCAAGTCTGCCTTATATTCATTTGCTTTCCCTTTCTGAATATATACATTTATAATGCATAGGCTTTCACCCCCCAACATATTGTTTATTGTTGGCACTCTATTGCCCAGTGCCCAGTTGCACTTTAGTTCCCAGGGTTCAATGTCCTTGGCAATCCTTGTAGAAATCAACGTCATCAAACCCCCTGAAGGTCTACCCACCGTGTTCCTTTCAGCGGCTTTTACATAATAAGTAAAGCCTACGGTAGCAGGGATTTTGCCACACAGCCAAGTTTCCTGGAGGCAAACGATATTGTTTTTCCTCAAGATATTTTTAAAGTCCTCCTGTGCCACTATTCTATTGTACCCATTTATGTTCCAGGTCATTATAGAGAGGCTGTGCGGCGATCCTACTTCCTAATCGATCTCACTCGTAAAACCATCTTCCTCACCATTCATGTATGCCAGCTCTCTGTATCTATTCCCAGCAAGTACATCTTCCATATCCCACCTTTGGTAGTTAGGTCTTATTGTGATTTCTAGGGCGTCTTTAATACCTCTCCCCAGGTTGATCATTTTTATTTGTCTCTCGCCTAAAACTGCATGATTTCTGAGGAATGAATTCCCTAACTTATCCGATAATACTTCCTTCCTTTTTAGTATTCTAATGCCTTCCCGTAGCATCTCGGTCTCTGCCTTTTCTATAGCATCCATTATTAAGGCTGAGTGGAGTAAGACCTTAGTTATTTCCTCCCCCTTACTGTTTACCGTGAACCCCACTTCTTTTAGATCATCAGTGCTAACATATCTTAGGCTGGGGCACTTTCCAAATAAGGGATAGTAGCTGGGAACGATTCAAGGGGTTTAATTTCTTGGTTCTTTTCCCCCCTTTCACCTGTCCTATTGGCTCTACAAATATCCAAGTGTCAGTGGGTGGTACTATCTGCTGATGTTGGCGATTCCCACCTAACGTTACTCCCCTTAAGTGCCTTCTAGCTTCTTCTCCTCCCCCTTTTTTGGCCCATTTCCAGTTACTTGGGTGGGGTCCCTCCGCACCTGGGGACATCTCCCTCTCCCACTCTACTCTTGCACTCTTTTTTACCCCTGGGGGATTTCTCCTGGTAACCTTTTTTTTCTCTCCCATATCATTCCTCGTTATCCCCCTGAATTGTTCTTCAGGTCTGCTGCTACTTGCACCTTTCTCTACGAAATTTAACTTTTTATTTCCTTGCCTTGCTACCTTATCTATTGTCTTATATACCGGCGTTCCCCCCCCCCCCCCTATGATCCTGGTACTTTATGGGGTAGCAACTGGGTCGGGCCTTAATCCCTTTCCTTCGCCTTAGTATATTAGGCCTTCTATACCTCTCATCCCCATACCTCTTTATAAGCATGGGGCGGTAGGATACATATTCTGTGGGTGCATTCTTCCACTTCTTCCCCCCTGGCCACTTTATTTTCCTCCTGGGTTTCTACAGGTCTTACAACTGAGGGCATCAAGTTTTTAATCTGTGCTAATTCCCCATTTATGCCCTTAAATTGATCACCATGTCTTTTTAGAATGTCATTGTTTAGAACTGTAACATCTAAAATGCCCTGCAGAGTCTTCTGGAGCATTAGCATAACTTTGAGCATGGATTGGCCGGTAGAACCCGTCACCTCCAGGCTACGTAAAGATATGCCTGATACATCTGATCCAACTATTTTTGGGGACCCTGGGCTTTCATGACCCTTATGTCAGGGAGCCTCTCCAGTAATGTTCCCTTCTCCTATGGAGTCACTACAGTCTACTCGTTCTTCGTTCACCATATCTGCTCCTAAGTCCTGGGTGAAAATACACTGAAACATCCTTGGCGAAGATGATAAACGCGGTTCCGTTGGTATCTCAGCGATGTTAAAGTCAGTCTGATTCAAGGCCTCAATGCTTGATGCAGCCGGATCCTCGATAATTTGCGTAATCTCAATTACACTTGTCTCCTTTTCTGCTCTCTCTTTTCCTTTGAAATGTTTGCCAATAAAATCCTTAATGGTTTTTGATACCACCAACCCCCCTCTTGCGCCTGTTGCCCTGGCAGATGACGGCGCTGGCTGCGGGGTTGTGTTTGAGGGGGGAGGGGGGGGGGGGTTGCTCTAATGGATGTTGTTCTGCCAGCGGTTGGTGTTACCATCTCATTGTTTACATCAACCAAGCCTTTAGGTGAGCCGGTCACGTCCACTGTTCCCGATTTATTTGCTGTTTTTTTGCTATTTCTTAACACTCTGCGTGGTTTAGTTTTCATTAGGGCCATTGCTTTTACTGTGTCCTTACTTTGCTTTGCGTTGTTCTTCTCAGCTTCCCACAGGTTGCGAAAGGATATCCTTCACCTTAAGGCTTTCACCACTTGTTTGGTGCACAGCAATCCCCACTCCAAGTATGCTTCCCCTAGTTTTTTATTATTTATTTATATATGTATGTATAGAGGGGAAGAAGAATTATAACTTCACTTACCTCTGTTTCTATGAGCCTGCACTCTTTCCTTCTCCGAATGGGAGGACTGGAGGATCTGCGAGTGCGTATGCGAAGCAGTTGGCTCGGAAACAGAGGAAGCACTTCAGTATCTGCTCTCAGTAACTCTCGTGGACTTGGGTGACGGTCAAGGTCAGGGTTGCGGTCAGGGTCAAGGTCAAGGTTGCAGGTTCCTCTTGGGCCCACTCGTGATGTATCCTCTGCCTGTTTTCGCAGCTTGCAGTCTCTGAGATCTCTGCGGCTGCCGCAGTTAATCCCAGCCTCTGCCACTGCCTCTGCAGGATCCCTGTCGCCTTGTTGCCCAGTTACACAAAACGGCAGACCCCCTTATAACTCACTTTTGGGGGGCACCTGGTTCTCCCTAGTTCTCTCTGATCCTCCCTGGGTTTGTCGGCTGGGCTGGCGGGCGATGATGGGTGACGAACAGTGGCTCCGCGCTCAAGCTCGAGCTCAAGCATGGCTGTGGAGGCGGGGGAGCGAGGGAGCAGGCGAGGCAGGAGCAGGAGCAGGAGCCAACCAGGACAGGGGCTCTACCGCTCTACCGCTCCACTGCTCCACTGCTAAACCACTGGTCTGCTCTGCCCCTATGTTGCTTGCTGTAGTGGCAGGGGTGCGGGGGAGTGGGAGCAGGAGTCCAACCGGGACTAAGCCCTGACGCTCTACCGCTCCGCCGCTAAACCACCAGACTGCTTCTTCCCCGCTCTACCTCTCTGTTGCGTGGGTGCTCCGGGGGTCTCAGCGTGCCACGAGTCTCAGCGTGCCAAGGAGCAAGCTGGTTCGGTTTGGATCACTTGCAGCGCTTTGTGGTGCAGTGAAGGCTCGGAGGCTTGGCGGCAAGGCTCTTCCACCTCCTCTCTGCTGTCGGGTGCTTGGCAGCTTCGGCGTTCAGGGCTCGCTGTGAAACACGGAACGGAACTGAATCACCACACGGAACGGAACTGAATCTGCGTAATATGAGTATAATCAAACTATACTGATATCAATTCTGACACTCCGAACCCTTCTCTTGAAGCTTACCAAGATTCTCAGCTAACCCACAGTTATTTATCTAAACTTAATGTGATTGGTCCCCTCTGGACACCACATCTTTTAATCGTATTCTTCAGTCCATCAAGTCAGCATCTCTGTTGGATTCTCTACCTCCTTACATGCTCAGTCACCTGAATTCTAGTTTATTACTAATGATTATAGATCTTTTTTACGCATCCCTACATTAAGGGGGTGTCCCTCAGAAACTGAAACATGCAATGGTTCTTTCTCTTCTAAAGAAAGCCAATCTGGACCCAGCAAACCTGTCCAATTTCTGCCCTATTTCTCTCCTGCCTATCTTTTTCAAGATTTCGGAAAACATGTCAACGGCCAGTTCATTTCTTTTGTGAAAGCTCAGAACTGTCTTCACCCCTCTCAGTCTGGCTTTAGGGATTGACATTCTACAGAATCCACTCTTTTGGGGGTAACTGAGCTTCTAAGGCAGTGCTTGGATGAGGGAGAAATGGCTGTGCTCATCTTATTAGATCTTAGTGCTGCCTTTGACACTGTGTCCCAATCTATTTTGATGGAAAAATTGGAGACACTTGGTCTTGATGGAGTGGCTATTGAGTGGTTCCGATCCTTTCTCAAATATCGGTCTTTCAACGTTTTCTCTTCCACTGCCAGTTCCAAGTCACAAGCACTCTCTTTTGGAGTTCTGCAGGGCCTTGTGTGGAGCCCAATGCTATTTAACATCTACATCTAACCTTTAGCAGATGTGGCAGAGAGTAGTGGGTTGTCCTCTGGGCAAGAACCCTGCACTCTGTGGCCTATGTCACTGGCCCACTTCCTCAGGTGTTCTACCCACGATTTCAGACAAAGTTAAGAACGTGGGCTTGCTTGCTTATAATTAATTATGCCTGAAACCACAAGTGGCTAAGGTGTGGGCCACCTTCTTTGCGCTGATTAAATGGCTAAAAAAGATTCTTTGGCGGATCCTCATCTCTGAGCAAAGGACTACGATTCAGGCTCTTATTACCTCCAGAATTGATTATGGTAACATGCTATGTTTGGGTGCTGACAAAAACTAATATTTGTAGACTGCAATTAGTGGAGAACTCTGTTGCCAGGCTTCTTTATCAGCTGCCCACATTCGCTTCAGCCTCGAACCTTCTTCATGAGCTGCACTGTTTGCGATTTCGAATTGCATCAAATTTAACGTTCTATGCTATATGACCAAGGTGAATGCTGGAGTTGGACCTCAATACATCTTGGATTTGGTTCTCCCATTCCATCCATCTCAATCTCTGAGGCCCTCACAACAGGTCCTGTTTACTTTAACCATGTTCCGCCTTTCTCGCATGAAAGGATACTCTTTTGCATTTTTAGGACAAAACTTTGGAACGCCCTCCCAGACTCGCTGAGGAACCATAGGTTTTTTCTGACCTGTCGCAAGGGACTGAAGGCCTCGTAAAGCCAAGTATCTTACTTTTATCTCTGCACCCTCTCCTTCTGTCATGTGACGGTAAACCCCTTGGGGTAGCTGTGCGCATTATGAGTCTTAAACTAAACTAAACTAAGCTAGCTCTCATGATAATTTGATATAGTTTAGTTTAAACAATAAGGGAATTTACCTGTAAAGGGCAGAAATTTCCCTCGTACAGTAGCGGTCAGAGGTGGGAGTGCTCACGGGTGGTGACATGGGGAGGGGCAGGGTGAGGTCTGGTAAACTATGGAATACGGGCAAATACAGGTAAGTAAACATATATATAAATAAAACTAATTTTGTTGCGCGCACTGCATCGAATTTGGCAATGCAGTGCACGCACCAACATTTGTTTTATTTATTAATATGTTTACTTACCTGTATTTGCCGGTATTCTGTAGTTTACTACCAACCACCCTGCCCCTCCCCCACCCCACCACCAACCGCTACTGCCCTCCCATTGTAATGGTGTGTAATGTCTGTATTTTTTATGCATTAATGAAAACAGCTAAGCTACCAGACACAAGCTGGCATCGCAAGTAATTAGGTTGCTAAAAAACAATCTACAGAAAGAACTGAATAATCGTATAGAGATTTCTTGAACTGTAAGAGGTATAAAAAAATACAAAAGAAGTCCCTCAGACGGTATTGATTTGAAGCAGAGTGGCTAAAATTGCATACATAGGAGAACTGTAGAAATATTATTAGTGAGGCAATTTAAACAGTTTATGCCAGCAATTGGAAAACTTTTTTCGTTGTTCGAAATTAGCTTCAGTCCAGTAGAGAAATTGTTTCATCGAATTAACTGTTCCGCCTTTTTTTTTTCCTTTTTGGATAATGAGCACTCAGAAAGAAAAACATGTGCTTTCATCGTCCGGAGAAAAACAGAAATAATGTTTTCTTCCTCCGTTTTTTAAGTGGCTGATTGTAGACGTGAGTGCCCAATTAAGATGAATCAGTGATAGTACATTTCGTCGGGAGATAGTATGCTGCGTGTCTTCAGTCTTTCACAGCATTGTGCTGTACATTACATGCTTCGGTAACTGGAAATCCTCTTCTTAAGCAAATTATTTTCCATTAATACTCAAAAAGTCAAGAATTTTCAAAAGATCTGCTTTGTTAACAGGCTGCAGTTGAGCCATTACAAAAGCACTGCCCTCCGATCCAAACATTCCTTGCAATCACTGTGTTGCTTCAATTTATGAAAGCTCGAAAGTGGATGAAATGCAGAAATAAAGAGAGCATAAGAAAAAACAAACACTTACGGTAACTTGGAAAGAACGATTACAGGTGTCTTTTGGGAGAAAAAAAGTCAATAAGAAAGTACAGAAAAATATCATAGTCACATAACTCAAATATATCTTATTGGCATTCTGTTAAACTGAGGATCCAATGCTTGTGTATAAAAACCTGATATTAGCTGTTTCAACAGCACTCCTTCTGAGTTTTCGTGTAGACTTAGAAGACTGCTCACTTTAATAAATAACCAGATACATAATAAAAAATTGCCCTTTTCAGTACAGGGTGTGGCGAAATTTGCACACTTTCTTTTGTGGAAATTCCCCAAAATGCACCCAAAAAAGGGCCAGATGTAGGTGGCCGTTTGAGGCCATTTACCGAGCGGTAACGGCCGATTTTGGCCGTTACCGATCGGTAAATGGGTGACAGGTATGTAGGGGGCATTATTTTACTGAATCGGTAAAATTACCGAATCGGTAATTTTACCGATTCGGTAAAATAAAAATTCTGTAAATTTACCGATTCTGAGGCACCCAGGTGTAGGTGGGACTCTTCAGAGTCCCAGAGGCCTTACCGAATCGGTATTTTACCATCAAATCCAATTTGATGGTGAAATACCGATTCCGGTGTGCATGCACACCTATGCCATGTGACAGGCAGACCTGCCCTTAGGGCATGTATGCCTGCCACATGGCACCCGAGCCTGTTTTGGGGGTGCCAGAGGGTGATAAAGTGACACCCCCTGCACCCTTGTGAAAATCGGTATTTACCGATTCGGTAAATACGAATCGGTAATGCCCATTCATTCCTACGGGCTTCAAAGCCCATAGGAATGAATGGGCATTACCGATTCGGTATTTACCGAATCGGTAAATACCGAAATCTTCCGATTCGGTATTCCAGCACATCTGGAATACCTACATATCCACCCCTTAGATTTACCGATTTTTAATTACCGAATCGGTAAAATTCGGTAATTAAAAATCTGTAAATCTATTCTACCTACATCTGGCCCAAAGTGTTTTGGGCATGAGGATGTATTTTGCGTGAAAAAGAGAGCAAAGTGATGCAATGTTGTAAATAACTGCTGCTCGTGTTCTATTTATCCTTGTTGGTCCAGTGCTCTTGTGACATGATTTTTACTGAAAGAAAATCTCAACTAGATGGCGAAATCAAGTATTTGGTGCAAAAAAGCGTGATGGGAAATGTCGGAAATTACGTTGGTTTAATCAAAATTTTGCTTGGGCCTACAGTTATTGCTGGGTGCTTTAATTCTTAATGTTATAATCATCGTGCTCTCATGCTTCTGAAAATAATGTTAATTACTTTAGAGTTAATATCAGTGAAGTCAGTAACAGTCTTGTAGCTATAGAAGGTATGTATCACAATATACCCTGTGATGTCAGAAGCCATTTCATGTTCAGAGAGGTCTGTCCACTGTACTATTTAATAATGCCATTCTCCAAAGACAGGATTATTGTTTCACTGTAAGGGTTATAAGTGGTGTACAGTAGACTGACCAGATAGTGATTCAATATTTTTCTCTCAAAACATTTTAGTGGTATCTGCCAGTTTAGTTGAAAACCACAAAAAACAAGTGCACATCTCTTAAATCTCCAATCTGGCCTGACTTAGTTGCCTCCTGATCAATGCCAGGTCGCTCTGAAAGCAAGCCACTATCTTCACCCTTGCCCCCGATGTAACCTTCATCACAGAGACCTGGCTCAACCCCGCGTCCCCCACGGTCATCGCTACCACAATGCCCATTGGCTACAGATGAAACTTCACAACCACGCCAACAGACAGGGAGGCGGCATCGGCATTGTACACAAATAATCGATTGTCTGCATCCGCAGTGATGAGGTCCGCCAATCATGGAACACATGACCATCAAAGGTGCCCTCACCTACAAATCCCCAGGACCACGAACCGGCTTCAGCAATGCCATCGCCGAATTCATAATCCCACTTACCATTGAATCCGAACACCTCATATTCCTGAGAGACCTCAACTTCTACCTAGACTACCCCACTGACACCAACTCGACCAACTGCATCGACCTCAAGCAGCTGGTCACAGACCACATGCACAAAGCAGGACACACGCTGGATCCCATCTTTATGTCCAGTAACAGAATCAGAAACAGCCACACCACGGAACCCACCTGTTCTGACCACTCCATTGTACATTTCACCATTGCCAAACCTCCCTGCACCTCTCCCAACTGCCACAGCGCCCCCTTCCGCAGCTGGACCAAGGTTAATCAGCACTAATGAACCAACACCTTCAGCATCACTCAGCCCAATATCACCACAGACCTGAACCAGGTAGTAGAGAACTTCAACACCTGGAAGGAAAGTGACCAACCAGCAGGATCAACATGGCCTGAGCCACCTTCAAGTTGGCCCTCAACAACTACCACTGCCAGCTCAAAGCCACAAAAAAGGACACCCTGACACACCGGATCAAGACCAGCACCAACCAAACTAAGGAATTGTTCACCCTTGTCCTGTGAGTTCACCTGCCCATTGAAGAATGTGAGCCAACTAGGGTCACCCAGATCACTCTCAACCTCCTCTAGCATTCCAAGAAATGAAGAGTCGATGACGCAGTAGAGAATACAAGCAAACTAGTTTATTCACCAAGTACACTGCAGTGGACTCCAATCTGACCTCCTATGATGGCTGATGAGGGACTGACTCTAACAAGCATAACGTTACATTATGTATGTTGCAGAGCCAACAAAGACCTGCCTACTATGGAAAAACACTGGTAACTGTTGTAATACAATGGGGTTACAGAACATAAGGTTCGATTCCGCAGTCTGGCACAAGCTATTTACTGCCCAGGATCGTCTGGATTATCCTCCCTACTAGACAGGTGGGAGAAGGCTTCTATGTAACAGAAAATGCATGCGTTAATGAGCAAGATTCAGCATTTGAGAAACAAAACTTACCAAGGACCATTTCTCGTAAATGATCAAGCAACAGTTTCGATTATAATACAAAATGGAGTCTTCGAGAGGTAAAATGGTGGCACAGATGTCAACCTAACTAACGTAACATCTGCGCTTATCAGTTGTGTATGCATGCAGTAAGAATATATTATGAAATAGCTACATAAATGCTAACATAATATCAGGTAAAATACGAGTAATATGGCAGTAATAGATTTCAATTCTAAAAGACCCACCTTTTAGTATTTATTAGCTAATACAGACAACTTTATTATTGCTATCAGGTAAAGGTCTTTACAATTCTAAAAGTAGAGACAATATAGAAATACAGGCAATAACATGTCAAGTACTAATGTATATATGTATATATGCATAGCAAACGTATGGAAGAAAATAACACTAAACATTAGCAGTACAAGTAACATCAGGAACAGAATGTGTAAGAGAAGAAGTTGAACCAAAAACACCATCATCTATTTGCATAATTGGATCAAGCTCCTTTTGAAGCATTATTGTGGCATTAGTATCATGAACTGAAATCCTTTTGGGAGAGAGATAAGTAGCACAGAATGAGCAGCATAAGGAAAGAAACTGAATCAAAACACAGCAACAAATTCAAACAACAATCAAATATATCACCTTTTCTAGAACCCAACCCCAACCACCAAATAAAGACCAACTCAATTTACCGCTCTCCATTCCTCGAACATTCTCCAAAATGTCTAAATTTGCTGAGTGATATTCTTTTCCATATTCGTGATACCAACCACACACTGCTCTCCTATTATTACACATGCCCCACCGCTCTTAGCTAAAATAAAATCGACTGCATATCTCATTTGTTCAGAGGATATGCTCATACTTTCTAAATGGGTGTGATGTCACGTAAAGCTGCCACTGTAGAATTAGACAGAATCTGCAGTTTGCATCCAAAATACTCTCTCGCTCGCTCACCCCTGGTCATCGCAGTTTCACCAAATGTGATACTAGAGGAAAGTATATTTCCAAAAGTGAAACCGTTACTTTAATTGTTGACTTCGGTAATCGGTAAAACCCTCACAAAATTCCTTGGTTAAAGTTCTTTTTACCCATCGATAATTAGTAACACCCTCACAAAATTCCTTGGTTAACGTTCTTTTTACCCATCTTGTATTTGGTTTCCTATACTTGCAAGGTACCCCAAAAGGTAACACCATTCCGAAGGCCATGTCCTCTGTGTCGTTGTACATATTAGTATATATACCATTTGATAAGAATAAAAACCTGGGTGTGCATAAAGCGGCCCCTGATAATCCAATGGAGCATATCTAGTGTTCCTTCCCTTCACACTAGGGTCATCCTTTTTTTGTAAACGCAATATATTTTTGAACACTATTGATCCAGAACAATCTTTATACAAATAAGTGTCAATACTATTTATCATTGGACAACACGCAGGATAAAAACCTGCCTCTTTAGTGACTGTCAGATCTTGATAATGCCAACCTGTCAGAGTGAGCTTTCGTGTATCAATATACAGAATAGCACAATACATTTCAGGCATGCAACCTGGGTACGCTGTCCCTCTCGGTTTTCTATAATAAAAACAAGGGCCACAATATCCCATACCAAATTTACCCTTTGCCACTATGAAATCGGGAGGACAAACATAGGTATAATTCGCCAACGATAATGGGTAAGAAGTCCATAAACCTGTAACAGTATTGGTGGGATAACAAGCAGTGCTATCTCCTAAAAACTTCCTGTACGTTTCTAAGAAATCATTACTTTGTATAGCTCTTTTACTATGATTTGAAGAGACAATCCGATATGAAGCACACACTGGGGTATCACCAAAACACTCCAAGACCCAAAAATCCTCCCTCCTACCAATAAGAACAGTGATATGAAAACAATACAGACCACCTTCTTTCTGAACAACCAATCGCAACTAAGCAGCCCTGGTCCCAGGGCAACAAAAGGCTGGTCATCTTCTACAATGGGACTACCAAACAGATACATTTTACTATAGATTTACAAATAGAATCACCAGAGAAAGAGACGTCATGTAATGGAACCAATGATGGAGAGGATACAAAAAAATAAAAAATAAAAACATTGAAAAGATCAGGGTCCGTCACAAGCCCCTCTAGCAGGCTTCTATTGTTCAATCCTTAGTGGTGCTATTGAGCACTTCAGGGTGGAGCCACACTGGTGCAGCCCATCAGAAAATGTTTGCTGTTCTCAGGATAGGGCACCCTCCCTCCTTGACAAATATCCTCAGCTTATCCTGCCTGTGTCACAGGCAGTGCACCAATCTTCTGATCCCTAGTCTAGTAGGAAAAAAACAGAAACAAGGGACATTTTCACTAATCTTATCCACAAAGTCCATCCCTGATACACAAACTTCTCTTTTGATGCACTAGCCTTCCGTCGAGGATGCAAATTGTACCTCCAGGCACTGTCTCATCACGGAGAAGAAACTGAAATTCAGGGGGTGTCAGAGACTGAGACTCAGGCTCCTACGGATTAGCTGAAGAAGAAGCCTGGGCAGCCGTAATTTCTGAGGAACTGCCTCGTTCAGAACTGCCTCACTCTCTTCCTCCTTCTGTACCCAAGTCAGTTGGGAGTCAGAAAAGAGAACAAAAGGTGGAACCTTCTCTTTCTCGTGATCCCCTATCACCTTGCGAGTCGCGAACCCAACCATCATAGGGGAGGGGGAGTGGCATTCGCTGACAATGAGACTTATGGATCCAATGCTTCCGGTCGTCCACTTTCACTGCCGTCCATGTCGTGATGAGGACCTAATATGGTCCTTTCCATCTGGTTTCCAAGCTGTCTCACCTCAGGTCATTCTTAATAAGGACAAAATCACCAGGCTGTATGATGTGCCCGGGCCCCTATAGTGCTGGAGGCAAAGCTTCATATATCTGTTGATGAATAGAACATCAACTTTTAGTAAGATCATATAAATAATCGACAAGCAGAGGATAATCAATTTCAGAATTTTTTTTGGTCTAGGAATGCCCCACAAATTTGTGGGACGGCCAAAGACCACCTCATATGACGATAATCCAGTTCTAGAATGGGATGCCATTCTGCTGGACAACAGAGCAAGGAGAAATGCATCTGGCCATTGCAACCCAGTACTTTCCTTAATCTTTGCCAATTTTAGCTTGAGAGTACCATTGTACTTCTCAACTAAACCTGCTGGCTGAGTATGATTTGCTGCATGAAATTTCTGCTTGATGTGCAGACCATCGCTCACCAATTGGATCACCTTTGCATTAAAGTGACTTCCATTGTCACTCCAAATCAAAAGGGGCAAGCTGTAGCGCAGGAAAACTACTTAATAAGAGCCTTCGCCGTTGCCATTGCTGTGTTTTCTTTTGTTGGGTAAGCCTCAATCCATTTACTAAATGCACAAACAACCACTAGCACATATTTCAATTTATTAACTTGGTGCATCTCAATATAACCCATCTGGAGTACCTCAAAAGTGAGCAAATGTGGCACAAAATTACCAGAAGGTGTAGAAGTACATTTTCCAGGATTGTGCTTCAAACAAATCATACAATGTTTCACTAAATGGGCAGCAACCTTTGGGATATTGTCATTTTGCCACACAATATCCAATATCCTCCAAATTCCCTTAGCGCTAATATGAGCTGGACCATGTGCCATTGTAACTACAGGAAATAAGTATGCATAGGATAACATCCATCTCTGCTTCTCGGATTTATCAGTCCAGCACCCTTCATCATCTAAATGCCCTGTGCTCCCTTGCCACACTGCCAACTCCTCAACTGTTGCCTCACTCTGTATTTTCCTAACACTCACTAGCAAATTTTCAAAGATCGTAACATCTGGTACCCATCTAGCAGGTCCTGCCACAAACATTTTTGTCATTTTCGACCTGGCTGTCTCTTTGGCTATCTGAGCTGCAAAGGCATTTCCCCTACCTACATCATCAGTAATTGCTTTATGGGCACTACACTTCACTACTACCAATTGTTTGGGAAGGGTCAAGGCTGTCAAAAGCAACTCTATCAACGGACCGTTCTGAAACTTAGTGCCATGTGAAGTCAAGAATCCTCTCTGTGCCCAGAGGTGTCCAAAAATATGGGCCACCCTGAAGGCATACAGGCTGTCAGTGTAAATATTGACAGTAAATCCTTCACTCAATTCACATGCTCGCAAAAGGGCTATCAGCTCAGCAACTTGCGTGGATTGGTAAGGAATATGTAATGTCTCAACTACAGTGTGCAGCGTGGTAATAGAATACGCCGCTGTAGTGGTACCATCTGACAATTTGAAACAAGAACCATCGACATATAGTTTCCCTTGCGTGTCAAGTAAGGGAAATAATAATAATAATAATACAGAAACTTGTTGAGCGCGAACAGCTACCTCTGGGGAGGTGTCCCGGCGCTAGCGAGTCCTACAGCAAGAGTGAGAAGTCAGGAAAAAGAACAGGATTATTGCATAAAAAGCCAAGTTTTTAGGAGTTTCCTAAAGCTGGCTTCTGACGTGGCGGATTGGATGGCAGGGGGCAGTGTATTCCAAAGTTTCGCCGTGCCGGCCGAGAAGGACCTGCCTCCAAACCTAGCTTTCCTCACGCGCGGTACCATTAGCTTGAGCAGGGAGTTTGAGCGCAGCTCTCATTTTTGGAACATCAGTCAAGTCTACCCATCCCTTCGTCTCTTCATCAGTACAAAACAAACAATCATGGACATCTGTGTCTTCGTTTTCTGAAGGGAGGGGTAGTAACGTGACTGGGTTCAGAATGGCACATCTTTTTATAGTAATGTACGTTCAAATAGAGTCAATTTATAGCCGGAAAGATGAGCACTGGTAAGGTGCTGTGTCTTTGTCTTGTTTAAAAGTATGTCCACAGCATGGGGTACCATTACTGTGAGACCATGATTAAGAATGAGCCCTGCCAGTTGTCGAATAAAGACAGCGGCAGCCGCCTTGGCTCTTAAGCTCTTAAACAACTTAGGAGGGCTCTGGCGACAGATTCAAGCGTATCAGAAAAGTAAGCCCATGGCTTTGCTTATTCTATTCTATTCTATTCTGGGTTTGGTGAAGCGCAACAGCTACCCCAGCAATGGGGCGTCCCGGCGCTGAGAGACAAACACACACCTTACCACCCACCTTACACCTTACGCTTACCTCTAAAGGCTTGTGTTAACACTGAAAGTGCACATCCAGCCGCTTTGTGTACGTACAGTACGAGATGGCTTATTATAATCAGGTGTACCAAGCCCAGGTGCAGAGCCAAGCACAAGTTTAAATTGTTCCAAAGCATACTGAAATTCATGCATCCAGGGCAAGGGTTCATGCACATCTTTAGTTGTTAGGCGAAGCAAGGGCTTTATTAATAATTAATAAGTGGGTATCCAATGTCGACAATACGAGGTGATGCCTGTGAAAGCCTTCACATCCTTGTGAGTCACAGGGACCAGCATCTTAAAAATGACATCAACTCGTGAATTTGGAAAGGGACACTTTAGGGCCTTTGTTTGCTAAATGCTTTAATAATTTAACCATAGCATCCAGACAATCCTCTTCGGTATTGGAGGTTATCAAAATATCATCTACATATTGCAATAATACATTACCTGCGGGAAGAGAGAGAGAGTCCAATTGACTTTTCAAAGCCTGGCTATAAATACTGGGACTTTCACTATACCCCAGAGGAGCTTGACAGAATTGGAAGCTCCTACCAGCCAGAGCACATCCCAAAAGATACCTACTCTCTGGATGAATAGGAATACTGAAGAAAGCATTTTTCAAATCAATCACAGAAATGAATTTAGCTGTGGACGGAATCATTTTCAAGAGAACATTAATGTCTGGAACCACCTGGAACTGGGGGACTACTATTTTATTAATCTCCCGCAGATCAATCACAAAGCAATGGACATCAGGATGTGCATCTGGGGAAACCAAAGGTGCCTTTTCAAAAATAGGGAGAATGGGGTTATTGCATACATTCGCTACTGTCTCCTCAACCACCCCCAATTTGATCAGTTCCTGTATAATCTGCATCAAAGCCTGTTCCCCTGCTTGTGATATTTTGTGCTGGGGAATACGAGGGAGCTCAGCGTTATCCTTGACCTTTATTGAAACTGGTGGTATCTGCAACAACCCCACATCCGTATCCCTTGTGGCCCACAATGAGGATGGCAAATCCTTAAATTCAACAGGAAGCGGTGCATTCTTTGCTAAACACTGGTTTGCACTTACCACATTAGGTCCAAGAGACATGTAAATACCATCCGGGGAGCAATAAATGGTAGCATGTCGCTTTTTCAACAAATCCAATCCTGATACATTTTCCCCACAATTCGCTGTCAACAAAAATGGGGAGTCTACTTTAAAAGGAATGGGCCTCACAACCGGTACGCCTGAAAAACCTACCAAAACATTATTACGGCCAGAAAGGGCTGCCAGTGAACGAGAAACAGACCTAATAATGAATAGCTCTGTTTCTAGTTCGCTGTATCCAGCAAAAACGTCTGTGCTGAACCATCCAAATCTGCGATGACATAAGGACCGTGCTGATCTACAGGAATTTGGACTGGTCCCTTTCCCTGTCCCTGGCTGTCCTAATCATAGGGCATCCCTGCAGCTTCATTCATATCATAATCATCTTGATAGTACTGCCTTCTCCGGGGTTCATCAAAATAGTTCTGATCAGAATGACCCCTCTGAGGATGCACCTGCTTGAACCTCCTCCTGATCCAACTCACCACGGCCCCTTCCACTCGAAACCTCTCTCTCCAAATACTGCAATTTTCTGTAAAAAATCTGGACACTCACTTCCCCAATGTCCCTCCTTTTTGCAATACGCACACTGATTCGGCCCAAAGGGTGTACAACCTCTGCCGGCACCCGCAACCTCTGAGCCGGACCAGTGAATTGTCCCTTTCTGGACCCTTCTGCAACCTGCTGCAGCAACACCCTTGTTTTCAAATCCTTACTCTTCTTTTCCACCTTGTCCTTTGACCCATTTTCTCGATGCTCATAATATGAGCCATACTCAATGTCACCAAAGGGAAGGAGGTAGTCCAAGTACTCTCGGAAGCTTGCAATCCAGCCACAATCTCCGGAAGCAAATTTGTGACTAACCTGTTAACAAAGAAACACCACCTTTAACTGACAAATCATGGACACTGAAATCCAAGAACACCCCTTCAGACCGATTAAAAAAATCAGACACACTCTCTTCTTTCTTTTGACAATATGCCGTCAGCTTATCCCAATCTACTAGTCTGTGTGGGATAAGAGAATGTATGTAGGTGATTATACGACTTGGCATCCCATGTGCCACCCAATTCCACCCTGTGATCCTGTGTATGCATCTGCCTCCGTATATCCACCGGCACCAACAGCCCAAAAAACATCTTAATATCTGCTATGGTCATAACAGACGAGGAAGCAACCTCTGTTAACTATATATAATATGCCGTAGGATTTTTCCTAGGATCCGATAACTGACTCTTAAGAGCTAGCATCTCACTTCCCTTCCATGGGGTATAGACCCACTGTTCCTGAAAATGAGCCGCTACCCATTGTTGAACCACATCTCCTCTCTGGTTAAGCTGCTCTGGAATTTCAGAAGGAAATATAGGAAGCACCTCCCTCATCAGAAATTGGGACACACTCATTGGAGTACGGTGATGTAATCTCTCTTGATAATCGAGTAGCATCCCAACAGTACTAAGAAATTCTGCAGGGGCCATACTAGCTGAATATACACGATCTCGAACATCATAAATAATTTGAGGAGTTTTGCTTCCAAGACACTGTTCCCACAAACCAATCAATGTAGCTGACATATGCTGAAGGGCATGCTGTTGAACAAATGAATCAAAATCTTTCATTACACTCCATGTATCCTCCTCACTGTAAATCAGACTCCGAGGCCATTGTGCTGCCTGATTTGCAACCATCTCTTTCTCCTCTTCACCCACATCAGATCAAATCAATACCCGCCCCATTCACTCCAGTGCTGCTGCCCAATACCATCCTTACAACCCACGCACCGGTGTCCCAACAATACACAACACTGCGGATAAAATGTCTGGGGAAGACACACAAGATACAGATGCAGGTGACAGTGTCAGCAGTGGCTGTGTGGTAGGTGTAAGAGAAGGAGGAGAAACATGAACGGAAATAGCAGACACTGCAGGGATGCCTGCAGTCACCATACTCACAGGTTGCGAAACTAGAGGGGAGACAGATAGGGCTGGAGCCGAAGCTGTTGAGTCTGCAGAAAGACCAGAGGAAGGCGGAGGAGCAATGGTGGACTGAGATGACAGAACAGTCTGATATATTCTCTGTGGGGCATAGGGAGGTGAATGAATGAAAAGGCACTTGTAAAGCGTGTGGCTACCCGGAGGTGTCCCAGCGCTGTCGACCAACATGGACGGAGACAGACTAGGGAAACAGCAGGGCCTTAAGTTGTTTTCTGAAGGTCTGGTGATTGGGAACCAGAAGTAAATGGAGTGGCAAGGAATTCCAGAGGATGAGTGGGGACAAGTTTCCAGCAGATCGTCCACAAAAGGACCCTTATCTTCTCAAACAACAAAAGACTTATTACATTGTAATCAAAACTTCCTATCTGCACACTCAATACCCTTTTCGGTTTGTTCTCTATCATAAGCAACAGTTTTCTGAACCACTGTTCGCATTGCATTCTTCCTAGACTCCGTCTTGGCTCGTATACACCTCTGCTTAGCTTTCTTCTGCCATACCTGCAAAGTATCAAACATTGACTGCCTACGTCTTCCAGCGAATAATTTATCCTGTACATAATTACACTATTGTTCGTTAAAGGTACCATCCAGGGGACACTGAAGCTCAGTATTGTCCCTTGTGTACTTGTAACATAATGTACAAAACATAACAGGGCCAATACTGTGCTTCACATACATCTCAAAACTCGGAGTGCCTCCTGGAGGCACAGGCTGCCTTTCCTCCAGCCGATGCTCAGCAGAGCAACAGCGCCACCCCAGGCACCACAATTTACTCCAACAAGGCATTCTAGCTTCAGCCACATTCACTATCCACTCAGTCAACACAAACACACACTTAGTAAAACACACACAAACAAAAGAGCTCTCACAAACAATCCTCAGACTGCACCAAGACAATCCAGTCCTCAGACTGCACCAAGACACAAAAGGCTCTAGCCGCAGACCTTTTCAAGAATAAGCCGAATTCAACAAATGGCCTGGCAGAACATTCAAAAATGCTCCGTATCACAAGGGTCCACCAACCCGCCAAGTCAATAAAGACGGCGCCGCTCTTACCAAAAATCAAGATGAACTCACCTGGTGCACACAGGTCAAACAAGATTATACACCTCTGCCGACACTTTGGACAAAACGGTCAGATCCAAGTGGTTCACCTTTTCAGGACCCCCGCCAAGATGCCCACTAGACGAAAAGCCACCTGATCAGACAGGCGCCGCAGGCACGAGAACCAGGCTCTATCATATGGGGATCCCCAATCTACAGGTCTGACTGGACGCAACCACAACCCCAAAGCCCGATTACGGGCGGGGTGGGCCACCTTGTGGAGTCTCTGTTTGTGTGCCAACTGAAGGAAGTGACCCAACAAGAGCCACCCGGGTTACACTTGACCACTTTTAGCCTCCAAGAAATGAAGAGTCGATGATGCAGTAGAGAATACAAGCAAACTGGTTTATTTACCAAGTACACTGCAGTGGAATCCAATTTGACCAGCCTCCTATAGTGGCTGACAAGGAACTGACTCTAGCAAGCATAAAGTTACATTATGTATGTCCACAAAGACCCGCCTACTATGGAAAAACACTAGTAGCTGCCATAATACAATGGGGGTACAGAACATACGTTTCGATTCCGCATCCTGGCACGAGCTATCTACTGCCCAAGGTCGTCTGGCCTATCCTCTCCACTAGACAGGTGGGTGAAGGCCTCTATGTAACAGAAAAGGCATGCATTAATGAGCAAGATTCAGCATTTGAGAAACAAAACTTACCAAGGACCATTTCTCATAAATGATCAAGTAACAGTTTCGATTATAATACAAAATGGCGTCTTCAAGAGGTAATATGGTGGCACAGATGTCAACATCTGCACTTATCAGTTGCATATGCATACAGTAAGAATATATTATGAAATAACTACATATTTGCTAACATAATATCAGGTAAAATACGAGTAATATGGCAGTAATACATTTTAATTCTAACACCGTCAGCCACCAAAACTGTCCCCTTCTCACAGGAACTCTGCGACGCCCCCACTGACCACTTCCACAACAAGATAGCAACCATCTATTGGAACTTCAATACCCAACCCACTGATCTCTTCAGCATCCCATCGACCACTGCTGCAAACCACCCGCTCGCCACATGGGAACAGCTTAGTACACAGAACACAAATAAACTAATGAACATCATCCACTCAGGAGCACTCACTGACCCCTTACCTCGCTGACTTATGACCCTCAGAAGAGATCAGCCACCAGCTCACCTCCATCACTGCAGCCACCTTTCCCGATGCCTTTCAACAAGCAGAGAACAAAAGACATACAGATTATTGACAGAATGCAGAGCAAATCAAACATTCACCCCCAGTCAATAGATCTGGGTTAAATCCATTGTTCTTTTGCTCACCATGCCACCCAAGTTTAGACCCAGCCATACAAGCAGAGGACAGACCCCCTCCTCAAGAAACCCTCTGCAGACCCCAGTGAGCTCCAAAACTACTGCCCCAACTAACTGCTCCCGTTTCCCGCCAATGTCCAGAAGAAGGCCATCAACCTCAAACTCACCAAACACTTGGAGAGAAAAGACCTGCTGGACCCTTCCCAATCAGGATTCCGAACCAATCACAGCATGAGACAGCCGTGATCAACGCAACAGATGAAATCCGCACCCTACTCAACAGAGGAGAATCCGCCGCCCTGATCCTGCTCGACCTCTCCGCAGCCTTGGAAACCGTCTCTAACCACTCATTCGTTGATCGAGTGCACCAAATCAGAATCACAGAAGAGGCACTCAAATGGATGTGATCCTTTCTAACAGGGTGCACCCAGAGAATCTGGCTCCCACCCTTCACCTCTCAACTCAAGCATGCTATCTGTGTCATATTTCAAGGCTCATCCTCCAGTCCAACACTCTTTAACACTGCATCACATTGCCAGAACCCACATCAGCAACATCGTCCTCTCGCTCTGAGTGGAAACCCACCATGATGAAAACCAACTTCCACATCAGTTTGAAGAAAAACTTCCAGAAGCTCAACATGGACAAAATGAACATCATCCGGGACAGTGAACTCTCTTGAAACGTCAGGTCAAAGCTGTCTCCTCAGTCTGCTTCCACACTCTCCGCATTCTCTGCAAAATATTCAAGAGGCACCCCATCAGCACCAGGAAAACTGTGACACATGCCCTCATCACCAGCCGGCAGGGTTACAGCAGTGCAGTCTATGTAGGCACCATCACCGAACTCATGAGAAGACTCCAGAAAAGCCAGACTGCAGCAGCCAGACTGATCCTCAATGTGCCAAAGAAGACCCTTATCACCAAGCACCTGAAAGACCTCCAATGGCTCCTCACCCAGAAGAGATGCCAGTTCAAGCTCCTGACCCACACTTACAAAGCCCTCCATGACTAAGGTCCCACCTACATGAACCACCGCCTGAATTTCACCTACCTCTCAGGAACCTCGGCCCACCTCGCCCTCGCACAGATTGCATGGGATCCATCGCTGCCACACCAGATGGCACTACTTCTCTCCACGTGCCAGCAGGTCCTGAAACACCCTTCCCATCCAACTCCTAGCACCCTTTGGGGAGTTGCCTGCTTCCCAGCTTGTGAAGCGTTGTGTCTCTCCCCTTTGGTTCAGTTCAGTGCATGCAGAGTGCTTGTCAGGTTGCTTAGTGTCAAGGAGAGGCGTTGGCTCATTCTGAGTCCCTCCTTTTTTGAAGGGGAACTGCAGCATGTGTAGTCAGAGGGAAGAGGGTCCGACCCATGGCACCCTCCCCCAGTCCAGGCCAGGAATTGCTCGAGAAAAAATGGAGGAGCTCCGCCCTCATTCTGCTGTGGACAGGGCCTGTCGAGGAAGGCCACACCTGGCATAGTACCTGCAAGGAGAGGCAGCCCCAGCACAAGGTCATTGGTAGTCCTGCGGGTGCTCCTTCAAATCTCTTCTCACACCCTCAACTGCAGCCTCCCCTTACTCAAGGGAGACTGCGAAGGTCAGCGGTGCAGGAACCGGCTGAGACTGCATTTCCTGGTGTGCATCTGTGGGCCATCAACGGTGAGAAACCCCTCCAGCGCAGCCCCACATCCTGCCCTCAGCTGCTCAAAGGCACAGCGTTGTAATTTTGCACTTGTAAAGTGCACTAATACCCCAACTGGGGTGTCCTGGCGCTGTAACGCATACCGCTGTGGAACCCTTCCTGGCTTTTCCCTGTGAAATGTCCACTCCTGGGCACCTCCAAGGTGAAGCCAGGCATCCCAGCACTGTTGGGGCCGTTGTAGAGATTAAGCAAGCTATTGCCCGGAGTTGCAGAGTGGGACCTATGATAAGAATAGGCACCAAGGCAAGAATTATCAGGTCTGAGGAAATTGAACCCAAGACCAGCCGAGGCGGGAATTGAACCCTGGTCCCGGTTCAGACCTCTTCATCAGGGTCTGCTGCTCTAACCATTGAGCCACACTTCTCCACTGTGCCCGAGAGCAGTGGTAGATCCAGACTGCAGGCCCAGCTGGCAGCAGGAGGCCGTAGGCTGGAGGCCAACACTGAATGGCTCGATGAGTCAGGTCCCGTGTGAGTGATTAAACCGCACCACGTGGCTTTCTCAGGTGATCTTATCCAGCCAGGCTGCAGTGCCTGTGAGCAGTCCAAGAGGCCCTGTGGCTTTGGACACGCTGTACTTGAGGGGCTATGATGAAAAAGCCAATGAGTGCTGTCTAAGTCCCAGGATGATCTATTGTATGTGCTCCCCAATTGTGGCATACCAGGGAGGTGCGCAGAGTGAATGCACTTATCACTGCCTGGCCGGTTCCAAGAGGCATACCTTAACCATGCATGAGTGCTTCCACAGCCCAAGGGAAATTACTGTAGTCCCTATAAAAGGAACATAGGAGTTACTGTACCCTACATTGTGTATTGAGATGACCATATAAAGTGTAGTAGATGGGCAGGAGCACTGTGGCTTTGTATTTTAGGGTGCAAAGTGGTGACTCATGTGCAATATTATGTGGTGATTGATGTGTATCTGAACTTCTGCCTTACATGTCCTGAATATGATGCCATTTAAAAATCTGTTATTACTGCAAGAACTGTGTAATACATACTGTGATGGTGTAGGGTATTGGCTTCATGATGTTTTCCTGGCAGGTGGAATCTATAGGTGGTTGCTTTAGTGCACTAACTGTGATGTTATGCACAAATTATGATTTTTATGACATGTGCAACTTATACGTCTTTGATATAGAGTGCGCTAATGAGTGGCGGGTGCCACAAACAAAGGCTAGTGGAACGGGTGTAGGCAATGTGGGAGAGGGAACAACGGCGAGAGGAGCGTGTGGAGGGGGTCGCAATAATATATATAAAAAAATAGTAACTTACCCAAAGACGTCGTGCCTCCTGTGCTCTTCCTGGTCCTGGCAGAGCAGTAGGGGGATTGGCCATAGCGGGCTGAAAAGATACTCAGCTCAGGCCAGTGTGCATGTGTGTTTTGGTAAGCCTGAGACAGCTGGCCAAACACATATGCACACTTAGGGAGTGTACATAGCACTCCTCCTACTCCTCCTCCTCCTCTTCCTCTTGTCCCATGTCTTGGGTCTGCCCCATCCTGCACGCGCTGGCTCAGAGGTAACAAATTTAAAAAAAACGATGCTCAAACATTGTTTTATTTTTCATTTTGCTGATTCTGCACCATGCAGTGGGAAACGCTTCTCCCCCATCGTGGAGGAGCTGCCGCTGGCACTAACTGTTCTGTTTATGACAATTGCCTTAAGGCAAAGTGATTTCTGATCTATGTCTTGTTATGACAATTGCCTATTTGGCAACGTGATGTATGTGCTTGTGGTCTAATGTGTTTTTTATGTATAATACAAAGGACATTTTTAACTAACCTGGTGTGGCGTCTATTTTGTGGTGTGCCTAGTCTGTCACTGATGTGAGTGTGTATTTCGCAAACACTTTAAACATTTCCTCTGGGTAAGCCTGACTGCTCTGCCAAGCTACCAAAGGTTGAGCAGGGGTTATCTTGAGTGTGTAACTCACTTACCCTTAGTAGAGTGGTGGGTTCTGCCTGGCTTAGGTGCATACCCTAGCCAACCAGAAACCCCATTTCTAGCACCCCTGAAGTAAAACCACGCACTTAGTATGTGCAACAAGTCATAATCCATCTTTAATGGTACGCTCCCATACACAATATCTTTAAGTGTTCCCTGAAATATGGTTGAGCCCACCCCGACCTTTAGGAGATGGGGTGAGCACCATGATGAAACATGTCACTATTAGAGTAAAAGAAAAGGTTTTTTCCCTTCCCACACATATTACGGGTCAGCTACACATACAATCCTCTTAAGACTTCTGGTTCTGAGAGTTCCCTTCATACACTTAGGAATCTTCCACCCACTGTTTGTTACCTCTTTTTTGTTTTCCTCCGGTCCTAAAGGCAATAACAAACAAGTCAGCGGAAGGACATTCATTTGGTTGTAAGTATAGAAATAGAGAGGACATGCCCTTTCTACCCTCGTGATTGAGGACCTCTCTACCCGCCCGGGACCCCCTGGTCCTAGGATTTTCTGTATCAGACTACAGAGAACAGCATGGGCAGCACTCGTCCCTCATCAAGAAGCTTTGCAAGCAGAAGAGATATCTGTTTATGTTAATATAAAATTGTACGTGTTTTGAAGGTGTTGTACAATCGAGTCTCAATAGTAATATGTATTTTTTTAATGTCCATGATGACTTTTTTTGAATATGCGGTTCTGTTATACAAATGGATCAAATGAATAGTAACTAAGAACATACATCAACAGCAGACTAAAGAGACTGCACCTCACTCAGAGTTCCAATAAATTATGGCCCGTTCACTTTTTTCCGGTACCCGGCCATCGTTCAGTGCCACTGTCCAGTAGAATTAGATTAGAATTGCAAATGGAGAGGGGCCCCCGGAAATATTGTAGTCAACAGAAATCACATATATGTTTCAAAATATCTACTGGGGAGAGATTAAAGGAATTCGGCGCTTCGAGACACAATGCACAAAATCGCTGTAACGTGTTATATTGGTGCAGTACTAAAAGAGAAAGAATGTCCGCCCTGCATCCCTAACACAGAAGTAAGAACATCAACATAAGTCTCCTAGCACAAGCAATGTTATAGAAATACAAATATGAGACATTCCATTATTCCAATGTTCTTCAATCTTTTATTGAATTTAAATTCTTCTGCCAGCCCTTGACATCTGAAATCAGACAAGATCAGGTGCTTTCATGGTGGTATGGCCTCCATCAGGACAGATGTGCAGAAACAGCGCATGCATGTTCAGTGCACCGCGTGCTACAGTACATGGGGACAGCACATGCATGTTTAACTGCACATGCATGTTTAAGTGCATTTTGACGGTAGGTACATGTGCCTGGGAGTGGTACAATACTTAAAGGGCTACACATGTGTTTGTGTGCAGCACTATGAATGTATGAGTGCCTGTGAGTGGTACACTCTATTAGGGCCTATGGGTTCCATCTTGGAAACCTCAGCACTTACCGAGCAACATGTGGAGGGACCTTCCCCTAGGCCGATTGATGCATTGCTGCATTCTTGCAAGCTGGGTGCGATGCACACTGGAAGAGGGAGAAGACAGGCTCTTAAGTACTCTTCAAAAGGGCTGTCTAACTCTGAAAGAGGTTACTGGTCAAAGTGGCCTGTACTCATCTCAAGAAGGAGATGGGGATGAAAAGAGAATAATAAAGAGTAGTGCTTAGGCCTTTGTAACCTTTTCATGCAATTATCACTGAGGCGGACATCCAAGTGTCATCCTCTAGCCACTCTCATGGTCTGTGTTTATGGCTCTCAGATATGGAAATATTCCTGCTGTGATAAACTGCCCTCTGGAGGAAGAGCAACACAAAGGCAAGAGCACTTTAAAGTGGGCAACACCCAAAGCACAAACCTCAAAGACAGAGACACTAAATCAAATTGGTGCCTGGAAAAGGATCATAAAATGGAAAGTTTGAGACTCCTAAATTGTCAAACTGAACCTGGTGGTTGTGACCAGGACAGGAAACTGAGGGTCTGCCAGTCTCTCAGGCTGAGTGAGGGGACAACAAGCAGGAGAATCAAGAACAATTGCCTGGAGCATCAGCTTCTGTCTGACCCAAGACCAGTGGACACTGTGAGGAGAAGGAGATAGCCTGGAGAAGTGGAGCGTAAGATCTATGTCAGTCTGGAACATGTGCAGAGCTGTGTCCCCTTGCCATTTTGGGCAATCGTCACCCATGGTACCATGTTGTTTCAGGATAAAGTTAGCCGTCCCGTGAAGAGCTGTGATACAGAGAGGGACTGTTGCCTTATTTGTGCCATTCACGATCCCTGTATGGCAAGAGGGGGCTGCCATGAAGAGTGAGGGCTGTTGCCCTGGTCTAGTGTCCCATTAAGAGTAGGGCCATCGCCATGGGTAGTGCTGTAGCCTGGAAGGGCTGTCACTCTTTGTATGCTGTTATGACCCACCCCCCAATATGTTAGTGAGGGATGTGCTGAAGTCAAAGGGCTGGTGCCCTGATCCAGCGGGCAACTGTGAAAGAGAAGACCTTCTCCCTTTCTTACTACAAAGACCCATCCATAACAGCATCATCAGTTCTGGGACACTTTAGCTCTTTACAGCCCGAGCCCTGGTATGTTGCCCATTGCTGTCCCCTTGATTGCTCTCTATGGCTGCTGTCATAGCTGATGTTCAGTTAATGATGTCTCGCCTGGGATGTGCAGGGCTTATTGTTCTTGAAGCTGTGACAGTTTACTAACTATTGTAACCTTGCTAGCTTCCTGACCTCCTTGATTGCTGGCATAACATTTTTTTGCCCCCACAACTCGCCCAATCTCCCGTTGTGTTGGCTCATAGTTTGTTTGTGTGTCTCGTTTCCCCAATTTTTTTTATTTTTTATAGAAGACCATACAATGGCCCCTTTGCCGTAAATAGGGGTGAGGTGAGAGTTCATAGCTGTGTGGGTCCCACTAGGCCAATCTGATACCTCGATCCATTCTATTCGCTGTGAGTAAGTGAAGTCCCCTCACATCCATCCCTGGGGGAAACTGTGCCAGCTGTGCCAGATGAAACTGCCCTGAATATGTCAGTTCATGAAAATCTGAACTTCCAAAGAGTTCTACTGCTTATCCATCTCTGTAATGCTGCTACGCTAAATAGTTAGACAGTAAGGAAGAATGAATGAAATGCGTGTTTTTCTGCCCTTTGCTTCAGGAGGACACCGCCATCCTGCCATGCTCCAGAATGTGAGTGGATCTGAACTGGACCAATATAGTCACAGAGCTAGAGTTGACTCTGCAATGATGTATTGCTATGGCTCCAAGTACAGACCTTTAACCCCACCTGAGACACTCAGATAAATCATACAGTAAACGCAGAATCTCTAAATGACATACAGACTCATCCCAAAACTCAGAAAAACAAAACACTTGGAGTCAAATACAAGAATAAAATTGAAAGAATGTCAGAATAGCATTTTTCATGAAAGGGAGGATACCAGCACACACATAGGCACATCTATCCCCCATTGGCAATTCAGGCTTTCATCTATACAACCAGTCTTCCTTCCATTTACTCATTTACCCCCTTATACAGTACTTCATGCATTGATTCTCTCGTCCAATTTATCAGAATCGGGTTTAATGTCCCTATTGTAGCCCAGAAACGCACAAGACTCTCCACATATAGTTTACATTTTTAGATCGAGCATTCCAGACCTCTTGTATATACTTTAGTATATACTTATTTACATTAGTATATACTTATATCTGTATGTACTTTGTGGGCTCTGGAGATGACTTGTTTGCTTCCGCTTAGGGACTTTTTTTTCTGTTCAACTCCCTCTATATAACTGTCTCGATGAAAAACGACCAGCAGAGGTCAGTAAAATAATAGAACTGCTTTCTGCTGAGCAACTTTCTTTTTTTTTGTTCTGGCAACTGCCTCCATTTAACTTTCTTGATAGACAATGACCAGCAGAGGTCAGTAAAATGCCAGAATCACTTTAGCATTTTCTAGATTCCAGTCCATAGAAATTGTCTTCCACGAGCACCCGTATACAATAATATTTTTTTCAAATCTTGTATTTTCAGTGATATGACGACCGAAGAACCTGATTTTATATTAAAAACAGAGCTTTGGACTATACCTTTTCCTGCTGAAAGGCAATGTTTCTCTCCATGTGTTCCCATACCAGGCATGTCACGCAGTTTGGTGCTTACTTTCCCTCCATGTTAAAGAACAATAGAGGTTTCAGCACCCAGGCTAATGTGCTGCACAGCTAAATACATATAAGGTCCCAAAGGCGAGACAGATTGCATTGCAAATGCTTGTTTTACATAGTATTCCAGATAAAGCTTTACCTTCTATTTATGTCCAAGTCTCTTCAAACTGCCTGCACTCTTCTATCTTTCAGCTTGTCAATTTCCATTTGAAATCAGTGCTCAGATTAGAGAAAAATAGATTATTTGAAACTAGTTTTCAGATTTAAGTGTTTAACTTAGAAATATTTCTTCCACGTTTACCATCTTTAACGAAAAACATACAATTCTAATACATTTCTGTGGGATTTTCAATTGCACACCAACATACCGACGACAAGGCATGGAGAGTAATTTTACACATTAGCTTCAAATCCACGTTAAAATGTCTACCATTTCTTTGTGCAGACAGTTTTGCAGTGCAACTTTAAACAATTAACCTAAGAGACAAAAGTCTACCAGCATATTAAACGCCCGGCCGTATGCATCCTAATCACATATTCTGTGCAAGAAACAAGGGGTAGCAATTTATACAAAGAGTCAGGAGCTCACCTGCATTTTCAAAACTTTGTCCGCTGCAAGTCTATAAAAAAACGACACCAGAGAAAGCAATTTAGTGTCACACTGTGGCTTATGGGTTTTCTCTCAGTACTCTCAACTTCTACTTTGATTACAAACTGTTAATCTTGGGGAGTTCTCAGAATCCATCTCAGTGTTTGACATGCCAACTGATGTGTCACATGTAAGCAAACTGGGTATGCCATAAAGTGTGTGGTGTGACAGGCATCCCAAGCCTTTCACCAATCAGACAATGTATATCAACCTGTGTGTGCAGACCCATTGACTATGTACACACGAAGAGTCATACTCCATTCACTGTGTGATAGGTTGACGGGCCCACCTACAGTCTGAGTGTGGTTGGTCTTATGTACATTTTATATTAAGTCCTGGGTGGAGAATGCTACTCACACGTGGGGCTAAAAAACATGCACAGGGAACATTAGGTGCAACGTTTGCATCCTTTGCCTGTTATGTGGCCCATATATTTCCTAGGCCGTCCAAATTCTTGCAGTCAATCCTAGTAGATAAATTGGACGCGATCACTACATTTCTGATCTCTTCTGTACTCCATGTGTCACCGTTCTTTATTTCAAGATCTTGGCATTGATTGTTTCCTAGTAACTAAATAGCTGTACTAAGTAAGCAAGGGCTTCCTTCACTTACTAAACTAATTTCAGGAGACACTCTGAAGACTTTTAAAGTTTCCTTATTAAAAAAAACATAAAACGTCCCAGATTTCATCAATACACATCAGTGTGTTTTCTACCCATCGCTGTGCCACAAACGGGTTGGTCTTTATATGCTATATGATTAGTGGCAGACTAATAGAGACTGGTATGACCTCGTGGAATATACAGGCCCAGGTGGCCTTAATACGATTTTGGAAAAGACTGGGCCTGGGTGTAGTTCAGAAGGTTTCCCAATGGTGTAAGAATGAGATCCAGCACAGTGATTTACAATGGGCCAAAGAGTTCGAAAGAAATTTGAATCTGTATGTAGGAATTTGAAGGTAAGAGTATGCCAACAGATGTTACAAGAACTTTAGGGAAGGAACTATCTAAGGAAAAGTATTGGCACTGGCAGTACCTGAGAGAGAAAAAAAATAGGTGCAATTTATGTTAAGCACCTGACAGAAGGAAGCCTGGTTGCTATATTAGGACATATTAATGCATCGTTGGCTCAGGTGTGAACTATTAAGATTAATCCCTGGGTAATAAATAAGAGAATAAAAATGGAAATGATTTAACCTGATGGGAAAGGTACATGTAAGTTGGGTACAAAATGTGAAATTCTGCACATATTAGTGGATTGTTTAAAAGTGTTACCATTGCGAAAACTGATCCAATGCTGGAGGCATGGGCGGAAAATCCGTTCCGCTTGTGGATTTTGTGGATTTTCGGTGAATTCGCAATCCGCGAACGCTCGCGAATTTACCGAAAAGCCGCAAATTCGCACGCAGCGGATTTTTTTTTCTTGGTGATATAATTTAGCGGCGCACCGCGTTCACTTACCGTCATTCAGCGTTTGCTGAGTTGTTTTTCTCGATATTTTGCGAGTGCTGCGCCATTTTGGATCTTGCTGCGGGATCCCGCGGGAGTTTGGCGAGCGCGATTACGTCATCGCGGCTTGCCACCTTGCACAGCGAGAGTTTGTCAACGCGAGTACGCCGTGATCACGTATCGCGGGAGTTCGCAATTGCGAACTTGTAGATGCGGTGGGCAGCAACAATGTCGCACTCGCGAAAATACAAAATTTGCAATTCTGCACAAGAAATCCACCAGCAAGCAGCATAAACCTTCTGGAAATGATGATTTTTATCAGAATAACTTCTCAGGTTGACATTTGCCTGCACTTTTTTTTGCAAGGAGTCCATTTTGGGGGGGGGAGGAAGAAAGTGCCCCACAGTCTCCAACTTCCTGTTCCTGTCCAGCAGGCTCCTCCCAGTGCTTTCTTTGTGTGCTGGTCACTTTCATTCGGATTCTTCACCTGGAAGGATTACTTTTTGTGGATGCTGCTGGATATTTGGATTTGAGGCCTTTTTGACTTTCTTTGGATCACTTTTGGATTAGAAATTTCACAAGTAAGTTTGTTTAGGGCATTACAGTTGCTGCAACTACTATTTTGGAATTTTCGATTTTTGGGCTGTTTTGGAGCCTTTTGCCTAGGGGTACTCAGTGGTGGGTGGACTGAGTCTTTCTGTGGGGTGTCTTGAATTTAAACATCATGGAGGGCCTGGATGGCTTGGGATTGTGCTGATTTTTCAGTGATTTTCGTTTTTTTGGGCTGTTGTTGTGGCCTTTTCACCAGGGGTAGTGAGTGGTGCATGAGCCTAGTCTTTCTGTGGGGTGTCTTGAATTTAAACATCATGGAGGGCATGGATGGCATAAGATTGTACTGATTTTTCTGTGTTTTTCGATTTTTGGGGGTGTTCATGGGGACAGGCTATGTGGGTGGGGGCCATTTTGAGTGCTGCTACAGGCAGGCCCTGGCCATGTGCTGGGAGGCAGGGGGCCATTTTGAATGCAGGCAGTGTTCTTAGGTCTGCAACCATTTTGCCTAGCTTTCAACCTTTATGCCCAGGGGTAGTGAGTGATGCATGGGCCTAGTCTTACTGTGGGGTGTCTTGAATTTAAACATCATGGAGGGCCTGGATGGCTTGGGATTGTGCTGATTTTTCTGTGATTTTCGTTTTTTTGGGCTGTTGTTGTGGCCTTTTCACCAGGGGTAGTGAGTGGTGCATGAGCCTAGTCTTTCTGTGGGGTGTCTTGAATTTAAACATCATGGAGGGCATAGATGGCATGGGATTGTGCTGATTTTTCTGAGTTTTTCGATTTTTTGGGGTGTTCATGGGGACAGGCCATGTGGGTGGGGGCCATTTTGAGTGCTGCTCAGGCAGGCCCTGGCCATGTGCTGGGAGGCAGGGGGCCATTTTGAATGCAGGCAGTGTTCTTAGGTCTGCAACCATGTTGCCTAGCTTTCAACCTTTATGCCCAGGGGGAGTGAGTGATGCATAGGCCTAGTCTTTCTGAGGGGTGTCTTGAATTTAAACATCATGGAGGGCCTGGATGGCTTGGGATTGTGCTGATTTTTCTGTGATTTTCGTTTTTTTGGGCTGTTGTTGTGGCCTTTTCACCAGGGGTAGTGAGTGGTGCATGGGCCTAGTCTTTCTGTGGGGTGTCTTGAATTTAAACATCATGGAGGGCATGGATAGCATGGGATTGTGCTGATTTTTCTGTGTTTTTCGATTTTTTGGGGTGTTCATGGGGACAGGCCATATGGGTGGGGACCATTTTGAGTGCTGCTACAGGCAGGCCCTGGCCATGTGCTGGGAGGCAGGGGGCCATTTTGAATGCAGGCAGTGTTCTTAGGTCTGCAACCATTTTGCCTAGCTTTCAACCTTTATGCCCAGGGGGAGTGAGTGATGCATAGGCCTAGTCTTTCTGAAGGGTGTCTTGAATTTAAACATCATGGAGGGCCTGGATGGCTTGGGATTGTGCTGATTTTTCTGTGATGTTCGTTTTTTTGGGCTGTTGTTGTGACCTTTTCACCAGGGGTAGTGAGTGGTGCATGGGCCTAGTCTTTCTGTGGGGTGTCTTGAATTTAAACATCATGGAGGGCATGGATGGCATGGGATTGTGCTGATTTTTCTGTTTTTCGATTTTTGGGGGTGTTCATGGGGACAGGCCATGTGGGTGGGGGCCATTTTGAGTGCTGCTACAGGCAGGCCCTGGCCATGTGCTGGGAGGCAGGGGGCCATTTTGAATGCAGGCAGTGTTCTTCTTAAGTCTGCAACCATTTTGCCTAGCTTTCAACCTTTATGCCCAGGGGTAGTGAGTGATGCATGGGCCTAATCTTTCTGTGGGGTGTCTTGAATTTAAACATCATGGAGGGCCTGGATGGCTTGGGATTGTGCTGATTTTTCTGTGATTTTCGTTTTTTGGGCTGTTGTTGTGGCCTTTTCACCAGGAGTAGTGAGTGGTGCATGGCCTAGTCTTTCTGTGGGGTGTCTTGAATTTATACATCATGGAGGGCATGGATGGCATGGGATTGTGCTGATTTTTCTGTGTTTTTCGATTTTTTGGGGTGTTCATAGGGACAGGCCATGTGGGTGGGGGCCATTTTGAGTGCTGCTACAGGCAGGCCCTGGCCATGTGCTGGGAGGCAGGGGGCCATTTTGAATGCAGGCAGTGTTCTTAGGTCTGCAACCATTTTGCCTAGCTTTCAACCTTTATGCCCAGGGGTAGTGAGTGTTGCATGGGCCTAGTCTTTCTGTGGGGTGTCTTGAATTTAAACATCATGGAGGGCCTGGGATTGTGCTGATTTTTCTGTGATTTTCGATTTTTTGGGGTGTATAACTGAACTGATGTTCCTCTGTCTTCCATTGCTTTTTGGTGCACAGGACTCAAGAGAACCACCAGTGCCAGGAAGAAGTCCTGCAGCGGTGTGTGTTTGCAGCATAACGTCACGCGACGTCACGTCTGGCCACAGACAACTCTGCAACTCGTGCAACTGCGGCCTGCTGTTCTGACCTGCTCTGAAGAAAATGGCCCCAAAAAAAGTTCCCCGTAGTTCCTCTAGCAAGAAAGTTGCCAGTGAGGAGCAGAAGAAGCAAGTTACCAAGGAGACTGGTGTGCCGCCTGCCACATTTTTTGGGAGTAAAAAAAAAGTACGCCTGCAGCAGTAGCGGGATCTGCTGGGGACCAAGCTGGGAGCAGCATCCCCGCTCCATTGGGCTCAGTGCCACCACCACGCCAACTTAAGTCCAAGCCCTTGAGTGCTGCAGAGGCACTTAGTCTAGTTGTTCAATCACCATCGACCAGTGATGTTGGCTCATCGCAAGAAAGTAGCAGCAATGTCCCTCAATCAACACAGGTTGTTGTAACTCATCTGACGAGTGTTGAACAACCACAGCCGCAACAACAACCACATGTGCAAGTACAAGCCCAAGTACTTGTGGAAGGAGAGGCAGCACAAGGAGATGCGCAAGCAGAGGTGCATGGAGGGTCACAAGTGCCCACAATAGTTGTTCCTCCAGAAGTAGGGGCACATCAGGAAATCGACAATCAAGCCGAGGTATCATTTGAGGAAGCCACTCCTCCTGATCATTCATTGTCTTCCTCATCCCTAGCATGGAAAAGATCAAGGGTGGCGTCTACATCTTCTTCAAGCCCCCTTCCTTCTGATGATATGGATCTAAATTAGGAACCACCACAGCCGTCTGAGAGTGAGGCACACCATGATCTGACAAAGGTAGTTAAGCGTAAAAGGAAGCTTGTCCAATGTCTCATAGTTATGGAGTGTGATGAGGCTCAACAAGAAGTGGCGGATACTGCTGCTGATGAAGACTGTCACAACGGCGACCCAGTCATCATAAAGGTCACTGCAGCCCCAGCGGGCATGCAGCAAACAGCCATTTTGACCCTAGCCCGAGAAGCTGCTGAGCGTGATGATGTTGTCGACGAGGAGGCAATGGAAGAAACACCACAATCATTGGAGTTAACTAGTACACCAACACGTACCGCTTCCATATTTCTTCCTCGCCAGAAGGGACCTCCATCCACCTCGACCTCAATTAGTGGTGGTGAAAGTGCAAAACGTACTAAAGTTCGGCAATCCACATCCTCCACTTCATCTGGCATTAGCAGCAGGACCACCACTGCCAGTATCGCCGCCTCCTCCGGCCCCCAAAGACATTTAAAGTCTGCAGTTTGGGACTTCTTTAGTGTTTGCCCAAAAAAGGAAAACCTCGCCATTTGTAGCATTTGTAAGCATGCAGTTAGTCGTGGTAAGTTTGGTACCAACTATGGTACCGGAGGCCAGAGAGGTCATCTTGAGAGACAGCATGCTGTCCAATGGTTTGCGCACCTAAAGGAGATCAAGGAAGCCGGAATTGCAAGTCAAGAAAACGTTGATGTTTCATCTGATGATGACGAGGAGGAAGAAGACATGTCAAACACTTCACTTACACCCAGTACCCCTGTCAGCAGCACACCCCATGTTAGCCACACTAAGAGTGTGGGAGCGAGTGAGACACCAATGCGAAAAAGTTCATCAGCGAGCGTAACTGGGTCGAAGAAATCATCATCATCCTGTAAATGCTTGGTCCAGGGCAACATTAGAAACATGTTGTTTACCGAAGCGCCATATGAACGCAACCACCCACTGACGCGTCTGTATAACACTTAGCTGGCTAAAATGCTAGCTCTGGACCTTCTCCCTTTTTCTTTTGTAGAAGGGGTTGGTTTTCTAGAATTAGTGGCAGCGCTCTGCCCTAAATGGAAGGTTCCTAGCCGGTTCTATTTTGCCAGAGTTGCGGTTCCAGCACTACATGAAGATGTGCTGGAGGTGATTGGGGCAGCTTTGCAGAAGAGTGCTGTTCACACTATACATCTGACAACAGACATGTGGACCAGTGGCGCAGGCGCTGATTACATATGCATCACTGCACACTGGGTCTCTTTTTCAGGGGTTAAAGCAAAGCTAAACGCAGGTGTTGACCCGGACCAAGTTTTTAAAGCTGCTCGGAAACATGCAACACTAGCAATGTTTGGCTTGGAGAAACGTCACACAGCACAAAACATTTTGGATTAGTTTAACACAAAGGTCTTTCACTGGCTGTCCCCCAAAAAACGCCAGATTGGTTATGTTTCCATGGATAATGGCGCAATGTAGTTAAGGCCCTGGAGCTGGGTGACTATTTCAGAGTGCCGTGTTTGGCGCACTGTATAAACCTGGTTGTTAAAAAATTCTTAAGTGATGAAGACAGTCCAGCGTGCGAGGTAGTGGCCACCTGCCGAAAAATGTGCAACCATTTCAGCCATTCTTTTAAAGCCCGGAAGCATCTGAGGAGCCTGCTACATGAACATCGAATGCCAGTGAAAGCACTCTTCCAGGAGGTGCCAACACGTTGGAACTCAACCTTCTACATGCTTGAGCGTCTGTATGAGCAGTATACTATTTCTATGAGCAGTATCACTATTTCTTAAAACAGGGTACAGCTCAGAAGGACCTGAGGATGGATGCGGCGCAATGGGACCTAGTTAAAAGCCTGACAGACATGCTTCGTCCTTTTGAGGTCTTCACGCGTGCAGTCAGCAAGGAGGACTGTAATTTGGGAAAAGCTATCCCATTGTTGTTCATGCTGGAGCACCAACTGAAGGCGGTGTCTTCTGTGTTTCAAAAAGATGAAAAAAACCAAGACCCTTTTGTTTGGCGGAGAAATTATTAGAGCGCCTACGTGGTGATGAACGTCTTAAAATGATCCACGCAGAACAGCATTACATTTGTGCTACTATTCTGGATCCATACTACAAAAAGGCGCTGGCAGGCCGAGCATTCTTTCCTTTTGCTGATGAAGATGTTACAAAGTACAAACGTTGGCTAGCCTTGTCAGCCAAGAGGTTTGAAAGAGAACGGCAGCTCATTGAAGGAAAAGGCAGTACATCAGCATCAGCATCAGCAGGCCATCCCCAGTCAAAAGAATCCACTTCTGCACCTGTGGCTGTGGCACAAGTGGCCTCTCAGCCGTTAAAGACACCGGCAACCGGATCATCTGCACCAGACACAACAGTAACATTGGATGCTGAAGAGGATTGGCTAACTTGGCTTGGGTTTGGTTCTCAAAAGGTCACAGCAAAAAGTAAGCAAAGTGGAGGAACCTTGAAGGACCTTGAGTCGATGGTGCAGGACTATCTGAATGACTCATAAGAGGTCTATGTTAATGCTGACCCATTGACGTATTGGCATGGGAAAAAAGAATTGTGGCCACAGCTCTCCAACCTGGCTATAAACTACTTGCCTTGCCCACTCGCAAGAGTGTCTTCTGAACGTGTTTTCAGTGCTGCTGGTGGCATTGTAACTCCCAAACGGAGCCGCCTCTCGCCCAAAAATGTGGAGAGGTTAACAATGATCAAGATGAATCAGCACCTCATACCACCAGATTACAAAGTACGAGAAAGCACGCCGCATGAAGACGAGGAGGACAGCAACGTAGATGAGGGAATATGTTCTCTGTTCGGTGACACTGACCTCACCCTGCCTGAATTCACAGAGTATGATGACGAACTCTTATTCTTATTCCCTGACACTGAGCCCTGAAAATGAGACAATGAATCAATACCATTCTTTTTCGTCCTTATTCACTTTTATTCCTGTGTGTCTGTCTTTCTTTGTTTTGCACAGTTAATTTAATTCAAACTTTAATCACCTAATCACAAAAACAAGCCCATCAGCAGAACTGTCTTCACTTGTTTGCTTATTGATTTGGAGGTGCCGCAGTCTGCATTCCTCAGGTTCACAAGTTCAGAAGAACATGCTCCTCTATCCTCCTCCTCCAGACTCCTATTTCCCTCAAAGCAGAGGGCTGGATTACGCCCAATGAAGAAAGACTCATCACTTGTGGGGGTGTTCTACTTCTTTGCGGGTGAGTTGACGGCTCTGGGGCCATTGCTGGTAAGCTCTAATACCGGATAAAAGTGGTTTGGACCAAATCGGAGACGGAAATTTTTTGTGTTTTTGCTGACTTGCTTGCCGTTGAGGTGCTCTTTGGGGGGGTTCCGGGTGTTTGTGGGTGAGTTTTGGGGTCTGGGAGCACTGCTGGGACAGTCTAATCTTGATTGCATTTGTTTTTCAGGAAATCCGTGGTGGAAAACGGGAGTTATGACCTAGCTGCACAGCGCGTTTGGACCGAAGGCCGAGAAATATTGTAAGTATGAGATTTACCTTTTGGGTGTTTGGGGGTGTTGTGCTTTTTTGCGGGTGGGTTGGTGGGTATTGGGGCATTCCTGGGAAGGTCTAATACCGGATAGTAGTGGTTTAGACAAAATCCATGCAGAATTTTTTTCTTGCTATTTTTCTTGCTATTTCTGACATTTTGCTCAATGTAGCGTTTTTCGGGGGCCTATTTGGGGGGCTTCCTGGTGTTTGTGGGTGGGTTTCGGGGTCTGGGAGCACTGCTGGCTATGGATACTTTAGTTTGCAAGAGGTTTGAAGCAAATCCATGGCGGCAGAGGGGAGTTAGGGCCTAGCTGCAGAGCGCGTGCGAAGTGATTTTGGAAATTGGCAAGAAAATGACTAAGTCCCCATTTGTGTACTTTTGCTTTTTGGCTGTTTGGGGGTCTTCTACTAGTTTTCTCCTGGGTTGACGGCTCTGGGGCCATTGCTGGGAAGCTCTAATACTGGATAAAAGTGGTTTTGACCAAATCGGAGGCGGAATTTTTTGTGTGTTTTTGCAGACTTGCTTGCCTTTGAGGTGCGGGGGGGTTCCGGATGTTTGTGGGTGAGTTTTGGGGTCTGGGAGCACTGCTGGGACAGTCTAACCTTGATTGCATTTGCTTTTCAGGAAATCCGTGGTGGAAAACGGGAGTTATGACCTAGCTGCACAGCGCGTTTGGACCGAAGGCCGAGAAATATTGTACGTATGAGATTTACCTTTTTGGCTGTTTGGGGGTGTTGTGCTTTTTTGCGGGTGGGTTGGCGGGTCTTGGGGCATTCCTGGGAAGGTCTAATACCGGATAGAAGTGGTTTGGACAAAATCCATAAGGAAAAGCCTTTTGGCACTTTTTGTAACTTAGGGTTCGTTAGGGTTAGCCCTAGCAGCAGGATTGCATGTGTTTCGGGGTGTTCTAGGTTTTTGCAACTGAGTTCTGGGGTCTTAGAGCACTCGTGAGAATGTGTAATTTTGGTTGCAAGTCATTTGAAGAAAATCCATGGTGGGAAAGGGGGGATTTGGCATAGTTAAAGAAAGGCTTTGCCACTATTCTTAACTTAGGGCTCGTTAGGGTTAGCAGTATTTCTATTGCATGTGTTTGGGTGGGGGGGTTTTCGAGTCTTGGAGCGATGCTGGCTATGGATACTTTTGCTTGCTTGCAAGTGGTTTGAATACAATTCACGGTGGGTAAGGGAGTGTTTGGGCCTACTTTTACTTTCAATGTACGTTTTGTCACCAGTTTTCTGCTAGGCCTCGTTTTTTGAGATCTGATTGGGGGTCTTCTACATTTTTGCGACTGGTTTTAGTAAGGGTCTGGGTGGGAGCACTGCTGGGAAGGTCTAATTTTGTTCTAAAACACAGTTTACAGTACACCTAGCTTGAGGGGAAAGATCCGCTAAATTAATTTGCCCATACTTATTTATCCTTCAAAAGGTGACTCAGACAGAGTACGCACTTTCAAAAATATTGTACTGTCTATTAGGAAAATCAAAGTGTGACTTTTTGCACTACACAGCGTACATACCTTATATTTATTTATCAGTCATGTTGTAATATATCATTTCCTGTTTTTCGTTCAATAATTACAGGCCGGGTTTCAGTCTGTGCAATGGGGAAAAAAGGATGTAGTCAGACTTCACATTAGCGAGCCACAATTCAGCATCTGCCAGGCAGGCAGTGGACAGGGTGTCTTCTGGTCACCAACATTGATGGACGAAGCGTCAGCTGGAATGGAGGAGTGCCGCTAATAAGAGGAATTGTTTGCTGCATGCAACTTACTTACCAAATTCAACAGGACAACTACAACAACATACAGATACAGTATCCATTGTTTTCTTCTATGAGTGTGACTGCATTTCTTGGATCTCTCTCTGCTTCTAAATTGATCCCTACAGCCATTCTATAGGTTTTACTTCGGCTATTTTTTAAACCTAATTTAATGTAAGAAGTGTTTCTCTGAGTGCAGAGATAGGCAAGTGAAAACGCTGCAGCCCTGTACTGTCGCATTCTAGTACTACTTACTTTTCAGTAACAATGCATGCAGTAGTGCATGCACTTCCTTTATGTCACTTAAAAGATTTATGGTTAGCTTTGTACCCAAAGATTTCTTTATCTTCAATTATTGTTTGTCCATGCTGTGCTTTTTTTTTCTTCTCTCAACAAAACCTACCCAAAAAGAAACCCCCATTCCCATCCATTTTCCAAACCCTAGCCCTCTTCCCCCGGGCTGTGTGGTTTGGCTTGATGTGTGACTAAATGACATCAATAATTCCACACACTTGCTGGGGAGGATAAGGTCATAGGCTAGCAACAGGCTGGTGAAGGAATCCGAGGATATATTCTAGACTTACTCAGCTTCAGTACTATTTCTTGTAGTAGTAGCCAATGTCAAAGAAATCCAACAGAAGTACAAGTTAAACTTTCAATACTTTACAATTTGTTAGGCTACATTGTGGCACTGTTCTAGTGTACTGTCACCTGCTATATTCTCTATCGTACCGTTGTAATGCTACAGTAAGGACAAACCAGGTTTCATTTTCTTTTTTTCCATAGGCATGCAACTGCCACTGTGTCACACCCCTAGTACCACCGCAATGAGGAGGACATTTCATCCACCCAGGATTGCCAACCTTAATCGCCATTTCCCGTGGAGCCAGCCCTGGGCCTAGCCCTACTTTCAAACACAAATTACAGGTAAGATAAGCGTTTGGTTGGAGGTAGTGTAATGGAGTATTAGGAGAGACGAGAGATTGATGGTAGTACTACTAAAGTCCTAGGACTCTTCAGGAAAACAAACTTACTGGTGAACCCCCACCCACCAGACTCAAAAGCAGTAAAAAACAGGTATGGTCAGATAAAGTTTCAAAAAGTATATTTTTGTAGCCCTAACAAAATAATCTCCCTTAAGACCCTCCCTAACCCCAACGATTGTCCTTCAAAAGTCCCAAAAACAACCCAACTCCCAATTCCCACCCCCCAAAAGTCTCTAAAAAAGGGGCAAAGGACACTACGGCAGGGTGCTGTTGACTTTAGCGGCCAGGGCATCATACTCCTTGCGGAGGGTGGCATGGTTGAAGCGGAGGCCCTCCACCAAGTTCTTATAGGTTAGGACCTCC
This sequence comes from Lissotriton vulgaris, assembly GCF_964263255.1. Classification (NCBI taxonomy): domain Eukaryota; kingdom Metazoa; phylum Chordata; class Amphibia; order Caudata; family Salamandridae; genus Lissotriton; species Lissotriton vulgaris. The sequence goes on from NC_141698.1 coordinate 951,913,530, forward strand.
TGCTCCAGGTAGGACACTCTGAGGCATAAGCGGCACTGGCGTGCCTTGCAACTCCTGTGGGGGGCAGCTGCTGTCTTTGCTGCTAGGCGGTGGCAGTTGGCTTTGGTAGTCCGGCTCCGTACCGCTGGAGCACTGCGCTGGCTGGCAGCCCCTGGGGGCACGGAGGAGGATGCAGCTGTCCCAGTGGATGTTGTTGTTGTACCGGTAGACTACGTGTCCTCCTCCTCCAGGGCCACCAGCCGCCGATATTCGGCGACAGTGGCATCCAGCCTCCGTTGCCGGGCCATTCAAGCCAGCTCCCTCCTTGATGGTCTGTTTGATTTGGAAGGAGCAACTATATGAAGAAAGAAAGACATAGTCTGTAACCAATGCTCCTTAAGATTAACACAAAATGATTGAGCAGAAAGTTGTGTCACAGTACAAGTAGCAAATTGAAAGCACAGTACATAACTATTTAGGACAGTATCTATCTAACCTCCGACTTCTTCATCCTTGCTCTAACATTAGTGGGAGTTTAAGGAACAAATTCTACGAGCACTATGGACTTCCATTACAGTCGACTATGACAGTACACCAGTCTTATTCTTCTTCTTCTCTCTTGTTTAGGAAAATTGGTACGTTATCTTATGCTAGCCAGCATAATGCCAGCACAGTGAACTTGCACCCGAGAAAAACAGATGCACACCATGATGAGTGAGACAGACTTGCGTTACTGTACCGGTCCAGTACATGCAGGTGGTGAAGCTCTTACTCTTCTATTACGGGTGGCACTGAGAATACTCTGTTAAAAGGGCTCCTGCTTAATTAATTTAGCTTTCACCCTACAGTGCAAATGAGTACTAGAAAAGGAAAATGAAGAAGCTAAATAATCTGATTATCTATCACTTCACATGGGATATATTTGATGACATATGGGATGACTTTAGGTGCTTTGCTTATTATTGAGTGAACAGTGATACACCCACACATGAATGACGTACTACTACTAAACTAAAGTTATTAAGAGAGGTAGGGAGTGTCCACCATAATAACCGGATATATGCTGTGCTTGCAGTTGCAATACAAACTACTGCTACTATTCATGGTAGTATTTGGACAAAATTACAACTTCTTTTCCTTGCCTCTCCTACACTGGAATGGACGTGCGGGTGCGGTGTTACATGCTCTTCAAAGTAACACTTAGTTCATCCAGTGACCGTCTACTCTCTCTAGATACACATATGCGATCTAAGAGTCAGATAGTACCATGATCCAGGCATCCATCCATTCAAAGTATATGCACACATACAGTTTCTGTTTCACCCACCCAGGCTGTTCTCCTTCCACCCATCCTTGCTTCATCATTCACCCAGCCATGCACCATACCATATTTTTTCCTTCCCAGCCACCTCGGGGACCAAGCAAACACATATCATTCTTCTTTGCCAGTCATCATTAAATTTCTCAGCCTTCCACACTTACTTACACCCTTCTTTTGCTTTCGTTCATCCCATCCATCAAGTTCATCTCAGATCTGATTGGGATTCTTATCGCCAAAACTTCACAGATAAGTCGAAGTACATTTAGAGGAGGCTACTACCTGGTTGATTTATAATACACCCGTGCAGAAATCACACTCTGCAGTCTTCAATCTCAATAAGTAAGGAATATATAGCTTACCTCTGCCCGCCACCACCGTGTTAACCCTCACAGGCACGTCTAGCACTTGCACCGCCTCCTCCCCAGAGTTGTTCCCCTCGTCCAATACCACCACCTCCACACTGGCCCCGCCACCAGATGTTCCACCTACAAAGTACATTTAAGAATGTTAGAATACACCACTCACTACTATATAATATTTGGTCTAGGAGGAATAAAGAAATGTGAAAAAAACAGATTACAATGTAATAATTTGTGACTGTCTACTCTAAAGTAAAAATGTCCCTTTTTCCAGGGAAGGCTGTTGTCTTGCTGCACTTTTTGGCACAACTGATGAATGCTTGCTTTTTATTTTTAACACGCACCACTTTTTCTCCTAATAGACAGAAGCTTGACTTCTAAGAACACGAGCAGGATCAAGTTCAAACCAGGTGAGAGCTCGGCTCGACCACAAGAAATGTGTCCAATTAATCGTCAGCACTAAGCACTTTTCCATTTTCAGTTAAACGTTTAGTTATATGACAAACTTGATTTTAATAAATGTGTTTACTTTTAATAAAGCTTTTAAACTTAAATAGACTCTGTGGTTTTTGGTCCTCCAGACTAGAGTGGATGAGCTAAAGGTTTTGGAATTTTTGCAAGCATGAGTCCGTGCCTCTGACACTTCTTGACTCTGACTCCGTACTCTTGTCCTGCGTTGGACAATCTAATCATCATTGGGGATCAATCATCTGTGACTTTGGGAGCTAAATGTCTCTGCCACACTATCTAGTCAGTAAGGAGATTGGGGGTTCAACTACAAAGTCTGTTATCAATGAGGTATGTGGAAAGTCTAACAGCACCTATTATAATTGATAAGCTAAGCAATGCATTATTTAGTGTCCATAGTTCTGTTTGTGCAGATTTGTCCCTGCAACAGTAGTAGAATGGACTGTCCTACTATCCAAACCAAAAGTAAAGTAGTATATTATTCTTTCTTGGTGGTCATTCACCTTTTTATTGTTGGCAATTGTCAAAGCATAAACATTTAGAAGACTTGAAAAGACATTATGGACAATCCCAGAGGACTGCACTCAGTGCATAGAGCTATTGCTGACTAGAATGGGAGTCCAACGGAATTGCCAAATGTGCAATCTTAGTTAGCTACACAGACAGACTAATAAGAATAATCTAGTAATACCACAGGGAGTCATAGTCGAGGCAGGATAAGAGTTTAGATCCAGTCTACAAGAAGATCAAAGTCGATTTAGAAAAAATCGAATGAGGAACGCTAGGAAAAAATAGGTACTCTATATTAAAATTAAAACTTGCTGGGGCCAGCAAAGGAGCCCTCGCTTGCCCGATCCTGGCCTGCATCCTGAACAGCACCCTCCTCCTCCTCCTGTGTCCTCTTGCCCCTGGGGGAAGCTGATGTACAACATGAAAGAAAGAAAGACCAGAAAACATGGATGATATTTGTCAACCAAATCAAAACATTTCAAAAGAACAATAACAAAATATTTTGGCGAAATAGCAAATAGACAACTATTCCACGGGATATATTGACCGATCTCATGTGGTCTACTACGTTATTAGTATTGCTTGATTTGTGGACCGTCGAAATGTAAAGTTCTTATGTAACTCACTAAACAAAGTACTAAAAAGGTTTGCCTAGGATTGGCAGGCAGCAGTCCGCAGCACGCGATGTGACAGGCAAAGCCCATCATGATTGCAGATCAGCGACAACACTAAAGTTTCCTACTACATTAAACAGTCATTAAAATACTCAAACTATCAATCCACCACCACTATTTCTTGTTATCGCCATGTGTACAAAGGAAGGAATGGACTTGAGTCTGTAGGGGCTAATTTAGAAGCCCCTTGCGGCTCTTTTGCTCCATTGTTGCATGACTTTTGTGACGCAGCGGCAGAACAAAAGAGGCGCAACGGTGCAGCGTATATTAACAACGTGACGCATATGGGAGATGCATCACGTTGTAAAGCCCTGCGCCATCAGGGGGCGTTCCGGCGCAAGGGAGGGCGTTCCTGCGCAGGAACGCATCCTAAAAGTGGCTGAGGGAAATCTACAAGATTTCAATCAGTCACTTTAAGGACAATGATGCATGACTCAAACCCTGCGCCTGCTTGAAGCAGACGTACGGCTTGACGCAGCATTGGGGAGATAGGGAACCCCAGAGCATTGATGGAGCTGCGCCATCGTTGCGACGCAACTCCAGCAATGCGCCGCCTTTACGGCACAGATGCGTAACGCTTTGGTTACGTTTTGGGCCCATGGTGCACCGCATTATAAATACGGCGCACCATGGGTGGTGGTGGCGTGGCGCACAATTACTGGCGCATCCCTGCTACTTTGCAGGGATGCGCCGGTAATTAAAAATCTGAACCTTAGTGTCTAGCATTACGCAGTTCTTTAAACTACACTCATACATAATTTCACAGGCCAATGAAATGAACACAAAATCGAAAACAAATAAGCATAGTAGCAACACTACTGAGAAGGAGAGCAGTGCACCTGAAATGCACAGAAGATTTTGAAATATAATTTACCTACAATGTAATCAGCAGCATTATTGCTCTTGGTAAAAAACAAACATTTGCAATATAATAACACACAGAGCAGGAGAAAACAGAGTAGTAAAGAAATAGCTACTACTACTCACCAAGCCCGGGGATCTCAAGGCCAAGCAGGTCGAGCAGATCGCGTTCACGGTCCAGGACATCCGTCCAGCGGTGGGTGGCCTGGTTGTAGGTGCAACGGACCCGAGAGTGGTGGTACATGGCCCGGCACACCTTCTCCCACCGCTTCCGGCGCTCCCAGGTCCCGTACCCGCTACCGATCCTGCCGCCTGCCATGATGGTCCTGGGGAGGCGGCGCTGAACATAAAAAATTACTGCGGCCACCTCCTCCGGGCTGAAGATCTCCCGGGGTGCGACTGTCTCCCCCTCAAACGCCCGCACGGGATGGGGCACGGGGTGCGGGACCCTTCCCCTTCTCTGGATGCTTCCCGGCTCCCTTCACCATGGTCTGGGTGGAAAGGAAGCTAAATAATAAAGAAAATAGAATAGGGAAGAGAAGAAAAGAAAAGAGTTTAAAAAAGTAGTTTAAAATTAACGAAAAGTAGCAGAAAACACAAAAATATAGGGCTAGAAAAATAGAGGGATAGATAATAAGTAAAAAAGATCAAAAAAAACTTCAAACAAGCAAAGGATTGCAGAGATTTAGAGAGGATACAAAAAGCATGCCCAGAACCATAGCAATGAATGAGAAACAAGATGACCGTGCCCGTTCACGACCACGTGGGTAAGTTCGCGCAAGATTTTCCTCGCGATCACACGCGAAATTGTACTAGCGAGCCGCACACTTTGCGAGATTACACATCCCGCCCGGAAACAGAAATACGTCATGCAAACAAGATGGCCGCGCCCGTGAACGACCGCAAGGGTAACTTCGCGCCGTTGCGCTACAAGCGGCTCGCTAAAACGCACAAAACCTCTCGAACTAACACGCCGCAAAAAAACTAATCGCATATTCGCACGAATTTGCGACTTCCAAATTCGATCTCGCGCAAGTTTGCGCCCCGCGAATCCCGCGAAATTGCAGAAAAACGAGTTTTGCAAAACTGAAAGCACTCAGCACAGGTGCAAAAGTTCAAACTCATCATTAGTAATCATTCCCTGTAGTGCTTCCTGACTGGGGCCCCTCCAGATTTCAGTTGCTAGTTGCAACAATTGTATGACCCTGCTCTGACCCTCACAGCAGCCTCATAGAATAGCTACAAGTAGGCCACGAAGGTCCAGGAAAAAAAAATTGCACTGCAACAGAAAGCAAATTACTGAAAAGGAAGCAGGTGCCAGACTGGAATTTTAAAACAGTGACACATTAATAAACCAACCCCAAATTAATTCATGTCAGTTGAAGCAGGGCAGGTGTGCTTGCTTTCCCCCCCCATAATCTACAGTGATGATGAACCAGAGGGTGGCATTGATGTACCAGAGGGTGGCATTGATGAACCAGAGGGTGGCATGGGTGAAACAGAGGGTGGCAGTGGTGAAACAGAGGGTGCTGGGAACCTGTGATGATGAACCAGACGTAGAAACAACATAGTCACGACCGTTGCGAGCCGACAAGTAAGTTCGCAATTGCGAACTGGTACCAAACCCTCGCGAACTGGCATAAACCCTTGCGAACCTAAAAAAAAAATCAGCAAATTCGCGAGAATTCGCGGATTGCGAGTTCGCAAATACGCAAATTCACGAACGCCAGATTCGCAAAATTCGCCCATGCTTAACCATGTACCATGCCCAAGCCGTGGAACTTCTTGTTGATATGAGTAACCTGGATATTGCAATAGCTATTGGAAGGTACATGGCTGCAGTAAAAAGTTTTCGCTTGGAGAAATGAGTAGAACTATGCAATTGGAGAACTATTAATTGAAAGCCATAGTGAAAACGAAGAACAATGCCAAGGAGGTAGGATTTTAGCCTGATTCTGGTAGAAGAATTTTAGATACGAAAACTCTTACAGGAATTTTTTTATTTTTTTTTTAGTATGTGCAGTACATTGGTATGTTTATAACTTATATTTAATATGGTGTACATGGTATGAAGTGTTATGTTTACAATTTGACTTCTTACGTTTTATTGTTTTAACTAAAGTTCCTAATGACACTATTCATAAATGGATATGTTTTTGCACTGTTTAAAGACCTGTGGTCTAAATAAACATGACTTTGACATGAATGACTAGTGGCAGACGATGCTGGCATACCACCTGCTCAGAGGTAGTCAGTCTCTGGTAGAAAATATGCAATCACACATCACTTGGGGTTATAACACTTGTATCTACTTTATGCGCAGCCATATCTGACATCTTCCTTTGTATTGCCCATGATCCATTTCTTTCCATGTCTCCTCACGAGTGATTTGCCACCAAGGCCGTGGTGTCATAAAATGGTTGTCCATCATCCATTTACATGTATTTTATTCAGTTGCACCTGTTGCACCTCCCATTCACCACTAGTGGCAGGATATACAGGCAGGCAATACAAACAGGGCCTCATTATGAAGCACCTTGTGGCCGGAAGGTCACTCTTTTGATGTTCCGGTGGCGCAATATGCTGCGGCATATTTACAAGGCCATGTAAAACCACTTTAGTTGGCCACGTAAACCCACTTTAGGTGGCTTTTCATGGCCTTGTAAATATGTGCCCCTTTCAAGCAGAACACTGCATGAAAGGGGCGTTACATGGGTGATGCTGTGGGTGTTCCCATGCAACACTCATGGAATCTGAAGCATTCCCAGATTTATGAGAAATCCTAAACCTGGGAATGCATCAGAATCTAAACACCACCCTCTGCAATGTGGAGAAATGTTTTCATTTCTTATTTTTTTACTTTTTTAATGCATTCTGCAGCAAACATAGAAAGAGGAAATCGCCTGAATTGATTGATTTTGTGTAGGAAGGCATCCCTCCATGCACAAAATCAATCAGCCCGCAATGGTGGCACCCTTGCACTATGGTGCAAGGGTGCCTGGATTGGCGCATGGCAGCCCATTGTGCACCAGCCTGGGGGAACAGGGCAGGAAGACTCTGTATCTGATAAATATGGCACACTCCTTCAATTTTCCTTCCATTAATATTCTGGTAATAAGATTAAATCTTTTCTTCGCGTCTACGCCATTTTTAAGAGCACTTTTCATTTATTATTATTATTATTATTAGCGATTTGTAAAGCGCCTGGTGACCCGAGGGTATCCCCGCGCTGTAAGGAGTTGTTATCCAGAGAGGGAGAGGAAGGGAGGGGGAGGACGTTTATTTCAGGAATAGGAGTGTCTTCAGTTTTTTGCGGAATATCAAATAACTGGGTTCCAGTCTGAGGGTATGTGGGAGGGAGTTCCATCCAGTGGCCGCTTTGACAGAGAAACGTCGTCCTCCTGTGCGTGTCCTTTTGAATTTGGGGATGTTGGCTAAGTGCTCATTCTCTGATCGTAAGGATCTGGTTGCTTTGTAGGGGGTGACCAAACCGCTGAGGATCGCAGGGCCAGTACCGTTGATCAGTTTGTGGGTCGTGCACATGGCTTTGAATTCCACCCTTTGGCGCACAGGGAGCCAGTGCAAGGCCTTGAGGGCTGGTTTGGCTGACGCTCTGGAGGGAAGGTTCATGATCAGCCATGCTGCAGCATTCTGTGTCCGTTGCAGTCTCGTCATGGTGGCCTCAGGGGCTCCCAAGTAGACCATGTTGCTATAATCCAGACAAGATAATACTAGTCCCTGGATGAGAAGTTTCCTGAAAGCGAGTGGTAGTAAGGGGAGAATCTTGCGGGTAGTGCGCATGAGCCCAAAACAGGTGCCCGCAGTTTTGGCCGCTTGCGTCTTCATGGAGAGCTCTGGTTCGAGCCACACTCCGAGGGTCTTGATTTCACGCTTCGGGGAGGGGATTTCTCCGAACACGTCAGGCCAGACTGCTGGGGGGATGGTCGCCCATTGTTTTCCCAGGAGCATCACCTCGGTCTTTGACCCATTTAATTTTAGTGATGAATCACTCATCCAGCTATGGATTTCTGTGAGACAGTTAGTCAGGTTGTCTGGGTGGTCGACTAGTTGGGATAGGGAGACGACCAGTTGAGTGTCATCAGCGTAGCTTACCATTTTTATGTTAAATGGTGTCACCACGTCTTCAAGAGGGGCCATATATGCATTAAAAAGCGTTGGGCTCAGGGAATAATTAAAAGCATGGTCCCTATATTCTCAGAAATACACACTTTCTTTATAACGGCTGCAAATATGAACGAACGGATGGATATTCCATGCAATAAATTCAGATAATTCTTGTATTTTTCCACCGTAGGATGATATTTCGGTGCTTTTTAAAGTGGGGTTATGTTTTTTGTTAAATCTGAGCAGAATGTGGGGCCAGTTACTTAAGGAATTTTATCGACCGGGGGTGCAGTCAAAGGGCTCGACACAAAGACACTAGGGGGCATATTATCAAGGGGGGTTATCTCTGCTTTTTTGGCTTTAAAAGCCAAGAAAGGGGAGATAAAATGATCTCCCTATTACCTAGCTGTCGTTAACACCAGTTAGCGACAGCTAGTAGGAGATAGCGACCATCTTGGGCCTCACTTTGCATGCCAGTGATATTTATCACTAATGACATGCAAAGTGGGCGTGCCAAGATGTTAGCGACTGAAAACAGTCGCTAACATCGCTATCTCCTATTACCAACTTTTGGAGATATTTGCGCTAAGCGCGAATATCTCCAAAAGCTAACACCTGCCCTGAGCAGTTCTTAGCCATGTTATCCAATGGGAGGTGGATAACATGGCTAAGAGCATTAGCTCGGTAATGCATGAATATCGCTGACTTTTCAGCGATATTCATGCATTGCTGTGATTTTTATCGCATTTGCGATAAACCTTGGTAATACCAAGGTTTATTTGCGGTAAAAATCGCAGCAGCTTAGCGGTAAATTTTTGTCTCTAACCAAGCAATAGCAATAATTATCGCTATTGCTAGGTAATATGCCCCTAAGTAATTACCTAGAACTTAAGTGGCCATTCCCCTTGTATAATATTGCTACAGTAAATAAGACCCTTTCAATTTGGGGTGAAATGAACAAAATTTTTCTTAGGAGATGTATTTTCCATGACACTGTCTAGGAGGAAGGTACAAGATGAATGGCTGCTGCATTTTTTCATTTCTGTCCTATGGAACTGCATTGTACCAAATGCCTAATTCTGAGTGTTACAAAACAGATCATTTAGAAAAGGTTTTATAGAACAGTCTTTAGTCACAATATAAACAATGTGTTGGTGGGGCCATTTTTATTTAATAAATGTGGCGTTCTGAGGTGATTCATGTAGGAGAGTAGGGTCTGCAATCCTATGATCACCCAGATTTTTCGCTTTTGTTTCACTGGTTTACGACTTTCTCTGGCTGTGGGCCTGCTAATCAGACCCACAGCCTGGCTGTTCTCTTTCTAAATTACGAGATGTACCCTAGGTGCATTTACCAATTGGTACTGGGCCACCTTATCAGACCCCGTAACACAGGGCATAGGTGTACCCAGGGCCGCCAGGGGCTGCAGCATGTATTATGCCACCCCTGGCTGGCCTCCTAAATTTGACACAACTGGCTGCACGACAGCTGGGGCGAAGTCGTGTAAGCACCCTTCGCTTTAGGTATAGTAGTTCTATATCTAACCATACAATGGACACCCGAGCCCCTATCAGTCACTCCTATGGCAGGCCTTAACAATCCTGAAGGCAGAGTGCGTGGGCTCGTGTGAGCTAGGTTCAGGCCCGAGCCGAGCCCGGTTGCAGCTTGCGGAATCAAGACCCAATGGCTGTTCCATGATAACGCGTACCATATCGGTAACTTCGGTGTCGCGTTATCAAGGCATGTCGAGTAAGGTGTCATACGAATCGGGGTGCTGCCCTCTCACCAATTCTGGCGATGAGGTTAGCATTCCACCCTTCTAGAGGGACACGACATGGACGTAACTGTGAACCCCGGTTAAAGTTAACTAAAGCCTCAGCTCCACCAAATGGGTGCTGCCACCACAGACACGAGTCTGACCTCCTGCTGCTGGGAGTCCTTCCAGCGAGGAGAGCTTGGACAAAGGGTTTCCTGTCGAGGGCGGTGTTCGCACCGTCCCAGACAGGGTTTGTGTATTCTGGGTAGGTAGGGCTTTTGCGAGAAGGTGACTGCGGAGTGGCACCCCGGTGCTCACTACGCATCTGCCGGTTAGAACCAGTTCCAGGGGCGACAGCCCTGGCCTGGGGAAAGTCCGGCAGGGGAGAGGGGTGTAACTACCCCCCTGCCTGGTCCCACCCTTAGGGCAGGACCTAGTCATGTACCCACCCCCTTTCTTTAGAATAAAGGCCGGAGCGGGGACCGTTCCAAATTAGATCATCTTTGAATCAAGAATACTTTCTACGAAAGGACTTCAAGACTCTTCTCAAGATTTCTCCCTTGTGACTAAGGAGTAGTCACCCTGCATCAGCGGGCACCATCTAAGAACTCTGCGGTTTGCTGCAAGTCCTTCCTCAAGGATCCGACGGCCCAGCTCGACGAGAACCGGCTTCCCTGGCACCTCTGACCTCTACCCACGTCATCAGCTCAGCTGTGATCTGTGGGTGCGACGAGACCTCGAGGGACCGGCCATCATCAGAACCTGCACGCTCTTAAACCAGCACGACCATCGAGGTAACTCTCTGGTGAGTGCTCTGGGGTCCGAGAAGCCCCGACCCTGAGCCGCTCCAGCACCGAAGTGCAGTCTCCCAGCATCTCCACGATCTGCGTGGGGCCCTTCTGCTCGCTGCTCAGCACGTTGTCTGGTCACTAGCCGCTGGCTTGTGCCCGTCCTTGACGACGACCGACAAACAACTCTGCTGGTCTGGTTGCTCCAGACTGGCCCTTGCTTCCATCTTTGTGAGAAGCACCCCGGACCCTCCTGGTCCACTCAAGACGCCATCTTAGGCCCACCACGTGGCCCTGAGATTTGCCAAGGCTTGTTGCCCCATCCTGGGCCCAGCGACGCCGACAGCATCATCCTTCGTGGGACAGCTCGCACCTCCGCCGTGGTCGCCGACAACGCCTCCTGGTCCGTGAGACTGCAGAGCCTAGCGTCGCCCACTCACCTGGTCGAGGTGACGGCCAACCGGTGCCCTCCTGGTACCCTCTGACTACTGGCTAGTAGTACGAACTTGGTCCCCTCTGCTTTCAGGTGTCAACGATCTCTGATCCAGGCTTGGATCTCTACGAACTGTTCATCACTGGTCGCCGGCCAGCAACTCCTTTTCTTCCGGCTCCTGGCTCGTCAGCGAAGACCCCGACGCCTGTAAGACTTGTGCAGCCGCAGCCCTCGTGGCTAGGTAACTCGGCATTTCGGTGCCTGCATAGCCTCTTTACTCTAGGGTCCCGTGTCCCTCGCTTCCGACTTGCCTTATCGGGTCCGCCCGAGACCTTAAACTTTCCGTGTCCTCGGACACTTGTTTTAATTGTGCACTTGAAGTATTTTCCTAAGAGATTTGGTTTGTGCTTAGTACCCTGTCCTCATAAAGAGTACAGGGCTGTTGTGATTCTTAATAAATATACTGTTTATTTTCATAACACTTGTGTGGTGTCCTTTCACTGGGTGTTCAAGGGGTACATGTGTGGTAAACAGCTGGCTTAACGCGCCCTCTCGAGTCTTTAGCCTTAGACTGCTCGTATCCACGCTACTAGGATAGCTGGTCTATAGGTTGACTTACAACCAAACACCATAAGGGTCGTTGGAACGATACATAGCGGTCGCTAGAATAGCGAACGTTGCATATCGGGCCAACTTCTCACATTGGTGAGCAGCGGTTGGGATTTGAGCTTGCTGTTGTTTTACCACACGTATCCTAAGAATATCTTGTTGAAAGATCGCACAAGTACTATTAGTACATATAACTAAAGCTTAGAATACTCTGAGTTCTACTGAACCAGCTGTTGTAGCTCCTCAAGGCTTAGCACACCTTGGCTACAACTCTTAGCAAGGGAACAGTAGGTAAACACGTAGTGTAGGTAGGTGCATCACTTACACCACACTAGAAGCAGTATGTCGGACAAAGGAGGAAACTCTGGGTCTCCCCTTGTGTCAGTTGACCCTCCACAGGTCATCCCTTCAGGATATACTGTGCTGAACTTCAAGGAGTTACGACAGCTGTGTCACTCCAGGAAGATCAAGCAGGGGTCTAACCCCACAACGTCCTTTCTGATTGGTCTCTTGGAGACTTATGATGCCAGAAGGGCTGAGAAACTTCTTAGCTCTTCTAATCCAGAAGGAGACATGCCTCCCCTCGAGGGAACCAGAGACGATCCTGACCTCATCCACCTCGCAACTGAGAACGAAGATGTGGAGGATGATGAGGATGAGGATCCCTCTGGGGATGAGGCAGATAAGGGACAGGTAGAAGTCGTTAGACTAAGCAGGTCCAGCTTAAGCAAACATGATAGTGGTACTGGGGGACCCCCGGCGCTACTGTCAGGTCCGCTTAACATTGGGAATGGACGAGCCCGATCTCTGTCAAGAGACTCTGGCGGATCCCTTCGAACCAATGGCTCTCACAACTCTTCTCAGAGAGGGATGACGTCCCCTCAGAGGAGAGTGTACGAAGCTAAGGAAAGGGCAGCTAATCTGAGGATCGAAAGGGAAGAACTTGCCCTGGCCAAAGAAAGGCTTGCCTTTGCTAGAGAGCAACAGTTAAGTGGGGTAGTCCCCACTGGTGGCAGCAATGTACCTAGCAATAGGGAAAAGAGTTTCGATACGAAACACCTTGGTAAGATAGTGCCCCCCTTTAAACAAGGGGACGACATCCACAAATGGATTACTGCTTTGGAGAGGGCCTGCACGGTGCAAGGTGTTCCCCAGAGTCAGTGGGCAGCTATCTTGTGGCTCTCCTTTGAAGGTAAAGGAAGAGACAAGCTCCTCACCACAAGGGTGGAGGATGCGAACGATTACCAAGTCTTGAAAAATACACTCGTTGAAGGGTTCGGCCTAACCACTGAGCAGTACAGGGTGCTGTTCAGGGATACCCAGAAAACGCAGTCTCAAGATTGGTCTGACTTTGTCGATTGTGCCACTAAGGCTTTTGAGGGCTGGTTGCTGGGCAGTAAGGTTACTGATTACAAAGGATTGTATAATTTGATGATGAGAGAACAAATTTTAAACAATTGTCAGAACCAGTTGTTGCATCAGCATCTTGTCGACTCGGATCTGACCTCTCCCCAAGAATTGGGAAAGAAGGCAGACAGATGGGTTCGTACGAGAGTTAAACAGAACCAGGGCCAGAATCAAGGTGGTCAGAGGAAAGCAGACCAGAAGGGTAAAGATTCTAAGGGGGAACAAAATGACCAGAAGTCTTCGACAGGTCCCCAACAACCCAAAGAGGGTGGGGGTCAGGCTCCCCAAAAGAAGAAAGAAGGCCAATCCAAAAGATGGTGCCAGTACTGTAAAAGTAAATCTCACTGGTTTAGTGAGTGCACCAAGAAAGGAGGAGGGCAGACTCCTGCCACTGCAGCCCCTAAGGCACCTGTGCCCCCTAGTACAGTCAGCAGTGGTAGTGCGCCTCCCAAGGGTTTAGTAGGGTTAACCCTGGGTTCTGAGGGGCGTGACAACTTAGTTGGCACACTCACTCAGGCTGTCCTTGTCAGTACAGGGGACGCGGACGTGTCCCCTGACGTAAGTCCCAATACCCTGGGCAAATACCGACAGACGCCTTTCATAAATGGAAAGATGGCTCAGGCCTATAGGGACACTTGTGCCAGCGTCACCATGGTGACGCCTAACTTTGTGGACCCTGGACAGATCATGCCAGGTACAGAATTCCTGGTGACCAATGCAAGCAATGTCACTACCAATCACAGTATGGCAATTGTAGCTTTCTCCTGGGGAGGGGTAACTGGCCAAAAGAAGGTTGTAGTTAGTCCAGACCTCCCAGTGGATTGTTTGTTGGGCAATGATTTGGAGTCATCACAATGGTCAGAAGTGGAGCACCGGACTCACATGGAAATGTTAGGTTTGCCAGCACATGTGTTCGCTGGGACCAGGTCACAGGTCAGGAAATGCCCCACTGAACAGGTGCTGGATCCTGGAACAACGGACCAGACACCTCCCAAGAAAAAGAGCGGTAGGGTTAAGGCTGCGCCTTCCCCCTTGCCCCAGGTCGTGGATCAAGTCTCAGAGGAGGCTGACCTACAGGAATTGAGGGAAACTGAGCCTAGGGAGTTCGAACTTGATCAAGTTGAATTCTTGGGTTCAGGGGGACCCTCAAGGGAGGACCTGAGGAAGGACCAGTTAGACTGCCCTTCTCTTGAACCCCTCAGACAGCAGGCTGCTGCTGAGGCTGCTGGGAACGCCACAGGTACCCACAAGGTATACTGGGAAGATGGACTCCTGTACACCGAGTCAAGAGACCCCAAGCCTGGCATGACCAGGAGGCTGGTTGTACCCTTGTCTCAGCGTGGTTTCCTACTTACCTTGGCCCACGAGATTCCCTTAGCAGGTCACTTAGGCCAGACGAAAACGTGGGACAGGCTTGTCTCACACTTTCACTGGCCCCACATGAACGAAGATACCAAGGAGTTTTGCCGCTCCTGTGTCACTTGCCAAGCCAGTGGTAAGTCAGGTGGCACGACAAAGGCCCCCCTTATACCAATGCCTGTGGTGGGGGTGCCCTTTGAACGGGTGGGGATCGACATTGTCGGTCCCATGGAACCACCGACAGCCTCAGGGCACAAGTTTATACTGGTGGTAGTGGATCATGCCACCAGGTATCCTGAAGCTATTCCCCTTAGGACCACTACAGCACCTGTTGTGGCAAGAGCCCTAGTTGGAGTGTTCTCCAGAGTGGGCTTCCCTAAGGAGGTTGTCTCCGACAGAGATCCAAACTTTATGTCGAGCTACTTAACTGCTATGTGGAAGGAATGTGGTGTCAACTACAAGTTCACTACACCCTATCACCCACAATGCAATGGGCTTGTTGAGAGATTCAACAGGACCCTAAAAGGGATGATTCATGGACTACCGGAAAAGCTTCGGCGTAGATGGGACGTCCTGATCCCCTGCCTCTTGTTCGCCTACAGAGAAGTCCCACAGAAGGGGGTTGGCTACAGCCCTTTTGAACTTCTGTACGGGCATCCTGTAAGAGGACCCCTGTGTTTGGTGAAGGAAGGATGGGAGAGACCTCTCAAAAAGCCTGCAGCCAACATAGTGGACTATGTGCTTGGCCTCCGCTCGCGGATGGCTGAATACATGGAAAAGGCATCTGAAAACCTTAAGGCCAGCCAAGAACTCCAAAAAACTTGGCATGACCAAAAGGCTGTCTTGACTGTTTACCAGCCCGGACAGAAGGTGTGGGTGTTGGAGCCAGTGGCCCCAGCAGCACTCAAGGACAAATGGTCCGGGCCCTACACCATCCTGGAGAAAAAGGGAGAGGTCACCTACCTGGTCGACCTGGGAACTCCCCGGAGCCCCCACAGGGTGCTTCATGTCAACAGGCTAAAAGCATATGTCGACAGGAAGGACATGAGTTTGCTCATGGCCCTAGATGAGGGACAGGAGGAAGAGAGTGACCCTCTCCCCGACCTGCTCACTCAGAATCCTGACGATGGATCGGTAGATGGTGTTGTCTTTTGTGGCAGCCTCTCCGAACATCAACAGAGCGACTGTAAACAGGTTCTTCAGTCGTTCAGACATATGTTTTCTCTAACACCCAGTCAGACCGATTGGTGCACCCATGAGGTTGACACTGGTGACAGCTTGCCCGTCAAGAGTAAAATCTACAGGCAGCCTGATCACGTTAGAGACTGCATCAAGAGTGAAGTGCAGAAAATGTTGGAGCTGGGAGTCATTGAACCCTCGGATAGCCCTTGGGCTAGTCCCGTAGTTCTAGTGCCGAAACCTCACACCCAGGGTGGTAAGAGAGAGATGAGGTTCTGCGTAGACTACAGGGGTCTCAATGCAGTCACTAAGACTGACGCCCACCCAATACCAAGGGCAGACGACCTTATTGATAGGCTGGCTTCGGCCAACTACTTAAGTACGTTTGACCTGACAGCTGGGTATTGGCAAATCAGGTTAGCTGAGGACGCCAAGCCTAAAACCGCATTTTCAACCCCTGGTGGGCATTATCAGTTCGTGGTGATGCCCTTTGGTCTGAAAAATGCACCTGCCACCTTCCAAAGGTTGGTGAATCAAGTCCTTACTGGGCTGGATGACTTCTGTGCGGCGTATCTTGACGATATTGCTGTCTTTAGCTCCACCTGGGAGGATCACCTGGTCCACATGCGGAAGACGTTAGAGGCGCTGCAAGCAGCCGGCCTCACTATCAAGGCCACCAAGTGCCAGATAGGGCAGACACAGGTTGTATACCTGGGCCACCTTGTAGGTGGAGGCCAGGTTCAGCCACTGGAGAGCAAGATACAGTCAATCAGGGACTGGGCTCCTCCAACCACCCAGACTCAGGTTCGAGCTTTCTTGGGCCTGACTGGATACTACCGGAAGTTTGTCAGGAACTATGGTTCCATCGTGACACCATTAAACGAACTGACAAGCAAGAAAATGCCAAAAAAGGTTCAGTGGACAGCGAGCTGTCAAAAAGCATTCGATGACCTAAAGCAGGCTATGTGCACGGCGCCTATCCTCAAGAGTCCGGACTACTCCAAACCATTCATTGTCCAAACAGATGCTTCTGAGTTGGGTGTGGGAGCTGTTCTTTCTCAACTGAATTTTGATGGTCAAGACCAGCCCATTGCTTTTATAAGCAGAAGGCTGACCCCTAGAGAGAAGAATTGGTCAGCTATTGAGAGGGAGGCCTTTGCTGTGGTTTGGGCCCTGAAGAAGCTGAGGCCATACTTGTTTGGCACTCACTTCAAGATTCAGACCGACCATAAGCCCCTCTTGTGGCTAAATCAGATGAAGGGTGAAAACCCCAAACTGCTTAGGTGGTCCATTTCCCTACAGGGGATGGACTTTACAGTGGAACATAGACCTGGTACTGATCATGGCAATGCCGACGGGCTCTCCAGATATTTCCACTTAGAACAAGAAGACTCACCTGGTCAAGGTTAGCTTATTGTTCCGACGTTTGGGGGGGGGTCATGTAGGAGAGTAGGGTCTGCAATCCTATGATCACCCAGATTTTTCGCTTTTGTTTCACTGGTTTACGACTTTCTCTGGCTGTGGGCCTGCTAATCAGACCCACAGCCTGGCTGTTCTCTTTCTAAATTACGAGATGTACCCTAGGTGCATTTACCAATTGGTACTGGGCCACCTTATCAGACCCCGTAACACAGGGCATAGGTGTACCCAGGGCCGCCAGGGGCTGCAGCATGTATTATGATACCCCTGGCTGGCCTCCTAAATTTGACACAACTGGCTGCACGACAGCTGGGGCGAAGTCGTGTAAGCACCCTTCGCTTTAGGTATAGTAGTTCTATATCTAACCATACAATGGACACCCAAGCCCCTATCAGTCACTCCTATGGCAGGCCTTAACAATCCTGAAGGCAGAGTGCGTGGGCTCGTGTGAGCTAGGTTCAGGCCCGAGCCGAGCCCGGTTGCAGCTTGCGGAATCAAGACCCAATGGCTGTTCCATGATAACGCGTACCATATCGGTAACTTCGGTGTCGCGTTATCAAGGCATGTCGAGTAAGGTGTCATACGAATCGGGGTGCTGCCCTCTCACCAATTCTGGCGATGAGGTTAGCATTCCACCCTTCTAGAGGGACACGACATGGACGTAACTGTGAACCCCGGTTAAAGTTAACTAAAGCCTCAGCTCCACCAAATGGGTGCTGCCACCACAGACACGAGTCTGACCTCCTGCTGCTGGGAGTCCTTCCAGCGAGGAGAGCTTGGACAAAGGGTTTCCTGTCGAGGGCGGTGTTCGCACCGTCCCAGACAGGGTTTGTGTATTCTGGGTAGGTAGGGCTTTTGCGAGAAGGTGACTGCGGAGTGGCACCCCGGTGCTCACTACGCATCTGCCGGTTAGAACCAGTTCCAGGGGCGACAGCCCTGGCCTGGGGAAAGTCCGGCAGGGGAGAGGGGTGTAACTACCCCCCTGCCTGGTCCCACCCTTAGGGCAGGACCTAGTCATGTACCCACCCCCTTTCTTTAGAATAAAGGCCGGAGCGGGGACCCTTCCAAATTAGATCATCTTTGAATCAAGAATACTTTCTACGAAAGGACTTCAAGACTCTTCTCAAGATTTCTCCCTTGTGACTAAGGAGTAGTCACCCTGCATCAGCGGGCACCATCTAAGAACTCTGCGGTTTGCTGCAAGTCCTTCCTCAAGGATCCGACGGCCCAGCTCGACGAGAACCGGCTTCCCTGGCACCTCTGACCTCTACCCACGTCATCAGCTCAGCTGTGATCTGTGGGTGCGACGAGACCTCGAGGGACCGGCCATCATCAGAACCTGCACGCTCTTAAACCAGCACGACCATCGAGGTAACTCTATGGTGAGTGCTCTGGGGTCCGAGAAGCCCCGACCCTGAGCCGCTCCAGCACCGAAGTGCAGTCTCCCAGCATCTCCACGATCTGCGTGGGGCCCTTCTGCTCGCTGCTCAGCACGTTGTCTGGTCACTAGCCGCTGGCTTGTGCCCGTCCTTGACGACGACCGACAAACAACTCTGCTGGTCTGGTTGCTCCAGACTGGCCCTTGCTTCCATCTTTGTGAGAAGCACCCCGGACCCTCCTGGTCCACTCAAGACGCCATCTTAGGCCCACCACGTGGCCCTGAGATTTGCCAAGGCTTGTTGCCCCATCCTGGGCCCAGCGATGCCGACAGCATCATCCTTCGTGGGACAGCTCGCACCTCCGCTGTGGTCGCCGACAACGCCTCCTGGTCCGTGAGACTGCAGAGCCTAGCGTCGCCCACTCACCTGGTCGAGGTGACGGCCAACCGGTGCCCTCCTGGTACCCTCTGACTACTGGCTAGTAGTACGAACTTGGTCCCCTCTGCTTTCAGGTGTCAACGATCTCTGATCCAGGCTTGGATCTCTACGAACTGTTCATCACTGGTCGCCGGCCAGCAACTCCTTTTCTTCCGGCTCCTGGCTCGTCAGCGAAGACCCCGACGCCTGTAAGACTTGTGCAGCCGCAGCCCTCGTGGCTAGGTAACTCGGCATTTCGGTGCCTGCATAGCCTCTTTACTCTAGGGTCCCGTGTCCCTCGCTTCCGACTTGCCTTATCGGGTCCGCCCGAGACCTTAAACTTTCCGTGTCCTCGGACACTTGTTTTAATTGTGCACTTGAAGTATTTTCCTAAGAGATTTGGTTTGTGCTTAGTACCCTGTCCTCATAAAGAGTACAGGGCTGTTGTGATTCTTAATAAATATACTGTTTATTTTCATAACACTTGTGTGGTGTCCTTTCACTGGGTGTTCAAGGGGTACATGTGTGGTAAACAGCTGGCTTAACGCGCCCTCTCGAGTCTTTAGCCTTAGACTGCTCGTATCCACGCTACTAGGATAGCTGGTCTATAGGTTGACTTACAACCAAACACCATAAGGGTCGTTGGAACGATACATAGCGGTCGCTAGAATAGCGAACGTTGCATATCGGGCCAACTTCTCACAATTCTCTGTTGGGATTTGATAAACCATGTTTAAGAGGAAACTTTTTTCTCTCATGACCTTCTCAAAAAAATATGATAATGGTTTCTGAAGCTTGATTGAGGACAAGAGTTCTTAAATTCACAAATATCTTACTCAGAGATGTGAGAAATATGTCTGACATGATTTGTAAAAAGTACTTTCAACAATAGTGGCAGCCTGTCATCGGATTCCCCCAAGTTCTTCAACTAGACTACAAAGTTCTAAAGAATAACAAGAACGCAAACTTGCTATATTCATGACAAAGATCAGGCAATACTTAATACCATGTTACTTGAGTAGGACCTGCAGAATAGAAGTTCTTTCCTGTGGCAGTAAACAAACAAAATGAGAGGTCTCAAGATTCAAGAACTTGATTCAGATGTAACATTCATCCATAAAAGTTGCACAGCAATCCATAACAGTTAAAACACTGCGCCTTGAGACCCTCACAGGTGAGTAGCGCTCTTTATATACCCCCTGATTGATTGATTGATTATATAAATATACAGGTTTCCACAACAAAATGGAATACATAGCATCATGTAGGTAACAGCCCTACTTTAAAGCTATAATAGCTGTATAGTTGTCAGAGCAATTACAACCAAACAATATATAGTATACATAGCAGCATTCTAAAAAATCCCTAAAATAAATAAATATGAGCAGCAGGGTCAGGACAGAATAGTGCTGCGGGCCTCCACAGGAGATTTAAAAACAGAACCCTGATTCAAGACAGTGTCAAAGTCAGATAATTACTGCAAGAAGATAAAAGGTGGTCTGGCCTGCCTATTATTCCAGCATTTCTTTTATAAAACCGGAATTACATTTTTTTTGTATATCTTTCATAAAATTTACAGAAAATTGCAAAGTGTAACATGAATTGTCCTCACTTGCAAACGCAAGGACATGGAATATTACCTAGGTTCTGCACGTCGCCTAATGGGAAGCACAACAGAATTTGGCTGTGTCTGCCCTGGAGTGAAATATTAAATATTGTTCCCAACACCCACGCACAAACCAGAGATAATTTATGGTGCTGTTTTGCACAATCCTGCTCTGGTAAACCATAGCATTTGTTTTCTTCTCTTCCCTTTTAATTAATTGGGAATGCTCATAGTTATGCAAAGCTTGTTGGACATGCTTTTGACTAAAGGTGTTACAAAATTCAGGTTCATCAAAAGTACACAGCTGCCCAATTCTAGAACATGCACTTTTTACATAGGCTAACCAGTGAATTCGCAAACCATTTTCACAAGAGAGACATTCCAAAATAATTATCCCCTTGATAGACTAGGCTCTACATTTCTCCATATGGCCAGCAATAATAGTGCAGACTGCACCCTGATGCAATCTTATAAGAAAGTCAAACCCAACTCTTCGTGGAGGACTAAACTAGGGGATGAAATGGGGACAGAAAGGAGTCTCGTACAAAAGCGCCTTTTTCACACTATATAGCCTCACAATTTGAGATGCCCCATACTATTGGATCTTATAAATGTGCAATAACTGGAGAACGAGCCACCCAATAGGCTGTGGGAGGCTACATAGCAAACCAATTGCACTTGACTGTTTTACTCTGCGCATTGCAATGTTGGACACCCAAGAAGAAGTATAAAGAAAAGGCGATCCCAAAGTAACTAACAATGTTTGTGCTACTCAAATGATTGGTTCCCAGAGATAGGGTAGTGAGCTGCTTACGCTTTGGGCCCACGCCATAATGTGTGATTTTGTAGCATTTGTGCGTAAATCTAGAGTAGCCATGAAGTCCACAAAAGCAAGCACCGGAAGGCACAGTGCCTTAGGCGTCGGCGCCATATCACTGCATCGTCCACATATAAGAGAGTGGGTAACAGCAAGCCTTTAATTTTGGGTATATCCTGGGTGATAGTGTGCAAAAATAGGTATAGTTCATCAGTATATAAAACAAATACAAGTGGGGCCAAAACATACTCCTGTCTCACACCGATGCACATTCATATCCCCGGATACTTCTCCTTGTCTGCTAATTCTAATTCTTGCATTCATGTCTATGTGCAAATACGCAAAAAGTGCACTGAAGCTTCATCCATTCCACGCAAAATAAGCATTTGCAAAAGCCTGGAGCGGTTAACACAATTGAAAGCGGAGGATAGGTCCATAAATGCAAGGTAAAGGTTTAGCAACAGTATATTTCCCGAGCACCAGGTTCAGATTTAAACACTGCTCGATTGTTCCCAGTTTATTTCTAAACCCATACTGACATGGATAAAGACCGATTAAGCTTGAATGCACTTGATTCTATTGCATAAAATCTTCCCCAGGATTCTACCCGTGTTATCAATTAGAGAAATGAGTCTATTAGATCCAGGATGGGATCAAACACCTTTTTTAAATAAAGGTAATATGATAGATATAGACTACGAGGCAGGCAGCGAGGAGTGAGCCAGATTGTTAAAAATGTTAGTTAATAAGGTGCCCAGAAGTGAGTATTACATTTTATTATATCGATTGGGACATTTTCGGGGCCCAGTGCCTTACCACTGACCCTTTGGATGATTGCACAGTGGACTTCACATAAGCTTGCTTGGAAGCCTCTCACACTGAGGGATTTATCACGAATTCACCTTCTGATAAAGGAGCTGAATAAATGTTGGTGAAATAAGACTCCCGGGTTTCGCTAGCAATATGACAGTGATTGAAGTTATGGACTGTTTTCTGTGCCTCAGGTCTGCCACAGTGGAACAGAAGGATTTACAGTCTTTCAGAGAAGCTGCATGTGCCAGCAAATCCCACTGCTGTAATAGTACTTCCCTCCTAAGTTTCGAGGCAAGCTCTTTATAATGCTTCCGTGCTGTGAGGAGGTTATATTTTGTCATAGAAATTATGTTTAGCAATCTAGAAAACATTTCTATAAATTCTCAAGCATCTTCATTATCCATGTCCGCAGCAGCAATCCGTTAGTTGTTTTCAACAGTGTTATACTGTAGCTTCATCATATAGTTCTAATAATCAACTAGAGCTCTAAAATTCCTTGTTAAAGACAAAAGCGATGATACACCCTTAAAAACCATTTAACTGGAATAGAAGACATAGTATTTTAAGCCTTTTGTTTGGAGTAGGCTATAGTAAATCAGCATTAAGGTGCTAATGCAGATATGAAACGAGCGTATTAAAAACATATGGTGGACAATAGGGAAAAATAAAATAGGAAGAGAGAAATATGTTGCATGGTATCTTAATTTTAAAGTAATAATGTTTTGGAGTATAATGTGAACTTTTAGTCATGTTGGTACAACATACTTTTATGGTTCAAATCTATTTTACTTAGCGTAAAGAATTCCATTATAACAATCTTACTAACAACAGGGAGGCCACACGTGACCCCCTCCACCTTTGCTGTAGTATATATTAGGAGGTACAACCTAATCAAACATACCTAAATCATTCCCCATACCCTCCCTGCCCATACTCACTCCACTATAGAGCACCTAAACAGTGCAGTGTGCTACTTCCTTCTCCTGAGTTTTATCAGTCTTAGACAAGCTCAGTATGTTTAGGTATCTGGGGCATGTCAGTTTATAAAATTCAGCAAAGAGCAGCAAAATAAATGGTTGCCAGAGCTCTCTGTAAGTATCCAGTTAGGAGGATAGTGCTACAAGTATTTAATTCCCAGTACACGCAATATCCTATGGGGCCATGCTGTGTGTGTGTCAGACATTTTTCAGCTCTCCAATGGGCAAGTATTATTTGGAGCATTGCTCCCGGTGCTAGGCCATTGAATCTCCTCTGCACAATTTAAATGGAAAGGTCAGGGGTTTGGGGAGCCCCAAGAAAATGTATGCTGTTAAACGTGGTAATTGCATATCGATGAGTTTCAATGCTGTTTAAAACCACTTCCCAGTATTGCGTGAGCTGTGGGCAGTCCCAGAGAGAAGAAGCATTATCCAGGGAGCCCAGCAGCCCTGCCAGCAGTCTGCACTACGGCATGGTTACACTATGTTGTCGAACAGGAGTTAAGTACCAATAGGCTATCATGATTTTGGCTTAAACCTATATTAACTGATAAAACCCCATGGAAAGGGAAATAGCTCTCAGCACTGTAAACATATATAAACACTGAATAAAAACCTGCACAACAACAAACTAAATGTCATTTAAAGTAAGGAAAAGGAGAGTGAAAGAGTCATTTTCATTTCTTCCTGAAGGGGCCAGTACAATGTACCTTCGTTATACAAGATAGGAGCAAGAACGACTGTGGCGTGTTTCTTTCCGGACAAAATAAATACAATTATGGAAAGCATGAAGGAACAATCTCAACCTACCTCAGTGGCCCAGACAGGGGGGGCCAGAGGATTAAATGAGGGCGCTGCTGAGATAGTTGCTCCTGGGATCTCCCTGGATAAGTTCCCAACTCATCAGAGGAGGAGTTCGTTAGGGTGGCCTTAGGGGTTTCTTCTGGTTCCCCTTTGGATCCACTACCCCACAGGCTGATGAAGGAGTCTGGTACAGAGATCTTTCCTATTCTAGGACAGCTATGCTGCCAGTCTATTGACACAGGGATCGTGCCTGTGGAATGGAAGCGAGCTGTCATTAACCCGCTTTTGAAGAAATCTACCCTTGACCCATGCAGCTATAAGAACTACCGACCAATTTCCCTCCTGCCTTACCCAGTCAAGGTCCTGGAATGTTGGGTTAGCAGGACCTTGTCCCAATACCTGGAGACAAACAACATCTTAGAAGGGGATCAGTTCGGTTTTCACCCGGGTCATGGGACAGAATCAGCCTTAGTGGTGGTGTTGGATGACCTGCGGATGGACAGGGGTCAGTCGGTAATTTTAATCCTGCTGGACCTGTCTGCTGCATTCGATAAGGTGGACCACGACACTCTGCTCTCAAGGTTGGGGACCTTTGGAGTTAAGGGAGTAGCACTTAGGTGGCTGCAATCTTATCTGTTGGATAGACGACAGGCGGTGGAACTCTCCCCGTACCAGTCAGAAATGGTGAAGTTCCTCATTGGGTACCGCAGGGGTCTGCAATTAGCCCTATTTTGTTTAATGCGTATATGCAACCCTTGCTGGGTATCATTAAGGCAGACAACATCAGCATGATTAATTATGCTGATGACATGCAGCTGCTGATATCCCTGGAGGGGGACCAGGCGGAATCATTGGACTGCTTTCATGCTTGTATGCATGAAATGACAAAGTGGCTGAAGGCAAACTCTCGCCAGTTTAACAGTGGGAAAACGGAGATCCTACAGTGTAGTACAGGGGGATTGCCCGAAGCCTGCCAATAGATTTTTGGCCCCTGACTTCAGATGGCGCAATGACCCCGATGAATACAGTACGCAACCTGGGGTCAGTTTAAATGAGAATCTCAATTTGGAGACCCATGTTAATAAACTAGTGGGAATTTGCTTCTCCATAATTCGAGGTCACCGTAAGGTGCTGCCGCAGCTGCCTACTCAGGTTAGGGCAATGGTGGTCAGGAGTACCATCGTTAGCCGCCTGGATTACTGCAATGCCTTGCTTTTGGAGTCCCCGGGGTATGTGATTATCAGATTACAAAGTATCCAGGTGGCAGCAGCAAAGCTAGCACTCTCCCGACCACGTGGCTCTTCAACAACACAAGCACTGGCGGATCTACACTGGCTCCCAGTAGCCCAAAGAATCCGTTTTAAATCCTTGTGCATTGTGCATAAAGCTCTTTATGAGCAAGGCCCTAAGCCACTTCAGGATAGATTTCAGTGGTATAAACCCACCCAGAATCTCCGATCCGCTACTACAAACTGCGTAAAAGTACCTAAAGTAAGGAGGGTGACCCTGGGAGGAAGAGCCTTTAGCGTGGCAGCAGCTCGCCTTTGGAACAGTCTCCTCTTAGAAATAAGGAGAACACAAGGCTTGCTGCTGTTCCGCAAGAAAATTAAGACCTGGTTATTCCCCAGGATATAATATGCCTCTCTGTGAGGGGTAGAAGTAGATTCTCTGGATAGCATGCCGATCCCTTATTGTGTAGCTGATAGCCTCTGGGCTGAATACTGTATAGTACAGATCTCTTAGTGCCAGGATGCCCATAGGGTTGCAGTGAGCTCTATAAGTGTTTATAATAATGATTATTCTGCTTGAGTTTTGTTGTTTAGGGATGTCACTAAAATATTGTTTCTTCTTCCTTTTGCTTTTTTTTTTACTTTTGTGATATTTGGTCTAAAGATGCAGGGGTTAGAAGCATGTTTTTGGTCTTATTTAATTATGTTATAACCTGCAGAGAATCAGTAAATATCAAAATCATATTTGATATTTTGGCTACGTTTGATTCTTTCAGTGATAGGTAAAATGGCTGGTCTCATAAGAATCTTTCCCAATATGTACCATCACATTTAACCACAGACAGAGAATGGATGAAACCTTTTGATATATCAGTCCCCTTTTCTAGTGAGTCAGTTTTGATTGTAGGTGAATTGCCAAACACTCCAGGCTTTAAACCGCCAAAGCAAGGTGTAGTGGCAGGTATATTCACAAAGAGTGCTGTCACCAAACAACTGGGATAGTGGTGAAAACATGATATCACTGTGGAAAACATGTAATGCTGTGTCATTTGGAAAACTGCTGCAAAAAGTTTTTACCAAGTTTAACAAAGAATGGTGTGATATTGTTTGTATTTGCAATGATTCAGCTACGTATATGGAACAGTTGTGTGATGAACTGGCAAAATAGATACCTGAGCTGAAGTGCTTCCCTGTAAGACATACTTGCCACATGCTAGATGGTAGCTGAAAGCATCTTTACCTTCTTCAGAGTTATTGAAGAATGCTATTGACTTTATAGTTGATTCTGGTGCAAAATTTCATTATGCATGGGAACTAAAACACAAATATTTCTCAGTTCTTTCTTTGTGTGGCATCAAAGAAAGAGTCATCCCAACTGTGTAATTTAGCTGGTGGTTCTCAATCCTAGTCCTAGAGGCCGTGCATGCTATATTATCCATGTGGTGACCATTTACAGAATTTGTGCTTAGTGATTATGCCAAAGGCAAGAAACAAGAGGATCTCCGGTGGCACTTTGCTGGTGATGTGAAAAAAGTACACTTCTGCATTCTTGGATTTTTATAGGAAAACATGCCTGCTGTAGTGGACGCAATCAAAAACCTAGAGTCTGAAAACACCCTTGTCTACCAAGTAGTTAGCGTAATTGGTGTAGATGTGTACTATCTCCTCGAGTGTAGGATGGGCAACACTTTTAGTGACTTTGGCATTGCAACGTGTTCCATGTGCGAATGCTTGACACAAAGCAAAGAAATGTTGAGGAGCAATTCAGGAAATGTAATTTTACAATGCATGAGAAATGGCTTAGAATGATGCATAGAAATGACCCTTCACCAACCATGGCATTTGAAGAAAACGAAGCCTTACTGTGGTAATCTGCACAAGTTGTAGATCCCTTCCATGAAGGGGAATCAATGTAGAAAGCAAACAATAATAAGAAACAAAATGTTCCATAAACACTGGAAAAATACTGTTTCTGTTGTTTTTAATGGTGCAAAAATGTGTAACCACTGATAACCACTGTTTCTTTAATTTATTGAAATCACTGGAAAACCCTGAAGAAACCCCACCAGAATTTACCAAAAATGGAAACTGAAAACAGGAAAGTCTAGATAAAGATAACAACTATAACAGCAGTGTCTATGCTTCTAATGTTACCAACAGTATGCCTCACCCTGCAGTAGATCTCTTCCCATTCCTTGTGTGTCAAGGTATTTCCTATCTCCTGTTCCCATCCTTTCTGCCCTCTGCATTTCTCCTCAGTGAGGAACTGAAGTAAGAGAGCGTATAATTCAGTGATGATACATCAGTCGTTCTTTTTGGACAGCATCCACTACTCAAAAGGGGGTGAGCGGTCAGTGTTTTCCCGTAAGCATACCTGGATGAGCGACCCAATGTTTGAGTTGCATGTAACAGAGCTGCTCCATTTCTGCGAGAACATAATAATTCTTGAGCTGTGTTAGACCTGGCATCCTTGGGGTGGTCTTCCCCTGGACTTTTTGCCTTTTGCCTCTCATTGTTGCTGATTAGTTTTGTTGGCCATAGGACTCTGAGTCTAAAGTGAATGTGCTTCTCCCCTAAACATGATGAAATTGGTGTATACCTGATTGGCATATTTGTCGTACTGGTAAATGCATTGTAAAGTAGTATACCATATACCCAAGGCTTATACTACAATTGTTACTAGTGGGCTGCAGGGCTGATCGTGCCACCCACAGAAGTAGCCTTTCAAACCGGTCCAAGGTTTGCCAGTGCAGTGTCTGTTTGTGCAGTTTACTGCCACTTTGACTTGGCATTTAAAACTACTTACTGAGCCTTAAACTCCCCTTTTTGTTACATATGCTACCCCTAAGGTAGGCCCTTAGTAACGCTAAGGGCAGGGTGTCATTTACGTAAAAGGTAGGACATGCACCTTTATGTTTTGCATGCCCTGGTGGTGACAAACAGCCTATTTCATTTTTCATTACTGCGAGGCCTACCCCTCTCTCAGGGTAACATTGGGAATTCCTTAGTTCACTTTTAAGCTGTAATTCTTGAACAGAGAGGAGTAGCTTTTTTCATGTTCCGTATGTTTGGAATGATGATGATAAATCCTCCATACTGGTTAGTTGGAGTTAACATTATTGTTTTAGAAATGCCACTTTTAGAAAGTTAACAATTCTCTATACTTACTGCTCTTTGTGTTTGACAGCCTTTCTCCTACACACATCAGGGTTGGGCGTCAGCTACACTCTGTGGATTTCCGCTAGACAGCCATAAACACAGGAATCTGAGGCTCATCTGCATTCTGAGCACTAGTGTGCATTCTGATGGGTCTTTCTGGGCAGGGAGGAATGGGAGGGACTGACAC
This sequence comes from Lissotriton vulgaris, assembly GCF_964263255.1. Taxonomy (NCBI): domain Eukaryota; kingdom Metazoa; phylum Chordata; class Amphibia; order Caudata; family Salamandridae; genus Lissotriton; species Lissotriton vulgaris. Next base: position 951,942,165 of record NC_141698.1, read on the forward strand.
TTACACTTCAATAAGTTGCCTAAGCACATTACAACATAGTGTCCTGCCCATTTACCATGCGCCCCCAGTAGCCTGGCAGACAGGACTGGGTTAAAAGGGATCCTTGTGCACTTCAGAGAGTTGCTTTGAAGTCAAACCCTACATCAAACATCCTTCTGGGTATAAGTACTGGGTCTCTGACCCTCTGAAATCAGACACTTCAGGGTCTTGAACTGAACCTCTATCAGAAGAACTGCTGTGCTGCTTAAAGGACTCGAATGGACTGCTTTTCTTAAAAGACTGCTTTTCTGCTTGTTGCCATGCTGCTTGCTACCCCCGTACTCTGCTGAAGGACAGTTGGACTCTGCCTGTAGTACAAGTGATCTCCAAGGGCTTGCTGGCTAATCTTTTCCTGGTTTGGTTATCACAGTAATGGAAGCCTCAAACATTTAGGGCAGAAGGCTGCTGGTAACTGGGTGTTCAAGAGCCTTTTAAATAAGATAAGGGTAAGTATCTGGCAAAATGGTTTTTTGAGAGGAGAAGCCTTTCTGGACCCAGGGACTTCAGAAGACTCTTGTGCGCAATTTCTGTCAGCAACTCTTTAATGCATATGGGTTGATCTAGTGTCTCAGCCTGCTGGGAGTGTGAGCCACGGTGTATGTGCACTGTGAAGATAATCACTGAAATACGCAAGTGGCAAGTCTTGTGCCATGCATAGGGAAGTATAGTAATCCTGGAAGGCGACCACTGTATGTGCAACTCCTGTGATTTCAGTACCATCAGTCTTCAGGATAGTTCCAACTCTCTCTGCCAGTCTCTTAGCCCTCAATCTGCTGGCCAGTAGCCTGTCACATGCATCCCCCATTATATAGAAAATATGCTGTAGGAGCAGCGTAACATAGTCTGCCCTGCCTAGGACTTAGCTGTCAAACTGCGCACGCACTGGTTCTAATTGCCTCTAGATCCGTGGGGGACCCTCTTTTCCTATTGATGACCTCTAGTTCCCCCACTTTTCCCTCCAGCTCTAGTCTTTTCTCTTTGCACATTCTATTGTGAGCAGCAGACGTAGCAATGAGCTCTCCACGCACCACTGCATTCAACGTCTCCCATTAGGTAGCAATTGAGGTACCAGCCTGATTGTTTAGAGCCAAAAAATCTTTCATTGCCTGGGTGAAGAGTTTGATTGTTTCAACATTGTAGTTGATTTTCCCTCACCCACCATGGGGAGGAAGGCCTGGATTTTGGGTGCCACGTGGAGAGTAAGAGTTATGGCGGCATGTTCAGAGAGATTCCAGGGCTCGCTCTCCACTGCAGCAATCTGTGTTTGTGTCAGACTGGATAATCCTGTGGTAAATATTTGATTTACTGTCCTAATTTCTATGCAGGTAAGTACTTAATCAATAATAACTCAATCGGAAAGAAAGAGGCAGAGTCCGTGGTGTTAGAGTTCTTAGGGGTTTTATTCCTTAAAAAGGAATGGTCATGGTACCAGATCGGATATCTTGTTCCTGCCACCACTGGGGTGCAGGAAGGGATAGAGCAATATTTTATTGACAATACATAGCTTATATACTTAAGTCACATTATAGAAACCAATACAGTAGGCGTAACAGCTGAGAGAAACAAGATAAAACACACACGTGGTAGTGATACGTAATTAGAAGGCGTGAACTAGGCGTGAACATAGAGGTGTGTGCTAGAAACGTCACAGGTAGGTGTCATAAGTAGGTGGGTACAAAGCAGAATTTGGCAATGTCAGCAGAAATCTGAGGCCTGGATGCGCGCGCAGCTGCATGACGTGTGATTGACGTGAAACTGGAGGGTGCAGGGGACTTGACATTTACACTGGCGGAAAGAGACAGAAGTCTGGCATGTCAGATCAACTCGTACCTCTATCATATCTGATATCTGATGTTTAGGAACCATATTATCTAGAAGGAAAAGGTCTCTGGGGCAGAAGCTATTCTATACTGACTGTGAGTGCGTGTATAAGCGTCTAAGTGTCTGCATGAGATGCGAGGGGGCATGGGCCTACCATGGTAACAGAGGCTATGAATTACTTGCACGGAGACAGTAAGGCCGGGCCCTTTGCTCTGCAGCTGGGGGGATGTTTACTTAAACTAGTAGGCAGGAATGCATTTTCGAGGAGCGGAATAGATAATTCGAAGGTTGAATACAGTCTTGGCAGGCAGCAGGCTGAGCTAAGCGCCGTTAGCCGCACAGGGAGTAAGGCAGAGGTCACGGGTACAGAGGCAGCCCAGGCTGAGGCGTTCAGAGTCGGAAAGCAGAAAAAAGGCTCGATGGCAGAATTCAGGGCCTACTTCGCCAGGGCTGAAAAACGTGTAAAGTACACCACAAAAAGACGTTGGCATGGCATACTTAGGAACAGAATATTCAACCCATTCAGGGTGTATCTGAAAGAGGACATGTTAACGTTGGACGCAAATGTATTTGCGTCTTTATAGCTGGCACAGGAGGGAAGTTACATGCACTTTAAGCTGGTACATGGAGACGGTGGGGTACACGTTAGGGAACATTTCTTGACCATAAAATTTATATTTCCTCATTCCCTCCTTGTTCCCTACGGACCCTTCATGATATATCGATTCACATAAACCGATCAGTCTGTTCTTGTAACATTATTTGCTCTTCTTTCTTCCTTTCACGTTTTGAGAGAAAACTGGAATGTTCAATGCACGATGTGGCACACAGTCCACAAATCGCTGGCCCACACTGTAGGCACAGGCAGCAACTGAATACTATGACAAGGGCAATGCCCAGGAAGGATAGGATCTTCCATCCCCAAGCGGTCAACGTTGTCCAGAACCAACCGGACCAAGTCCAGGTGCCTGGATTCTGATGTATCAAACTTGCAATCTTATGAAGACGTGTAATAGCTTTGTATACTGTAGGCGCGTTTTCTGGAATGAAAACACAGCAACTTGACCCGATGACCTTACAAGCTCCGCCTCTATCTGCCAAGATGACGTCAATAACAAGACGATTCTGAAGAACAACAACCCGCATGGCAGATTGCTCCTCTGTTAAGTTGCCTAGAGCGGAGGCAGTTTCATTCACTACTGCTTCGAGTGTTCTAGTTAATCTTCGTATCAGTTTACTATTTTGGACGGGACCTGTGAAGAAAAAGAATCCTTTATTGAAATCTGTGTATTGCTCCCATGCCGTTTCAGTATAGTCGACAATCGGGAGATCTCTTCTGAGTCTATTCTTTACTAGATTTGTATTTCTGTGATAATCAGGAGGAGCTAGAAAAACAGGTGGCAGAAGGAATGCAATGTAACAGGTACCATCCCAATCTGGAGGTAAGCGTATGTATGCGGTATGGCCACAAACAAAATAGGAATGACGAGTAGCTCTAAAGGAAGATTTGCCTTGGTCACTGAATTCGACCACAGTAGTACATTTGCTATGACCTAAGTGTACTGAACCCTTCTTTCTGACACATAAGTCACCTTTGACTGGTAATACTGACATAGCAGGGAGAACTGGTGCAGCTTCGGATTCGACAGTAAGAATCATAAGGTTAATTGTATAATTACCTAATCCATATACTTCATTTTCTAGATCAGTTCCTATTCTAGTGGGAAGTCCCTTTTTGTCAGGATAACAGGCATTAAGCAGAACTAAGTTCAAGTTTCCCCAAACCCAGTTTCCTTTGAAAACAGCAACATCAGGATCTAAGGAATTAATTATTCTAAACCATGCACCACAGGAGCCATTGTGAGTGAACGGGTACGGAAAGAGAGGCAGAACTCCCTTGTATTTCTGATAGGGAGGGAGTCGGCCACATATCCAGCAGTTTGTAGCGTTGTTAGTCTGATGGGAGTGATGTAACATACTAATGAATGTGTTGTTGCGCAGCGCAAGTCTGTAAGATAGTTCGTGGGGAGGTAATTCACTAAAAGAATGTTCGGCAGTGACATTGTAAGCAGATTGTTCACGCTTGAAGATAGGGTAATATATGGGAAGCAATATACTGGCAACAATAATCAGAAGACTTAGAAAAAACATAATCAATAATGTCACTATACAGTGACTACGGAGTGATTTACAATATGTACGTTTCTTGAGTTGTCTCTCTCTCTCTCTATCTCGATCTAGGGGATACATGTCAGAAACTATTTAACCGATTCACCTAGGGGAGGACTTAAACAATTAAACTGTCTGACTTGCTAGATCGAAGTTTCATTCGATACTCCTCTTGGGGAGTTTTCTCTTGTTTGTTAACTTTAAAGTCACTAGGTTCGATACAGTCTTTGGAGGGGGTGGACGAGTCTGTTTCTGGCAACAGTTCATTACATTTTTTAATATGACTCGTGTGGATCCACCCCTTTCGGCCTTCCACCTTGATAGCGGTCCGCGTTGTAAGAAGGACGGTCTTCGGCTCTTTCCAGCGGGGCTCCAGCGGACTTTTCCTGTCGAAGTTCCTAATTAGCACTGTATCTCCGGGACGGACATCATGTGGCTTTACATCAGTGTTGTCAGGAAACGCTGCGGCAACATGTGAACGACATGATTGGAGTGCAGACATCAAGGAGGCAAGGTAATCTGTCAGCATGTTACAATCAACATCTGTTATTTTCTTAGGGATGGGCGTCCCCCACATATTCGGTGGTCTGCCAAAGACCACTTCATACGGGGATAGTCCTGATCTCGAATGGGCGACCATTCTCATATAGAACAATGCAACTGGCAGGGCGACTATCCAGTCGACCCCTTTCTCTTTACAAACTTTAGCAAGGCGTGTTTTCAGTGTCTGGTTATGCCTTTCTACAAGTCCAGCGGCTTCGGGATGTCGGACACAATGGAATTTCCACTGATATCCCAGCAGAAGGGAAACCTGTTTCATGAGCTCGGATGAGAATGGCTGTCCGTTATCTGAGTACACGACACGAGGCAGGCCGTACCGTGGGAAGAATTCTCAAACCAGCTGCCTGGCAGTGGTCGGAGCAGTGTAATCTGGGACTGGATATGCTTCGGTCCAACGGGAAAGTGCACAAACAACTACGAGGACATATTTGAATCCTCGACAATGGTCCATCTGGATATAATCCATCTGGAGGACTTCAAAAGGGTGATCGGGAGGATGAAATCCACCTTGCTCTACAGGGACGCTTTTTCCTGGATTGAACTGACAACAGATCATGCAAGTACGCACTTTCTGTTTTGCTGCTGCTCGTAAGTGTTTGTTGTACCAGAGATCCTGTAAACTGTCTAACATCGCTTTCTCTCCTAGATGTGCTGGACTATGTGCTGTATTTATTATGACTTGAACCATAGAGTCGGGGAGAAACCATGTAGATTTTCCCTTCGTCATCCAACCTTGATCTGTCTGGATCCCTCCTAGTTCAGTCCATTTCTTTATTTCATCTGTAGTAGCATGTGTCTGAATATCGATTACATCTAGTGTGGGATCCCTAACTGTCATACAATGTGTCGGTACTATTGTCTTTGTCACGTCAGTTGTCTGGGTGTGAGTCAATGCTGTATGTTTTGCTGTCTGGTCTGCCAGGTCGTTACCCTGGGAAACAGAATCCGTAGCTTTAGTATGTGCTTTACACTTCATGACGGATATGCCTGAAGGCAGATGTATTGCTTCTAACAGTGCTTGAATGAGGGGACCGTGTTGGATCTTGGCACCGTGAGAGGTCAAGAAACCTCGTTCTTGCCATAACATTCCGAAGTCGTGTACGACTCCGAACGCATACGGGAGTCAGTGTATATGTTAACATTTCTGTTCTTGGCTAGTATACAGGCTCGGGTCAGAGCGATGAGCTCTGCTGCTTGAGCAGACAGTGTATCAATACGATATGTTTCTTTTACTTCAGTTTCAGTGGTCACTGCATACGCGGCCACTAATTCTCCTGTACTTGTTCTCATACATGAACCATCCACGTAAAGTGTCAGGTCTGGATTTGTCAATGGAACATCTGTTAAGTCTCGTCTGGCTTTGTTACTGCATTAATGATCTCTATACAATCATGCGGGGCTGAATTAGTCATAATCGAAGGTAACAATGTTGCGGGGTTCAGAATGCTGCAGCGTCTGATTTCTATTTGTGGCTGGAATAGCGTCAGTTCATAACCTGTCAGTCGTGCTATAGTCAAGTGTTGAGTCTGGGTTCTGTTTAAAAGAACCTCTACAGAATGTGGAACTTGAACTGTTAATGGATGTCCTAAAACAATTGAGTCGCTCTGTCTGATTGCTAGTGCTGTTGCTGCTACTGACTTTAAGCACGCAGGGAGTGCCTGGGCTACTGAATCCAATGTACTTGAAAAATAAGCGCAAGGCTTATGTGAACCTGCTTGGTCTTGAGTGAGGACAGACAACGCTGTACCATCACGTTCTGTAACAAAAAGTGTAAAGGGTTTGCTGTAACATGGTGTTGCTAAAACTGGTGCTTGACATAAAGCTTTCTTTAATTCTTCAAAGGCCTGTGTATGTTCCTGAGTCCAAGGAAGGGCAGTCGAAGTCGCTGCCTCCTGTGTTGTCAACTGAATGAGTGGTTTGGCTAGAAATGCATACTGAGGAATCCATTGTCTGCAGTACGAGGTGAGGCCTATAAAGGCCCGCACTTCCTTTTGTGTCTGGGGTTGTGGCATATTTACAATTAACTGAATGCGGTCAGGAGTGAGCTGTCTCCCCACTTTGGACAGCAAGTGACCCAAGTACACAACTTGCTGAACACAGAATTGTAGCTTCGAAGGAGACACCTTGTGTCCCTTGTCGGCCAGAAAATGTAAAACTGTCAGTGATGCTTGCTCACATTCGGGCTCACTTCGTGCGGTGATCAGCAGATCATCGACGTATTGCAGTAAAGCGGTGTTAACTGGCATTTGAATACAATCGAGTTGTCTTTTCAGTGCTTGACTATAGATGCTGGGGCTTTCTGTGAATCCTTGAGGTGCGCGTGAAAATTTGAAACTTCGTCCATTTAAACTGAATCCGAAGAGATATTGGCTCTCTGGATCAATGGGCACACTGAAGAAGGCGTTCTTGAGGTCAATTACAGTAAAGAACGTTGCTTCTGAATCAATAGCAGTCAATAGGGATGAGATGTCGGGAACCACAGGGTACTGTGGTACAATGCATTTATTCAGTTCTCGTAAATCAATCACCAGCCGATATACTGGCGGTGCATTGGGATCAGTACGTTTAAGAATCGGAATGATAGGGGAATTACAGATATTGGAGTCGGTCTCTAAGACCACTCCTTGGGCAATGAGCTCTTCAATTATTTCCAGTAAAGCCACTACAGCATCGGGTGGTAACTTGTATTGTCTGATTCGTGGTAGAACAACACCTGGTTTGAGTGTAACACGGTATGGTGTAATGTGCATATAACCTACATCAGTTGGGCCTTGTGCCCACAAGTGATCCGGTACATTTTTCAATCTGACGTCAAACTCTCGTAATACATAGTGACCCTTGAAATCTCGCAAGAAAAGTCTAACTCCTTCCGGAGAACAACATATCACTGCACCTAGAGCCTTCAGTGTCTTTATTCCTAACAAGTTTTCTGGACATGATTTCGTAAGTAATAAGTCTGTAACACGTGATAATGGACCCACAGCCAGGGGGACGGGTTTCGATACCTCATTTACAATAGGTTGTCCTGAAAAACCAAGGGAAACATTCTGTGAGCCTGAGAGGGGTGCCCCTGGAACTTCATCATGGCTGATTGTTGTGCGACTTGCCCCTGTGTCAATTAAAAACTTTCTGTCTTTTCCCAATACTTGACTGTGTACATAAGGACCCTCTTGATCTACAGGAATCTCAATAAGAGGCAAGCCACCCTCCCTCTCTAGGCTGTTTCATGTGTATCGTGGATAATCGGGGTAATCAGATTGGGCATACTGGTACATCTGTTGTGAAACTTGCTGAGTCGCGGCAATGGGCTGTGGCCGTGACTGTGGTACCGCTACTGTCTGTGCTGTATGTGGTGAAACATGCATAGGCTGTGTATTCTGCATGGGCTGTATATTCTGTGAAGTCTGTTGCTGGACCTGGTCTTGTCTAGGCGGACGCGGTCTTTCTTTAGTTTTACCTGTTGATATATTATGTTTCAGGACTGGGCATTCATGTACGTAGTGACCTGGCTGCTTGCAATAGTTGCATGTCCCTTTAACGGGACCTGCTGAATTCTGGGTCGGGGTCGTACCCTTTCTCTGGCCGTCGGCTGGAACCGACTGGGCCACTAACATTTTCATTTTCGTGTCTTTCATACGTCTCTGTTCGTGATCCTGTTCTTCTCTAATTCTGTTCTGATGGTATTGTAACATCTGTAACATCTGGGATGGCGTATTTGCTTGCCATGTACTCTCAACCTTATATACACGGTTCTTAACTGCTGTCAGGGAATTCTCGACTAACTTTGATACAAAAAGATGTGGGTACGACTCGCTACCTGGTTTTAGGCCACTATTAATAATGAAACATTTCTCGAATCTTGAATAGAAGTCACTTGTATCTTCATCGTGTTTCTGTTTACAGGCTGAGATTGCGTCCCAGTCTTCCTTTTTGGTGGTCAGTAATCTTGGCAGAACCTGTAGTATCAAACCTGGTAATGCTTTAGCTTTCTCCCCAAGGCCTAGCCCTGGGGTACGAGTTTTCTCCTCGTCTTCTATTTCTGTCCATATAATCTTTTTGTCTCCCACCTCCCACTCTCTTTCCTTGAGTTTCTCGTAGATGCCGGTGGGCAGCAGTACCTTTAACATTTTCATGATATCTGCATATGTTTAATCTCCCATCAGTAACATGTCTTTAAGTTCTCTGTGAAAACCTGCAGGGTCTTTATCGTGACAGGGTACTAGTTTCTTCATCTCCAATAGTTCTAACTTGGTCAGAGGTGTGTGTACATACACACGTTTCAAGGTATTATCGGTACCCATAACTGGATGTACCTCTCGTAAAGGGTTCTGTCTTTCTAAACGTTCCATATGATACATTTTTCTTTCTGGGGGCGGGGCGGAAACATATTGTGAGCTTAAGAAAGTGTTATATCGGTGCCGTTGTTCTAGAATTATTTGTATTAACTTGGTACTTAGGCCTCTCCATCTATCCATAAGTAGTGCTTCTAATGTATCGTGTAAGGGACCTGGATCAGAATGTTGATTTCTGTATAACGTGAGGAGGTGCTGAATCATATATGTACCTGCTAATTTCTGCTCGTCTGGGGATAGGTTCAGAAATGTCTGCGCTACTGTATCATCATTGTATATATTAGGATTGTCAGCCCATAGTACTGCTGACCGGGCTAGTTCTTGTTCATCCATAGAATTGAGTACATGGTACCCCATTCGTTCTCGAAGCATTTTATCAGTTTCTTGAAACTGATGTTCAGGAGAATTCGGTTTTGATATGCCAGAGAGAAAAACTCTCTTGCTTTCTGGACGAATGCCTTTCCTAAGGTAAGTTCCCTTACCTGCATATGCTATTGTATCTGTAGTCTTTTCTGGTTCTTCAGATCCTTCCTCCTCCTCGGAGGAGGCATTTTCTTTTTCTTTTTCGTGCATTTCTATTACTACTTTTCTTATTTTCTTGTACATACTAGCTATACAATTCACTTTATCATGTTTTCCTTCGGATATATTTTGGCCCCACTTGTTTAGGGCGTCCATTTCATCCTGGTCTGTCTCTGGCCTGTCTCGGTCTCTTATTAAGCAATTTATGAAAAAACGTAGTATATATGCTTGAGTGTCAACTTTCTGGTGTGCCAGGGCCTCCTTAATACTTTCAGGATTTTCCTCAGTCTGGACAAAATGATATATTCTATCTAGATGATCAGTCATCCCTGAGAATAACACTAGGTAATCTGTAGCTTGTCGCAAGCGTAGTGACGCTATCAACATTCTATCGTCTTTGCCGGGTACTGGATCGTATCTGCAAACTGGAAGTTGTTCTTTCAGTATGTCGAGACGGGGTGATTGGAGCGTAGGGTGGTTCTGCATGTCCCTGAGGTGTAATCTGTGTGTTGCTGGCGGGGTCTGGTAACCCCCGGTTGCACCTCCTGAGGCGGAGGCTTGGGCATTATCCCTCTGTGGAGTCTGTATGTGTACTTGAACTTGTCTCTTAATAGGATCAGGCAAAAACGGATTTGGTATCTTAACCTTAGGTGAGGGAAGTGGTGGAGGTGGAGGAACGACAGGCTGTCGGACAGGGGAACCTTGTTGCGGTAATGGCGGGATATGGTCTGTAGGCGGGTTACCATCTCCGTCCCCGTCACCGTCAGTAGGCGGGGCGCGTGAATTGGTGTAAGCTGGTGCTACATCATCTAGATAGGAATTCAGAAAAATGTCTTTAGTGGTCCTGTGAGTTACTTTAGTTGGAACCAATGGTGGCGGCAGATTTTTCGGTATTTCTGAAGTGGCTTCAGGCGAACCCTCGGCCACTAAGTACATGCCATTTACAAGATTGTTTCGTGCGCGATCTACTTGTTCTGATTTTACTCGAATCCCTTCAATAACTAATTCATTTTCTCGGACTTTATCCGGCGCCTCTCTAAGTCTGTCTTCTCTACGGAGTTCTTTTTCGGCACGTTTATGTGATTCTTTACGCCACAGTTCTATGGCATCTTTCTGTGATTGTCTGGCTTTCTTTCTCCATAGAGCTTCTTCTACTTTCAGGATGCACTCAGCATCCCACGTTCCTGTAACGGGCCATCTGTGTCTTTCTTCTAGGTGCTTAGTATAATCGGCCCATAAATCTAGATACAATATGGCGTCTATGCCATGTTTATGGTACATGAAATTTCCAGGCGTGTCCCTAGGGGGGATAGGAATTTCTTCCTCTAGTATCCCTTTCCTAGTTCCTATCTGTCTTAGTTTATTGAAGAACGGCATCTTGTTACTTAGTACTAGATACTTGATACTGTTTACTTATTCTGAACACAGCTAGTTACATAAAAACACAATAATGCACATTAAACAGTCACTCATACCACGACATTAATTACATGAAAAACATTTGGACATATATGACTACCCTTCTATACTGGATGTACTGCTAAACAGCACAGATACACTGTCGAAGACAGTGCAAGAACTTGAATAACGGATATACTGCTAAACAGTACAGATACACTGTCTAAAACAGTACAGACCGTGTTTGTGTACCCAAACCCGTCTTTACCGGATACATATAATGCACCCGTCTAGATACGTCCCAGCAATGGTACTCACCGGGAAGCACGGAATCGGAAGGCCTCGGAAAACTCGACTGGACTGGACCGGACTGGACTGGACTCGACTCGACACGTGGATACTTCGGAAACTGGTGGGCCTCTTGACACCTCGGACCTTGCTTCTTTCGGCTAGGCTCTGGTCGGGATCCTCCGCACTCCTCACCGCCTCATCTGGGTGCTGATCGCAGTCTTCGTCACCTCCGTGGGCCAGAGGGAGATACAGGAAATCCTGCCAGTACGCGTAGTTCCGTCTAACTGATGGCAGGGGACAGAGCTTGCAACGCACCAACCGGCGCGTGGGGTGGGGGAGGGGTTCCTATTCGGGCGCCAAAATAATGTGGTAAATATTTGATTTACCGTCCTAATTTCTATGCAGGTAAGTACTTAATCAATAATAACTCAATCGGAAAGAAAGAGGCAGAGTCCGTGGTGTTAGAGTTCTTAGGGGTTTTATTCCTTAAAAAGGAATGGTCATGGTACCAGATCGGATATCTTGTTCCTGCCACCACTGGGGTGCAGGAAGGGATAGAGCAATATTTTATTGACAATACATAGCTTATATACTTAAGTCACATTATAGAAACCAATACAGTAGGCGTAACAGCTGAGAGAAACAAGATAAAACACACACGTGGTAGTGATACGTAATTAGAAGGCGTGAACTAGGCGTGAACATAGAGGTGTGTGCTAGAAACGTCACAGGTAGGTGTCATAAGTAGGTGGGTACAAAGCAGAATTTGGCAATGTCAGCAGAAATCTGAGGCCTGGATGCGCGCGCAGCTGCATGACGTGTGATTGACGTGAAACTGGAGGGTGCAGGGGACTTGACATTTACACTGGCGGAAAGAGACAGAAGTCTGGCATGTCAGATCAACTCGTACCTCTATCATATCTGATATCTGATGTTTAGGAACCATATTATGTAGAAGGAAAAGGTCTCTGGGGCAGAAGCTATTCTATACTGACTGTGAGTGCGTGTATAAGCGTCTAAGTGTCTGCATGAGATGCGAGGGGGCATGGGCCTACCATGGTAACAGAAGCTATGAATTACTTGCACGGAGACAGTAAGGCCGGGCCCTTTGCTCTGCAGCTGGGGGGATGTTTACTTAAACTAGTAGGCAGGAATGCATTTTCGAGGAGCGGAATAGATAATTCGAAGGTTGAATACAGTCTTGGCAGGCAGCAGGCTGAGCTAAGCGCCGTTAGCCGCACAGGGAGTAAGGCAGAGGTCACGGGTACAGAGGCAGCCCAGGCTGAGGCGTTCAGAGTCGGAAAGCAGAAAAAAGGCTCGATGGCAGAATTCAGGGCCTACTTCGCCAGGGCTGAAAAACGTGTAAAGTACACCACAAAAAGACGTTGGCATGGCATACTTAGGAACAGAATATTCAACCCATTCAGGGTGTATCTGAAAGAGGACATGTTAACGTTGGACGCAAATGTATTTGCGTCTTTATAGCTGGCACAGGAGGGAAGTTACATGCACTTTAAGCTGGTACATGGAGACGGTGGGGTACACGTTAGGGAACATTTCTTGACCATAAAATTTATATTTCCTCAATCCTTGGGATAGGTTTGAAGCTCAGAATGCCCCATCTCTTGATAGTCCCAAGCCTGAATTGCTGTGATAGCACAGGTCAGTGGGATGATCAAGTCAGGGAAGGATAGGAAGGGAACTGCGAAGGGGGAGACCTTAAATGATACAAAGAATTATACACACTCGTAATCCTTCATGGCACTGCTTAGGAGTATGCAGTAGCACACAAGTAGACCAGGTTGTGAAACAAATTATACCTGTAAAGAAAGAAATGAGCTGCCAGAGAATTTCCACATTTAGTCTGTGGATCCAGTGTTGCCTGCACCAGTAACTCCTTTTCTATTCTGATGTGGTATAACAGATAAAAGAACAGACACGTAATAAACAGGTATAGACTAAGTTAATCATATAACCAACATCATGTTCTTCTTCCCCTTAAGGAACTTACCCTTAATTGTTTCGAAACACAGCCTCACAGGGGTTAAGCATATTCCTATACCGCTCTTGCAATCACCCCAGTAGAGAGCCAATGAAAACAGAACAGGATGTGTACTTACATGGGTGTTGAATCACTTTTCTTCACGATAGTGCACATTGAGCAATTGTGAAAAGAAGACATAAACATATATTGCAACCATATGTATTCAAAGCTGACCCAGTGTCTTGTACAGGATCATCCTAACAAGATGCCAGTTGGAGGGATGTAATGGAAGTCTTCCATCCACTCTTATTATGCATAAATGATTACCGCTGCATGAGCAATCTGGAATGTGACTCGCCAATGGGGGAATCTTATTAACATCAAGGATTGAGGCAGGAGCACAGAGTTATGCATAAATGATTTCCTCCGTATATGTCATTGGGAATGTGACTCGCCAACGGAGGAATCTTATTAATATCAAGGGTTGAGACGGGAGCAATGAGTTTGTCTTTCCTTCCACATGAGCTTACTTATAGCTCACCAACGGAAGACAGACTCAAGAGGAGATGAGAGGATGAAAATTGATGGTGCCAACACACCCTTACATGACCTTATGAGATACATCTCAGAATGACGAGTACTCCCACAGCTGTTCTGAATTTCTGACAGTGTTGCATGGACCTTCTTCCGGGATACAGGCAACTCCAACCTACACTGCATGTCGGCCACTCAAAGTGTGATGGGGCTTGTAGTCCCTATCCTGTGCCGTAACTGCTTCCGGTGAAGGTTCTCCACTGCAGCGACACAGATCGCGTCCCAGCATGTGCATGTAAATTCTAGGAATCGAGCGCCCGAAAGTTCCGCACTCATGACACTTTGTATACCATTTATACCCAGGAAATAATCAAGCCTACATGCATGCGAGTAAAAGGGCCCCATTCTGCCTATAGTGCTGCCCGACCTGACTTTGTCATTGTTCAGCAGTAGGTTGATATCCCCACCAAGTAAGAACATCTAATCAGGGGATATCAGCACTTCAGAAATAGCCCAAGTGAGGAACTGCTCCTAATTATCATTAGGAGCATATATAGAAGCCAGTGTGCGTGAGCAGTCCCCCAAGTGTACCTGAAATGCTAAGAGGTGGCTCTTCATGTCAAAAATCTTACAGCTCACCATGCCCCTAAAGGAACATACAAACAGGATGGCAACCCCCTCAGTCTTTGTAGAAAGTAGATATCGTGTCTTGGAAAGTGTTGTGACTTCATTCGGTGCCAATCACCAGCTAACAAGTGCTCCTCATGTAAGAGGCAGACATCTCCCCTGAGTGTTCCACATAGGTTAAGTGTGCCTTGTGCTTAACTGGGCTGTTAAGTTCTTTCACATTTAATATGTGATCTTCTATTTTGGGTGTGCAGAAAGGTGGAGTGTTGGGTGTGTAATCAAGAGGGTGTGGGTTTGATATGATCTGGGCGTTGAAGATTAGTCAATGTTCAACATCTGCATACGAAGGAGTCATCTACTTTAGGACTATATATCAAGAACAGAGTGAGTGCCCCTCCCACGAGTACCACAACAAGCCTCAACTTATAATAGAACCAAAACATTAACATGGCTATTGATTTGTACCGGTGCCCATCAGCAAATTCCCATGAAGTCAACTGTGTGAATGTTCCTATGGTCACATTGTGAGGCAAAGGCGCACGCCAAACTGCCAAACCCTCCCCAAGAGTCAATTGGATAATCGTCATTGCCTAGAGGAAGCCAACTTGACCCCGATCCCGGAGAGTCTCAAGTGGAGTTGTGCTGCTCTGGGTCACCTGCTAGACTTTCAAGAACTGCCTACCGCTCCATGGCAATGGTTGCAGTATCGGGTCCACGGTTCCCCACAGGGTCCGGTACCTTATTCCACTGGTTATGCCATCTCACTCTGCAGTTTCTGGGTTGAAAGGGCGTGCCCTCTGACTCTTCCTTGAGGAGATTCAGGAGGTGGCAGACTTCTGGCAAAGAATCAGTTTCATGGAGCTTTGCATCCCATCGGAAACTAAGCAGACCATGAGGCCCCGCTGTATGAGATTTGCTTGTTCTTGAGGAAGATGGAAATGGGTTGAAAGTCCCTGTGCTTTTGTAGAGTCCCAACTGCCAAGTCCTGATACAATGTAAATTTGTGGCCTCGAAACTGCACAGAGTGAGCAGCCCAAGCTTTGCGTAGTAGGCATTCTTTTAGTTGGAAGTCATGGACAGGTAAGAATGTCCGGCAGGCAGGTCCAATCCATGCACTGGAGGCTGACCCTATTCACTCTATCAACTGCAACTCCAATTCTACTTGGGTGCCCAATATCTGCAGCAAGAGGGCCTTCACTTAGGCCACAATGTCCGACCCTTCCACCTTGCTTGGCACTCTGCGGATGTGAATGTTGATCCTGCAGGAACGATTTTCAAGATCTTCAGAGTGCTCCTGGAAAGCAGCCTGGTGCTCTCGCAGGCAGAGTAGCTCTTGCTGCAGGTATTCCATCTACTTATCTCGACCTGTCTCATGCTTCTCCAGGGTGGACACTCTATCACTCACATATGCAATATCGCATTTGACCTCTTTGAGGTCCTGGTCCAATTCTCTCTGCACTGCTTGGATCTCTTCACGTAGGCATGTGAAGAGCACTTCCATGAAGGATCTTGTAAGGGGCATATTTTTCTCCCCCTTCAAGGAGTATTGCTGGTTGCTGCACATGCTCTTTGGCCAAGGCATACGTTGACCCCCGTGAGCATGTCTTTGAGCAAGCGCTTCTTTTCTGCCCTTGATGAGGCCATGGCGTCTTTCATATATGGGGTGCGTAGAGCCCTCCGTCTTCTGTCTTCCCTGGCTGGAGCCCTCGGGGATCTAGCACTGCAAGTTGTTTGATCTATGCAGACCTGTGTCACATCGTCCTGCAGAGTAGCCCAGTTCTGGCAGTCAGGCCTGTGTGTGGATGACAGGATGGGACACAAAATACCCACTGCTGTACAGATGAGGGATGTATGCCTCCCTGCTGACCTATGCACATTGACGTCGCTGGCCCTGTTACCAGATGAAGGGCCCCTGAGCATGTGTCGCACTTGGGGCTCACATGCTGCCATGACCTGGCAGTGTTGCACAATAGCATTCCAGGGTTCATCTGTCGGCCACTGGTCAGCCCATTTGCGGGAGTAAAGCCTTACAGAGAATCCCCTGCCCCCAGGGCTGAGCTGGTCTGGTGCCGCCTGACATTTTAACAATTGCTGTTTACGATCGTCTAAAATATTTTACCCTACATACCTTTTAAAAGACTACATTCAGAAGTAATTTATTAAAGCATATTTTAAAGCAGGTAAAGTAGCATATTTACTTTTCTTGTCCAAATGGGTTGCCATTTTTTCTGAATGCTTTTTTTGCTGGCTTTATGACTATATGCAGTTTACCATGTGTTTCCCCCAACTTATGTGATGTACATTGGAACTCCCTGTTTGGCCTATTTAACTTTCATATAAGCCATTGTAATTGGGTCTAAACGTAATTAGGGGCTACGTTGTATATTTACACCCCCCAAATGAATGACAGAATATATGACCTGTCAGGAGCACCTTAGTGCTATGACTAGGCTGAAGTTTAAATGCACTGCAGTGCTTCTAGGTGCTTACACCACAAAACTTTAAGAACTTATATCCCTGGCTCTACAAATTGGATTTTGGTTGTTCTGGTATAATTGTATTCACTAAAATAAACTCTATTTTTCTAAATTGGATTTGGATTTTTCTTGTGTTTTCACTTTATTACTGTTCGAGTGCTCCCTAAGTATTTTACAAGAAACCTGTAAATTAATCCCGACCGCTTGTGTCACAAGTTTCCAGAGGGTTGCGCATTGTTTTAATTATTGTCTTTTGTGGGTTACCATGTGAAGGATTGTGTTAAATTTTTGTCAGTGTGTGTCCACCCCTTTAAACTAATAACCCACATTCTTACAGTATGCTATCCCATGCCCATGTTTGGAACTACCTTGTGCCTGCCAAAGAATGTTTATCAGTTGGGAGAGTGATGCACAGTATTCAGTCCCTCCTCAGTTGCAAAACCACATAGCATTAGAGGACTACACATTAAGGCAGTGAATGCAGAAAGAAACAACTTAAGGATAAGACTAGCATGTTGATGGTCTTAACTGCTTCACAAGAGACTAGTTATGTGTGAGCTCATTAAGTTACGCAGACCAATTTCTGTGCATTACTTTCCTGGGGTGTCAGTCAGAATTGAGATGGGTGGCAATGCAGAGGGGTGTACGTATTACATGGGATTTTGAACCTGCTCCTTTGTATAATTCAAATGGTTGGTGTAGTAAACTTCAATTAGCTCAAAAACTCACTATATTGTCAGCAATCTCTATTAGATGTGGTACTATTGCTCTGTTTTTCAAGTATTCTAGCACTGGATGATATATTTCATAATAAAGGTGGTATTTCTTTCAACTAGATTTTCATCCAAGGAAGGATATTTAATACGAGTGTACCACATGAAGCCATTGCCATCGATGATATATCTTTCAGTGATGGGTGCATACCTACATATGGTGAGAACCTGATTTTGATATACATTGTCAGTATTTGCTGCATGACTCCACTGGTGTGTTGCTGAGACTATGGAAAGGAAGTTTCTCAAATGTTTTTGAAAAAGTACAATCTCCTGTTCTTCCTGTGTTGCTATAGCTGTGCTTTGCTGATGGCCAAAGAAAAGAGACCAAGATTCCTATTAATACAGAGATAAGTAAAGATTATTTTCTTTTCAAATTTGGAGGCATTCATATTCTGGGTATGTGAAAGAGTTTAGAACACTGACTGGGCTTTCTGTGGAATTGTGCATTAAATCATAACGAGAAAAAGGCACTTCCGTTGGTTCCATTAGCACTTCCATAGAGACCCAATATGAGTGATGAAAAGATGGAAGTGGGTGGATTAACGTACACTATAGATAATCATTAAACTGTATTTCAAATCATACTATCTATGCAATCAAAAGAGGGAAAAAGGTGACGTACAAGTAGAAATGGTTGTATGATTTAGAGCACAAAACTATTGTGCTACGAAATATTTTAGCCAGAATATCGACTAACAAAAAAACAAATTAGGAAAAGTTTATATAGGTAAGTTTAGATTTACTATTCTTAACTCCACATACATGTACCTTGACTATATATTTATATTGATTTTGTCAGGTAAGTAAAGGTTGAGTTACGTATAGTAGACCTTTATTAACTTTATATAGTTTTTATGGTGGGGGGATAGATATTCTCAATGCAATAATTTTGGATCACAATATTGCCAACTTGATATTTCGTATATTTTACTACAAAAACATATTCAGTGAAAATGCCATCACATTTACATCTGCATGCTGTGCCTTAAGAATTGAATACCGTTATTATGGTGTGTTCAATATAGCCCATATACAGTAAATGAAGATTAAGCTATGAAACTGATTAGTCACTAATCCTTAGTTACATGTTTGGAGAGGTCAACATTCCATGCCTAAGATTTTGGACTGTATTCTACCATTTTAAAATTCTAAATTAATGCATACAATTTTGAAAATAATTAACTTCTACAAGAAAAAAAGTAATTCTCTTGATTCGCTTTCTTCCATCGGAAAGAAAAATGTAAACCATGGCAGCTAAATGGATTTGAAATGCTGTCAATCACGGCAAAGAGGATGCAGCGAGGACCTCAGAGAGACGCTGAAGTGAAAGAAACTGGGGGGCATATTATCAAGAACCTCGTTAAAAATATGGCCATTTTAGAGGCAGGAAACTGCTGCGAAAACAGCGATAATGGGCTTGCTAATATGCGTTATAAAATTCCAAAAGAAGCCAGGTTAGATGTGCAG
The DNA here is from genome assembly GCF_964263255.1 of Lissotriton vulgaris. NCBI lineage: Eukaryota > Metazoa > Chordata > Amphibia > Caudata > Salamandridae > Lissotriton > Lissotriton vulgaris. The sequence continues at coordinate 951,961,183 of NC_141698.1, forward strand.
GACATCTAACCTGGGCTTCTATTGGAATTTTAAAACGCATATTAGCAAGCCCATTATCACCGTTTAGCGGCAGTTTCCTGCCGCTAAAACAGCGATAATTTTAACGAGGTTCTTGATAATATGCCCCCATGTGCCTGCCAGATTCATAGTCCAAAAGGGTTAAAATCTCAGTCATTTTTGGGAGTCATTTTGTGAATTTCATTTGTAATTCCGACTAAGGTTCCTGTTACTTTCAAAGAATATACAGGTACAGGAAATGTCTGATGGGCATTTTCAAAATAACACAAAATAAGTTTTAAATAGAAAACAAAGGGCGGACAAAGTTGAATTTACAAAACAATCACATTAACACCTCCATGATAATGCAATAAACAGCCATGAGACTATGTCACTCTGTGTGTGGATTACGCAGACAAAACCACTCTCATTAACAGTTCCGGATTAGCCCATCTAGAAACAACTGTTGCTGACAAGGAGCGACCTTATTGAGAAAACACGCTAGCCGGTGTGGTTGAGGGCCTATGTGCTTTTTGTAAATGCAATCGGATGTATATTTATCTGTGAGTTGGCATACAGGATTTGTTAATCTGGTTAGAGTAGTTAATTGAGATGCAGCGACCAAGTAGTGTATGAAAGGCATAAACAGGAATAAATAATAGAAGCCAGTGGATCCTTTCCTACGAGATTATTACATTAATTTGAGAGGTATTTTTTGGGGACTTTCCTTTCATGTGAAATAGCACCCTTCGCCAAAGTTTTTATCAAACCAGCATTGTATTTTTCCTCTGACAAATTCTTAAAGCCCTTTTGGGGGGGGCGCTAGAGAAGGAAATACACCAAGGATGCCCTCCACTCAAAACCATCAATTACAACCAAGCCCTTCGTACAACAGACCCACTCAGTTCTTCATCTAGGGGATCCCTCATCCATCCATTCAGGGATCGTTCTGTTCTAGAATCCATCTGGAGACAACTCCTATGTGTGTTCTGTATTTAAAACAAGCCCAATGCTCAGGAATCACCAGATCAAGCCACCATGAGACTGTGTGAAATTATAATTCAAAATATTAGAAGTGCCTTATATAAGTAAGAAACCGGGAGCTGATTGGCAGTTTATCGCCAATTTGCTCACTTTGTCATCGTCATTTGTGACATAACGTACTGGGTACGTCACTCATCTCAAAACCTCCCTAGGCTCTCATACAGGGAGGAGAGGATTCTTCATTATGAAAAGGAATTAAAAATTGAGTTGTGTGTGGCATTTTGCACCCATCTTTAATTTTAATGATCACACTATTGGTTAAAAATAGACCACCATGTTTAAACAATTTGATATGAACAGATGACATGTTTCATTGACATCCCAAACTAACAAGGCATGAGGACCAATTTTCACTCGTATGTACACCAGAACTGTCTACCAAAATAAAACAAAAGGCAGACAGACAACATGAACAAATACGTAGGAGTCAAATCCGTGAGGAAATCACCCATGCCCTTTATTCAAACTGATAGGAGGATAATTAGCATATAACCACCGTGTGAACACCTACCAGTAGGCCATAAGTGAAAACTATAGGGAGACGCAGTCAGTCACCTATAAAGAAACAATATACAGCTTTTCATATTGTATACGTTTCACAGCTTTAAACAAGACCACAGATGTTTTCTTTCAACGCAACCAAAATTACTATGCACAGCTGCAATCAGGAGCATCTCAACCTATCCCGTTCCCCAGGACCACTTCATATGGATCCTCATAGGTACACATTGCTCATCAAAAGCCATATCGTCCCCTTAAAGACAAAGTTCACTACCATTCTCTGCCCCAGGGTTCCTCTCCCTCATTTATCACCAATCCCACAACTGTTAACTGACCAAATTACACCATCTCAGAGCTCAATAAGCGACAAAGGCCACCTGTAAAAGCTCTCAAGCCTTCTGATAAATGGGCTGCAGCTACACATGATGGACAGAATGCTGAATGGATCAAACATTCACCCCCAGTGAAGAGATCTGGGTTAAATCCATCTTTCTTTTTCTCACTGTGCCACCCCAGTTTAGACCCAGTAATGTGAAAATCAGTCATGACCCTGCTCCTCATGGGAAAAGTCAAGCCCAAACTGCCAAGCTGGGTTGTCCCTGTACCAGAAACAAACATCCTGGGACCGGTTTTGGGGTAACACCCCTCACCAGCCAGGCCAGCTTGAATCCAGTGGCACAGTGAGCAAGGGGCTCAAGACTGGGCACACCCATCCCACTTAGAGTGAAAAGTGCTGTGGCAACAAATGATGGATGCAATGCTGAATGAATCAAACATTCACCTCCAGTAAAGAGATCTGAGTTAAATCCATCATTCTTCTTCTCACTACGACACCCCAGTTTGGAGTCAGCCGTATACAAATCAGTCATGATCCTGCTCCTCATTATAAACAGCCCAGCCTGATCTGCCAAGCAGGGTCCTCTATGGACCAGAAAGATGCATTTCTGGGACCGGATTCGGGTTAACACACCTCATCAGAAAGGCTAGCTTGAACCCAGTGGCACTGCATGCAGGGGACCCTTGTCCATCATTTGTTCTTTTTGCATTTGTCACCCCGAGTGGGAGGGGTATGCCGAGATGAGGGTCCCCTTCTTTTTCTACCACTGGAGCCAAGCTAGCATGGCTGAAATGGGGTGATACCCCAAAACCGGTTTCTAGGATGCTTGTTTCCGGCTGATCTGCATATGGCTGGGCGTGTCCGATTGGAGTAAGGAGAGAGTGCCGAAGAGTGTGTCGCTGTACTTACAGGTCTGGGAAAACAGCGTTTAGAAGAAGATAGAAGATATGAGAATTGCCGCCAGACGAAGGGTCTAGGTCGGTGTGTGGTTTCCCTTGAAATGAGCTTTGAAACTACGAAGTGTTTGTTTGTAATGTGCATCCAGGTTTTAAGGTGGATAACAGATTCTTTGATTTCACCCGCGTCCTGAGGAGGCCAAGATATCAGAAGGCCGAAACGCGTCCGCGTCAACATGCTTCAAATCCTTTAGAGGAGTCTGAGGATATTATTTTAATTATGAGAGTTTGAGTCATCACAATCACTGATTTATTTTTCTTGATTGAATAGAACTGATTGTGTTGAGACAGGACTTCCTCTTAGCGGACTCCCTGAACAAGTAGAGGGGCACTGTTCTTGTTTGAGTACATCTTTGGGTGAAAAGTGTTCATGTATATAACATGGAAAAATTAATGGGTTTTTTTTGTTTGTTGTTAGCTGTACAGATGGGATGTAGATATCTGTGAATATATGTGTAAATGAAATGTTACTGATGTACTGATGGAATCATATATAAGATTTGCACAATGGATTATTATAAATACAATTTATAATCCTGTTCTCGTATTAGGTATGCATTCTTTGATGTATATTTATACTTGAAGGAGAGACTAATGCTCTTAATATAGGGGAATATGGAGTCCATTATGATTTAAGTATTGATTATCTACCCCCCGACCCACTTTCGCTCTTTGCAGTTATGGCATGAGGAGCAAAACAATTATGGGTTTTTGGCCCAGATCCCTGTACTGGGGTACATTTTTGACATTGGTCAACATTCTATCCATCATTTCTTCTTTTTGCATTAGTCAATGTTAGATCTGGGGGTCTCTAATTGGCAGAGGTAAGTACCTTAGGCCAAGTAGGGACCCTTGCTTCTAGTCAGGGTGAAGGAATACACACAGTAGATAACCCCTGCTCACCTTCTAGGTAGCTTGGCTCGAGCAGATAGACCACACAGGTAAGTATATTTATAAAAATATAACTTTATCTAGTTGCAGCAATTAAAAATCAACAATACACAATGGTTGCTTCTTTGATGAAAGGTTGCACTTACCCTTGATGGTTGCACTTGTATTAGTCAGGAATGTCTTAATATAAAAATAGTCTCAAGTCTCTCTGAATCAATGTTAAAACTAATATCATCGAACTAGGCTCTAATCAGCCCATTAAATGATTTGCCAAAGCAATGCCAGTGGTTATTAACTTCAAAAATCAGCCCCTGGGACTGATTAGCCCAAGCAATGCGAGCGCCCCTCACCGATGACTTCAGGCACCACCGTGCCGAGCAGAACAGACTCGCTCCCAGCCCCGGCCAGTCCCGGCAGCCCTCCGCCCGCTCTCAGCACTTCAGGGAGCGGCGGGGAGCTAGCTCGGCAATCCGAGCGGGGACAAACAGGCCAGGGGCAGGAAGCACTCGCGTTGCTCCCTCGGTGAGGTCGGGTCACTCTTCCCAGGCTTCGGCGAGCAGCACCCGACTCCCGGCGGCTTCGGGCGGTGATGCTCGTGATGCCCAATCAGTGCGCGGCTCTGCCAGACGAGCCCCCTTCCTGACGTCGTAGCTCCTCTTCTCCGGCCCAATCACATCACAGCTTTGCAGACGCGCCCCCTCGTGACGTCGCAGATTCTATCGGATGGCCCAATCACGTCGCGGCTTTGCCAGACAAGCCTCCCGCAGACCGCCAATGGCAGCGCGGTGCTGTGGGAAAGCTTCTTGTTGACAACCAATCGGAGCGCGGCCCCTTCGATTTATCGGCCACGGCTCCGCGTCGCTGAGGGTGTTGATTGCGAAGATTCCAAGCCCGAGCAGCGGCGGTGAGCAGGCGGCAAGGGCTTTTCTCGTAGTCAGAGGCGAACAGAGTGCTCGTGGAGCCACCACTCCTGCTGGGGAGTAGATCACAGAGGAAAGCACAAGCAACCTCCGATTCTCTGCCAAAACGTGCCGATGAGCACAACGATCTTCCTCCACGGCAACAGTTGCAAGCCACGCTCTCAGCAGAAGTTAAAGCACGATCTTCCTGGCGTAGTTCAGTTTCAGTGGAACCTTTTGACCCAGGGTTCCAAGAGAGGAGGCCAGCTCTTCTCAGGCCCTTGGAGATTCAGTTAAAAGACACAGCAAATTCTCTGTAGTTTCAAGCAAGCAGGGTCACAGCACACAGCAAAGTCCCTCTTCTCCTCAGCTTCAGTTGGTCAGCAGAACAGGTCAGCCCTTAGAGCACACAGCAAGGCAATCTTCCTTCAGTTCTCCAGCTGTCCTTCTTCCAGAAGAGGTTCCTCTTGATTGTATAATCTGATTTTCTGTTGTCAGGGGTCCTTCTCCTATACCCCAAAAAGTCTTTGAAGTCTTTGTGCAAGTGGGCCCTGTGCCCGGTCTAAACCAGTTCTGGGTGTTGGTGGAGCCCTTGGGCTTCCTGGCTTCTTTCTTTCTTTCAGTATCAGGGACAGAGGTGACAGTCGCCCAGCGGGAGGTGGAGCCAGCATTGTGGTCAGTCAGGCACAGCCCTAGTCACTCCCAGGTGCTATCTCCTCCCACTTCCTTGGCAGCAGATGCAGCCTTTCATCCACGGGCTGACTCAGACAACCTCCTGGGGGCTCTGCAGCCCCTGTCGCCCTCAAACCAGACAGTCAATCCACAAACAGCCCCAGGCACACAGAAAGGTCAGACAAGAGAACAGCCACTTTCTAAAAGTACTATTCTCAAACACAGAATTTAAAAGCAACCTTTCCTAAAAGATGTGTTATTAAATTCTGAGTTCAGGGATATCAATCACTTATGTCCCATCTTGTTCCTATGGGATAGGCTGGTATCCATTGGGACCAGCCTCCCCCATGTTAATCTAAAGAGCAAGATAACCTTGCAGCAGTGAGCACACAAAATGGCTGCTGCTCACTACCAGAGCATGTTACCTGCACTAGTACATGCTCTACCTTACCCATACACTGCACCCTGCCCAGGGGGGTACCTTGAGCCTTCCATAGGGGTGACTGATGTGCACAGACAGGGAAGGGCTAGGCCCAGCCAGTGGGGACACTGGCCAGGCGGACATGGCAGTCCACTGACTGCACACAGGCCCTGCGCTGGCAGGCCTGAGACACCATTTTAGGGCTACTTATGTGGGTGGCGCAATCTGCGCTGCAGGCCCACTAGCAGCATCTGTCATCACCAGCCCTGGCACACACAGTGCACTTTACTAGGGACTTCATGGTGATACAAATATGCCAATCAGGTATACCCAATCAATATGACAATTTACATAGGGAGCACTTACACTCTGGCACTGATCAGCAGTGGCAGAGAGTCCAAAGCATCTAAACCAGCAAAAACGAAATCCAGCACAGCATCAAAAATACATGAGGCAGAGGCAAAAAGATGGGGGAAAACCACGCCAAGGGTGTCAGGTCTAACAGTCACACTAAGTGTGACTGGTAGGTCTAGACGTGGGTCCCATGCTCTTCATGCCACTGGAGTCAAGCTAGCGTGGCTAATGAGGGGTGTTACTCCGAAACCGGTCATAGGATGCGTGTTTCTGGTCTAGGGAGGACCTGACCTGGCAGTTTGGGCTGGACTGTCCCCATGGAGAGCAGGGTCAAGAGTGATCGCATATGGGTGGGATTAAACTGGAATGGCATGGGGAGTAGAACAAAATATGGATTTATACCCAGATCTCTGTACTGGGGTGAATGTTTGACATTCTTCAGCATTCTGTCCATCATTTGTTCTTTTTGCTTCTGTGAAATCAAGGTAGCCATGAGCAACCCACTGGATTACTCTTTAATCATGGCCCCTATATATGATCAACAAAATCGCACCACAAGGACTAAGCCCTGTTCAACAGCACCACCCATGTTGTCACACTCACTGCTGGTATCGGCAAACAGGATCTACCCGAGCCCCATCTTCGTACTCGCAGCTGCTTCCATTTGAAGCATCAGCAGGGCATGTCCTCCTTGATATGGAGACACTAGAGCGCTGCTCAACCACTGGGGCCATACTGGGAGGATTTAAATGAAGCGCACCCGCCCACAGGATCCTTTATACTAATTACTGGTCTAACCCTGGCGGGCCACTTATTCTCTAAAAGATGCTTGAAATGTTAACCAACAGTACCTGCTGATATGAAGTGTAATATTGCCACACAAGGTAGAGTAAGTGGGAGGGGCACTCCAGTTGTACTACCCAAAAGGAGGTTCCATCTCTTAATCAAGGAGAACATATTCTGGTGGTTGAGCAAATACCTAGCCACAGAGTTTATGCCATTCAACCACATCAATAAAGGCCCCCTGGTCTGTCTGCTCGGAAAAAGTCCAGCGTGCTTCTTTCCTAAACAGTGCCTCTTCTGCTCACACACATCCTTGGTCCATTTGTTCAAGGACCATCCAATTGCAATTTTGGGGTGCATGTCCTGTTTCCTGGAAATGTTTCACTAGGCGAGTCGTGAGCTTCCCTGCCCTGAATGTGGTGATGTGCTCCTGGATTCTAACTTTCACCTCATGAGTGGTTAGTCCGATATAATCCGTTCCACATCCACAGGTTAGTCCATACAAAACATAACTGGAGTTGCAATTAGTGAATTTGGTTTGGAGCCAGCTGCAGCCATTATTGAGTACAATGCTTTTCGAGGCTGCAGTCAATTTACAAACGTTGCAGCCACCACATGGGAAATGTCTGGATGGTACATTCTGTTGATCTCTGGGATGTGAGTGGACCAGTCTATCCCTTAGATTTGGGGCTTGTCAAAAAGCGAGCCATGGCTGCGTCCTTTTGTTAGAGCCAACATCAGGTAAAAGCCACTTGTTTCTTATGTTCTGTCTGACTCTCGTAGAGAAATGATCAACTTTAGAGATTACTGGAATTCAGGGGCTATTCGTTTTTCTGTTTTTCCACCAGTAGTGCTGCATGAGGTGTGTTCAGCGCACTTTTTCGTGCCTGATTTACCACTCTTGTCAAATTGGTCGTCTGATTCAAGCGCTCTGCCAGCACCATGGATTGGGTGGCAAATGTTTTCACTTCAGTGCAGTTCCTTCTATACCTAAAGAACAGGCCCACGAATTTATAGGAAAGAAGCCAATCATGAAAAAGTGAGCTAACTGGTAAGAAACTGCCAATTAGCTTCTGGCTGGTTGCCTACATGAGGCACATCTTGTATATTGCATTAGAATTTCACACAGTTCTATGGTGGATTGATGTGGTGATTTCTCAGCACTGGGCTTGATTTAAACGCAAAGCACACATAGGGATTGTCTCTAGATGGATACTAGAACAGAACCCTTCATGAATGGATGATTGGGGGATACCCTAGATGAAGAATTGAATGTGTCTGTTGTACCAAGGGCTTTGTTGAAATTCAACAATGTCTTTGTTTATTGGGAAACATTGTAAACGTCCACAACAGATTATGCATTAATTTAAGAAGGTACATGTTAGAGGACTTTAGACATGTCTGGGTCCCATAAAAAGGGGTGTGTCATTGCGTTGTTTAGTTTTGTTAACATTTGGGAAATTACAAAAAAAGCATGCCAATTGTATGGAATCTGGCTCCCTTTTGTCATGCTTCAAGTTCTCTAAGAAGGGCTTACCTATGGTAAACAACAAAAAACACAAGATGATGGACGGAATGCTGCACAATGGCAAAACATTCACCCTCAGTCACAGATCTGGGTTTAATCCATCGTCATTTTGCTCACCAAGCCACCCCAGTTCAGACCTGGCCATATGAAAATCAGTCTTGACCCTGTGCCTCATGCGAACAGTCCAGCCCGAACTGCCTAGCCATGTCTTCCCTGGACCGGAATCAAGCATCCTAGGACCGGTTTCTGGCTATCAGCCATCTTCAGCCGGGATAGCTTGACTCCAGTGGCTTACTGAGCACAGGACCCACGTCTGGGCATACCCTTCCCACATAGGGTGAACAGCAAAAAACACAAGATGATGGGCAGAATGTTGCACAATGGCAAAGCATTCACCCCCAGTCACAGATCTGGGTTTAATCCATCGTTATTTTGCACACCAAGCCACCCCAGTTCAGACATGGCCATATGCAAAACACTTTGACCCTGTGCCTCATGGGAACAGTCCAACCTGAACTGCCAAGCCATATCATCCCTGGACCGGAATCAAGCATCCTAGAACCGGTTTCTGGCTATCAGCAGTCTTCAGCCTGGATAGCTGGTTTTGCCATTGTGCAACATTCCGTCCATCATCTTGTGCGTTTTCCTATGTTAAACAAGCCATTCATGACACTAATATGAGACTAGCTTTAGCATAAAATGTCTCTTGCCAAGACATTTTCTGCTTCAGACAGTCTCCGTCTGGGAATTATACAAATGTTATGAGCATAACTACGGTATTGGATGGCATACACATAACCCACTTTTTTATCAGCATCTTTTAAAAGAGAGATACCTTGTTTTTTAGCAAGCCAGACATTGTAAATAACATGAGATTCAATTTATTATTTTTGGGTTTGAAGAGATTGACCTCTTTAGTGGATTTATGCCACAATGTATTCTTAAGTGTTTCTAGATTTTGGCATGCAGCAAGATCTGTAGGAGAATGTCTTAATTTTAGGTACTGCAATTGCAGTTCCCTAAGAGGATGTAGATTCTATTCTCCTTCTTAACGTGAAGGTTTCTCCTTCTCGATATGAAGGTCACTTGGTTATTAATTCTATACTGAACAATCTTTATTCTTCATGAAGGGATAGTTCATTTATAGATGGCTGCCCTCCTTATCTGGGGGAAAATTATTTCCAGGGAATCACATTCATAGCATCAAGCTTGGTCCGTCACAGTACACCTCTCCTATGAATATATATTTGCTCTCCACAATTTATAATATGTGGCCCTGTCTGAAATAATCAGAGCGAATAAATATTTATCCATCAGCTATACTGACAGCAGATATCTTCTTGATGCTTGCCTGATGATCTACTCATTTTAAACATATATGCTAATAGACAGGTAGACTGACACAGTGGTGAAAGTCATAATTAAAAAAGAATGAAAAAGGTGGAGATGACAACACATCTGAGACTTTTTGAATTTTTAAGACTTTTTTTTGACAACTGTGTGTACTTGAAAAGCAATGCTGGCCATGATAAAAATGGTTATTTTGACCCAGTTATATTGGATCTATTGTTAGCATGGTGTTGGCATTTTAGACAAATAGGTGTCCTTTCTTGCATAGTAGTTGCTCTCCTTCAAGTACCCTGGAATATTGGCGGCCATACTGCTTATGTCGTGGTTATGCTTGGATTCTGACAGCTGCTTTCATGATGACTATTCTTGAAATTTCAAAGAGGAACTTGACCATGTAAAGCAGAATCGGTCCCTGAGGTATAATAGTAATCATGAGGCAGTTAATACAAAAAAGAGAAGTTAGCAATTGATTAATCATGCTACAGGTACTACCTTATTGCCAGGAAGGATAAAAACTTGCTAAAGAAGGCAGAGACACTGTGCTGTGGAAGAGCACCATTATGTAATAACCAGCAGTATGCCTTGATGACATTAGGTATACTCCAGTAGTGGCCGAGAGAAACCAGAAGCCCACAAAAAGAAAAGATTAACCACAAATGAAAGACTGATATCCACACTCACACACAACTTACACAGGAAAACACACACACACACACGTAAATGCTCACATTCTCATTCATTTTATTCACTATAACACAATATCTTACATTCCTATAATCCATGTTTTGTGAATTTCTCGAAGATTCACAGTAATAAATTACACAAGTTCACCCATCCTTAATTTAGATTTTGGGGAAGCATGAGGCAGCACCTGGCTCCACTGCAAGAAACATTTGACTGCTGGCTCATAAACAACACGTCAGTCTGTCAGAGTATGTCAGAAGCAGTGGCGGTTTCCCCATTGGGGCGTTTGGGCGCCGCCCCCCCTGTTTTCTCGCCGTGCGAGAAGAAGGCAGAAACAAATGGTAGTTATTTATTTATAACTACCATTTGTTTCTGCCTGCCCTTCTCGCACGGCGAGAAAACACTACAGTCAGCAGAACAGTCAGAACTTCCTTCCTGGTTACTAACTCGACTCGAGTCTCAGGGAAGGGGGGAGTGGCTTGGGGGAGTGGCTTGCCCAATGTTGTTAATACGGACTGTTTGGACAGCCTGAGAGGCAGTCCAAACAGACAGTATTAGCAACAGAGGGCAAGCCGCTCCCCCAAGCCTCCTCCCACTTTCTGTTCTGCAGGATGCAGACTAAGTGGAATGACGTTTTTAGGGCAGCCGGCCGAACCAATCAGCGCCGGCTGCCATGGAGGGGAGGGAGGCTGCCTGCAGCCTTCCGTGACGAGAGCGGAGGCATTCGAATTTCAGGATGGCGGGAGCAGTCTCGGGACTCAAGAGTCAGAGCGGGAACTCGGGAAGCCATTGCCAAGGTAAGTTTTTTATATTTATTTATAGAGTTTTATTCTCTGTGGGCGCTGAATGAGCTTGGAACATGCTTAATCCTGTTCTCAGTGTCCGGTCATGGAGCCACGATTGCCTCTTTAGAACTACTTCACTTTCCTTCAGGGATTGAAAAACAGGCTGTTTGCCGAAGAATGCCGAAGTAAACACTTCTCATGAACTGGCTTGCTTAATGATGTCCCCAGGATGCAGAGCATTGTGCTGGGCTGCGGGGTCTCCGGGATGTAGAATATTGTGCAGGGCTGTGGCTCCGTGGTGTTCCCAGCATGGAGAGCATTATGCTAGGCTGGGACGATGTGGTGTCCCCAGGATGCAGAACATTCTGCTGGGTGTGGAGCTGGGGTGTCCCCAGGATGGAGAGAATTGTGCTGGGCTGTGACGTTATTTCCCAGGATGGAGAGAATTTTACCGGGCTGTGATGCTGTGGTGTTACCAGGTCAGACAGAGAGCATTGCGCCACCGGGCTGTGGTGGTGTTGTGTCCCAGGATGGAGAGATTTGTACTGGGCTGTGGCGCTGTGGTGTTACCAGGATAGAGAGCGTTGTGCTGGGCTGTGTGGTGCCCCCAGGGTAGAGAGTGTTCTGCAGTGCTGGGCTGTGGCGCTGTAGTGTCCCAGGACGGAGAACTTGTGTGTTAAGTAAGAAACGTTTAGTGCAGTGGTATGTACATTGTTCCTAAGCCGCATAAACCATCCATATGTTTTGGCTACAAAACCACAAAATGTCCCGCAAACCCACCTTATGGCAGTCAGACTCACTCACTAGGCTCACTCGCCACCAAGCACTCACCTCAAACTTTTACGCCCCACTACTTTCAAATGTCACCAGCCGCCACTGGTCAGAAGGCACTCTGGGTGTAATATTTGACATATTTGTGTTATTCAAGGTAGTCATGAAAAGCCTGTATGTTTAAAAAAAATAGTTTGTCAAGTGGTGCCATAAAACATGCAACTAATTTACCCTACGTAAATATTTAAAGGTCTAATAATCTAAGAGTTTCTAAGATCACCTCTTATCAAAATGTATATTCAAGAACTCACTACTCTGTCTCAAATTCCAATCCATCATAAACAACCAATAAATCAGCCAACCGCCGGCATCCCAGTTCTGCCCTACCTCAGGTGTTAGTAGTTTCATTTCATTTTACTAACCTGTGCCGATTTCTATAATATCCTTGTATTAATGAAGACATAGCAAAACTCTGATGTCATCCACTAATATATTTAGAAAGTTAGAAACTAAGATGTCAGCTAAAGATGCACATATTTAGTTTCCACTCCTATAAGTATCTCTTTTTGCAGAGGATTCATTTTAAAGTATGGGCAGGCAAGGAATTCAGGACTTCATGTAGTAACATTGGCTTCACAAAAGGTGACTGCAAATTTATCACCAACTTTTTGTGAATCCAAGGTGGCCTACGTACCTAGTAAGGGCAGGTTGCAAAATCCCCATTTGTAGTGGGTCGTAATCCGAGACACTTCATGAAAACTAATGAGGTTCTGTCCAAATATTTCCTCTATCTCCCTAGTACAGAGAAAGGATTTATTTATGATCAGTTGTACATTACTCAGACTCACAGGGGTGGGAATCCATGACCCTCAAGGCAAATATGTGGCATTTTCTGGATCCTGGCACGGAGCAACCGTCAATGTCTGCTCGGTGTGTGTCCCACTGCCCTCTCACTGGTGAGTGCCCTCTTGTTGGAAATGCCGTATAGAATTCTGGTGATGGGTGGATATATGAATGCAGTGGTGGATCCAGGGCCCGATAAAGAGTCTGGCTCTATCCTCCCAGAGGAGTGGGGGCTACTGGGACAGTTTGTGGAGGCATTGGGGTTGGTGGAACACTGGTGGCTCCATTATCCTCTTGTAAGACAACTTACCTACTATTTGGTGCCCCATGGCAGCCTCTCCCATCTAGACTATCTGTATGCACAACAGTTAAATGCTGGTAGATTCAAGCATTTACTGCTTAATGCGAGGGGTGCATCGATCACTCCCCAGTAGGAATAACATTAGAAGGGCCCACATTGGAATTTGTCCTGCCCGCGAGGATTGATACTTGGTTTTTGAAAGACTGGGAACTCAAGGACACAGTTGGGGAGCAAAACGATCTCTAATTCAAGGAGAATACAGGAACAGTGGATTAGAGTGGTGTATTGTGGGAGGTGTTCAAGGTGGTCCTGAGGGGAAAGGACCAGGCACTCATTGGGGGGATAAAGAAGACCATTGTCTCAAATGCACTGTGGCTGAGTCAGAGGTTTTGGCTGGGGAGACTGAATATCTTACCATATATGATGCTGTAAGCAACAGGAACTCAGGGAATTGGTAGAACATAGGGCATTTAGACATGGACTTGCAATATAGAGGCAACTATACAACATGACAGATAAAGCAAATTGATTGCTGGCTTGGCATGATAGTTGAGACAAGGAGAGGTCCTGTGTCTTGGAAGTGAAGGACGAGCTTGGAGTGACACAAATGGCAAACTGCTCAATAGTCAATGCCTTCGCCACTTATTACAAAAGGTTGTATGAGTCTAGAAGGACTAGAACAATGGAAGACTGTATTGATTTTTTATGAGAATTACCCTTGGTTGAGTTTACCATGGAAGATAACGAGGAAGACTGTATTGATTTTTTACTAGATTTCCCCCCAACTGAGCTTACCAAGGAAGACAGGGAGGCGCTGGATGCCGATCTGACTGAGGACGAACTCCCTGCGGCATTGCAGGCTTTACAATCTGGGAAGGCCTCGGGCTTGATGGCCTGCCAGTGGAATTATATAAGGCGGATAGTGTGGCTCCACACATGCTGGTAATGTTTCTTGAAGCGCAAGATAGGGGGATTAAAGAGTAGGTACAGTGGTGGTGACACACAAGAAAGGCAAGCTGCCTACAGAATGTGGTTCCTATAGACACATATCTCAGTCCGGTGATATGCTGCAGCTCCGTACCCGCCTGATTATACAGCACATATTTGGAATGCTCTACAAGATGGGAGGACTTAAGGCAGACCCTGCACTGGTAATGTCCTTTGATGCCAAATTCCATTCGACAGTACAGAGCGGGACTATATGCTGGCTACGCTAAGAAGAACGGGACTGGGCCTGAGGGTTTGTGCTTGGGTCAGGCTATTGATTAAGAGCCGATGGCCAGAGTGCGATCAATGGAGCAGTTTCCAGAATCTTCTCCCTTCATAGAGGTACTAGGCAGGGATGCCCCCTCTCTCCCATGCTCTTTGCTATGGTTCTCTAACCGCTAACAGCATGGATGAGACAGGACCCGTTGCGATGGGGAGTGCAGTGTCGGAGGAGTGGGAGTAGTGCATTTCCTTGTACACCAACGACATTCTATTATATATATATCCAGACTCAACCTTTACATTGGCAGAATCTTATTCATATTCAATCTCTTCTGTAGCTATCCCAGTCATAGTATTAACTGAGAAAATGTGTTGGTCTTCCTGCTGGTGGGAGGAGAGTTGCACCTCCGGTGGTCCTGCCCTGCTTCAGTAGTGAGGGAAAGTTTATATCTGGGGTAACACATTACCCATGATCCACAGGACTTTATAGGCCTCAACCTGAGACCACAACTGAACAAACTGAAGGGTAATGTCTAGCACTGGGGTAAATTGCTGTTGACATTGATGGGGAAAGCAGCTTTGTATAAGATGATGTCTCTCTCACACTTGATATATGTGCTTCAAAACAAGCCATTTCGGATCCCTAAATAATTCTTTGTCAAAATTGAACATGAAGTACGGGCCTTACTGTGGCAGGGGGGTGCACCACGTATTGCGCTGTCCATGCTACAGAGGGAGGTGTACGATGGTGGTATTGCAATGCAAGACAGTAGGAAGCATTATTTGTCCTACAATTGTTAGTGGTAAATGACTGGGTTTTTGCAGACCCACAGGAGCCTACTGATAGAGTGGACAGAACGGTGATGGGGCACAAAAATTATGAGGGGGTTCTATATCAGAAAAGGAGGGAACTAGGCTTGCCCCTGCATACGCAAATAGTGGTTTTCACTTGGAGAGAGGCTACAAGGTTTTTGGACTGGGAGGGCACCCTAACTAATATGAGCCCACTGTGGAGCAATGACATGTTGTGGGAGGTTGGGAGCCTGAGAGGGCTCTCTGGATGGGAAATTACAGGAGTGGATCATATGGGGGATGAGTGGCGGGCTCAGGCCTAGCTCTTGTTTGACACTTTAAAAAGTGACTTTCAGTTGAGGGAAACCAAGAGATTCAAATAGCAACAACTTGGACATGCCATCACTTCGGAGGCAATTTTTTGGGGGGAAACAATTGCCGGAGACCTCCCTTTTGGAGGACCGTGTCCTTATGGAGGACATCCCATAGCAGAAGATCTCGGTTATATATCATAAGTTGGTTAACAATTTCCGGGACCCACTAGTGAGGTAGAGGGAGGCTTGGAGAGAGGATTTAGGAGACCTGGGTGATGAGAAGTGGGTGAAGGCCCACAAGAGTTGGCTATTCGAGTTTCATTCTACCTGATTCAGCTCCAAATCCTACATCGCTCTTTTACTTACGCACTTGGTTGGTAAAAATGGGGAGGGTGACAAACTCTGATTGCCTGATGGGCTGTGGTTAGGAGGGGACCTATTTTCACATTCTCTGGGGGTGCCCCAAAATACAAGATTATTGGAGAGTGATTGTAGAGACAATGTCTCAGGTGTTATCGGTTACCGTTCCATTGAGTGCCAAGTGGCTGCTGCTGGCAGTAATGGAAGGGGAAAATTGGCCAAAATATCAGAAACTTTGGTTAATGCTGGTGGTGGGAGTGGTAAAACGTAACATAGCCAAGGCATTGGGTAAAAAAATAAATAGTATATTACTCTCCATAAATATGCACTTATTTATTATTTACAAATGAAACACATTTTCATATATATTGCACTATAGCCTTTGGCACAAAAATCATAGTTTGTCTTGAGGGCCATGAAACAATTAAGGATTATAACCAATTTAACCCTTTCGATGCTGATGACGAGCTCAGCTCGTCATGATGCACGGTTGAGCTGTGCTGATGACGAGCTGAGCTCGTCATGAACAATGGGAAAGTGGGCTCCTGCAGCACAGGAGGGGAAAACACCTAGCAACCAAGGTGATAATATAGTTTCTTTTTTTTCCTCATATGGTATTGACCCAAAGTTCACTGCGCAACAATTATCATCAATGTCATCAGTATCATTGGCCATTCAGGACTTCTGTGTTGATGTTTTAGGACTTTATACTACTGAGATTCTCCTTCATCAGGACAATTATTGATTCTTTTGACAAATGACCTACTATATATTAGCTCATACACATCTGTTTACTCAATTGCCCTCATACAAACTATTTTTGTGGCAAAATGCAATATGTATGAAAATGTGTTGTGTTCTTTAAATAAGCAATATGTAGCTATCTATTTACTAAAACTCTTGGATGAAATGGCCCGCATACAAACTATGATTTACGGTAGAGGGTAAAATGCGATATGAATAAATGTTAGCTGTGTTCTGTAAATATTCAATGCCTTTTTATGTAGATTTTATTGAGATGAATAAAATATTGATCAATAATAAATAATTTTTGTGTCATATGGTTGTAGAATAACTATTAAGGATGTAACATGAACCTTTCTATGAGATTCCCTAATACTCTGAGCTGGTGCATTACATAAACAACTGCCCAGACAGGTTATGGCTGCTACGGAGAACCACACCTCCTAGTAGCATCAGGTGATCCACGGCTCCGCCCCCGGATATGGTGGAGTGTACCTGATGGCATCTGCATTAACGGGTGCTACTGCCCATTTTCACTGGGCAGATCAGCTGGTGGCTTCTCTTGTTTCCCCCGCTGGTATGTGCGGTAATTGAAGGAGGCGGCATACGGCGGGTCTTTTCGGAGCTCGAACAGAGCAGACACTGACACTGATGCGGCGGAGCCTCGCGGAGACCCGCGGAGCTCTGTGAAAAACTGCTACACGGAGGTCTGGTGTCCTGAAAGAAGGCGGAAGAGGTGAGGAGACTTTGGGCAGTGGCTAATTGAACTTTTGCTCAACTGAAGTTAGAGCCATATTTAAGAGCGGCAGAGGGTAAAACTCGCAGGCGGAGCTTCAGATTTAAAAGCTGATTTCACAATCATAACAAAGCAGGCATGATAGAGCTAGGCAAGGTAAGGCTCACTTAAAGCTTACTGTTCTGCGCAGATTGAACAACTGAAGATAGAATCAGAGGCAGTATAAGCATTATAAGCTGCCTATATGCCGGTCACTCCAGAGATGGGGAAACAGTTGAATACTCGCTTTGGAAAGGCCAAGGCGCGTCGGCTCAATAAGGAGGCAAGGGAGGCTAAAAAAGCGGCGCGGCTAGCAGGGCTGGAAAGCACCCCCCGCCTCGTATCGTGAACTCAACAGCTGAGAGCTCGGAGGGTGAAGTGGAGGAAGAGAGCTCGGACACAGCCACTCAGCAGTTAGTACTCACTGAAGAGAACACCAGTAAAGATCCGGTTACTGCAATAACCGTAGCCACTGTAACCGTTGTCTACCCACCAAGAATGGCGCAAGAAGAATGTAATCTGGACAAGGAATTGGACGCGCAGAAGAAGGGGAGTACAAAGGGGATTAAGCAATTCTCATTATTTCTGAAAAAACCTACGCCGCAGGCCTCCTTTTCTAGCCCCTCACCAGGTACCCAGAACACTAAGAACACTAACAAGGATACAGATAGTGGTGGCACGGTAGTCAGATTAGAGAGTCCGGGTCCGGGTTTGGGTTCTGACCTAAGCCCGCAAGATGAACTTAACATGGTGGATTGATTCACCCAAACTTCTTTATCTAACCTGCCTGCTTCCTGCAATCTGGATAAATACACCAACTCTAGCTCCGTTAATCAGACTGCAAGGCCAATGCCCAATCTACCGAATTCCGGGAAAGATCAATCAAGAGAGCAACGGCCCAATTCTGTGAAAAATCTTGAGCTTGCTCCAATAGCACCAACAGTGCCAATACCTTCGGCCCAGGTGCCATCCAGCCAGCAAGAGGACGCAGCGGCAGCAGATCTGAGAACTCCCCCTTCCGCCATGCCTCTGCCGCAATTTTCATATTTGCCCATGCCTCCCCTTAACGCCAATGTTAATATTGACACCGATTCTAATATAATGATGGATTCTAAGGGAGAATTCCAGATGAGTGTCAAGGATATGCGGAATTTTATCTTAGACGAGGTGCGGGACTTGAAAAGGGTTCATAAAGCAGAATTGGCCTCCCTCAGGTTACGTTTGGAGAAAATAGAGAACACAATGGGGAGCTTTCCAATCAAGCTTCAAGAGGCTGAGGAAAGAATTTCTCTCTAAGGAAGATCAACTCGCTTCCATTTTGAAAGAGGTTAAAGTTGCGGCTACAAGTAAACAGGCAATGGAAATGAAACTGGAAGAGTTGGAAAACCATTGTCGAAGATCAAATCTTCGTTTGGTTGGGGTGCCCGAGGGTCTGGATGGGTCCCAACCCCTGAGCTGGGTCATTCCTGACTTTCAAGGGGACCTTGCGATTACGAGAGCTCATCGTGTCCCACCTAAACCTCTGCCCAACTCAACACTCCCGCGCACGATTTTGAACAATTTTGCAGGCAGTTCTAACAAAAGCTTTTCAACAAAGACAATTCTCCATAAATGAGACTACAAAATGTCGTATCTTTTCAGACATGTCTGCTTCTGCGGCTCGCCGCAGGAAAGAATTTGTCAAAATGCTGCAATTATTCAAGGCAAAGGGGGCACAGGCTAAGCAATCCAAGAGTCCTGCTAAAGGGGAAGTTTTTTATGTTTACATATGTTGATGAAGCCCAGGGGCTTCTGGATCAGATCTCTCAGAACGTACAGGGCTAGAATAGTTAAGTGCCAGGGTTAAATTGTCACTTAGCCTGCTGCCAGGATTTTTGGGATGGCAGTAAAAGGGTTAAAATTCCTCGCTTTAGAGAAAATTCGTTTTTTCTTCTTTCGATTATATGTTATTGCGGGGAGACTAAACAGTTAGTTTGCTGTCTAGCATTGGAGGTTAGGTGTCAAGGGGAGCAGGTTGCAGACTGTCCCGGGAGGGCGGGAGCTGAGATCACCAGGGTGTAAAAACATGACACCCGAATTGAGTTGGGGCAGGGGAAAGTGGAGGGTATGGTGGAGGGGGAAAGTCCACTTTTTTGGGGGGTGCAGAGGGGTTGGCAAAGGGGAAAAAATGAAGCCGGCTGTTTGCTTAGAATCTATTGCTTTTTTTTCTGTTTCATTAGAAAGTCACTAGTTTTCATACATGGCTAATACATCAAATTTAAAGGTTGTATCTTTTAATGTTAATGGGCTCAATAATAAGAGAAGGATGCGTGCTATTGAAGCATGGGTAAAAACGGAAAGTCCTGGGGTAATTCTCCTACAGGAAACCCATATTTCTACCAGAAAGATATTCAAATTTACTATGTTTAAAGTATGGGCAGCCTACCGGGGGTTTTCTTCCTCCTCGGCCTCCCACAGAGGGACCGCTATATTTATTAATAAAAGCCCACAAGCAGAGTATATCAACTTTGGTAGTGATCCATCGGGGAGGTGGTGTTGGGCCTCCTTTTCGTTTAGATCAAAACCTTGCCCTCTCACATTTGTGAGTTTTTATGCACCGGTAGAGGATATTATGAAGCCCTAGCACTGACCAGGATCCCGGGTGATTTAATTGTGGGAGGGCATTTTAATATTTTGATGGACCCGTGGTTAGACTCTACAGTACATCGGAAGAGGCAGACAAAGCCTAGATCTTTTAAAGTCTTGAGGAACTATGAATCTATATTGAATCTACATGATCCATGGCGATTAGCGTTTCCGTCGCAAAGGAAATTCAAGTGTGGATCTGGCCGGTTCTGTTCCTCTTCCCGTATTGATTTTTTTTTATTTCCCAGGGGTTAGAGTTCTCTCAACAATTTTTTTTTTAATGCCTTTTCAGACCACGCAATGCTGACTTTGGAAATCCACCTGGGGGTAAGATTGAGATTGTCAAAACGGTGGATTTTCAATAAGCAATATTTAAATGATAAGGAGTGGGTGAATTTTATGGATTCGGAGATTAGACAATTCTTAAGTCAGAATACTCTGTCTGCTGCTCCACATTTAGGAGCCCATTAGGATCGCGGACGGACTTGCGTCCGTCCGCGACCCCAAAGTAGGAGGGAACCTCCGCATGGCCTGCGGAGTTCCCTCCTGTCCAATTAGGATGTGACCGCCACCATGGCGGTCACATCCTCTATTTTTACCATTGCGGCGGGTGCGGCCTCAAGCTGCACCCACCGCAATGTTAAAAATGCATCCATTGCATTTGTATGCAGAAAGCGGCAGGCACCGTGCGGTGCCCGCCGATTACTGCATACAAATGTAGGGGGGTACCATAGGTACCCCCCATGTGCACCCCCCATCCCCCCTTCACCCAGGGGCCCTGCAACGGGCCCTGCAGTGAAGTTCCACATGCTTTTCCACGGCGGAAAACCTGCCGCGGAAAAGCATGTTTTGGAACCCATCCTAATATGGCTGGCGGTGTCTGAGAGACA
This sequence comes from Lissotriton vulgaris, assembly GCF_964263255.1. Lineage (NCBI taxonomy): Eukaryota > Metazoa > Chordata > Amphibia > Caudata > Salamandridae > Lissotriton > Lissotriton vulgaris. The sequence goes on from NC_141698.1 coordinate 951,982,009, forward strand.
CCGCCACCATATTAGAGCTTTTCCGCCGCAGTTGTAAGCCAACCTCGGCGGAAAAGCAGCGGACTGAAACCAGGACCCACCAGCCATCCTAATGTGGCGGTGGGTCTTTGGTGAGTCCGCAGCGGATTTTCTGCATCCTCCGGGCCGGCGGTGGCTTCCGCCGGCCCAGAGGATGCGGAAAACCCGCTATCCTAATAAGCCCTATAGTCTGGGATTCACTCAAAGCATTTGCACAGGGCCTGATAATAGGCAAGGATACAGCCATGTCTAAGAAAGCTAGGCTCGAGAAGCTACATCGTGAAGATAAGATCCATGCCCTCAATGAGATATTTCTAAAAGATCCCTCTGTCTCCAATAAAAAGCTTCTTGATCGGGCCAAGCGTGAGCTCTGCTCTGCCTATGACATCCAAAGTGAGATCTTTTTTCAACGCTTTCAACAGAAAGTATATGAGGAAAGTAATTTCACAGGCAGGCTGTTGGCATGGCAGGCCAAAGAGCACGCCGCAGCAAATCAAATTAGGGTATTAAAATGTCCTTTGACAGCTGCTCCCATAGAACATCCAGGGATAATTTGGGACATCATGATGGCCCATTATGATTCTATCTACGGTAAACTTCAAAGGGTCGATGGCCAACTACTTGCTACCTTCCTTCAGGAAAATCCATCATCAACTCTGTCTGAAATAGATAGTCAATCTATGTCAAGCTCTTTTTCCCTTATAGATTTGGAGGAAGTCTTTAAATGTTTGGCGAATGGCAACGCCTGCGGTCCAGACGGCCTACCAGCAACATTTTTAAGGTCTTTTTTGGGGCACTATAATATTTTTTTTTAGCTCTGATTAACTCTTTACTAGAAGGAGGTCCAGTTCCAGAATCTTTTAGGCAGGGGAATATAGTTAGTTTCCCAAAGAAAGGCAAAAACAAGATGGACCCTAGCGCCTATCGTCCGATTACGCTATTTAATTCGGACTATAAAATTGTCACAAAACTTTAATCTTGCAAGTTTTACAAATTTACAGCTCCTTTGATCCAACCTGATCAAAACGGGTTCTTACCTGGTAGACAATTGGCCACCAACATCCACTTTCTTGTAGAAGCATTGGATTATTTTGAGGTTCAGAAAATTCCGGCTCTCGTGTTATTATTTGACGCGGAAAAGGCCTTTGACCTTGTGGTCTGGGAGACATTATTCTCAATTTTATATTCCTTTAACATCCCACGGTTATTGATACTCTTAATTCAGAGCTTATATGAGAATGCGGTGGCTAATATAATTAATAACTCTGGAGTAGTATGATCTATTAAAATTAAGCGAGTCACAAGGCAAGGGTGTCCTTTATCGCCTGTGTTATTTGCTTTCTTTATCGAACCCCTAGCAACATCTATTCAAAATTGTGTTGATATTCACCCTCCAATTCCAGAAATGCCCAAAATAAAGCTGTACGCAGATGACATATTGCTGTTAATCAAGCCAACAGTGGAGGTACAATCCAAGGTCTCCAAATTGTTCGAGGACTTCGAAGCTTTAGGGGGTTATCGAATAAATAAAGGCAAGACGGAAGTCATACAGTGTGGGAGTGATACCATAAATCTACACCCCGACATTCAGCGCTCTGTTAAGTCTAACCCAAAGAGATACTTGGGAATATTCTTCTCCAATCTAATAGAGGATCTATATAAATTAAATGTTGTTCCCTTAATAAAGAAGGTAAAGGCCTGTTCTCCAGATGGAACCTACTCCCTTTGCCTATAATAGGACGTGTGGCTCTGATTAAAATGTCTGTGTTGCCGTTATTTAATTTTTTGTTTTCGTCAATTCCTTGCACTTTATTGGGCTATTTTTTTTTCAGGTTGACTCAATCTTTACAGCCTTTATTTGGGCAAAAAAAACACGCCTAGCACTTAGCACTTTGTATGAAGATTTAGATCATTTGTACTACATCTGCCTATTGGGGCCTCTGAACACGGTCGTGACCCAGACTAATGCCTCTACTGGGGTGCAGGCTGCTGGCCATTGTTTTGTGTAGGGTACATGGTTGCCTTGACTCTTCATGTTGCAGCTAGACTTTTTCCCTTGTTCAACTACACTACTCTGTCTTCACCTACCTGTACATGTGAGCTTGACTGTCTATGCCTGGAGCTCCAGCTTGTGGTCGCAACAATAAATAACCTACCCCTGTATGCCGGCCTTTTGTATTTGCCTGGACCTCCACTGTTTGGTCAGGGAGGCTGAGATGCTGTGAGACTGTGGGGATTGCACCTGCAAGCATCTGACTGGAAGAGTAGTTCTTGATGGGACACTAGCATCATTGTAAGAGCACGGAGGTGGGGTGATGTGCAGGCCGCAATGGCGCGCTGTACTGCGTGACTTGCGAACTTCCCCCAATGCAATATTGATGCCCTGCTATTGTACTGACCGTGAGTGGTGTATGAGTGCAGACTGGAGCTCTACTGCAGGACTTAGGGCATACGAATTGAGGGGCCACCTGCATACTTTTGTATGATGCCCGATGGAGCTACCTCGTTAGCTATGGGGGAGATTGACTTTGGGCTGCCTCCTTTGACTATCACCTACCCAGCCGGACTTCGGACTAACGCACCCGCGTCTCTCCTGACCTTACCTTCCCGCTCCCAATTCCCGCCCCCCCCCTCCGCTCCTACTCTTTCCAGCTTCTGTCCTCTGCCCTCGCATGCCCCTGCCCTTTGTCCCCACCCTGTTTGTCTGTGAACCTCTTCCCTCGCCATTTGAGACTGAACTATTTTGTATGATGCCCGATGGAGCTACCTGGTTTTAGCTATAGGGGAGATGGGCCGTGGATTCCCTCCTTGGTCGTCACCTACCCAGTCGGTTTTTAGACAGACTTCCTTTCGTCTCTACGGTTGTCTCTTCCCTTATCCTCACTCTCTCTCCTCCCCTACCCCCCACTACTTTATCTCTCCTTTCTCTCCTCCCCTAATATATTGCTGACTGTTCTATTTAATGTTTACTTGTTGTTCTTTTCCTGGAATATTGTCGAGCCACATTGTTGCACTTCCTTTCGTCTCTCCTGTTGTCTCCTCCCGCATCCTCCCTCTATTTATGTCTCTCCTTCCCTCCTCTCTCAATGTATTGAGACTGAACTATTTTGTCTGATGCCCGATGGAGCTACCTGGTTTAGCTATAGGGGAGATGGGCTGTGGATTCCCTCCTGGGCCGTCACCTACCCAGTCGGTCTTTAGGCAGACTTCTTTTCGTCTCTCCTTATTTTCTCTTCCCTAGCTCCTATCCTCTTTCCCCTGACTCTCTCCCCTTGTCTGCCCTGGGATCACAGCTTACTGGACTTCGGACGTTGCCTTGACTCGTCTACCGGTTTGTGACCCATCACCCTTACCATCCTCTTCCCATGCTGTGTCTCTCACCCTCCCCTCCCCTTTCCCCCCCCATTATCTGTCTACTTCCCGTGCTCCAACCCCCCTTCCCCTGAATCTCTCACCTTGCCTCCTTTTCCCCTTACGTATTTGTGCTTATTGTTTATCTCGACCTTACATGTAACTATGTTGCCATGCTCTAAGAACTGTGTAACCTTTGTAATGATGTAACCTGTAACTATATTTCTGATGCTCATGTAAAGCGCTTCGATACCTCCGAGTCTAGCCAGCGCTATATAAAACTTTTAATAAATAAATAAATAAATTATGATGCGTACTTTGCACAAGGTTTAAGCCTCCACTGCAAGTACATTTCTTCTCCAACATTTTTATCAATTTTATGTGTCATGATAGTCAAATTCATTCCCCCCTGCTAATGTTTAGGTCTCCAAAGTTGGTCCGGTACAAGAGTCTTCAATAGCTTTTTAAAAGAAGGCAGGCATTTTTTTAAAAATATTCCATTACGGTAATTAACTCTACTTCCTTATTAGAAGAAATCCTCCCCCCGGATAGGTGTCAAACAACTCACATATTTGGCCATAAAATGGGCGGCAGCTGCCTATCTTAAAATTTCAGATTTTATAAGGAATGGTAACTGGGTGTCCATAGCAGACATGCGCCAATTAGTGATCAATTACTTTATTCTAATGAACTCTTATGGCACTTTATTTAAATATCTTGCTGAAACAAATGTCACCCCTTTTTTGGGTCAAAATCAGTTGGTGGAGGATCTTCTAGTTAAGATTTCAGATAGGAAGCCAGGCGCCTGGAAGAAATATCTAGCTTCTGCAAGGGGGGCTGATCTTGAATCCAAAGCTTTAAGGAAATGGTCAGAGCAGGAGAACTGCAAAAAATCACTCCCCATATTTGGTCTACGATCAACAGGTTCAACTTTAGCTCTTTAAGAGGGGCAAACTGGCGCAGGATGTTATTTTTTAGTAAATGGCTGCTGTATCGAACCCCAGTTGCCCTTGCAAAGATTTACCCCAATCAGTCCTCTCAATGCTTCTGATGTTTGAATTATCCTGCTGCTAATTGGTCACATATCATGCTCTGCTGTCCAAAAATTAATGTGTATTGGGTAGAGGTATTTGAGTATTTAGAAAAAGAATGTGATTTACAGTTGGAAGTAAATGACAGGTTAATTTTATTTGGCTACGATCCTGATCTCCCTTGTTTAGATTCAGTGACTAGATTTTTGTATATAGCTATGGCAATCACAAGGTCACTGGTTTTACAAAAATTGTGCTTGGATTTAATTCCGTCAGCCCTGGAATGGGGTCAGAAGATGAGAAGGGGGAAGAAAAGCACATATACCTATGCGGCAAGCATTGGGGGACTTAAGAAATTTAATAAAACATGAGGTTTGAGCTTTAACTAATAAGCAGAGGGAAGGGCTGCAGCCGCTGTCACATGGTGGAGGGGTGGAATGAGACTCTAAACCTTGTTAAATATTTATCTATCTATTTAGTGTGTAAATGGTTACAGGGTGCTTTTTTCGTGCGATATTTGTACCTGGCGAAACTCTTTTTATAGAAGGCTTAATAGATTTATAGTGACTCAGTAGTGATTTATATTATCAAGATAGACTTTTAATTCTGTGTCTATTTTTTGTCCAATATAATATTGCAATATGTAAATGTTTATGTCTGACAAACGTTGGCTTCAATAAAAAAAAAAAAATGAGATTCCCTAATACTCTGGGGAATTAATCAGGTACTTACAACCTCTTTTTTTATAACTGTCATTAGAACTAGGCATAAGTTCTTGTCTATACTACTATTATAAAGAGAGAACAGAAACCTTTTGGCAAGGTAAACTCGGGAACCACAGCGCCAATCCACACACCCAATAGATTGTTGTAATCCTCAGGGTGTGCAGATGGACATAGGCTATAGAAAAAAAAAAGTAAATTTAAAAATATAACTTAAAAAAAAAAGTAGTGCCCTGAAAGTAGCGCCGGCCGCGACGCTGACTTCCACGACGTAGTGCTGGCCGCAACGTACGTGATGACAAGGAGGAGCGGCGATGAAGTGAGGAGCTCAGGGAGGAGCGGCGGCTCAGGTAAGGCTCTGGGACCGGTGCGGGAGGTTGGCCCGGAACGACTGCGGTAAGGCTCAGGGTCTGGGGGCAGCATTCCAGGCTTGCGTGCACTCCCGCCCCGGCCCCCGCCCACCACGACATTGTCCGGAACACAGAAAATGTCGTGGCGGGCGGGGGCCGGGGCGGGAGTGCACGCAAGCCTGAAATGCTGCCCCCAGCCCCCTTCTGCCCCGGGCAACGCTGGGGAGGGCTGCTAGTAAATATATATTAATTGATTTCAACTGTAGTCCATACTACAAACCAGAGGGTCAGGATGCTATTGCATTACTAAGTGCCAAATATCACATCTAACCAGGTGAACTAACATTTTCGACTGTGGTATTACATGTTATTAATATAGTGAAAATGTTCATAATTAAAACTTTAAGTGAAATTAGTAACATATATTCTCCCAACTACCTTGGAATCAGCCTCAGCAGATCCTAGAAAAGCAGTTCTTTTGATCCTATATGAGGCAACAATATCTTGCAATTGGAGTGGCGTGACGGGAGCGCCCCTAATTTAAGGTGACTCTCCCCCGAACTCTAAATATGTGCTTAGTCCATGCCCCATTCTGTCTTGTTATAACATTAGCATAGACAATGTTCCTCTGGGATAACTTTATTAGGGGGGTGAGTATTACCAATCTATTGTATACATTATTTCTCCAGTGGAACTGGTCCCTAAATTTGATCATTAGACATTTGTAGGAATGAGCTTCTCATTGCTTTTCTGCTCCTTTAAATTCTAAACAACTTCAATTTCCTTTATATCTTGGTCTTTTTAATGTCTTCATCTCCCCTGTTTCCTTCAACATCCTGTCCATTTTCGGCACATTTCATAAGGATAATTCCCATTCTGGTTTTATTCTGCCTTATCACTATGTTGAACTTGGGATTGCTATCTATTTACCTAATTTGTTCATATTTGTCAGTCCCTCTACTCCTTTCTCATTTTTCCACTCAAGCAATCGGAGTGCTTTATTCAGTTATGTATGTTATTTTCACTGTCTTCTTTTGCTCCATACACTTCAGTGACCACTTCTTGCTTCCAATATGACAAGAGAGTTATTATGGGAATTGTTTTGGGATAATTTCCTCGGGTGTGCCTTTACTTTTTCCTACTTACGTTCTTCTATTCCCCAAATACATTTCTCTTGTTACTTCATCAATAAATGTTGACATATTTTAATTCCTTTGTGGACATTTATTTAAAAATACCTGTAGTATATAGGTTATATATATGTTGTCTTTTGCAGTTTATTGTCTCCACCCACATTAATATGATTGTCCAAACTAAGTCGAAATAGTTAAATAAAGATGGATGTATATATTGTATCTCCCTAGCTACAATTTGTGACTTTGAGGGGGGCATGTGTAGCTGGAGTTCCGAACCTTCTATGAAAAACATTCCATGGATTCTTAAAAAGGCAGATGGCAGTATGACATCGGACATAGCTCCTCTGCAAGACTGCAGCAACAATAACAATGGTAAGGCAAGTGCTTAAGCTAGAAATATTCATTCTCTTACACAGAGATTTATAAAAATGTTGGAACGAGGATGTGGAATAAAGTCAAAATGAAAAGCTTTGAAAAGGTTTTTATGGAATTGGATTGTGGTGATTTAAATATCTACTCACTTATGTTATAGGGTTAGGAGCCAAATGTACGAAAGCTTTTTGCACTTCTAGATGGGCCTAATCGCAATTTCGACCCAGTAAGAAATGCAAACAGCCTTTTCATATGTACACAGGCCAAAAACCACTTGCAATTTGCGATTTCTATCCGGTAGAAATCGCAAATTGCAACCGCGATTTAGGAAACACAAATAGGGATTACCTATTTGCGATTCCTAATGCACATGTACAAGACATTACCTAAATGCAAATTGGGCATTTAAGAAATGCTGTTACTATCCACTGAAAGTCGGTGGTAACCATGTAGAAAAATAAAAAATGCATTTGAAAATGCATATTTTAATGTGACATGAAGCACGCATATGCCCAGGGCATATGTGCACTTACATGTGCACTGCCAATTTCGGGGTGCCTATTGGGTGGCCTTAAGCCTAGAGGCACATTTGTGTTTGGATTTCCTAATTTGCGATTAGCTGTTAGGAGAAAGGAGAAAGACTACTGTTCATTCGACATAATTTTACTTGTTTTGATGTTAAGGACAATTATGTTTTGGTAGCCTAGCATGTAAGTTAGCTAGACATTAGTAGTGCTTTTATTTGTTTTTATGCAAGAAATACTGAGATACATGAGAGGGATAAAGAGTCCTTTGAAATGGAGTTTAAATCCGCTTGCTTATTAGTGACTTTCTTTTTAATGAGACAAATACAGAGGTAGAGGAGTGTTTTATGTGAGATAACCTTTGAAATGGAATCACGCCAGTGTCTTTTTTAATTGAGAAATTATACAGAAACGACATGACCTTTCACAAAACAGTCATGTGAAGTGGAGGGAGGCTCTCACGCTTTCCACCTGTACTTGTCTGTAGGAGATGAATACAGGTGTGAATGAGCTTTTAAGGGTTATCTTCTGAAATGCATTCTGATCAAAGCCCTTTGTTAGGATCTATGGGGCAGCTTTACAAGCCCCTTGCGCCACTTTTGTGTCATTTATAACATGGGGAAAATAACGCAAAAGTGGCACAAGGGGCTTGTAAATATGCCCCTATATTTTTATGAACGAAATATAGAGATGGCAATACTGTTTACGAAACAGATTACCTAAAGGATGCAAACTTTCACCACATTCCCAACCTCAATTATGTCCAGTTGCTCCTCATAGACAGATCATGTATAGATGGCAATGTCTTGATGTACACAAAAGAAGAGCCCCTCATAGAACTGCAAACATTTTTCAGTTTTTGCAGTAAATTCATAATATCATATTCACAGAAAAGCACAGTCTACTTCAACATTACTATGACTATCAGAAAGAATGTCTATTTAGAATGTGTTTGTAAAGGAAACCTGCAAATAGGAACATGTACCTTTGTAGAACAAGCTACCTAGGTATGAAAGACAGGCACAGCTGCCTACAATCACAGATGTTCTAACATTCTCTACATTACTTGTCCAAGACGAATGCTTAAATAGTCGAACTGGCAGGAAAGGTAATTGTGCATTAAGAAAATATAATGATACGGCTGTAACATTTCTAGAGCAAACAGGACAACTAAGTGAGGGGCCACTCCATGCAGAATCACACCGACTTGACATTGTATAGAAGGACTTGTGCACACATGATGAGCTTGGTACCCATCCTGGTGCTAAAACACATAGTTCTGATTGTGAAAGTCATATTACGCAGTAGAAACATTTGCATCTGCCAACATCACAATAGACATATAAACAAAGCAATTTCAAAAATGTGATGTATAGGTGACCTTCCGCTACCATCATGCAAGCTTCAGTAGGACTGCTCCTTCTTACAGCCCTTTATGACCAAGATCGTAAGCTACAGTCAATGTAAGTGGCCAACATTCCATTGACCCTCAACCACAAAAGTAGGGCACTACTTTTTATGACACTTAGGGCCTGATTCTGATGCGGGTTGGAAAGCTTTCCCACCTAGGGCCTGATTCTGATGCGGTTAGGAAGGCCTCCTAATGGTATTTGCTCCTTCCAAATCGGATCGGGAACAACCCAGTGCCCAATTATGATGCGGTTAGGAACATATGCTCCCATTGAAGTCAATGGGAGTCCAACAAAATCGTATCGGGAAGCATCCGGATGCACTGTACTCCGTCGGTCGGACTATCCCGATCCGAGTGGGTTTGAAACCATTTCCAACCCGATTTAGTCCGGAAGCATTTCCAACCCACATCAGAATCAGCCCCTTAATAGTAAACAAACATAAAAAAATAACATTTAATGTTACATTTCCATGGAGGTGGCGACCTTACATCTTAGTTAATTTGGATGTTGTAAGAAATTGGATTGTTGGTTGAGTGGGGGGTGAACCATGGTCAAGCAACAACCACAATCCTTGTCAGGGTGGGGCACAAGCCAAGCTCAAATTAACCTGTGCTCAACCCTCTGATAGCTTGGCACAAAGCAGTCCGGCTTAACTTAGAGGCAATGTGTACAGTATTTGTGCAATAGTAATAAAAGTGAAGAAACATGCAAAAAGGATCCCACACCAAGTTAGACACATAGCGCTTTCCTTACTAAATGAATAATTAACAAAACGAAAAAGATCCTATCAGTAGAACCAGAGATATGCAATTTTATAGACTATAAGTGTGTGTAGGCAGACTGCTGTAGGTAAAAACCGAATAAAAACACACTAGCCCTGAATAAGTAAAAACCGAGTAGAAAACACACTAGCCCTAGCTTTCTTGGAAAACAAGTCAAGAAGTACTAAAATAAAGACTTGATTACCATCTGAGTAGACTGGACCCACTATTTCTAAAGCTACTTCCTTCCAAGGCTCACGTGGAAGCTCTCTGATAACCATGGATTGGACTCTCACCACTTTTGACTTCCCGCTCATGGCACATACCATACAGTCCCTAATAACCCTTTCCACCTGCAGATCCATCCCAGGCCACCAGTAGGAGGCCCGGAGTCTCTCTTTGGTTTTGGACATGCAGGAATGAGACTCATGAGCTAAATATATGAGCATCTTACGAAGATCAGAAGGAGGAATAAAGCCTAGTTCCACGTACAAGTAGTTTGTCACAGACTGCAAATTCGTCTTTGACTCCCCAGAATTTAGAAGCATCCTCAGAACCCTGTTTCTTCGTGTGTCAGCCTTTATGGATGAGAGACATTACCTCAGACAACACTGGATCTGAAGACAACGTGATGCGCCACTGATTGTCATTGATGATCTCACCACCAACTAAACACACATGAACATTACCATCATCAAAATCCCTCATCAAGAACATCGCCAGGAGAATCATCAACTAACCTCAAAAAAGTATCAGCAACACAGTTTTCCACCCCAGGAATGTATCCGATTTCAAAATTGTATTCCTGGAGTGCAATAACCCATTTGGTCATTCTGCTGGAGATTAGATCAATCCCTTTTTTAGAAAAAGTCTCACAAAGTGGTTTATGATCAGTCCTGACCAAGAACTTAGCCCCCCACAGAAACTTTTTCATCTTCTTTTCAGCCCAAAACACTGGAAGCGCCTCACACTCGATAACAGACCCCAACCCCTTAAGGCTAGCATTAGTGATAATCACGAAAGTTTTTGAGGGGTCAACATTTTAAGCTTGGGTGTGAAGAACCGGGTTTTAGCACCCAGCGGCGCCAGGGGCACGCCCAAAGTCTTCGGGTTCACCTTTCTTAGAATACAGAGACACGGGATACTTCTCGGTGACGTCAAAGACCACGTTTATTGGCTGCAACCAGGAACAGAGGTCTACGAAACACAACACGGGTGGTTCGTCAGAGACTGTACAATTTTCGTATTGCGAGACATCGTCTTTTATGCCAAAAATCACATTCCTGACTAGCATCAATTACTTACGAACTGTCCAATCACACAGTGACATTTCAAAAGATATCGCATAATGACAAGCCCACTTTCAGTTGTCCAGCCCACCATAAATGACAAGGCAAAATCCAACATTCTTGCTTGGACAGGCCGGACAAAACCCATAATAAAAGGACCTCAACCCAAACCATAAATAGGCCATAAAAGAAGGAACAGAAACAGATGAGAAGCAAGATAGAAGGGTGTGTGCATGTACCATCAACTCAGCAATGTCCTGTTCTTTGATCTCTATCTGACTAGCTGCCTAACAAGGAACTGGCTCAACAAGGTCAGCTTCGGGCAATGGAGTCAGTTCGTTCAGGTCACACAAAAGTCAGCTAAAGGTGTACGTGTCCCAAAGACTTGCTCGGCCGCAGTCATCGGCCTATGTGAGGGCAACCACAAAATGGCTGCCGTACACGAAATGGAACCCGAAGGTTCGAACGAAATCCCTGAATATACAGTGTATCCATCAATCGAACATGACGAAAACACTCGTACATACCGCACTCGTCATTTGCGGTCCGCTGATACCAAAATCGTCTTGATACAATGATCTTAATTGAACGGGTTCAGAATCACGGAACCACAGGTGCTTTGTTGAGTTTATTTTTAAGGGAAATAAATTAATTATCACAGTCTTCACTCCACTTAAATTCAGAACCTTTTTTAAGAAGCCCTCTTAAGTTAGTACAACATTCAGCAAAAACTTCAATAAATTTGTTATAGTACTCTATCATGCCAAAGAACTTCATGAACTCCTTTCTGCAGGAAGGAGGAGGCATGCGAGAATTGGTATCAACGAGGTTGGACTTAGGAGAAATGCCATCACCTGATATTGTGTGCCCTAGATAGTTAATCGAGGAAACCCCAAATATGGCACTTTTACAATTTTATGGTGAGGTTGGCTCCTTCAAGTCTACTCAAAACAACATTGAGGTGATGCTCAGTTCAACATGATCTTTAGCAAACAAAAGTGTGTCATCTTGATAGACACAGACAATTTTACAGTCCTTGAATACCTTCTCCATCATAGGCTGGAAGACAGATGCCGCAGATACCAGTACGAACAGCATTCAAACGACTCTGTATGTCCAAACGGGGTTATGAATGAAGTATAGTCTCTAGATGTTTCTGCCAGTACGATTTGGTGATAGGAGGAGGCCAAATCAATGGTGCTAAAGATCTTGGCTCCTTCCAACAATGTCAGCAGCTCTGAAATATTAGGCAGTGGATAGCGGTCCACCACCACACACTTATTGAGTTGCCTCAAATCTACACATAATCGGAGTGAACCGTTGGCCTTCCGGGATGCCACAACCGGAGCAAGCCAATCAGTACTAGCAACATCCTAAATTATTCCTCCTTGCTTGAGCTTGGCTGGCTCCTTATCCATCTCTTCCCTGACTGCCAAGGGTACACTCCTGACTTTTACAGCTGTGTGGTTGCGAATTAGGATGTATGGGAATATTTAATTTACAAATCTCTAAGACACCCAAGTTGATTTCTAAATACCCTTGGAAAATTGCTTTTGATGCGTGCTTCAATTGTTTCATCAGAGTGGACATGTACTGTCTTCATCTTTAAGTTTGATGGGAGTAGAGGACATGGCATCTAGCATGACACCCAAGTCTCCTTGGTGGAACCAGCTGATTATGCTGTCACCCTTTTCTGAGACGTAGACCTTACCGGAGACATAGCGCCCTTTGTACTCGATGAGGCCTATGAAATAACCAAGCAAGGGAATAGGCTCTCCACCATATGACAAGGGGCGTTTGTCCAGTTTGAAAAGAGAAACCGTGTGAGCAAGTTTACTTTGAATGAAGACTTTAGAGAATATAGTGATTTTAGCCCCTGAATCAAATAAGACTTTAGCACCCTCCCCTTCTACTTGAATCGTGTCGATGGGACAAGTTTTTCATTCCAACGTGGAATCCACTTGTACCACAATTTGTCCACAGACAAAGTCTTCTTCAAGAATATCTGTTTCTGCATTTTTTATGGTGGAAGAAGGTATTTTGCTCTTGCAAACAGAAGAAAGATGCCCTATCTTTTTGCATTTTGAACAGATAACATTCAAAGCAGGACACTTCTTGTCGTTGGCAAAATGCCCAACCTTATCACACCTAAAGCACTTAGGAACAGGTGATTTATTTTTGAGTTTACTTGAGTCATCAGCTTTAGGTAAGGTTGTGGTTTCCTTTTTGACAACCTGAATTGAGACTTGTTTGTCTTTCTTCAAAGTGTCTACACATTTTAAAGAGTGTTTAACCCTTTTTGCGACTTGAATCACCTCATCTAATACAGGTTTATCCCTCAGCCAAAGTTCCTCTATATTGCAGCCTACTATAAATTGGTCCCTGATCCTCTCATCTAATGAATTTCCAAATTTTCAAGAGGAAGCCAGTTTCCTAAGTTGTGTGACGTAACTCGCAATTGACTCCTCATCATTTTGAAGTCTTTTAGCATACTGATACCTCTCCAAAATTGTGCTTACTTTTGGTAAGTAGTGTTATACTCATTTAGATTCGTTCTATTCACATCACTGAACTCAGGCAGATGGTCAAATACGTCTTGTCCTTCAGATCCAAGACAATGATGGAGTAGAGAAGTTCTCCGCTTAGCACTAAGACTCACTCCACAAACCTTCGCTTACCGTTCAAAAACTTTTTTCCATTTTTGCCACTTGATGGCAGGTTCATCAGGAGACATTAGAAAAAAGGAGGGAGCAGTTACATTCTGCATGGCTAAAAATGAGTTTCAAAATACAAATTATTACAAGACAAGTTGCATAAAAGAAGGTATTGGAATATATTTGTAAAACATTGAGGCTGTGAATAATGCTAAAAAAAAAAACACAAGAAGTATTAAACTTGCAAGTTTAAATGTGTGTGCCACTGAAATGACTGTGCATTACTGTTCAATAATAGAAATGACAGTGTGCATGTCACTGAGATGACACACAGAAATGATGACATGAACTTGTCAAGCATTAAAACTGTGGGTAAAGCTGAAAAAGAGTGCACAACAAGAAGTTTTAAACTTGCAGGTTCAAGTGTATGCCACTGGGATGACTGTCCATTACTGTTCATTAATAGTGATAACAGTGTGCGTGTCACTGAGATGACATGAAGGAATGATGATAATTTCCTCGTTGTTGTATGCACAGAGTTAAGAAACCTTCAATAATAGTGTGCATGTCACTGAGATGACATGCAGGAATCAGTATCCTCGTTGCTGAAAACAAAGGGTTAACCAACCTTATGCTACTTGTGTTTGTGTCACTGAGATGACATGCAGGAAAGAAATTGTAAGATTTTCCTGGACGGTAAGACCACACAATGCGTAGTGTATGTTTGTTGCTGGTAACCTAGGCAACAAGAGGATCCTCAAGTTTGCCGTTACGTTGACTGCCACGTCAACGTGACTGCCACAGTGTTTAGCTTCGTGATGAGGCAATAACATGGATGCGCTTCAACGCAGAGAAGTCGCGTAGGGAAGCAAGCAGTGATGCAGCGATGCGGGAAAAAGAACCTAGCAGCAGGTAAGCATTCTCCAGTTAAGAATTGTGAGGAGACAGTTATTAAATGCTTTTTTTCAAGAGAGTCTTCGCGCCTAATGTGCCTCAGCTCAACGCTGTTACCCAGAGCCCTCAAATGGAAAATAAATGACCCTATACTCTGAGTCAGCGTGGCGCACTGGTCACAATTCACTGCTCCGACACAAACTAAACAAATGTCAAAGTGACTCCTTCAAGCAAAGAACATTTCAGAATTCCATCAATATCAGAAATATCGCATCGCATCACAGATGAGAAGGGGTGAGCCTGCACCTATAAAAAAACTCCCAACGCCACAATATACAGTCAATAGGGTGAGTGTGCGGCGAAGCTCCCAGCCCTCCTCACATTTAATCAAGAAGTTTAACGTATGGCTATCCAACCACAATCTTGAAGTTGTATAATAAGGGCAGATGGCTCCAGGTCTCAGAAAGAATTATTAAAGTACAGTAACTTAGAGAAGGGTAAATTTGGGCTACTTCAAGGAGAGTTGGGGTTGTTGGGTCCCTTTGTCTTCCGGCTGGCGACTATGCCAGTGTAAGATCTTCATGCAGCTGAAAGGATCTAAAAGGACGCAGGCTTGAATTGTAAAGTAGATTTAAATTTATTTCCAAAGAAAGAAGAACCCATCCAAACCACAGCCAGTCCAGGTAACTGCTCATCATAATCTGAAAGAAAACATTCCAGAACCTAGGCAACACAGGTGGAACAGAACCATGGGTGTGATGTCACATGTTGCTATGGTACCTTGACATCTAAAACAAGATATGTCTCAGATGCCACACACTCGTAGTGAAACAAAATTGATTTTTAACTCATAACTTGAGCTACTAACATCCCAGTTTCTCAAACTTGGGTTCAGAGTACCACCACCAAGACCTCTTATATCAGCTTTCTCTGCAATTTTCAGCCCTGGGAACCATTCCCTGATCTATAAAATGGGGTGCAAACTTCTCCGCATCTTAAGCCTAGCCAATCATGGCATTCCTGTTGGTGTGTGTTTTTGCGATTAATAGGGGAATATTCGCAAAAAAACGAACTCTATATTCTTAAATTTCTCAACCAGTAAACCCTAATAAAAAAAGTGGAATTTGCGTGACCAAATCTACCTTCCTGCCACATATGGTGTAATTCCGTCCAGATGTTCGGGCTGTAGGCATGTTGACAAGTCCTATGGGAATTAGCATGGGAAACACATCCTTTTTTTAACCCCCTTTCTCGGCCCCCCACTTGACGTTTCACCCCAAAAATTTCATTGTGCAACAATACTTACTATGAAACTTTTTAAAAGAAATTTTGTAAAGATTCGTCAATTGGCGCCGAAGATATAGGCAAGTCAAACAACACTTTTTTACGGAAACATAGTCATATCTATTACTACTTACTGATGACCATTTTTTATGGGTTTAGGGTGGGTAAGACTTTATGGATTGTAGACATTTTCGGGTTTTAGCTTGAGTTTGGGGTGTAGAGGGTAAGTTAATTTTTAGAGTTTATTGGTTTTTGTGTGGCAAGGGAATTTAGTGTTTAGGGTGGTTATGGGTTTTTGGGTAGTAATGAAATTTTTAGGGTTTAGGGTGGGTTTGAGGTTTTGGATGATGTTGGACTTGGCCCTTTTTTCAGGGTCATCCCAGAACATTTTCCCTTCCTTCTGTATTTTTCTCTGACCTGTTGTTTGTGGCTTTAGGACTCTGGGCACTTTATCACTGCAGATCAGTGCTAAAGTGCATGTACTCTCTATGGTAAACTTGGTAAGATTCGTTTTTGCATATTTAATTTACCTGTATGGCAAGGGAATTTAGTGTTTAGGGTGGTTATGGGTTTTTGGGTAGTAATGACATTTTTAGGGTTTTGGGTGGGTTTGAGGTTTTGGGTGATATTGGACTTTGCCTTTTTTTTCAGGGTCATCCCAGAACATTTTACCTTCCTTCTGTATTTTTCTGTATTTTTCTCCGACCTGTTGTTGGTTGTTTTAGGACTGCAGATCAGTGCTAAAATGCAGGTGCTCTCTATGGTAAACTTGGTAAGATTAGTTTTTGCATATTTAATTTACCTGTCAGTCACTTGTAGAGTGGTATACCAGATACCGAGGGCCAGTAAATTCAATGCTACTGATGGGCTTTCAGTGCTGCTTGTGCCACCCACCAAAGTAGCCTTTCAAAACCTGTTTCAAGCCTCTGCAGGTCCTGTGGGTGCAGTTTACTGCCGCTGTGATGTGGCACATAAAGTGGTTGCCACGTCTGTAACTTCCCTTTTACTGCATATCAGTCACCCCTAAGGTAGGCCCTAGCTAGCCCTATGGGTAGGGTGAAGTGTAAGTAAAAGGTAGGACATGTGTCTTAACTGTGTGGCATGTCCTGGTAGTGACAAATAGACTATTTGGTTTCTCACTGCTGTGAGGTTGCCCTCTCATATAGATGCATTGGGGATTCCCTGATATGTGCTTCAGTGTTAATTCCTGATCTAAGAGGGGTAGTGTGATCAAGTTTGGTATATTTGGAATAGTGGTGATAAATCCTGCTTATTGGTGAAAGCAGATTTATTATTACTATTTTTAGAAATGCCACTTTCAGAAGTGGGCATTTCTGTGTGCTATGTGTCTTTGTGCCTACCTGATGAGTATTGACTGCCTGGTTCTGACTGACAGGGGAGAGGGGATGTGTATTCACTCCAGCCACTCCCGGGGTGGGGTTTGAGGTGTGCCATGCCCTGCCTGGGTGACTCAGCGCTAGGCTGAATAAGCCTGGTCTGCATTTTGAGTGATGGGAGGAGTAGCACCTGCACCTGAATAGGGCTCTACCTCCCTTCTACAATGATGGCTCTGCCCCCCTGTGGTGTGTCTGGGGCCAAGGCTTACACTAACAATGGAGGTGGTGGTGCATTTGTAAAGAGATGTTAAAGTGCCCCCCCCGGACTGGTTAGGACTGGGCTCAGAGCCCCGTGCCAGGGGGAAGAACAAAGACATATCGATTATAAGTATTGGGGCTGTGACCCCATGTCTGTTGAGCTTGTCCGGAACTGGACCGGAGGAAGAGGATTGCTGTGGCCAGGAGGAACCACCATTGGGTACTGATCTACTACCTGCTGAGTTGCTGAAAGGACTAACACTCTGCAGGGTGACCCAGTGTGCTGGGCTGCCTGGGCCCTGTATTCTTCTTATTCCTGCCCAGTTTGTGGGAAGGGCTTTGTTTTGGCTATGAACCTGATAACGTTGTCCTGCACCTCAGGAGCGCTTCCTGTGGAAGCAGCTGGTGAAGTGCAGCCCCTTTCTCCTGCAACCGAGGAGAACTTGTGAGGAGCGCTCCATTTTGTTTAATCGCTCCTGAAGTGCAGGGCCCTGCACACCAGAATTGCATGGTGGGTGCTTCCCAAATTGTTGTCCTAGCCTGAGCAGTGAGCTTCAAGCATGAGTGCAGTGGGAGCCGTCGGGCCATGACAAGGAAGCCGCTGAAACTGACAGAGACTTAGCCCCGCAGCCACAAGAGTGCCAGAAGTCAGGCGGGTGAAGCCTGGTCATGGGCGGTGCTCTCATGATGAAGAAGAGAGTCCCACTGTTTGCCTGAGCCTGGTTGTGGGCAGGGCCGGCGGCGAGATAGAGCTGGAGTCTCACGGGCTCCAGGTGCACCCAAGGAGGGTCTTCCCAGCAACGCGAGCAGAGGAGCTTGGGGAGAGATCTCGAGGGAGGGCCCTGACCAGAATCGCTTGCCATTTCTTGGCATTGTCAAGGCTGCGCTGCCTGATCGTGGGTAGCTGCCGTGTCACTTGCAGCATCAGGGGCATGTGTTTTCAGGAACAAAGACCGGGTGAGTTGCACTCCGCCCCCTTGCTTGCGGTAATGTGCTCTGGAATAGGGTGAGACCTCGACAGAGGCCCCCTGGGGACTAGAGTTGCCACATTTCCTGGTGTAGATGGGCACGAGGCCCAGAACCCTATGAAAAAGGACACCAGGTGCCCTAAATAGGAGCGCAGGTGTTGCGCTGATTGTGGTGCTCATGCCACAGTGTGTGGGCACCTTATGAGTGGTTATTGTGGTGCACGGTTGTTATGGTTTATGCCTAATGCCTTTCCCTAAAGGGTGCACTACTGAAAGCGTTTTGTAGTGCACTACTGCTGCTGGTGCTGGTTATTACTAAGGGGCCCTGTGGATAATTATGTTTTGCACAATGTATTGTGCTCAGTGTAATACTACCAGTAGTTACTGGTCAGCCTAATGGTGATGTTTATGACAATGGTCCGATTAGCCAAGTGATTTCTGTAACTCCCTGTGATGTCATGACAAGTGCCTAGAGGCACAGTGATATGTGATTGTTTTCTATTGTATTTTTATGGATAATACAAACGCTATTTTTTTTTTGTTAAAGATATTTTTATTGAGAGTACAGGAAGGAAGAAATAATAGAAGAGAGAAAAGATAGGAACATACGGAATGCAATATGAGCCCTCGCAGGAGCTAACCCCACATGGTCAAGAAGCAATATAATTGTTGAAGATTCGTACAACGCGGCAGCCCTAGGCAGGATAAGTCTCAAAGTTTGCCAGCCAACAGTGTTGTGCCCAACAAGGAACCCTGGAGGGGCATCAAACCACAATGGCACCAGGCAAAAGCTGTCCGAGTCAGAGGCGTAGTCGACCAGTTCAAGTTGCGCCTCCATGTGTCTTGGCCACGAGAAAGACGTTGCAGCGAGGTATAACAGAAAAACCCACCCCCCCTTGGAACAAACAATCCAAATCCCCCCCCCCAAGGCTCCAGCCACCTACCAACCCCCCTCCCCCCAGTGGTGGCAGTCTAGCAGCAGGCATTCACTCAAACAGTCTTCACACCTGAAACAAATGTAGTGCAAGTAGGGTGGGTGGACAGACCGCCGATGGCAAACCTGAAGGTGAAATTCTTAAAGTCACCTCTGAAAACATCAGCCATACGTTCCACACTCAACAGCTTCCACAACTTAGCAAACCAGAGGGAAAGTGCAGGGGCCTCCTTCTTCTTCCAAGCCGCAGCCAAGGTCAACTTGGCCGCACCTATGCAGAGCCAAAGGATTTGTTTATCTGCCTTGGTCTGATGCTCTAGACGCGGGTCCCGAAGACCCAGGAGCACGAAGCCTATGGAGTCCGGAATCGGGTAACCCAACACATCTTTAATATGAGACAGTATCTCCCTCCAATAGGGGCGTATGATAGGGCAGTCCCACCAGATATGGCGAAAATCCCCAAGGAAACCACAGCCTTGCCAACACCTATCCGACGCAGAGGGAAAAATCTTTTTCAATTGGGTCGGGTAAAGATACCAATCCAGCATTGTTTTCATATGGGCCTCCCGGAGATCAATAGAATGATTGAATTTGTGTAAATCGCACCAGAGGTGAGTCCACTCCTCATCGGAGATATCTCGCCCTAGGTGCTCTTCCAACAGACCCATGTATCTAGGGCGAGGCGAGATAGCAGTAGTCAATAGAAGATCATAGAGGAATGAAATCACCCCCTTCATAGACGTTGCGCGGGTGATATAGGATTCGAAATCTGTGGGAGGCCTCGTCGCTGCATCCCGCACCTCCGGTGACAACGCCCAGTGAAGCAGTTGGGATTGCTGGTAATGCTCGGAAGGTAGCACCGCGTAATCACGCATGCAATTATGGAAGGTGAGTGGCTCATACCCATGGAACAAGTGTGTGAGTGCGTGGCAACCCCCCGCCCTCCACCCATCAAAGGGGCCCTCAACGAGAGCCGGTGGAAAGGCCGGGTTAAAGTGGATAGGTGTGAAGGGGGATGGGAAGGAGGTCCACCTCTCGTCGCTAGAGACCGAGTCCCAGACCTTCAGAGTGGTACTCGTAGGAGTGCTAATGTAGGCGTTGCGAGGCCGATCCCCCTTTGCCTTCCAAACCAGGTCCCATATCGATCTTCCTGCCACACTCCTGTCCATATGTAACCAGTGCTTCTCCGACTCCATTTGGGTCCACTCGGCCAGCACTCGGAGTTGCGCCACCTTATAATAGAGATGCATGTCTGGGAGGCCGACCCCACCCTTCCTCAGGGGCCGACGCAGCGTAAGAAAGGAAAGTCTAGCGCAGCCTCCCTGCCAGATATAGCGCAGAATCATGGTTTTAAGGCGCCTAAAAAAATCCCCCTCCAAAGTGATAGGGAGTGCTTGGAACAGGTACAAGAGCTTGGGGAGCAGCGTCATCTTAATGGCATGTATGCGACCCATCCAAGAGATGAACATGGGTTTAAGCTCGGTCTGTATCTGGGTCAGCAGGGGAGGGAAGTTGGCCGCATACAAGGTGGCAACAGATGGGGTCAGCTTGACCCCCAGATACTGTATGGAGGAGCTGGACCACGATAGGGGCGTGAGTGGTCAGATGCGGTCCACCTCAGCGGGCGGCAGCGTGAGATTGAGGATGTAAGACTTACCGGGATTGACCCGAAAACCCGCCACCGCTTCGAACTGAGAGAGCACTTCTTGCACCCGTGGGAGGGAGTTCCCCGGGTCCGCTAGTGACAATAGAACGTCGTCAGCAAAGAGGGATATTTTATGCTGCTTCCCCGAAAAGGGGAGACCAACAATATCCGGGTCCTCCCGTACCCTAAGGGCCAGAGGCTCGATGCTGAGCGCAAAGAGTAGGGGGGATAGGGGGCAGCCCTGTCTCGTACCCCGGGAGTGTGCACAGAAGGGTGAAACATGGCCATTCACCATAACCCTCGAGCGCGGACCATGGTAGTTGGCCCGAAGCATTTCGATAAATTTGGGTGAAGAACCAAAGGCCTTCAAGGTACTAAAGAGGAAGTTCCAGTCCACCCGGTCGAACGCCTTTTCAGCGTCAAGGCCCACTAAGACCGCTGGGATCTTAAAGCGATTAGCTTTCTCGATCAGGTGAATCAGCCTTCTGGTGTTGTCATGGGTCTGGCGACCTTTTATGAAGCCCGATTGGTCGGGGTGAATAAGAGCAGGCATGAGGTCCTGGAGCCGGGCAGCCAAGATAGAGGAGTACAATTTAGCATCCACGTTTAACAGGGTTATGGGCCGGTATGACTCACATTTAGAGGGATCCTTCCCGGCTTTGGGAATAATCGAAATCATTGCTTCCGCCATGGTGCCCGTAGTTTGGCCCGCCTCCCTCATGCCATTGAAAAGAGTCACCAAAAAATCCCCCAGCTCAGAAGCAAATGTTTGATAGAAGGGAGCCGTAAAGCCGTCTGGGCCAGGCGCCTTGAGCGGTTTAAGGGACCTAATGGCGGTCAACACCTCCTCCCTAGTGAAGGGGGCCTCCAGAAGGTCATTCCATTCCTTGGAAACCTACGGAAGTGGATAGGCCCCTAAATATTCCTGCTGCTCTGTAGGCGCCAGGTGGTCTGCCGTGTATAGGGTGGCATAAAAGTCGCCGAAAAGCTCCGCCTTGACCGCGTCCCTATGTTCCACGGCACCGGAGGGCGCCCGGATGCCACCCACATATTCCCTCTCACGCTTATCACGGAGCTGCCGAGCCAGATGTTTCCCCACTTTGTTGCCTTGAGCATAAGAAAGGCGCCATAAGCGTAAGAGGGTATACTCCGCCCGATTATTATAGTGGGCCCTGAGTTTACCCCGCACCGCAGCAAGAGGGCGAAGAGTCTTTCGAGAAGGATTCTGTTTATGCGCAGTTTCAAGTGTCGCCAGCTCCGCCTCCAGCGCCTCCCTTTCCTCGCGCCTAAGCTTGTTCAGGGTAGAGTTCAACGCAATGCACGTGCCCCGTGTCGTCGCCTTAAAGGCGTCCCATTGGGTGAAAACCGAGGTGTGCCCAGCTTTGTTGAACTCAAAAAATTCGCCAATGGCCGCTCTGAGTTTTTTTCAGGATTCCTCATCACGTGTAAGGGAGATAGGGAAGTACCATTTGCGGTGTGGGGACGTCTCTGGGGTCCAAGTGAAGCACACCGCCAAAAGACTGTGATCCGATACAGAGAGCGGAAATATTCTACTGTCACGCAAGTCCCCCTGCAGAGATTGATTTAGAAAAATGTGATCGAGACGTGAATACGTGTGGTGAACATGGGAATAGAACGTTTAATCCCTAGTGTGGGGGTGGAGGGCGTGCCAGCCATCAATAAGACCTAGACTGTCCAAGGCGTCGCGCAACTCAGGGGAGAAGAGGCCCGCCTCCGTCCTTTGTTGGTGTGAGCAATCAAGACTTTTGTCCCAAACCAAATTAAAATCCCCCATTACTATCAATGCTCCCTCCCCAAAGTCCCCCACCTCCCTCATGAAGGCTTCAAGGAACCCATTCTGGCCCGTGTTCGGTGCATAGATAACCACCCACGTGCAAAGCTTACCAAGGAGCATCCCCTTCACCATCAGCCATCTTCCCTCCTTGTCACCTCGCACCCCCATGGGTTGAAACTGAAGTGTAGAGCGGAACAGAAGTGCCACCCCCCGGTGCTTAGTAGTGGCAGAGGATTTGTAAATCAGTGGGTATTGCCTATGCTTAAGCCTAGATTCGTCTTTACGGGCCAAATGAGTTTCCTGTAGTCCCACCACATCCAAATGATGATCAAGAATGTATTTCCACACTTTCTGACGCTTTTGAGGAGAGTTAAGGCCTTTAACATTCCAGGAGCCCATCGTAACTAGCATCATTTAGTCAGTACCCTCCCCCCCCGCTCCACATAGTGCCCCCCATAGTGCTAGAAGCAAACCAAACACACTCGCATTCATACCATACCCCCTGCCGCCACCACTGAGCCCGTTCCAAAACCACCCTTCCCCAATCCAAAGGAGCCTCAAAACAATATACAAAAAAAGAGAGATTCAGAACTAGAAAAAGAACAAAGAAAGTCGGACATGACCATAAGGGTCGGGGCTAGAAGACCCGGGTAATGCCCCCCTCGAGTTCTGGGTCGGGGTACCCCTCCAATGGAGCACGGTCCTTCAAAGTACCTGAGATGGTAGAGCCCCCCCGGCCCCACGGGCCGCTGTTGGGGGAGCCTAGGCTGCTGAAGAGCTGTCCACCCGGCTCGACTCGGTCACCAGGGCCACCGAAGCCAAAACCACTCCCCTCTCACTTTGGCTCGCCGACGGAGTCGGACCTTCCGCCACACCATGTCGGCCCACTCTCTGCCACGCTGGGGAGCGGGAACGGCGACGTCTTCTCGGGGAGGCGCTGGCGCCCTCCGACGCTGCCGCTTCCTCCATGCCCAGAAGTTCCTTGGCGGCTGCCAAAGATCTCACTTGCACTAGTCTGTTCTGCCATCTGAAAATGAGCCGAAAGGGGTGACCCCAGGAGTAGGACACCCCATGCTCCCGCAAGAAAGCCGTGGTCGGGCGGAAGTCCTGTCGTTTTTGCAGTGTGGAAGCCGCCAGGTCTTGAAAAAGCTGAGGGTTGTGCCCTCGAAATTGCAAGTTGTTGGTGTCCCTTGCTTTCCGTAGGATTTTCTCTTTCAATTGAAAATCATGGACACAAACCAGAATGTCAGGCGGCGGCGAGCGCGTGCCGCGTGGCAGCCCAACCCGATGTACTCTGTCCATGCGAACCTCCGAGAGGTCGTCCTCCGCCAGAATTTGCAGAAACAGGGCCTCCACATACTCCCGCAA
Source organism: Lissotriton vulgaris (assembly GCF_964263255.1). NCBI lineage: Eukaryota > Metazoa > Chordata > Amphibia > Caudata > Salamandridae > Lissotriton > Lissotriton vulgaris. The sequence continues at coordinate 952,006,112 of NC_141698.1, forward strand.
GTTCTCACCTTCTCCTTCCCAGGGTACCGCTCGGATCCGAATGTTATTGTGGCGGGACCGGTTTTCCAAATCTTCGCAGTGGGCCTGAAGATCTAAGTTCTGCTCACGTGGCCGAAGCATGTCCTGCTCTAGTTGATGGACGTCACCAGTGAGGCCCAGATCATGGTCCTCCAGGGTCGCCACCCGTTCTCCGATGCCGTCCACATCTCGACGGACCTCACGTAGATCAGAGGCCAGCTGCGACTTCAGTTCCGTGATATCGTCCTTGATAGACGCAAAAAGTTCAATCAAAAAGGCCTTCGTGACTGGGCCCTCTCCGTCATACTTGGCCGGGGCCTTGCTAGAGCCGGGTGGCGATCCGGATGGACCCTTCCCAGGACCGTCCTTTCCTGGCCTATTCATGCGATTCCTCGTCGTCATGATGAGGCGCCTCAGCCAGCCTCTGGGCTCTTCGCAACCTCCCGGAATGTCCCGTGATATCAGGCCGCGCTCCCTCACACCTTCCGCGGTCTCCGCGTCGTAGGCACCGGGAGGCCAAAGCAATCAGAAGGCAGCACTCGCCGTGTCTCTCAAGGCCCGTTGAATCGCCCCCAAGGTATAGGGGGTGAGGGGCGAGTCTGCGCCTCTTCTTCCCACAGTCTTCTGCGCTGCCCAGCAGCCACTAGACAGGTCGGCGCCTCCTCGTCACCTCCGCTCAGGCGCAGTTAGCCAGATGGATCACAGGGGTGCCGGGTGGGCTCGTGACAATCCCAGTCGGGGGGTCCCGCAGTGCAAGCGCTACACTACACAGCTTGCCGAGGACCAGAGTCCCCCTGTGCTAAGAGCCGATGCAAACCAGGCGAGGCTCTGTCGGCCGCACCAGCGCTCGTGCTTCACCACTTCGACACCTCGGCTAAGTCCGCCGTTCCAGGTCGTAGCTCGACGGGAGAAGGCTCAAACGCATTCAGGGCACCTTAGTGACCCCAGGAAAGTCAATTCCGGAGCTGAAATCGCCCCAATTCAGCTACACAAGGCTATGAATGGCTCGGGGTGCCGGAGGAGCTCGCAGGCACGTCTTACTCCGTCGCCATCTTGGCCACGCCCCTCACAAACCCTATTTTTATATAACCTTGTGGGAATTTTTTTTTGTGGTGTGCCTAGTGTGTCACTGCTGTGTGAGTGTGTTGCACAAACACTTTACACATTGCCCCTGGGATAAACCTGACTGCTCTGCCAATCTACCAAGGGGGTGAGCAGAGTTTATATTCAGCGTGTAATTCCCTTGCCCTGACTAGAGAGGTGGTTTCTGCCTGGCTTAGGTTCATATGTTACAGTCAAAGTGTGAAATCCCGGTATTGTATAGAATGCCTAGGTAATGTATAGAATGCCTGATGGTTTTCGGCAAACTATGAAATATAAGTTTTTTGTGAAAATGTTACATACTTTTTCCTAGACATTCTTTACAATTCCTAGGCATTATTCGGAATGACCAGTACCATTTACGCAAAGTGTTAAAAGGCCACAAAGATGAGATTCCTAGGCATTCGGCAAAGTGTGAAATCCCGGTATTGTATAGAATGCCTAGGTAATGTATAGAATGCCTGATGGTTTAGAGGCAAACTAGGAAATGTTACATACTTTTCCTAGGCATTCTATACAATTCCTAGGCATTATACAGAATGACCAGTACCATTTACGCAAAGTGTTAAGAGGGCACAAGATGAGAAGCCTTTATTAATTAATACACATTAGAAACTGAAAGAACAAAACTACGAAATAAAGCACAGGATATTCTTACCTGAAAACAATGAAAGCAGAACTGAGATTGAAGTACTTGTTACACTAAGAAAGGCCGAAGTTACACATGGAATTGTACTCACTTTTATTCTTCACAGAAAAACACCTTATATTTTGGCACGTTGATCTTGTACATATATTTCACAACTTAAAGAAGAATGCGAACAGAATATTGTTACCGGTAAAACACAAAGCAGAACTGGCATGACCTACAGAATGCGAACAGAATATTCTTACCCGTAAAACACAAAGCAAAACTGGCATGACCTACTTGTTGCAGCACAAAAACACCTTGGCCCTTATTTATGAGGCCTTGCGTCAGTTTTGCGCCGCCGGTGCGTCACTTTTTGTGACGCACCAGCGGCGTACAAAATGCGCCTTTGTTGCACCATATTTAAAAAGTGACGCATCTAGGTAGATGCGTCACTTTTTAAACCCCTGCGCCACATTATACCTGCGTCAGGTATAATGTATGCAGAGGGGGCGTTCCCCCGCAAAAAGCCTCGTAATAGTGACGCAGTGAAATCTATGAGATTTCACTGCGTCACTTTTAGGATGCTGTTGCGTCAAAATCTTGCGCCTGCCTCACAGCAGGCGTAAGACTGACGCAAGCCCTTTCACATGGGGCATTCCCCATGTGAAAGGACGCATTGCTGGAGTTGCGTCACTTTTGTGACACACTCCAGCAATGCGTCACTTTTGCGCTTACAGATGCGTCAGAAATACTGACGTATCTGTAAGTCCTTGCGACATGATGCGTCATACATTAAATATGACGCATCATTGGTGTCGCAAGGAGTGCACAGTGAAAAGTGACGCATCGCTGTTTTCACGCAGCGATGCGTCACTTTTCATAAATGAGGCCCCTTCTATTTTGGCACTTCGATCTTGTACTTCCATTTCACGACTTAAAGAAGAATGCAAACAGAATATTGTTACCGGTAAAACACAAAGCAGAACTGGCGTGACCTACTTGTTGCCGCACAAAAACACCTTCTATTTTGGCACTTTGATCTTGTACATACATTTCACGACTTAAAGAAGAATGCGAACAGAATATTGTAACCGGTGAAAAACAAAGCAGAACTGGCATGACCTACTTGTTGCAGCAGGGAAGGCTAGAGTGACATTTTTAATTGCACTTAATTTTCTTTTTCACACAAAGGCACCTCATATTTCGTCTTGCACATACACCTGACGAATCCTTGGCCGCTTCCTGTGGACTGAGAAGTAGCTGCAGATCGGAGAGTTATTTCATGGTCAGGAACGTCTTCAATTCTCATTAAGTTCTTTGGACATACGGTGAATTGTGATCTGGCGTAGAGTTGCTTCAAGATTCCTTGTGCAGTTCCAAGTCGGTAAAAGCCATCTTCGGTCACCTTCATAACAACTGCCAAGAGATTGCGTGAGTCACCCCGCTTTTGTCGACGTCGGGAATCGGAACTCGCACAGTGGCACCCAAAAGCGCAGGAGGAATTTTTTTGTCAGATTTCCTTTTCATTTTTTTGGCCTGAATCTCAAGGTTCGATTTTGATTCCGTTTTACTTTGGATAGCTTTCTCGATATTGAAGCAAACATTGCACAAAATGCTAAACCCATAACCTTCTACTTCATCGGCGTCATCGTCTTTAGGAGAATGTCCGCAGATGGCATGAACGTTTCGGCCACACTTTCGACATGTATGAGCACCGCTGGTTTCTTTTAAGCAGACGCAACAGATAGCAGTAGAAGAAGGATTTTCGGTAACCACGGAAATGGAAGGCTCTTCGATAACCATGGCTTCATTACTGTTTTGGTTTCCTCCGTCATGGATTGCATTCTCAGCTATGTCTTCTACAGGGAGCTGTGCCTCTTGCATTGATTCATCTCGTCTTTCTTCCTGCTGTTTTGTTGTTTGTACGCTCTCTATTATTATTTCTAGCTCTTCCTCAGTCTCTATGTCTTGTAAAACGTCGTCCGGCTGGGACGACGTCGAGAGACCTACTCTAGCTTTGCAGCCAAACAGAGCTTCGTATGGTGACCTCTTAATCCCAGAATGGAAAGCTCTGTTCTTCATAAGTTGGGCAAACCCCAATCCTCCACTCCAGCAGCTAGTTTTTTCATCTTGCATCTAAGCACACAGCATATTTTCAATGTCCTGATTAGCTCTTTCGACGCTCCCCTGACTTTGTGAGTGGTGCGGCTTACCATGGACGATCTTCAAGGTGGGCCAATTCTCCTTTAGGCTGCTTACCACATTGTTTGCAAATTCCCTGCCATTATCGGACTATAGAATCATTGGAGCACCAAGCAACGTAAATATGTGGGCGAGCTTGTAGGCTACTTTTTCCGCTCTCTTTGATTTCAGAGCCCTGAGAACTACAAACTTAGTGAGATGATCTTTTTACACCAATATAAACTTGTACTCTCTGTCAATATGGGACTGAAAATCGAAGAGATAGACCTGACAACGGGAGTTGAATTCAGAAAAAAACATTGGCTTGACCTCAACACCTTTTTTAACAGCTTTTTGCTTCTTCTGGCAAGGCTCACAAAGTTGAATGTACAGCTTAATATCATGATGGGTAATGTTCTTATACTTCGGTGAAAGTTCTTTTAACATCCTGTCCTGTCCTCCATGACCAATAGCCAAATGGTTCTTATGGAGTACGTCAAATAACTCGGAGTCCGTGACATAAAACTGAATAGCACTCGTGCCTTCTTTAACGGATAGATCAACTTAGTCGTACTCTCGACCATCATTACGTCATAGTGTTTCACAAGCCAATAGTCCCATGGTTCCTTCTTAATGGTGGTCTTAGCCTTTTTCACATCGTCAACTAACTTTTGGTAACTGGTTTCGGTTAGGAAAACACAGTTTTTAGCAGCATTGGCTCTTACTTGAGATAATTCATCGCAGAACTGTTGTTGCATGTCAGCAGGGTGTGATTCCTGTCTTGGCACTACACTCCCTTCCAACATGGTGATACAAGAACCATGGGAAAGGATGAAGGCAGAGTGTCTGTGGAATCGCAGCCGGATTCTAAACACGACCTTTGACCCTGCTTGCAGGCAGGTTGCTCCCCACACCACCGCACGGCTGCCACCTGCTCTTTGCCTGGTTACTTGTGCTGTCTCTGCCCCTCGCTTGTTGGCAACTTGTGCTGTCTCTGCCCCTCGCTTGCTGATAACCTGTGCTGTCTCTGCTCCTCGCTTGCTGATAACTTGTGCTGTCTCTAGGATTAGGTGTATTATACACTTTGCCGGCAGACAATCCAGCAAAGTATACAATGCCTATGCAATGTATAAAATATCAATCATTTCATACTTTGACGTTCAATTTTCAGGCATTCTATACATTACCTAGCCATTCTATAGAATGCCGGATTTCACACATTGCCGGGCGGGAAAAAAATGGCAGGATTAGGCATATTATATACTTTGCCGGCAGACAATCCGGCAAAGTATACAATGCCTAGGCAATGCATAAAATATTAATCCTTTCATACTTTGACGTTCGATTTTCCGGCATTTTCAGGCATTCAATACATTTCCTAGGCATTCTATAGAATGCGGGATTTCACACTTTGACTGTAACACATACACTAGCAGACCAGAAACCCCATTTTTAACAAGTGAGAACTGTATTTTTAGGGTGGGTAGGGGATTTTGGAAGCCAAGGATATTTTTAGGGTTTAGGGAGGTAAGGATTTTTGGGTGCTAAGGGTTTTTAGTGTTTAGGGTGGGTATGGGTTTTGGGGTAGCAAGAGTAATTTTAGGGTTTAGAGTAGATAAGGGTTGCCAGGGTATATTCTTGTGTGTGTATATATAGAAATCACCATCAGGTGATGAGGTGAGGACATGAACCCCAACAGAGGACACCCATAACGAACGCACGAGGAAGAGCAACCTGAGGAGAAGGTGGAGGGAACCTGGAAAGGCCAAGAAGAGGAAAGGGGCACTTTTGGAGGGCACCTAGGGACCTACCATCAGGAAAACGTATACCAACTTTGGACGGTGTCAGGGCAGAGCAGCGCGGGCCTCCTGAGTGGTAGCAGCTTGGTGTGGGAGGGGTGGACACCATGTTTCAGGACCTATTACGGGGGCTAGAAAAAGAGTAAGGGCCAGTAATTGACTGCATGAGCTTGTAGCCAATGGCAAGAAGGAGGATGTGGTGTGCAGCAGACTAACCCGTCCTGTAGGGGCTCAGGAGCATGGGATCTCTTCAGCAGAGACTGTGGGCTTCGGGGGGACTGGTACTTGTCCCTTGATTGTGTTTCCTTGCTGGGAAGGTGGGGCTTTAGACCAACCTACCATTGTCTGATGACCTTCTCCAGTAGCTGGCGTTCCTCTGAGGGGGACCCCAAGAGACCCACCAGCTGGGGCAGGGGCGGGGTGGCAGTCGTGTTCAGGGCAGAACCCAGGTACATGACAATTGGCATAGTCAACTCCAGATACATGTCCAATTGATCAGGATTGTGGAATTTTGTTATTATGAGTGATCAGCATGACTGCTAGGTCCAGGAGGCAGTAAGGAATGCCAAGTTGACTTAGACGAGGTGGCAGTTGGTAAAAGAGTCTGTGAGTGGCTTGCATTTCCAAGGAAAAGTCTTGGGACAGGAAAATCTTCTGCCCTCCAAAAGTGCAATGCTTTTTCGCAACCTGGATCACTTGACCGTCCTGCTGTTTCCTCTGAAAGCATGCAATAATCTGGCATGGGTCGTCCTTGAGTGGTGGCTGGTGTTGTCGTATTGTGTGGACCCTCTGGATTTCCAAGGAATGGCTAAAGGACAAGCCAGTCAAGACAGGTAGGAAGCTAGCCTGAAAACCCATGATGTCGTTCCCTTCCAGATTTTCTAGCACCCCTAGAATCTGGACATTGCCCCTACAGCATCGGTCTTCCAGCTCCACAATTTTCTTCTTGAGGTGCCAGCAATCTTGTTCCCAATCAATAGAGACTACAATTTCTTAATTGATCTGGTCCAGACAGCATTTAGCCATTCTCAGCCTGGCATTGAAGGAGGCAATACCCTAACAAACACAACACTCTGTGTGTCTGCCGAGGAGCTGGAGTCGGCCTTAAGCATTCAGAGCTCCCTCAGAATGACAGCCTAAGAAGGTTCTGCATCCTTCCCTGGTTTAGCCTGCTTCCCCATCACTGCCATGTTGAGGGGAAGGCCACGGTGAGCAAGAGTAATCCAAGAGCAGTATTCCACCAGGAGGGAGACAGGGGTGGCCCAGCAGACAACTGGAACCGGTCCAAGAGTAGGCATGCATGGTTAGACTCTGCGTCCAAGTCAGACTAACAGGGTGGCATCCTACGAGGAGCATCTCAGAGGGGGGGAAAGGAGCACTACCCAGTCAAAGGAAAAAGAGGTTGTACCCTTTGGGTCTGAAAGCACACTGTCATCTGCAGACCCTCATACACTTGTATGTCAGTCATGCCACTGCTTAAGGAGTATCAGTGAATGGCACAGGAGTAGGAGACCAGTCCCTCACAAGAGAAGGAAGGGCAGTCCGCGATGTCCACAGGCTAGCCCTCCAGCGGATGGGAGAGCGTACAGGCCTACGGAGGACTAGGCTGTCTAAAAGGAGTAGGTGGAAAATGAGAAGGGAGGCCCCAGGCTCAATGTTTGCATTTACTGCCCCCTCACTTCTAGTAGCGTAGAAGCAGCCCAGCAGAGGAGGTATTTGGCTGCAGGAAGCATTCATGGTCCTACAGAGGTTACTGATGCCGGAATACCCAGCCACTGGGGTCACTTGATTAAGAAGAGGCAGCCCTGGGAGGTATTGCAGGGTGCTGTGCTCTGCGCCAGCGGATTGCGAGTGAGTGGAATTCCAGGGCTTGCCCATGTGCCAAGCCCTGTCCAATGTTAAAAAAAATTAATAAATAAAACAAACATGTCTCTTAGTGTTCTTTAAACATTTTTCAACCCAGAAAATGCAATCATAAAACAAACAACCACGAGTGGGCTTTGCACTCCAGCTGAAGAGCATAGAGTTCCAGCTAGGAGTGCTTTGAAAAATAGGATTTTTTCCTGCTGTCAGGGATTTAATGACCCTAAGAGTCTTACAGTTTTTTTCTAATGTGCTGGGGGACTGCAGGACTCACTCAAGCCCCCCAAAACATTCAAAAAATGTTTAGTGGTGCGCCTGCCCCTTTCAGGGAAATCGTAAAGACAAAAAAAAACAAGATAGCCCTCAATGGGCTCAAACGGGGTGCACCATAAAAGCAGCAGTGGATATTAAATGAATGGCTCTGGCTGCTCATTTATTATTGGCTGCTTTTCATTTTATGGTATTTTTTTAAGTGTCCCAGACTCTTTCACTTTGGGGACTGTGGGGGAGCCCCAAGGGCCCCACGGCCTTGCTCGCTCCCTGCAAGCGGCTCCATTTCACAGGGCCACCCAGGTGCCCCGGTACCCACCTGAGATACCCCACACCATAATTTTTGTTGTGGGGCTGTGGGGAGATCCCCAAGGCCCCCTACAATCCCTGCAGGAGTCTGAATATTTCATTTCCGATTTTTAAGTGTGGTACCACGTTGCCCGTCCAGTGCACCCCACAGTAAGTCCCTCATTGGGGGCCACAGGGATGAGGTCCACAGCCCCTACAGATCCACCATCTCCCCTGCCTGCACCCATACAGGTGCAGTGGAAGCTGGCAATGCTCCCACCCTGCCAAAGCAGTTTCCTTTTAGTCCCAGTGGGAGCTGCTTTGCGCTCCAGTCAGGTAGGAGTACATTACACCTTCCCTGCTTGCGCACTCAGGAAATTAGACAGTGTCCTGGGGGGTTAGTGACTCCGAGACACTGTCCAAGAGCCACCCTCAAGGGATGATGTCCCTGGGACCCTTTACTGTCTGTTGGTGGGGGCTCATGCACCCCTCCCCATTTGCTGAGTTACAGCCTCAGGGGATGAACTCCCAGGGGCCTTTTCAAGCTTGATTAGGAGGGTCCCGTCACTCCCCCTCCCACTAATTACAATGATGGCCCGTAGGGATGGAGTCTCCGGGGCATTATAATGGCTTAGGGAGAGGGGCCACATGCCCTCTCCCCTTTATTAAGAAGTGGGCCCGGGGGACTTTCTATGCTTGGGTGCGTGCAACCTGCCCCTTTATTAAAATATCTGCCCCTGGGGATTTGAAATTAAGAATTCTAATCTAACTACAACTGCTCCTTTTATTACAACTAATGGCCCCACTGGGACCACTACTGCTGATCCTATCTCATAGTCCGACTTTTACCAGTAGCGGCTCAAACATGATGTACCATATCACTGTGTTTCCAATACATTTACAGTGGCAATTTGTGCTCAACCCTCTTTTACAGCTTGTGTACTATTAATGCTATGGCAGCAAATAGAAGATACTTATGTTTAACATGTCTGCCTCTTCTGCATCTTTCTGCTCCTACCCGTTTAACAACTCCATAGACCAATACACTTTCGGTATTGTCCTTGATCCAAGAGTTACAAAAATCCAAGCTTATCAAAAATCTATAGCCAGCAGCTCTACTTCCCAAACTCTGCAATGCAGGAATCACTAAAATATGTCAAATAGTTCTATCCACTCTAATAACCAAATTTGCCAATGCTTCTATTCAATCTGGAAAAATATCTACATTTGCTCAAACAGACAGGACCGTGAATCACTTTTCATTGTTTTGGCAAAATACTTGAGCCTGGTGTGGTAGAACAACTCATAGCTCACCTGGAGTAGCACTACATCCTCAGCAATTTTCAATTGTGTGTCTACTCCTTTTGAGATCTGACACAATCAACATCAATGATAGATAAAATCTACTTACTGTCTTCCATTGAGGGTAACCTTGTGCTACAATCATCATCATGGGTCTCATAACAACATTGTTACAGCTGATCACAACATATTCCTGGAATAGTTTGCAATAAACTGTGATTTTGATAGGGTGGCTCTCAAATAGTTTTCCTCATTCCTTGCCAAGAGGTTGTAATAAGTAAAAATTGTCTCTTTTCTGTCTAGCTCTGCGAATATTGTCTGCAGTTTCCCTATGTCATAGTTCTTTTAACATCTACATTATACTGCCTATAAATACAATCAAGCGGTATAACTTATATTACCATTTGTATTAGGATTATACTCCAATCAATGTTAAAGTCTCCAGTTACCAAAGTGTTTGCCTAAGATCATTATCATGTCTTTTGAGCATGCACAACTGGATGAACAGCAACTGGCTCAGGATGCTTTCTTTAAGTAAGAGATTCATCTTCCTGGTCATTGCAACATACACTCTCTCCTTCTACACCAGCCTCCAGCATGGGATTCCCAACAACTCTCTTTACAAAACTCCAGAACTGTAGTTATATATTCGATGACACATGCCAATGACCCATCAAATGAACAACATCTAAAAAAGCACTTTCCCAACCTTTTCATATTACGACCGATCTTCGTCCATCTTGGTCCATCTGCTTCCACCTCAAATGATCACAATGGTACTTGTGGAGGTTATCTTTAGAATACCTATTGCCTTATAATTTGCACAAGACTCTCTGCTAAAGCCATGGCCATATTACAGGTAGTCCAGAACTATGTTGATCACATCATCTTAACCATATCAACCTTGTTTGGATGAGGCTTAAATACTATCATTCAAACAAATGATTGATTATAAGACTATTCCTAGTTCATAAAATTCTTCTTGGACTAGTTGTGTCCTAACTCAGAAAATTGTGGTTGCCCTGCCAAACTGATCACTAGTTTAAGGCCAGTTGCCCATAACCATCCTGCCCCAGGCCTTGTTTGACACGCACACCTTAGTGGCAGCCCAGTTCATGCTCAAGGCTCCTCTCTCAGGAAACGGCAATCTTTCTTATGGAAGACAATATACTCAAATTCAAAACATCCCTGAGAATCTGCTGCTTCCAATAAGCCCTCTGTGAGCACCGCTCTTCAGAATCAAACTTTAGATTTCATCTGCTGTTAGTTGTGTTCATTCAGAGGATTCATCTTCTACCTGCCTATTGGTTTTTTTAAACTAGGAAGAACTTTGAAAGGACCTCCAAGATTCCCAGCACCACACAAATACAAATAAATATAAAAAAGCAATATTGATACTTGTACTGGTGTCACTGCTATTAACCCAAAAATACTATTTAGTACTAAGCCCAGTTAAACCTTTAACTATTTTTCAACAGTCGAATACCCCTGGTTACACTCAGCATATTTTATTTTGCTTTATTTCCTATTATTTTGCTTTCATTTAGTTGGACTGCTTCAAAAATCCTACGAACATCATAATAGCTGTTGATGTGCCTGTTTTATACCAAAATAAATATATTGATGTTTTAAGGAACAGGATGAAGCTCTGTTTTCACGTGTCCACCAGTGAAAATGATTGACATCCTTGTTCATTCTGAAAATATATATATTACATATTCAAGGTGCCTATAAAAGGTTTACACTAGGCCTGGGCAAAATTTCAATTTTGCTTGCAAAATTGGCGAACTTTGGGTTACTCTGCACTAATCTTGTAACTCAGAGTTCCTGTGAACATTCTGCCAGTTGGTTAGTGCTGGAATCATTTTGCCATTCATGCACCGTAGGAACAAAGTGAGGATCCACAACATGCACTTGTGAGCAAGATTTACCATCTCCTTGCATGATTTCCACTCACCACAAAACCATCCGGCACCTTTTTATAGTGACGGTAGATGTGAGCTGTCGCTGTCAGAGGGCTGCCATTGCAGTAGATTTTCTATTCTTGGCTATGTTCACAATTGAATTGATCTCCATGTCCTACAGTTGAGGCAAGACAGGAGTGCTCTGAGGTAGAGTCACTATGGATCTTAGAAATTTGTTTTCGGTGGTTGCCAGTGCAATGAGCCCAGCATGGCTCAAGCGCTCAGCTCCAAATAAAGCATTTGCTACTGCTTTTGTCTGGTAGTTGTTTAAGGGCAGGGATATCTGTCTCATTTTGGATAAACTGAACAGCCTTGTCACACCAAATGCGTAATGGGAAAGGCTTAGGGCACTCCTCCTAATCTGGGGTGTCTAGGACGGTTAGAAGTCAACCTGATGCCTAAGTAGTCAAAGTCATGAACCCTCTCCAAGCTATGCCCATCAAAGTCGATGGAACCCCTGAATGTTTTATGAGGGTTTAAGCACATGAACCTTGTTTTACCCCTGATTTTTTTCCAGACCTCAATCCAGACAAAAGATTACAAAATTATCCATCAGGGTCTGAAGAACTGCCTGTCTCTCGGAGACCAGAATGGTGTCGCCCGCAAAGAGCAATATTGGTATTTTGCGACCTGCAACCATTGCAGCAACATTCCTGCACTGTTCCATCCGAACCACCACATCAATTAGGTACAGGGAGAAGAGGATGAGAGCTAACACGCACAACTGCCATACCCCTCTCTTCACTCAGATACTGCCTGCAAGGTCACCTTGTTGACTCCATCCCACCTGTATCAGATAATCATTGTCAAGAATAATATCTAAAAAAAAGCATTTAACAGGAGTAAAACTTTTTTGTTTGTACAATTTCCGTCCATGGAAATGCAACCATGAAAGAAACCCTGATAGAGAATTACATGCTGACTACATTAACATGCAACAATAACTTAGCCCTTAAAGGGTGCGTCAGTACATTTATCTCTTTGTACACCTTCAGACTACAATAATTGCAGCCATAAAATTGGTCCTTAGAGGGTGCTGCACTCACAGCATTAAAGCAGAAGCTCTAGCCTGGGGAGTGCTTTAAAACATTTAGGCAAACTCGACAGGGTCATAGATTCCTGACCTTCTCAGACATAGGGTAAGTACTTTAGGACCACCTTTGGGGAAGCTGTTGAACTCCTGTAGCTCCCCCATGACTTGCTTTCAATGTTGGTAGTGTCCCCTGCCGATTTTAGGGACACTGTAAGCAGCATAATATGCAAATAACAAAGCCCAACAGGGTATTATGGTGTGCTCCACCGGGAGCAGTGAATATTTGTTGAGCCATAAAGCCTACCTTTGGTGTTTTCTCTTTTTTTGGGGGGGGGTTCCCTGTCCCAACCGGATACCCCCTCAACATTAAGGGCAGCAGAAGGAGCCCGCCCCTCACTGCTTTGCCAGCTCCCATGATGCCTGTACCTTCATGTGCCCCCGCGGGAGCCATCAACTTCAGGAGAGATAAAGGAGCTCCTTTCTCACAGTGGCTGCCTTCTGTTCCTCCACACAGGGGGCGGGGTAGGCCCACCACTACTGGGGGTGAGGGGGGACATGACTGTGCTCTGCCTTCATGGTTTGGCCTTCGAGGAACGGGTTGGTTTCCAGGCCGCATCTGTGATATATACAACCAGGGGATGGGGTCCCCAGGCAATAGAGTTCGGTGAGGACACCCCACGTACACACTTCACTGGAAAAGATGCATTATTAAATCATTCAATAATCTTCTGGTTCTGGCCCACCCACAGGGTAATTAGTGAAAACGGCTGTGGAGCACCAAGCACATAGCAGCAAAGGTAGCCAATTTCTTAAATGCCATTACTCAGGTCCCATTGGACTGATTTTGATGATTCACAGCTCATTCTTTCCTGGTGGTGAGCCTTAGCCACCAGGGTCAATTGCAGCAGACCTACCCATCTCCAAAGCTGTGTATTTCATGGACAAATGGTTCTCCTGGCTTCCTGCACAAGCCTTCCTCCTGGTCTTTGTCGCTGGGTGCAGATTTCCCCCAACTGGTCCTCAAGAGATATGAAGGGATCAGCCTAACTGGCCTTTTGGGCGACCCACTGGTCCTGGGGTCAAATGGGCAGAGTCCTCTGTGGGCATCAAGGGGTTCCTCCTTCCAGTTGTCCATGGTAGACCTGGGTCCAGCAGCAAAGCACAGAGAAAATACCAGGCAAGAAAGAGTCTCCCTTTCGTGCAAGAGGTTTTAAAGGGGAGAGGAAGGTTCCAGAAGCCAGGCACCCCTGACAAATCTTAGGCTGCCACATCACTGCTCCACCTAATCCCAACTCTCCTGCACAGCATGCTGGGAAAGTCTCAAAGGTGAAATACTTAAATAATGTCCTTTGGTGCACTCTATTTTTGCTAGTAATCTTTTTCTTCGTGTAGTTTTGGCTATGAATAGAGAATCCTTACTCAAGAAAACAGAACAAAGCGAATCTAAACCAACAGTATGTGTTCTAAAACATTGTATGCAAACCATTCAAATCACAAAGATCATGAGGAAACACTGGTCAATAATTACACAGGAACCAGATCTTCAGCAATTATTTGCAGACCGTATCACATTTGCATATAACAGATTAAAAAACATTAAAGAACTGTTGAGAAGACGCAACTCAAAATCAGAAGATACCGCTTTTAAAGGTATGCAAAAATTTGAACATTGCACACATTGCAATAATGTTATAACAGGTCCAACATTCACACACCCCATGACGGGAAAACAAATTCCTTAATGACATTCCAGCACGTGTAGGAACAAAACTGGGTCTTGGCTCCTCAACAGTAAGACTAAGCCTAATTAAACTCCAAAAACAACACTACTGCCAGTACTGGATAAAGTTTTTTGGGGGGATGTAACCTCACAAAAGCTGCTATGAATGAAACATGGCAGTCTCATATAACTTTTTGTAGCTGATTTATTATAACCATTTTTTTGATCAGAAAGCTTTTTAATTTTTTTCAAAGACATTTCTGTGCATGTGCAAATATAAATATACAAAATATGCAAATATATACAACAATTACAAAAACACAAATGAAGGACAATTCCTTATTACATTAACAACACACCCATACTAAACCTTTCTCACTACAATCGCTCTATTCACATTCACACACTATAACACAAACAAAATAATTTAAACTATACCACTGAGGTATAGGTCAGTGTCAACGCAAAATGTTTGAAATACAAACTGTTAGCAAGATCAAATGAATTTCAAGTTTGCAAAATCTTCTATAAAATTAGAAACAATGTAATCAGTTTGAATCCAATCTTTTACAGTACATTCATGTTGTTGACACTTGACCCTAAAGATCGAATGTTTCGAACACCCTGATTAGCGGGGTTCTCCTCAGGATCACTACAATTTCTAAAAGACAAAAAGACAAACGAGCTCAGTTAGGCTCCATACTCTAACACTTTCTAACTTACTAACCAAGGCAGCCACCAGCCGGCTCAATCCAACCTACCTTAAACCACCTAGATAGGATAACTTTCGTCATAAGTTTAAGAGGATTGATGTGTGGACACTGTAACAGAAAAGAAACAAACACAAATGACATTCTGTTTCCTGGATCTATAAAGGATTGTCGAACTGGACCAACTGTCCTTGTGTTTAAACTCACCTCACAAGCTGCGAAGAACGCTTGGAGTGTCTGTAAGAAAGGATAAATATTTTGCGGTTGGTACAGTGCCCTGTCAGCGTAAATTACAAAAGGTCCGCTACATTCATAACAACACCTACCCGGTGTGGAGTTTAGAATTGCTTCACCGGGAGGCACTTCACCAATCGCATGTATCACATGAAAAAGTCGTTCGAATTATTCGGGCAGCCGTGAGTTCAGGATGCCCTGTAACAAACATCCCTGGATTAAAAGGGTGCTAGTTTAAAACTCTTCGGTGAAATAAATGCCGGGTTATGGAACTTTTCCCGGTTTTGACAAACGGTGTTGTTAACACGGTGGCACTTACTTCTCTAGCTTGATTTGTCGCGCAAATACACGGTGTCTCTGGTCTCTCCTTCCGCAAAGATCTGTTTCTGGTCATGTGACCTAGATTTCATTTAAAGGGGAAGTGCTCAAATTTGCGAACTCCGATTTGTAGTCCTTTTACATTAAATCACGGCAGTAGATGTATTTATTTGGCATTGTCTTGATCACGCAACTTTTATTGGTGCTTTTTTATGATTAGAAAACTAGAATTTAAGGGAATGCACTGTACATCCGAATTAAGTGAACATTCGCAACAATAGATGCATTATGGTTGCTGTAGTATCCTACTGCATGTGAAGTTTAATAAGATTGCAGAGCCCGTTTGCATAGTTTGATTACACAGTGAGGAGGTTCAGAATAAGGCAGTTGGGGTTCCTGTTGCATTCTTATTTAGATATTGCCTCTGAAAATTTCTGAGATTTCATTCAGCCCTGAGGTAGCAGTGTTAAATTTCATTATGAAGAAGGCCTCTCGTTGTGCCAATTTTAGTTCTAAATTTCCTCCTCGTATGTCGTTCTCAATTTTCGAGATAATTGTCCAACGAAGATCATCTTCGTTGTGTCCCTGAGTGGTCCAATGTTGTACTAATGGTGCATTAGGGACCTGGTGCCTTATTCTGGATTTATGTTGAGTTATTCGTTGTCATGCCTCCTGGGTGGTTTTCCCAATGTAAAGTTTTTGGCAAGGACACCAGATTCCATAACTATGTTCTTTGTCAGACAGTTGGTGAAGGTAAGATTTTTCCAATGTATTCCCTCAAAAGTAAAAACAGATCCTTCCTCTGTCGCTGAACAACAGGTACAGTTGCCGCATTTGTGATGTCCAACTTCTGGTGGTAGTCCCAGCATCCCTCTTAGTGTTGATTTTGGTTCCCGAGGTAGGGCTGCTCTGACAATATGGTTGGCTATACTTTTTTCTTTTTTGTATGCAAACAAAGGTGGTTCATGGAATTCAGAATGTAGATCTTTTACTAGGTGCCAATTATGCATTACCATCTTGCGTAGTTGATGTGTATTGGGGCTAAAAGTGGTGACGCAAACTATCCTTTTTTGTTCTTCACGTGTTTTCTTTTAAAGCAATGTTTCCCTTGGGACCCACCATGCTCTTCTCAATGAATGTTTGAGAAGTTTCTTTGGGTATCCTCTCACAAGTAACCGATCCATGAGTGCATTGGCATGCAAAAAATACTCCTCTTTGTTCTAACAATTCCTTTTTCGTCTTAAAAACTGTTCGAATGGCAGGTTTTGTTTGAGGCTACTTGGATGGTGGCTTGTGTAGTGCAAGGCTTTATTCCTATCCGTTGATTTTCGGAATAGGGTTGTCCCTAATGTACCTTCAGTTGCATATATTTGCACATCTAGGAAATTGATTGATGTATTGCTGGCAGTATGGCTGAATTTGATGTCTTCGGTTCTCCTATTAAGCCATGTAACAAATTCATTTAACTTTTCATGTGATTCTGACCATACAAAGAAAACATCGTCTATATACCGCATATATTTTGTGATATATTCGGCATACGGATTGTTATTATAGATGAAATATTCCTCGTAAAGCCCCATAAACAAAACGGCTAGCTCCGGTGCGAAGGGGCAGCCCATAGCTACCCCTTTTACTTGAAAGAAAAATTCAGTGTCAAATTCAAAGTGATTTTTCTGTAGAGCAAATTTGGCTAGTCGCAGGATGTAGTCTGTCGGAGCGGGACCCTACTGGGTTGGTCTCTTTGGTTAAGAAAAAATTCCAAGGTTTCTAATGCCTGGTCTTGAGGTATCTGCGTATATAAGGACACGACGTCCATAGTCACCATCAGTTGCTTGTTTACATCAAATTCAATGGATACTAGTTGGTTGATAAAGGAGGTTGTGTCTTTAAGAAGTGCTTGGACATTCCTAACCAATGGTTTCAAAAAATCGCATCCTGAGATTATTGGACGGCCAGGGGGCTTTGTAGGATCCTTATGTATCTTAGGTAAGATATAGAAGACTGGTGTTCTGGGGTTCTTATTTTGTAGGAAGGATAGTTCTTTTGGTCCAAGTATACCTAGCTCAAGACCTTCTTGGAGGATTTTAAAGAGTTCATTTTGTAATTCCTTGACTGGGTTATGAGTGATGTTTCTATGACAAGTTGGATCATCTAGTTGGCGTTTGACCTCCTGTTTGTATTTGTTAATGTCCCAGAGAACTACAACGCCCCCCTTATCTGCTTGTTTTATTACAAGCGATCTGTCATTTTTTAATGAGAAGATGGCATCTTTTTAATTTTTGCTCAAGTTGTAATTTACATAATGTTTTCTTTTTTCCAGAGCTTAAATCCCTGATAAAATTGCTCTTTCAAATGTAAGGACCTCCTTTGGGGTTTTATGAGCTGGTGGACAAAATGAAGATTTTGGTCGGAAGCCTGTAGTTTCTGTGTTATTTAATTCAGGTGTGTCCGCAAAGAATGTTTTCAGACGTAATTTCCTGCAGAACTCTATGGCTTATAATTTCATTTTTACAAAGTCTGCCGGTCTTACTGGAACGAATGAGAGGCCCTTCTCTAGTACAGCTATTTCGGAGGGAGTCAACTCTCCATCTGTTAAGTTAAAGAGAGATGACGCTGTCGCTAGTTCCTGTAGTGCTGGCGTCTGGTCCTCATTTCCCATGGTTGATTTCCGATACGTGACCTTCCTCTTCCCCTCTGTTGGCCTCTGGCTAAAAAAGATTGAACATTCCGTTGCTGGTTTTGTTGGTTGCTCCTAATATTTGAATTACTCCTTGATTCACTAGTGTCAGTCTCTCCTCCAGATGAGGAGGATGCAGTGTCCGAGAAAGTTATAAACTTATTCCTTGATCTTCCCTGGTTGTCTTGGAAAAACCTTCTTTGTGTTGGTCTTGTGTAAAAGTCAGGCTGTAAGTAAGGGTAGACAACTTCTAAGGAGAAGTTCTTTTTATCCAATTCAAATGTGTTACTTTTCTGCGTTACGGTGTAATTTTTGAATTCCAAAATCTCTTTTTCAATTTTGTCTAAGAGGCCTTTCGCATCCGTAATCAATTGATTATTTTGGATTTCTGTTTCCAGATCCGAAATCTCTTGGAGTTGTTTGAGTGAAATCCTGTGCGCTGTTTCTACAGTGAGGACCATAAGGTCCCTACTGCACTTAGTTTCTATTCCACTGAAACCTTTTTTGTATTCAGGATCGTCCGTGAAAACCAAAGGAGTATTCCTGATTTGTAAGCCTGAGGGAATTGTCCCCGCTTGTGTGACACGATTGGAGTAATTTATACCATCAAATGTCCCTGCGGAAAAGTGTACGTGGGTCAAACTGAGCGGAAAATAAAAATACAAAATAAGAATCACAGAACACAAGAGTAATATACGTCAAAACAACCAGAAGTCCACAGTGGCAGTGCACTGGATGAAAGAAGGACGTAATATATCCCAGCTAAGATTCACTATATTGGAAGTGATTAATCCTCAACCAGATATGAATGCACATTAAAAAAGACTGAGATCAGAGTACTTTTGGATTCGAAAATTATGCAATTTACAGCCAGAAGGACTAAATGACAAAATAGAACTATCATGTTTTTTGTAAATAATGAACTAGGAATGAACCTTAGACTTTCTCTGCATGCAACATTTAAATCGAAAGCAACCCATTCAAAAATGGCCGACCGGACCACCAAAAAATGAGACTATAATCACAACACAGCACCAATCACAATTTTTCCTTTTTCGTTTAAACTGAAACTGTAGGTGTAATAGTGAGAATATAGATGTAATTTCTATTTTTTCGTGATTACTGAGCATCATTTCTAAGTTGGCGTGTTAATGTTCATTTACGCATTGTGATTGATTACTTCCATGTGCATACTTAGTGATTCCAGTAACGTTTGGTCAGAGAGATCACCTGATTGTAGTAAAATCCAATCGTAGCATCAGTTAGAATTCAGAGAAACTACATAGTTTGTCATTAAGAATTGTATTGGGTTGTTTCGCAGCATGTGACTCATACAGAGAACCAATCACATTGCACTACACAACTTTTAGTCAGTACACATGTTGTAAACGTAACCAGGATTGGCCGAATATCGAGTGAGAAGACACTTTTTCCATCAGTAAGTAATAGCGCGAACACAAAACGCCGCTTTCTTAAAATGTTGGTTCATTTATTTACTTTAAAAGTTTTTCTTTGACTATTTCGCTTATCTTAGAATGTAGTTTGTTCATTAACTTAGTCTTTGGGATTTCCATTTTGTTTCAGCTAATGTTTTAGTTAATGAAATAGTCACACAGTGGTTTTGGTTGTGATAAGTAAAGAGTCATTCAATTATATGTATGCGTAAAGCACATGTTGCATACGGTTGTGACTAACTTAGAGAATACCAGATAGTGAGATTAATTTCGGATAGGCATGAATGTTTCGATTTTTTGATGTAACTAATGATGATGTTATATGAGTTGACAATATTATGTTATATAAGGCTAGCTTATGGTATCCTTGTTTTCTCCGCATACAGACCCCTGAGGAAGGGTAATCCCTTTACCCGAAATGCATTGGGTACATGTGGAATTTAAAAAGTGACATGGATTTGAAAAGCAATTGAAGACAAAAGTATACATATGAAATAAATATTGGGATACTTTTTCAAAGTGAACACGTTTGAAGAAATAATTTTTTACAGAATGAATGTGAGATAGACCTGAAGGTTTCAAGTACAAGTGTGCACAACTCCGCCAAAAGGGAATCTCCACTTTTCCTTGTTTGGAAAGTCTCAAAGGTGTCATCCAGGAGTCACTTGTCACACCTCCTCTGAGGGCCTCAGTTCCACCCTGTTGGACCCGGCCCGTTGGGCAGGTTCACCCTTAGACTTTTTGCTTTTTCCTAGCCTGTTTATGGAACCTGGTGTTGGTGATTTTAGGCCTCTGCGCACTTTCTCACTGTGGTACAGTGTAAAGTGCTTGAGCTCTCTGTATGTGTGGTGAGTGACCTGCCCTCCCATAGGAATGAATGGGGAATATGTATGCCCATGGTAGTTCCTGATGTGTGGGGAGTGCAGGGGCGAGTTTGGTATGTATGAACTCGTGAGAGTGAATGCTGCAAAATGATGTATGCGGCATGACTGTGTCTAGTCTAGAAGTACTACTTTTGGAAGTTGGCATATTTGTGTAAGTTGGTGCTAGCGTGTGATTGGCTGGTGAGCCTGGCCCAGAGTGCCTGGGCCTGCTTGTGGATTGACTGTCTGGTTTGAGGATGACAGGGGCTAGAGAGCCCAGGAGGTTGTCTGAAGTCAGCCCATGGATGAAAGGCAGCATCTGCTGCCAGGGAAGTGGGAGGAGATGGCACCTGATAGTGAAGGGCTGTGCCTGCCTGACTACAAAGCTGGCTCCACCTCCCGCTGGGCGACTGGCACCTCTGTCCCTGATACTGAAGGGACTTCCCTGTAACCAGTTCTGGCTGGTTCTCACACTGCCTGCTTCAAAGGACTTCCAAGGACTTCAAAGGCTTTTCTGTGTATAAGAAGGGGCTGTGTCCCCTTCCAAAATGTTCTTGTTTCTAACTTGAATCTGCCAGGGTCATGCTGCTGCTGGGGCTCAAGGGAATCCCTGGGCCCTGCCCAGCTCCTGGACATCTGATGGACTGCTGGGGGACTCTTACTGGCTGTCCCCCTGCTTGGCTACATCTTTAAGGACTTTTGCTGGACTTCTTGAGCTTTCTGTGGACCCTTCTTGCTGTAGGGGTCTGCTCTGGGGACCTTTGGCGCCTGGGAGCACTGTGCTGTGATCCTAGCGCTTGAGAGCGCTCCTGGCTGCATTTCGAGCGTTTTCGTTGCACGCATTTTGCATGAGGATTGGCGGGTGCCATCCCGCTTATTTGATTATTCACTGGCGAGTGCCCTCCTCGCTTATTTCTAACTTTATTACTCTTCGGCTGCCCACGCCAATATTTTTATTGCCCGCCTGCCTGTCTAGCGAGGGCCGCCGCGCTGCCCGCGGCAACCCGGAAGTACTTGGCCGGCCGGCCAATCCCAGCGCGGCCGGCCGGAAGTCCCGCCCCCGCAGCCCGGGTGCCGAGAAGTGATCACCGCCGGGCCCGGGGAGAAGAGAAGCTGCCGGGTGAGAAGGCGCCCAAGAGATGGTGGCTGGTGGCGTCGGTGCAGGGCTCCCATTGCTGAGGGAGCCCTGGAGGTAGCGTGGCGGCAAGGAAGAAGATGGGCGGTGAACAGGGCTCCCGTGTGTCGAGGGAGCCCTGCCACAAGTGAGGAGAGGAGCGGCGGGGGCGCGAGGCACATTGTCGGTGCCTGCCCCCACCGCCAGCAGAGAAGAGCCACCACCCGGAGGAGCCGACCCTGAGGCCCGGTGAGTCTGGGCTGGGGCCGGGCGGAGTGGGGCAGAGCAGGGGAGGGGCGCCGGGACACATTGTCGGTGTCCGCCCCCCCCCCACAGTAGCGCGAGCTTGCACTCAATTTAGAGAAGCCACGAGGGCTTCAAGGGCGGCCCCAGATGGCAGTGGGCCACCCCAACGTCACGCAGAGCCTGTGGAGGCTCCAACGAAGGGGCATGTTTTATTACATAGAGCCCTGCGAGGCTCACGGCGCCCTTGTCCACGAGTCTGTGAAGGCTCCCACGATGCCAGCATTTTTGTTTACAGAGCCACGGAGGCTCGTGGGCCTATTTTAGTTAAGAGCCACGTGGGCTCTAGGGGGGCACAGTGAATTCCTGAGCCAGATGGCTCCAGCGCCCCCCTACTTCTTTCCAGAGCCCAGTGGGCTCCAACGCTTTGGGGGCATGTTAGTGACAGAGCCTGTGTGGCTCAGGTGGCGCAGACTGTTCTAGGGGCTACTGAGAGCCCTGCCACAGCTTGTTAGTGCACAGTTGCCCAGCACTTTGTGGGCAGCTGCCACGTTTAGGCTTTTTGTACTCTGTGACTGGCGCTGCATGGCAGCGCGCCCTGACATTGGACACAGGGCATCTGAGCCCCAACAAGGCCAGTTGGCCTAGGGACTGCCACAGGTGGTGGCCTATGTAAGTTATGCGCAAATGTGATTCCTATGTTTTTAATAGTGATTGCCTACTGTGTGTTTTTGCGCTATTGTGTTGTTCTGGCACCGCTGAATGTTTAGTCATCATGTGTCTTCTTGCGCTGCACCTCTGAATGTTTAGACATCATGTGTCTTCTTGCGCTGCACCCCTGAATGTAATTTTATTGCATCATGTGCTTTATTCTCAACACCTCTGAATGTTTTAGGCATCATGTGTTTCTCTTTATTACTCCTCTGAATGTAGGTTATTGCATCATGGGTAAGGTGTTCTTTTCCTAGACCCCTAAACGCTGAGTGATACTTAGGTGGTTGTCTTTTCTACTCTTCTGAATGTAGGTTTATTGCATCATGAGTAATGTATTCTTTCTTAGACCCCTAAATGCTGTGTGATACTTAGGTGGTTCTTCTTTCTTAGTACAGGTGGTCCTAGTAAGGTCCTGGTTCCTGTTACCAGTGGTTACTGGTTGTTATCTTTGATTATTATTTTATGTTACATTTATTCTTTATTCTAGAAGTGATTTTATATTCTACATTTTATCTAGAAGTACTATATCTGATTCTGACAGGCGCCCATGTGGCCCTGTCTGGTGTACATAATCCCTGTGAATATTGCCTGTGCCAGTTGGCACAATGTATATGTGTGATTTTATCTGATATGTTTTTAAAATACAAAAGTTATTTTTATAATAACCTTGTGTGGAGTCTCTTTTTGTGGTGTGCCTAGTATGTTGTTGCTATTACGCGCTGGCGCAAATGCTTTACACATTGCCTCCGAGTTTAGCCTTACTGCTTGAGCCAAGCTGCCAAGGGGGTGAGCAGGGGTTATCTTGGCGTGTGACTTCCTTGCCCTGACTAGAATGGTGGTTTCTGCCTGGCTTTGGCGTCAGCCTTAGCCTACCAGAAATAGCCAGTTCTAACATTGTTGGTCAGCGGTGCGGATTTTGGACTTGTGTTTGCGCAGTGCCATAGCGACAACTGGCTACATTACAAAACTCTGCAATTGTTTTTTTTCAGATAGTCGCATGTTTGGGATTATTGTTTTTGATTTTTTTTCCTCAAGAGTGTCATTTTCAAATGTGTTTCTGCGCTTTATGTTTAGTGGCAGATGAGAGAAAGTGACAGGGCGGGACGCCAGTAGAGGGGGAGGTTCCCATAGATTAGGAATCCCTTGCTGGGTCCAGCGTCCAATCCCAAAATCCTGTCCCTGTGTGGGTAGATGGAAGAGAGGGAGTGTGAGGAGAAATGACTAGCTCAGGAGGGTGGTTGTTCCCTGAGTGTAGTGTGTGTGTCTGGATTCCCCAGTGTGGTAGGATCAGTGGTGGCAGCTTAAATGTGTCCAGTGTGTTAATTCCCATTCCCCGCTCCCAGAGTTTGGTACCTGCGTCACGTGTGCTCAGGTTGAGTGATCAGGGGTGGTAGAAACTGCCTTACCAGTCCGAGGGGGAGGGAGTGTGCGAATGAATGATGTGCTGAACTGGAGGAGTTGGTGTGAGTTTTCTTTTTGTTACAGAGCTTGCATGAGAGGTGTACCTCTGGTGGTGTGCAGGAGGTCCTGCAGAGGCACTGGACAGGAAGGTGGATGTCTGGCATTGTGCTAGATGTCTTGCAGAGGCATTAGGGAGTGATTCTAAAAGGAGTGGCTTGTGTATCTGATGATCCTATGAAGGGGAAGAGGTTCATGTGTAACCCAGCTAGGTCCCAGTAGTATGGTAGGGGTGTAGGGGCTCACGCCCTGTCTCAGTGGAGGCGGAGTGAGTGTGGGACGGTGTGTCCCACGTTGGCCTGAAACCCTATCTCAAGGCCTGGAGGGTTCCCTAAAGGAGCGCCAGGTGAGGGGGCTAAGCTGTACATAGGTCATTTGAGGAGGATCTTCCTGTGTCTAGAGGACGGGGAGTGTCTGTAACCAGAACTCCGGCGGTCCTAGTATTGGGCAGCACCACTCCTAGTGGAGGGTGCAGAAGTCCTGGCTCGCTGAGCATTTGACCGTCTAGAGTGCTTGACCATTTGTGGGGCCTCTGGAGGTCATTCCCCGAGGAGGGGGGAAAGCCAGGTTGGGGTGTGGCCTGACCTGGAAGGAGTACTGGAGGAGAGTGTGTCGCTGATACGCCGCTGGCGTGTGCTCTGTCTAGCCTGAGACATACTGAACTGGGAGGGGGTGCAGAGGGACGGTGTCCTTACTTCTGACCCCGGTGTAACCTGAGGGTTTAAATCTTAGGTTGGGAGATTAGGAAACTTCTAGGTCAAGAGGAAAATCTACCAAAGTGGATCAGCTGAAGAGACTGAGGGGGCTGCCCTTGCTGTGTGTTCTGGGGCTCACCTGCAGTTTGTTGTTTCCACCAAGGTAGAGGAAAGGGGGCTTTGCTGTGTGCTGTGTCCCCCCACCTGCTTGAAGAGGGACTGTGCTGTGTGCTTTGTACCTCAGAAGTGGAATAGTTTCCAGGTGGTAGACCAGTGATGGAGTGAGGTCCTGATCTGGTAGGAGAATTGTGTTCTGGTGAAGTGCTTTTCTGTGAGGGTGCGGAAACCCAGAAGTAGAGGTAGGGTGGGGCATTCTTGCCCATGACCTCTGGTCAGCCTGAGGGTATGGTCCCTAGGTTGTTGGATCAGTGGTAGTTGTAGCTACACTGAGAGAGAGAGTGGAGAATGGCTATTGTATGCCAGGGGTTACTACCCCCCGCTCTGTGGATTAGTTAGGACCTGTGATTTGGATGGCCTATGGCCTGGTCTTGGCTGTGGATGACTAGTGAGTACCAGTGGGGTATCCTAGTTGTGTCGGAGAGTTATTGTTTGGAGGTAACCATGTAGGTTCCGAGTGGCGTAAAACCGGAAGGTGTCCCTGCTGTGCGGGTCCGTGTCCGTGTTTTTGTCTCCCAAAGCAAGGAAGCCCATCAGTGGAGTGATTGGTCTACCCTGCGTTTTGGCTGGAAGGGGGTTGTGTTGGACCCGGCCCGTTGGGCAGGTTCACCCCTAGACTTTTTGCTTTTTCCTAGCCTGTTTATGGAACCTGGTGTTGGTGATTTTAAGCCTCTGCGCACTTTTTCACTGTGGTACAGTGTAAAGTGCTTGAGCTCTCTGTATGTGTGGTGAGTGACCTGCCCTCCCATAGGAATGAATGGGGAATATGTATGCCCATGGTAGTTCCTGATGTGTGGAGAGTGCAGGGGCGAGTTTGGTATGTATGAACTTGTGAGAGTGAATGCTGCAAAATGATGTATGCGGCATGACTGTGTCTAGTCTAGAAGTACTACTTTTGGAAGTTGGCATATTTGTGTAAGTTGGTGCTAGCGTGTGATTGGCTGGTGAGCCTGGCCTAGAGTGCCTGGGCCTGCTTGTGGAGTGACTGTCTGGTTTGAGGATGACAGGGGCTAGAGAGCCCAGGAGGTTGTCTGAAGTCAGCCCATGGATGAAAGGCAGCATCTGCTGCCAGGGAAGTGGGAGGAGATGGCACCTGATAGTGAAGGGCAGTGCCTGCCTGACTACAAAGCTGGCTCCACCTCCTGCTGGGCGACTGGCACCTCTGTCCCTGATACTGAAGGGACTTCCCTGTAACCAGTTCTGGCTGGTTCTCACACTGCCTGCTTCAAAGGACTTCAAAGGCTTTTCTGTGTATAAGAAGGGGCTGTGTCCCCTTCCAAAATGTTCTTGTTTCTAACTTGAATCTGCCAGGGGCATGCTGCTGCTGGGGCTCAGGGGAATCCCTGGGCCCTGTCCAGCTCCTGGACATCTGATGGACTGCTGGGGGACTCTTCCTGGCTGTCCCCCTGCTTGGCTACATCTTTAAGGACTTTTGCTGGACTTCTTGAGCTTTCTGTGGACCCTTCTTGCTGTAGGGGTCTGCTCTGGGGACCTTTGGCGCCTGGGAGCACTGTGCTGTGATCCTAGCGCTTGAGAGCGCTCCTGGCTGCATTTCGAGCGTTTTCGTTGCACCCATTTTGCGTGAGGATTGGCGGGTGCCACCCCGCTTATTTGATTATTCACTGGCGAGTGCCCACCTCGCTTATTTCTAACTTTATTACTCTTCGGCTGCCCACGCCGATATTTTTATTGCCCGCCTGCCTGTCTAGCAAGGGCGGCCGCGCTGCCTGCGGCGACCCGGAAGTATTTGGCCGGCCGGCCAATCCTAGCGTGGCCGGCCGGAAGTCCCGCCCCTGCAGCCCGGGTGCCGAGAAGTGATCACCGCCGGGCCCGGGGAGAAGAGAAGCTGCCGGATGAGAAGTCGCCCAAGAGATGGCGGCTGGTGGCGTCGGTGCAGGGCTCCCATTGCTGAGGGAGCCCTGGAGGTAGCGTGGCGGCGAGGAAGAATATGGGTGGTGAACAGGGCTCCCGTGTGTCGAGGGAGCCCTGCCACGAGTGAGGAGAGGAGCGGCGGGGGCGCGAGGCACATTGTCGGTGCCTGCCCCCACCGCCAGCAGATAAGAGCCGCCGCCCGGAGGAGCCGCCCCTGAGGGCCGGTGAGTCTGGGCTGGGGCCGGGCAGAGTGGGGCAGAGCAGGGGAGGGGCGCCGGGACACATTGTCGGTGTCCGCCCCCCCCCCCACAGTAGCGCGAGCTCGCGCTCGATGTAGAGAAGCCACGAGGGCTTCAAGGGCGGCCCCAGATGGCAGTGGGCCGCTCCAACGTCACGCAGAGCCTGTGGAGGCTCCAACGAAGGGGCATGCTTTATTACATAGAGCCTTGCGAGGCTCACGGCGCCCTTGTCCATGAGTCCGTGAAGGCTCCCACGATGCCCGCATTTTTTGTTTACAGAGCCGCGGAGGCTCGTGGGCCTATTTTATTTAGGAGCCACGTGGGCTCTAGGGGGGCACAGTGAATTCCTGAGCCAGATGGCTCCAGCGCCCCCCCCTACTTCTTTCCAGAGCCCAGTGGGCTCCAACGCTTTGGGGGCATGTTAGTGACAGAGCCTGTGTGGCTCAGGTGGCGCAGACTGTTCTAGGGGCTACTGAGAGCCCTGCCACAGCTTGTTAGTACACAGTTGCCCAGCACTTTGTGGGCAGCTGCCATGTTTAGGCTTTTTGTACTCTGTGACTGGCGCTGCACGGCAGCGCGCGCTGACATTGGACACAGGGCATCTGAGCCCCAACAAGGCCAGTTGGCCTAGGGACTGCCACAGGTGGTGGCCTATGTAAGTTATGCGCAAATGTGATTCCTATGTTTTTAATAGTGATTGCCTACTGTGTGTTTTTGCGCTATTGTGTTGTTCTGGCACCGCTGAATGTTTAGTCATCATGTGTCTTCTTGCGCTGCACCTCTGAATGTTTAGTCATCATGTGTCTTCTTGCGCTGCACCCCTGAATGTAATTTTAATGCATCATGTGCTTTATTCTTAACACCTCTGAATGTTTTAGGCATCATGTGTTTCTCTTTATTACTCCTCTGAATGTAGGTTATTGCAGCATGGGTAAGGTGTTCTTTTCCTAGACCCCTAAACGCTGAGTGATACTTAGGTGGTTGTCTTTTCTACTCCTCTGAATGTAGGTTTATTGCATCATGAGTAATGTATTCTTTCTTAGACCCCTAAATGCTGTGTGATACTTATGTGGTTCTTCTTTCTTAGTACAGGTGGTCCTAGTAAGGTCCTGGTTCCTGTTACCAGTGGTTACTGGTTGTTATCTTTGATTATTATTTTATGTTACATTTATTCTTTATTCTAGAAGTGATTTTATATTCTACATTTTATCTAGAAGTACTATATCTGATTCTGACAGGCGCCCATGTGGCCCTGTCTGGTGTACATAATCCCTGTGAATATTGCCTGTGCCAGTTGGCACAATGTATATGTGTGATTTTATCTGATATGTTTTTAAAATACAAAAGTTATTTTTATAATAACCTTGTGTGGAGTCTCTTTTTGTGGTGTGCCTAGTATGTTGTTGCTGTTGTGCGCTGGCGCAAATGCTTTACACATTGCCTCCGAGTTTAGCCTTACTTCTTGAGCCAAGCTACCAAGGGGGTGAGCAGGGGTTATCTTGGCGTGTGACTTCCTTGCCCTGACTAGAATGGTGGTTTCTGCCTGGCTTTGGCGTCAGCCTTAGCCTACCAGAAATAGCCAGTTCTAACACACCCCTAGCTGAGATCATCGCCAGGGGCTTCCTCATTAGATTTTCAAAGGCGAGCCACCTTCAGTGTTGGTTCCAGAAGTCTAGGCTCCCTCCTTTTTTTCAGTAGTCTTGGGCAGGCCCATCCCTGGTACAGTGTGGCAGCTGATTGATTGATATAGATCCTTCTGCCACACACCTTTCATCCTCAGGAGCTCAGTGAAGCACTGATTTCTCCCTTTGTGTGGGGAGGCCATTGTTTGTGCTGCTCAAGAGAATTGTAATTAATCTGGAACAATAGGGTGACAAAAGGCCTGGGCTCTGTGACTGAGCAGATCCAGAGAAATATGGTAATTCTGGATGACTGATAATTTGAACATATATCTTTTTGGAACATGCAGTATTGATTTTCACGCATAGGTTACACCCCAATTTGGAACGTAACTGATCTCTGTAGGCCAAATGGAAGCAAAAATGCCCTCCAAGGCCTTTTTTGTTTCCAGGTATGAAAAATAGTATCACTACAGACAAAATAGTAATCATACTGAATATTCCTCTTTGTCTACACTGACATTACAATGCCTACCCCAGGTCAATATCCTATCCTGTAGATTCCTCTCTGCAACAGATTACCTGTGCGCAGTTACTGGGTCATGCATGACAGTAGTCTCCCACACGCCACCTGCACACATGTGCACCTGTGTGTGTACACATGTTCATGTGTGACCAGCCAAGTGCATTTTACCCTTGCTGCTTCACGGTGGCCTTATCTTAAAAGGTGGACACTTGCAGTAAACAAGCAGAGTCCATTCGCTGTGTGAATATCATGATTGGGATACATGTAGTGAGACTCTCCCACAGTAAAAAGTCCAAAACCGGGGGATCCAAGAAGCAAAAAACATCTCGGGATACTGAATGGGCGGAATGCAATTGCAACAAGCAAATGTTTATCATAATTGGTAATTCTGTGTATGAAAACCATTCTGAAACTCTGTACTTGGTCAGCAAAATAATTACCACTATGTTTTGGTGGAAACCACAAAAGTAATGATTAATTTACTAATCTGACTATGTATTACCTCAACAGAGGATATAACCATCTTTGCCAGGACTGTTTATATTGTGAATAAAGTTGTAGGAAAAGGCTAGATAGTTCCAATGCAATGTTGTTACACAAACAAGCTTCTGAACGTAATTTGTATTTGTTAATTTATTTGTCTGCTCTCCAAGTGGGAGAACCACCGGTATAAGCCTAATGTCAGATGAGGAGAGTACATAATTCAAAATATGGGTTACTAACCCAGCTCCTGGGCAATCACAAGGGAAAGACTGCCTTGGCTCTTTGTCCCAGAAGCACACTTAGAGGCAGCAAGTGCTTTCGTTACAACGTCTATTACATACAAGGAAGACAGATTGCTTCCTTTCGGATGCAGCAAACACTGTACCACTAATAGGTAGTGACACATTCTTTGTTTACTTTTCCCTGAGTACCTGCCACATTGCAACTTGCATGGGAAACCAGAGTCTCACAAAATGTTTGACCCCTTGCCTACCAAAGCTTCTGTCATGTCTTCCTATCTCATTTATTAGGAAGATATGGTTGCCCTCTGCTAGTTAAAATAACACAACAGAAAATCAACAGATATTTTGCACCAGCCAGCACTTGGTTCACATGAAGAGAGCCTATCTAGCTTCCTACTGTGACTGAATGTTAGACCTGTCAGCCTTAGGGTGGACCCTCCCTCCCCTGCTGACTTTTTCCTTCCTCATCCATGCTTTCTGACCCTGTTTTTGCTGGTATTAGGGATCTAGGCACTTTACCACAGCTAACTGCTTTTTAATAAGTTGCCATTGTCTAGCCTTAGACATTTGGTACTTGTGGCCTGTCTCTGGTCACCTGACTGGGTGTAGTTGGCAATTGGGCTTTGTGTATTTCTCCTCGCAGCCACACACAATGGGAGCTGAGTTGTGCCTCAATGGGTAATCCCTGGCAGGATGGGGGAGAGGAGCTGGGCACAGATTCACTTATACCTGATTAGGCATGTCTTTTGAAGTCTCCCCCACTTAAAAGGCACCACTGGGTATACAGACTGGACCTCAGATACCACCAAATCAGTGCACTTTTGGACCTGTGGATATCCTCCCTGGAAATATGACTCCTGTGCTTCTGAAGGACTACCACTCTGCTGAACTACATTATGTTGGGCTCATAGTTTCCTGTGCTACTCTGTTGTCCTCTTGCCTGGGTGAGAAGGACTCAACCTGCATCTATTGACCCCAGAACTCACAGGGACTACAAGGGTTGGTTGACTGGCCTCCTTATTCAAAGCCTCAGGGACATAACAGGTTTCCAACCACAGCACTCTGCCATCTGTGAGTCCACCCTGCTAAGTGGTGCCACCCCAGTCCTGGATCCTTAGAGGTGGGCCACAGTAGAAATGACAAATCTCTGTTGAGCGACGCATTCACAAGCAGAACCAACGCATCTCCTTGGCTGAGTGGGGAATCCCCAAGCAGAACTGATGCGACGCCACTGCTGCATGGATTAGACCCATTGCAAAAGACTCATATCGCTGCCTCAACCTGAATGTTGGTACTGATGCATCGCCTTCAAATTCACCTCTGCATGACGCTTTCCCTGGAGGATTCCTCGTATCTCACATCAAAGGCAGTCACGACGGTGATGCCAAAACTGCGCATCGCAGCTTTGCTGCTCATTGGAATCAATGCATCGCCTCAGCTGTGCATTGCAGCTCTGACACCAGACTTCGCATTGCAAGCCCCATCCACGGGACCCATTGATGAAACAGGACGTTGCACCTCAGCCTCGCCGTATCTCAGAAACAACACATCGCCTCAGGAATTTTCGATGCAGAGCCACACTCTGCTCCACAACCAAGATTTAGGGAACTCCTTTCAGCCGGACGAACTGGGTCACTGTAGATGGCCCTTTCTTCATCACACATGGTCTAAACTTGTGACTTTGTCCGGGTCCGAAGCGGCCAGCTTTGTGCTTTGAGCACTATTTCTTAATTGAAACTTTAAAATTCAATAACTACAGTTCTACTCATTAGTTTTTTGACTTCGTTTTGGTCATGTTTTATTTAATAAACTAAGTTCTATTTACTAACCTGATGTGGGATCTTTTGTGTGGTGTTTACACTGTTGTACAAATACTTTACACATTGCCTCCAAGTTAAGCCTTGCTGCTCTGTGCCAAGCTACCAGACGGTGAGCACACGTTAATTTAGGGTTTGCCTGCTCCTTACCCTGACTTGGGTTGTGGTTCATGCTTGACCAGGGCTCATACCTTAGTCAACAAGTAACCTCATTTCTAACACGGAAGTATTGCATTTAATCGTTGACATAATTGGTCAAGTGTGTTCCACATCTGATTACAGAGGATCAACAATGACATCTTCAGCTTGTGATGTTGCAATTTATGGCAGAAAGTAATTATCTACAATTCGCTCCCACTGCTTGAACTGTGAAAAAGACTGAAAGTTGAACAGATGTTACTAGCAACAATAAGCATCTCTTGCACCAACCATTTTTCACATAAAGTCAGGGGCCGCTCCTCCGCTGAGGCAGAGTAGCCTCACCCCACTGCTTTTCAGCAGTGTAAGGAAAAATAAAATGGTAATAACTGAAAGTTATTATCAAAAATAAAATGATAATATCTGAAAGGTATTATCGTTTTATTTTTTCCTGTTTGTGGACGCGGAAGCTTTGCCAGGCAGTGTGGGTGGGGCGGCTTTGCTGACAGAGCATATGGAGGGTAGGAGTGTTTTTCACTCCCTAAGTGCGCCCTTTCGGGACAGCCAAACATTCATAGGCACTTTCCCTGTTCTCCACGCAGGCTGCAATATAGCCTGCAAGGAGAACATGCCCAGGCCTCCATTCCCTGGATGAGTGGCGAACCTCGGCGCTCAGACCAGACAACGCTGCATTGGCAATGGAAGCAAACGGGCTTACCAATCACATCACTGCAATGCAGCATTGGGTGATTGGCTCAGGGAAGCCTTTGCTTGGGTGCTTCCTGTTCTTCCCCCGGTGCGGCGAGGATGACCCAGTGGGGAAGTTGCGGCGAGGAGGTAAGTTACATTTTATTTTTTATTTACCCCACCTTCCTATGCGCCCGCCACCCCTGATCCGTGCCAGTCGCTGCTGCATAAAGTGGCACCACAAGGTGGAAGGTGTGCATGACCTGAGCGGTTCACCTCCTCTACGAGCCAAAGGGCGGGACATCGGACCTGAACTTTTAATATTTGCTGAAAACTCACTTGCATCCTTGGGGTTGTGACCATCTATCTCCTACTCTCCACCCCTCCCAACTCCCCACTAGTTCGCCTTGGCAGTTCTCCTGTGGCTTTTAAGTCAAACTCTTCCAAAGAAATAGAAAAGAACAAATATTACTGAAGTATATGTGATGGTTGCAGTCTCTCTTAAGTAGCTATCAGTAGCAGTCCAACACAATAATTCAAATTGTGTGTCAACGTACCATTGTATTTACTCTGCTTTAACAGCCGCTTTTGTGTATTATTTTTTTCATTGTTATTGGACCCAGAGCAACTCTCGCAGTAAAATTCAATACTTGCGTTTTAACACTGTTAGTGTTGAACACTATTCAACAACAGAAACGTGGGTGTAGTTTGTTTTTCAGTGCAAAAAAGTATATCTACCAAGTTCAATTTTAGAAACCTGGCATCAGGATTTAAAATATGATGGGTCCGTTTTCTGTCATGAACATTTCTATTCTTTGCAGCTCTTTTAAGGCCCTTTAATCCACCTTATGCAGAAACTATCATTACTGAATATATTACCAAGGTATTGCGAAATGTTGGCCACGTAAAAAATAGCCCACCGTTTAATCACTATTCCATGTAAAGGTTATAGCTATTAGCATGCTATTTCTACATCTGTGCCATGACTTGTTTAATACCTTCAACAAAGAAATGGAGTCTATTCTGCATAAATGTCAGAATTCGCAAAGCAAAGGTTTTGGATTTGAACTCTGACATTTTGGAACTGGTAGACTGAGTCTCTGCGTGATACAACTGCCAATGCAGCGAGAAAGAAAAATACAGGTAGCTCTGTGTCCCAAACCTTACAGGATGTTTTCATATATCATGTGTGGCTCTGCAGAATCTACCCACTGCTTGCTGCCTCTTTTAGAAATATGCCTTAAGGTTACTTGTCGTGTAATTAATGACGTGTGACGAGCATAGAATGATCATGTCTGTGAATATGTGCATTTGTCTGTAACATGAAGATCAATACACAACTCACTGGTTTCAGAGATTGTACCATGAGAAGGTGTGTAGTACTATTGCCGAACAGGGATGGATGCACAATGGGGCATATTATCAAGAACTGCGATAAAATGATTGCCGCTTTAGTGGCAGGAAACTGCCGCTAAAACGGCGATAATGGGCTTGATAATATGCCCTTGTGAATACCCATAGCTGCCCATGTTAAAACCAGAACCTGTGCTGCTATGGGAATTCACAAGGAGATATTAAGCCCATTATCACCGTATAAGTGGCAGTTTCCTGCCGCTAAATCAGCGATGATTTTATCGCCGTTCTTGATAATATGCCATCAATTGTCTCTAATAAATAACAATTAAACCTGGACTCATAAACACAGTAATAACACTTGAAACATCACGTGCGGTGACAAAGTGAGCTAATGGTAAACAACTAACAGCAAATGCATTACCTGCTAAAGAAGTTGAAACTTGATATTCACATGATGGTGCCTTTGAAGCACAGAAATTTAGTGATCAGTTCCACCTGTGAGACAGTGCTACATGGTAAAAGGGACAACATATATTTACAAAACATCCCATTTGTAGCAGGATTACTCTGTTTATTTTTCGGAGTTGGCAGCCTGTGCTATATATGAACGGAGAGAGTGTATGCCTACTCCTCTAGCTAGTTCGACTAAAGGAATGTGTTATTATTTTCCAGGTTCAGCCATTTTCTACAAGCATTTGCTTTCAAATTAAACTGATGGAATGAAAGATTATATTTGGTGCTCCTGCAGATTTTACACTTTTATTGATCTCTGGATTGTTGAACTATAATAGGATCTGAATTTCTAAACAAGCACTAGGCATAACCGACCTGTTAAAAAGCTGTCTCTAGGCTCTCCTTGTGTAGCCCTTTTAGTATTAGACAGCACTGACATTTTGTCAAGTCAAGAGCTTTCTGCGGAGGGACGTAAACTATTAATAACCTCCATAATATAGATTAGCTGTGATACTACAGAACAAGATGGTCATTGCATGTACTAAATTATAGGGCTGTGGTGCAGGATTTTTTACCGCACATGTTAAAGTCTCTTGTCGGTGAGAGGTTTTGCATGCTACATTGTTTTCTTCTTGAAGAAAAAAAAATAATCTCTATAAGAGAATATACCATGGTAATAACATTCACAAACACAGTAACGTTATTCTTAGGTCACGTTCAAGATAACACAAGTCGTCTGGTAAGAGCTCATGGTACCACTATCCCCACATTCCACCATTCACCAAACGCCACATCACACAACACTCACCATACGACATTAAGAGGAGGGGCCTTGGGGCACCACTCTGCAGCTACTGACTTCTTTGATTGAGAGTCCTTCATACCCTGGCTTAATGCAAGTACAGTGTGTAAAGTAGTGCATTCATCCTTTTGCTCATACAAACACAACCGTATTCTACTAGAGGAGGCACCGGAAACAGCAGCTCGGAGATGCTGTTAAAATTATGCTTGAACGATAGCAGTGGGGAAAGGCCCAGTGACGTAATTTGGGATTTGCAAGATAGATGCAAGTAGTAGCAGTCCAAATATAGCTACTGTTATGTGCCCCAGAAAATGCAGTGCTAACCACAGAGGAGCATGTGCTTCATACAGTGAAGGGGGATATGTTTCCACCGTCCCCCCCCATCCCTCGGGCGACCTCCAGCAGCAGAACGTACTCTCACCTCGTCGCAAAAACCTGTAACACCCTCCCCATCCGCCTACGGCAGACCCAGGACCTGCTGGCCTTCAGGAGACTCCTCAAGACCTGGCTGTTCGAGCAGTAGCAGCTCCCCCCACCACCCCACCCCACCACCTTGAGACCTTCATGGGTGAGTTGTGCGCTCTACAAATGTACTGATTGATTGACTGGGCTAAAGCAGCACTGCCGGCAAATCCGCGTTTTTGCATTATGAGGTGAGGGAAAGCCTGCTACCCGTGACATGCCTTACAGCTCCCCACCTGGCAAACTGCAGGAATCGCTAGTGTTGTGGAGCTCAGTGTTCTGCCACTCACACTGTTCACAATACTGTGGGGGTGGAAGACTTTAAACCCGACTTTGACGGCAGCAGCTGTAGCTGCAGGTATTTCACATACTTTAATTGGGTCACCAGCTCTTTTGGTCATTTTTCTAATTACTTTCGATTTTCCGGTTAAGATTTAATCACAGTGCAGGGTTTTGGAATGAGGTGATGTTTGATGTCTGCTGGACAAGAGAGGAGCTGCTGCACTGCTCACCTCTGATGTTGTTCTCCAGCTGTGCTAGTGCAGACACAGATGTGCAAACAGAAAAGCTCCAATGATGTCACCCAAGATGGAGATGAGGATTAGAACGGAGTGTTTCTTCCTGGAGAAGCTTCCCCACTGCACATGCGTTGCCAAGTATTACCAGGTATTAAGAGGCACTGGCAGGCTCCGGCATTCCCAATTTTTCCAGCCAGGTGTGACGAATATCCTTGGTATCCCAGAGCTGGACACAAAGCATGCAGCAATTGACATGTGGCATTCATTGCCCAGGGCATCAAGTGGATCACTGTCACCTGGTATTCAGACTAGCATGCTCACTGACCTTTGTGACCCTGTTCGAGGCTGTGCCCAGGGTGTAGTGTGCCCACGGGCTGTACATTTACGAGTAAGTTCAGTCCTCTTCACCATGCACTTTTCCCTAGAAGGGTCTGAGGGGTATATAGGGCATGCTGCAGGTCATGGGTGGGATTCGTCTTGCTGCCTTGCAAGATAGTACTCCACACTGCTCTGCCCTCTCAGTCTGAAGCCATGCAACCTGTCAGGCTAAAATGCTCATATTAGAAGTTTGCTTGGGGATGCCAAACCCCTGGGCTATACTGCAACTCCCCTCACAGACTCAGCCATCAGAAGGATACTCAGATGCAGAGAAAGTGAAATAAGGGGAAAAAGGTAGAGAAGGCAATGGACAGGTGTCAGCAGATTCTTATCCTAAACCCATTTTCTCTACGTACAAACTCTGTGCAAGTGGCTCCTGTAATCGCGTTTGCTCATCTTATTTTATGCACACAGCTTTACCTTTTTTGGAGCCAGTTCATTCACTAGACTGATTAAAGTGGTCTTATGTATCCTCTGCCTAGACCTTGAGCAAAGACGATCTGACTCTAAGAGAGGCTTGCTACAGTTTAACATGGTACTACTTAGATCAGCCAAACCCAGGCACTAGGTTTACTCACTCCATAAAATGTGCAACCAAGAGTGACTCAAGCCAAAATAGAAACATATAGAAACATTCTCATGGCCACAGTCATTCTGCCATACAAGACTTTCACCTATGGGAACTACCATCAAGGCAAACAGTGCGACATGCAGCCAAAGTTTAAACTTGGATATATTAGCTAACTTTCCTAACAGTCTTCATGAGATCTCTCGATCCCTAGACATAAGAACACATGATTACAGAAGCATGGCCCCCTATGTGGGATAATAATGAAGCAGCAGGGAACCGAGGAGATTTAGGTTGTAATAAGATTGGGGAAAATGAGAAACTCAGTCAAACAACCTATATACCATGTTGTTTCCTCTCTTCTGGTTGGGAAGACATCAGGTGCCAATATACCATCCCCCCCAAACAAGCCCTCTGCAGTGTGTCTGGCAAGGGTCGAGGGGATCTCTCCAATTCCGTTCCTTAATCACAGCTCCAGTTCAATCATGGGCATAACAGCTGCTAAGGCCTGTCAAAATCTAGAATCCTCCTTGACCAGCATAAAGGAGCAAGGTTCATTAATTTTACTCTAGATGACCTACAAGATTTGGATGGCATAACTGAAGAGGTACCCAAGTCTAGAGCTTCTCAAGCTACACTGGCACCTCAGATTGAAAGTCCAGGACAGATTGTGGAGCTGCCATACTCCACAAATAGCACCATCGACCAGGGATGGATGACGGTCCACAAACATGTTCCTGCAGCTATGCAAAAACTGCAAAAACTTTGACCATTTCTGAATCTATAATGTCCCAGAGCCAGAAAATCGACCTTAAGTGACTGAGTGCTGACAATATCATTGACGAGCTCAGACACTTTCCCACCAAGTTGGAAAATACCCTTTCTCAGTGAGGAGAAGCCTCTTATGCCACAAGTTCAGCCTTCACCCACCCATCAGCCAACCACTGGAAACCCAACCAGCCAAACATAGGCCGATACATGCCAGGACAAAACAGCAACAAAGGATGACTACATTGCCCTACAGTTAAGGAATAGTCAAATGTTGGACAATAGGCATTATGATCCTAAATAAGACATAACTACTGTTTTAGTCAAAACTCTGAATTTTAAATTCAGGAAGAGCAATCAGCCACTGGACCCTGGTGAGAAATCTGGTTGATGGTTAAGGAGGATGAAACCCCACTCAAGCAACAGCCATAATCCTTGTAAGGATGAACCACAAAAAATCACTAAATTAACCTGTGCTTAACCCTCTTGTAGCTTGCCACAAAAGCAGTCAGGAGAACTTAGAAGCAATGTTTAAAGTATTTATGCAGTACTTAACCGGCTATGCACACTGGGATAATAGGCAACCTGGTAAGTCCTGGTCTCTTTATGTTTCTTAAAACATTTTCTTCAAAAAATGATATGTCTCAAGTTTTGGATTTGAGATATCTAGATATCCAGGATTGGAGGGACACTACTAGGAGGGTCAAGCCCACTCAGTCTGGGTCCAGGTGTCAGTTAAAGATGGATGCAGCCTTTTCTATCTCTTAGGCTCTGATCAGGAGCCAACCAATTAGCCCATGGAGTCATGTTGGGCATGTCTCAAGCAGCAGAGCAGTCATCTCAGGGCACAGAGCAGGCTTCAGGCAGCATAGCAGTCATACCTGGTTCAGTAAGGTAGTCTTCTGAATTACAC
Source organism: Lissotriton vulgaris (assembly GCF_964263255.1). Lineage (NCBI taxonomy): Eukaryota > Metazoa > Chordata > Amphibia > Caudata > Salamandridae > Lissotriton > Lissotriton vulgaris. Next base: position 952,044,783 of record NC_141698.1, read on the forward strand.
AGCAGGCCACAGGTAGTACTCAGAGTCCTTCCCCAGGTCCAGAAGTAAATTGAAGAGTGGGCTTGAGGGCCCTATGTTATTTTTTCTAAATATCTTTATTTGGTTTACACATAGTAATTGGTCACTTTCGTTATGCAAATCATGTCATCTGTAACACATCTAGTCCCACTTCAAAATAAGCATAATGAAAATATTGAAACTTAAATTAGACATGTATCAAAGTTCATGCAATAGGCTGTCCAGGCACCCCAGATCTTATAATGTATTTGAGGGCAACATATCAATTTGAAGACATATTCCTAGGTATAGTCCATACCATTAGTCAAATCCTTCACTCAAGGTGCCCTCTCAGTCCTCCAACATCTGTCTATAGCTTTTTGCGTGAAAAGGAGACCCATGGCCACCAGGTGAGTAATGGTTATGCAGCCCCCCCCCACGCCCCCTTCCCACTCCTCAATCAGTCTCAGCAGTAGGTGTGAGCGCAAAATCCGTTCCGCTCGCGGGTTTTGTGGATTTTCGATAAATCCGCAATCCGCGAACTCTCGCGGATTTACCGAAAATCCGCAAATCCGTGCGCTGCGGATTTTTTGCTTGTGTTCGCACTGCTCGCGGCCCGCGGCGTGGGCAGCAACAATCTCGCACTCGCGAAATTACAACAAGCTCGCAAAACTGGCGACCCGACAAGTAAGTTCGCAATTTGCGAAATTGTACGAAACACTCGCGAACTTGCAGAAACCCGTGCGAACACAAAAAAAAATACGCGAGAATTTGCGGATTTTGCGGATTTTCCCAATCCGCAAATTCGCAAATCCGCAAATTTGCGGATTGCGAATCCCCAAAATCTGCCCATGCTTACTCAGCAGCATCATTTTGGGCTCTGGTATCACTGGCCTCCCCACCGAAGATCCTATTTTCCTACCTGGTGTCCCCTTTGAAGTGGGAGAAACTTCTGGAGTCCTTCCCCCACACAGGAATTTGGGATTTCTGGCATCCATGCCCTGGACTCAGTCTGTCTGCAGACACAACAGGCTAGAGAGAAGTTCTTTGTGTGAGAGCTGAGACACAGTCATTTGAAGTACAAGCAGGGCTTTGCACAGCTCTGACCCCCCGTCGTGCCTGAGATGGCCCATCAATACAGCTCCTAGTCCCTCTAGTGTGTGGCTGGCAATGAGTATACAAAAATGCCAACTTCACCTGGTGATGTGACCCAGGAACAGGATGTAGGCGCCAAATGGTTAGGACAAGAAAATGTAAACTTTAAAAAAGTGAAACACACAAAAGGTGATGGGAGGCTGCTTGAAATATCTCTGAACACTAGCAATCGCTCAGGGTAGCACTCCAACTCATTGTTCTTTTACTGAACATGCAACAATACTTTGGACTGAGCCATTTGAAAATCAAGTCATGAATAACTTTATTTGGTTCCAGGCCCATAAAAGTTTGACAAACAGGCACTACATATTAAAATGTACATATCCTTATTAATAAAATCACATATAAAAAAGAAACCTTATCAACCATAGAATTTCACAGTAATTAAAATGACACAGTAAAAAGGTATTTTTCCTCCCTGTTTGTTTACTGTAATTCATAACACATTCTAATAGCTATTGCAACCTTTATAAAATTTGACACAGCAGTAAAAATAACAGACGTGGCCAGTGATTGCAGATATATTAGCCCATCAACAATGTACATGGCCAAATATTCTTTAATAGTGGTGCCAAACATCTTCCCCTTGGTTCCTTCTAAAGTGAGCAAAATTGGAGAAAGTGCAATGTGGTCTGGGTTGTTGTTTTGTCACAAGGACAGGGAATGAGATTGTCGGTCCATCCAGATTGTCTTTGAAATGGCACTAGAAAGTGCAAAGTGCCTAAACAAAATCTTGTTAAAAAGTAATGTGTCTGTATATTAGTGAAGGCTAGATAAAATTGCTGTTTAGCCATGAAAAAGCAACTGAGAACTGTCGCCTCAGAATGCGTTTGTCTCGCGGTCACCCAGGTGTGATGCGCCTCTTTTATAATAGCCTTAGCGTTTGTGGGGATATGTCAAAATACTCTCCCATACCAATCTCAGATAGCCTTTCCCTCACAAAACGACGCCAGGGGATCATCAATGACTTGTCCAGATTAATACAGTCTTCAATCACCTCCCTACAAAACAGTAATTCTTCAGACACCCATATTTTGACACAAATGAGCAGGGGAGCAATGTCAATACGGTCTTCTATGTATTCCATCCACAGTTCTTGATGGTAAAAAAGTGTAGCAGTGCCATTTGCAAATCGGTCTTGAACCTGCTCCTCATGGGAACTGCGATTGCCAGTGGTGTAATATGAATTCAAGGATTCCATCAATCTCCTTCCTGTTTTTGCATTTAACTTTTTAAAAGTGACATTTTCAGAATTGTGACGTAAAATCCGACTTCACCATTGAAGAGGATTTTAAAATACTTTTCCTCCAACTTCAAATATAACTTTTGTAACAGCTTCCAATTAAAAGTTATAACCTATTAAATCTAGTAGAGCAACACAATGTTATCCTTTGGTAGAGGTAGGCCTCACAGTAGTTGAAAATGAATTTGAATGTTTTTCACTACCACCACAAATACAACTTAAAAGTACATGGCCAACATTTTATTACAATGCATCCTACTCTATGGGCTGTCCTGGGCTACCTTAGGGGTGTCTTGCAAGTATTAAACAGGGATTTTTAGGCTTGGTGATGAAATTATTTTGCCAAGTCGAATTGGCAATTTGAAACTGCCAACAGGCTGCAATGGCAGGCCTGAGACATATTTCAAGGGGCTACTTAAGTGGGTGGCATATTAAGAGCAGCAGGCCCTCTGGTAGCAATACATTTACCTGCACTGGGCATATGGTATACAACTTTACTAGGGACCTCTAAGTCAATTAAATGTGGCAATTGGGTGTAAGCCAAATTGACTATCTTTAGGGAGTGAGCACAAGCACTTTAGCACTGGTTAGCAGTGTTAAAGGATGCAGAGTCCTAAGGCCAACAAACACAAACTCAGATAAACAGGAGGGGAGAAGGCAACAAGTTTGGGGGAAGCCCAACTTAAGACGGATGTATGACGTTATAACGCATACCATTACAACTACCTACCATTACAACGCGACCATTACAACGCATACCATTACAACGCATAGCGCTTAGAGGTGCTGGATAGTGGTAAGTATAATTTACTATTCCTACTCCAGTCCCCGTGGACACTAGGGAAGGTGTTGGATAGTAAATTAAACTTATTCCCTATCCTAGAGCGCCCCCCAGCGCAATGCGTTGTAATGGTATGCGTTGTAATGGTCGCGTTGTAATGGTAGGTAGTTGTAAAAACTTAGTTGTAACAGTTGTATACCACTTAAGACTGGCAAGTTTCTATCTCCAAATGGGGCACCTATTCTTCCCAATCCTCTTGCTGTCCAATTTGCACTGGTGCTATTGGATATGTAGTATTTTTTTATTCTTTTTTCCAGCCTATAGTGCCCCAATATGCAGATGGTTGTATACCCCAGTAATAATCACAAATGTCCAAAACTTAATATTGCTCTGGACACACTGAAAACTCATACTGAGATGGAGGGTTTTGTTACCAGTTACATTTTCACTGCCTGGCTCGCCAGGCAGTGGATTTGTTGGCTCACAGTAACAAATAATATTTAATCATTCTGAATTATATGTGCAATAAATAATTGCATCCTTGTTATTTTCTTTTTTTGATTTCAAGAAAATTTTATTGATAAAAATAATGATAAGAATAGTAGGAACAAAATACAATGCAAGTGATACAAGTGAATCAAGAGAAATATACAAATAGGGGCTAAAATGGGGAAGGAAACCAAGTAACTGTATATAAAAGTAAAATTAGCCTGTTATAGATATAGAATCTGATAAAGTAAAGGCCACTATCAAAGCAGTAAACAAACGTATCACTATCATATTTGGAGAGGGGAAGAGGGGAGGATACAGAATAAAAGAAGAAAGGAAAGAAGAGAGAGAGCAATAGAAAATATGAAAGGGAATAGAGGACAGGAAAGAGAAAAGAGAAGAAGAAAAAAGAAGAAAAAGAAAAAGAAGAAGAAGGATTCCCACAGGACTAACCCAACCTAGAAAAATAGCAGACAACAATTAGACAGACAGATCAAAAGGAAACTGAGGAACCAAACCTTTTGAAGACAACTCCATATAATCATCCAAAGCTTTCCAAACCCCACTAGAAATAGATGGAGAGAGGTGAGCTTGATCAACCAAAGTGTGAGCACTGCGTAAAAAGGAGACCCAAGCCCACCACGTATGATAGGAAACCGACGAAAAAGATTTCCACTCCATAAGAATGATTTTCACCGCAACAGTCAGGAGAAGATCCAGTAACTGTAATTCCAATGGATCTAAAGGGATAGGAGTCGGAGCAGCCAGTGGGCCTAATAAAATTAAAGGGAAGGAAAGTTGGAGCTCAATACCAAAGATAAGAGAGAAATGCTTCTGGATGAAGTTCCAAAAAGGTTGAAGCAAGGAGCAATAAAAAAACATATGAGGAAAATCGCCTGCCAACAAACCAGAGCTCCAGCATAAGTTGTCATCTTTAAGATTTAGCGAATGAAGACGCACAGGCGTCCAATGGAGGAGATTGATAGAGAAAAACTTAGACTGCATAAAAGATGGTGCGATTTTATTACGAAGAGAGAGTTTACCAATTAATTGCCATGTATCAGAGAAAATATGATCCGTAATGGCATGATCAAAATGGTGTAACCATTTTTGTTGAGCAACCGTCTGTGCGGGTAGTGAAGCAGAGGACAAAAATTTATAAATTTTGAAAAGCGACATGACCAGATTTAATCCATGTATGAAAAAGTGAGATGGTAGAAGAAGTAGGATGAAGACGTACCTTAGCAATGGCCCTTTAATTTTAAGAAAAGTATAAAAATCAAGATTTGTTAAAGAATGCTTCTGAGCCAAGGTAGAAAAAGGTAATGGTTCGTCAGAAACATCATAGAGATGTTTAACAAGAGAGATCCCTTTATCTGCCCAATAGGACATGAGGGTGGGAGTAATGTTAAGCTTAATTTTGGAATTCCGCCAGATAGATGACCACCTAGTTTTATGTAAAGGAATTGCCACCTTCTTGTCTATTTTCCTGACCGCAGCAATTGTATCAGGAATGATAGCACGGGAGAACAGGATATGCAAAGTAGATGCAGTGCAAAAAGAGGCAGTAGGCAAAGGGGATGCTAATGCCTGTTCTATGAGCAACCAAGAGGGAACATGAAGAGATGGAGGAGAGAACCATAAAGCACCTTGAGAAGCCAAAAAGGCAGTTTGGTATTTTTCCCAATCAGGAAAATTACAACCTCCGATATCACAAGGACGACGCAAAAATTTGTAAGCAAGTCGAGCACGTTTGTCATTCCACAAAAATTTAGAAGTCAGAACATCGATTTCGCGAAAAAAGGAATCTGATAATTTAACCCGGAAGCATGGACGAAACAAAATTAATAATCGGCGTGATCATCATTTTGAGAGTCTGGAGGCGACCCCACCATGAAATATGTTTCGGAGACCATGTATCCAAAAGACGACGCACTTTAAGGAGAGTCTGGGATTCATTATAGGCAGCGGTGGCATATTTATTTATTTAATTTATTTATTTATTTGGTTTATAGAGCGCGACAGATACCCAAAAAGGGTTTCCCTGCGCTAAGCAGAATAATGAACTAGCGGAGTAGGAAAGGGATGTAAGTGGGAGGACAGGCAAGTCACTGATTAAAAAGCCAGGTCTTAATGGCTTTACGGAAGTACACATACCTACTTTCAAGGTGCAGTGGTTGGGGAAGGGAATTCCAGAGTTTTGGGCCAAGGAGGGAGAAAGATCTACCTCCCATCCTTGCCCGACGTATCTTGGGGACACAGAAGAGACCTTGGGTGGCAGATCTTAGGCAGCGGGCAGGCATATATGTGTGCACAAGGGTCTGGAGGTATTTAGGTGCCTTGCCCCACTTTATCCTGTGCATAAAGCTGAGAGTCTTAAATTTGACCCTGTTTTCAATTTTAAGCCAGTGGACTGTCTTAAGGTGGCTGGACATACGGTCTCTCCTGTTGCATTTGCAGAGCAGCCTGACTGCCGCATTCTGGACCAGTTGGAGGCGCTTTGTAGTTGCCTGAGATGCCCCTAAATAAAGGACATTCCCGTAGTCCAAGCGGGAGGTAATTAATGCATTTATCACCGTCTTTTGAGTGTCGTCAGGGAGCATCCATATGATCTTTCTGAGCCATCTTAAGATTGTGAAACAGATGGCTGAGAGGGCGTTCACTTGAGGCTCCATAGTTAGTTCTCTGTCAATAATGATGCCCAGGTTGCGAACCTGGTGAGATGGTGTTGGCAGAGGGCCCATTTCAGGTGGCCAATGTCTGGAGTTCCAGAGGTTCTGGTCGGGGCCTACTATCAGGACCTCGGTTTTACTGCCGCTAAGTTTAAGCAGGTTTTTATTCATCCACGATGAAATGTCCCTAAGGCCTGCCTGAAGACGGGAAGTAGTTTCAGGATTGTCATTAGACAGAGAAAAAACTATTTGGGAATCGTCAGCATATGTGTACATGGTAAGGCCAGCAGCTTCGGCGATCTGGGCCAACGGGGCTACATAAAGGTTGAAAAGCAGGGGGCTCAGTATTGAACCCTGTGGGACCCCGTGTGGGGGAAATGGACCTTGGATGTCGCATTGCTAGACGAGATTTGGAATGTCCTGAGCTTCAAGAAGGATGCAGTCCATTCTAATGCTTTTCCTCTTATGCCTATCTTGGAGAGAGAAGTAAGTAATGTTTGATGTGAGATGGTGTCAAACGCCGCTCTGAGGTCCAAAAGGATCAGCGCGGCCGTGTTACCCGAGTCGACCAGCTGTCGAAGGTTTTCCACCACTCCGAGTAGGGTGGTTTCTGTCGAGAATCCCGCACGGAAACCAGATTGGGAGGGGTGCAAGATGTTGTTGGCCTCAGTAAATTTGGAGAGATGTTCATGGACATGCCTTTCCAGTATCTTGGAGAGTGCAGGCAAAAGGGAGATTGGGCGAAAATTAGCCAAAATCTTGGGATCAGCCCCTGGTTTCTTAAGAAGGGGAGAGACCATGGCGTGTTTCCAAGATGAGGGGACCGTAGCTGTGGTAAGGGATAAGTTTAAAATTTGGCATAGTACGGCAAGGAGAGGAGTGATGAATGGTCTTGATCTTGGAAGTGAAGTAATTCGCCAGTTCCTCACATTGCACACTGTCAAGGGGAGGAGGTTTGGAGGTGGTATTTGCGCCTGCAAGCTCTTTTACAAGATTGAAAAGAGTTCTGGATTTATTAGAGGCTTCGGTTGTGGATTTAGTAATGTAGGTGGACCTTGCATGCTTACAGGCTTTATGGTAGAGCTTGATCTCACCTTTGTAAAGTAGATTGGCAGCCGGGGAATAGTCCTTCCTCCACAGGCGTTCCAATTGTTTGCATTTTGAAGTATTTTATTGAAGCAGGGTGAGGAAGGAAACAACATAACAAACATAGAACCACAGGTGCCCCTCAGAATCAGTGCGCATGGTACAATGGATACATAAAGGCAGTCCCTTCAGCACGGTGGGCACAGTCGTGCCTGGATCTCACAGCTCGCGCACCTGTGGGTGAAAAAAAAAGGGGGAAGAAAGGAAAAAAGGAAAAAGGGGGAACAACCCTTCCTCTCCCCCCACCCAGCCAACTGCCCCCCCCAACCCTCAAGCCCCCTCCCCCACCCCCTGTACTGTGCCGTCAACCACTCGCTCTTCCCCTGTGGCAACCTATTGTCTAACCCCACCACCAGTTGCCGGCTTGGGCCGATTAAACAGGCGGATCTGGCGGCGGTGTCAGCCGCAACAGTCTAAGATACCTAAGGCAAGTGATTTCTTGGAATTCTGAGCATAACAAATTATGGAAGGGTGCCCACAGCTCCTCAAAAGTGTCTACGTCCCCCGCCACCACTAGGGACAGCTTCTCCATGCCAAGGACATGCCACAATCTGTGTAGCCAGCCGACAACAGTGGGAAGCGTGGTGGAGCGCCAGTGAATGAGTATGTTCTGTACTGCTGACCCCAAAGCTATCGCTGTCTGCCTACCCCTTTTAGATCTGAGAGGGTACATTAATCCATTCGGCAAACCCAGTAGGACATAGGCAGGGAGGCGGGGTAGTTCTATTCCAAAGCATGCATTTTCATTTAAAGGCTTTCAGTTGCTCATTATACCACGGGGCAGGTGGTTTGTGGGAAGTGGTTTTTTTGTGGGTTAGAGGCAGGCAGGTGTCTAAAGCGTCTATAAGCCATTTATTGACTTTGGTGGCTGCCAATTCGATGTCTCCAGTGTTGAAGGCTTCCTCTGGAGTAGTCAGGCTTAGAGTGGACATAAGGCGTTCAATGTCCAGATTTTTCCAAATTCTTTTTCGGTGATTTAATGGTTCCAACGGTAGGGCTAACGGCTAAGTGGTGGTTACCCAGATGAAATTTTATTAGGAAATGGTCTGACCAATCTAAGGGCAAAGCTTGTTGGCATTGCAGCTGGGAGAAACTAGAAAAAATGGGGTCCAGAAGGTGTCCTTTATTGTGAGTGGGACCAGAGTTCAATAACACGAGATTCATGGCGGCGAGATCATGAATTAAATTAGCGCCTGGTTTGTTGGTAGGATCGTCCAGATGAATATTTAGATCACCGATAACGGATAGATGGTTATAGTTAACCCTTACCGATGCAATCCAGTCTACTAGTTGAATGGCCCAAGGTAGACTGGGGCCCGGTGGGCGGTAGATCAGAAGGCCAGTAAAGGTGAATGTCGGTAGAAGTTGAAGCTTAAAAAGAGCCGCCTCACTTGCAAGAAGATGAATAGGCTCCCAAAGGCATTGCAGCGTTTTCCTAAAGATGACTGCAATTCCGCCTCTGTTACCGGAAGGTCGGTCTTGTCGAAAGATGGCATAGTTGGACGGTAGGGCTTCGGCGATGTCTGGGCCAGAACTAACATGAAGCCATGTCTCGGTGAGAAAGAGTGCGTCTAGGGAACTGTCGAATAATAGATCGAAGAGTTCTCTTTTGTGTTTGCAGAGCGACCTGCAGTTAAGACTGCTGAATTGCCAGGGGCGAGTTGTCTTGTGATTTTTGGGTCTGGGTCGCTGGCCACATAGTTGCGGGGAATCAAGATATAAATTACACGCACGACAGACGATGTTATGATCTCTGTAGTTGGTTAAAGTTTCGCAGGTTTGTTTAACAGGAGGACGTAGGGAGCATAAGAGGTCGGGCGTGTAGGAGATTATTCCACCAGCATTTGAGGGCCCTGGGCCCGGCCAGGCGCGGACGGGCGCAGACGGGCTTGCCTTAGGCGCGCCTTCGGCGCGCAAACGGCACTCCCGCTGCGCTTCCTAAAGATACACATATTATCTCGAAGTGAAGGGGCCGGAGGGTGTGTGGCCTCAGGAAGGGGGCGTGGCCAGTGGTTTCGCCAGTAATGTCGGCAAAGGACTTTCTTTTCCCGCGTCAGCGTTAAACTCCACTGTGCGGGTGTCGGGGAGGAGTATCAGAGCCACTAAAGTAGAGTGCAGATTAAAAACAATACAACAGGTAAAGTGACACTCAAATGTTTAAAATAACGTGACAAAATTATCCGCTCCCGGCTTTCCGCCTCAGGAGTTCAAGGATAAAGAGTAGAACAGAAATAAATCCCTAAGTATTTCAGGTGTGTAGACTGCCACTTAAAGCCCGCTGAGCCCATATGAGAAGGGAAACAATAGGCATTCAAAGGGAACATTTCCGTCTTATCTTTATTTAGGGTATAACCTGAAACCGATGAAAATAGGGAAATGGTATTAGAAATAGCAGGGATTGCCAAAGCGATATCATCTGAAAAAATAAGAACATCTTCTGCGTATGCACCAGTTTTAATACAGTGAGGCCCGAAAGAAAAACCTTTAATATCAGGGTGTAACTCAATCAAACGAAGAAGAGGATCAATAGATAATAAAAATAAAAGTGGGGATAAAGGACACCCCTGTCTAGTGCCCTGATGAAGATTGAAAAACGACGACGTAGCGCCATTAACTCTAATGTTAGCTTTAGGTTGAGAATATAAGGACATTACCATATTAATGAATGAGTCGCCAAGGTTATGCACGCATAAAACAGCAGGAAGAAATGGCCTAGAGACCTTGTCGAAGGCCTTTTCCGCATCAAGGGCCAAGGCCGCGGCAGGAAGTTGAGACCGTTTAGCAGCACCGAGAATATGACAGAAAGTGCTTATATTGTCTCGCACAAGACGACCTTTCACAAAAACAGTTTGAGAAGGATGAACAAGATGAGGGATAAAGGATTCTAATCTTTTGGCCAGGATTTTAGCAAAAATCTTTGCTTCCATGTTAAGGAGAGAAATAGGTCGGAAGTTTTTGGGATCCGAATCGTCTTTCCCCTCTTTCGGGATCACTACTATAGTAGCTTCAGCAGCCGTACCAGAAACAGACCCATCCTTAACAAAAGAGTCAAAGACAGATTGTAATTTGGGGACAAGCCTAGGGAGAAAAGTTTTATAAAATAAAATTGGATAACCATCAGGGCCTGGAGCCTTACCAGAACGAGTAGCTTTAATCGCAGACACGATTTCCTCGGGGGAAATAGGCTTGTTTAAAAAAGAACGATCATCATCAGAGACCGACTGAATCGGAACCGATTTTAAAAAATCTTGACATTGGTCAAAAGAGGATTGATTAGAAGGAGTTTACAATTTATTATAAAAGTCACGAAAAACTTCAAGTATTTCCCCTGTTTGGAATTTTTTAGAACCCGTGTGGTCAGTAATAGAAGAGATTTGCGAGGATTTAAAAGAGAAATCCTGAAATTTTAATGTAGCAGCCAAAATTTTCCCAGCTCGATTTTTTAACAGCAACTTCTTGGATTTTTGTGCTTGTACACCAATATGGGCTCTTTTAGTAACAATGGTATTATATTTGTATTTTAGTAGTTTTATTTGCTGTAAACAAGATGAATCCTTAGATTGCCTAAAGGAAGCTTCCAGAGTTTTATTTTCAGATGACAAATCTGTAAGTTCCTTTTTAATATCAGAATTTCGTTTGGACATACATTTAATAACTTGACCACGGAAAGTGCATTTAAAGGAGTCCCATAGAACATTTGGGGAAGAGACAGAGCCTTCGTTCTCATGGAAAAAAGTATCTATAGCTTTAGAAAATTGATCAACCTGAGAAGGATCAAGCAAAACTTCGGTATTCAATCTCCATGAACGAGCGCGTGATTTAGGTGAAAAGGATGACAGCGTAAAAGTAACCGCAGCGTGATCAGAAATCAAAATAGGATGTATAAGCGGAGAAGAAGAAGATGAAACAAGAGAAGAATGAACCAGGAGATAGTCAATACGAGAGAAGGAAGAGTGAGGCGAAGAGAAGAAAGAAAAATCACTACCAGTGGGATTATGAAGACGCCAAATATCTTGAAGATGAGTAATGGAACACATGTTAAGCATTTGTTTGTGAGATTTAGGAGGGCGAAACTGAAATGCAGAGTTCCTGTCTAAAAGAGGGTCCATCGGTAAATTAAAATCTCCACCCACAATAAGATTGCCAGAGTGCGGGGTGTCATTTAATTTTTTGGTCACCGATTTCCAAAAGGACGGATCATCAACGTTAGGAGCATAGATATCCATCACATACAGATCATGCTGTCCATCCGACAGTTTAGATAACAGCCAACGACCCTCAGAATCATGATCAGAAGAAAGTATCGATAAACCAGAATTCTTTGAAACTAGTGTAATAACCCCATTTCGTTTACCAAGGGCATCAGAACAGCAAACATCCGAAATCCATTCCTTCCTAAAAAACAACGCTTCTCTGTTAGTGACCTTGGTCTCTTGAAAGAGAACCAGATCAGAAGACAGAGATTTACAATAATCTAAGATTTTCGACCTCTTCACCGGATGATTCAAACCCTTAACATTAAGGGATAATACATTTAAACCTGGCATGGGAATACATAATAACAGAAAAAAGACGACATTGATGACAAAAAAAGAACCAACCTCACAAATACAAGGAACCAATCATGAAACATAAGAAACACTGAGGGAGCGTCCATGTGGGAAATCCAATATAGAGAGAAAGAAAGAAGAAAAGAAAAGAGGAAAGAAAGGAGGGAGAGAAGAAGCAGGAGGGGAGGCCTAAAAAAGACCAGCATCATACTAGGGAGAACGTGGAAAGGCGAGTAAGGAACCCGTACTAGGAGGAAAAGTAATTGATAACAATTGCCCCAAAAAATATAGCAAACTGATAGCAGTAAAAGAGGAACTGGTAACAATCAAAAGTAGCACCGCAAAGCAGCGTAATAATGTAAATAGTCATAATATAACTAAGAAATTCGTACAATCACATTTAGTTAGCAGTGTAATGGCAAGAGACATAACTAGAGTAATGAATACTATTAGAACAACTGATAAGAAAAATAAAAGCATGAGGTAAATTATGAACAGTAGATGAATGCATGACGATCAATATGTATATCCTAAAAAATAACTACATAGTTAATGAAGAAACTATAACTGTATAGAATAACAATATGAAACTGAAGTGTAAAAAACAGGAATATATGAACATGTAAGAAAAGAAAGGTAGGAAAATAGCAGAATAGGAAGAAAAAAGAAAGATAGAAAGAACATGACACATATCAGAAAAAGCAATGTAGCTATTTAAGAGATAAGCAACAAGAAAAGAGAAAAGTGACTCGAAGGAAAAAATGACAGAAAATAAAGACAAGAAAAGCTGAAGACAAGTTCAAGAACCAAAATAAAAGGCATGATTCTAAAAAAGGAATAATAAAGAAAGGAGAAATGGCAAGAAGCGGAGTAAAATAGAATAACAAGAAAACAATGGAGAGATAAGAAGGGGTACTATTAGAAAGAGAACCATAGAAAGAACGAACAAGTAGAAATCCAAGGAAGAAGGATAGAACAGAAGTGAGTATGGACACAAGAAGAACAGAAAAACAAGAAAGAAACACCAAAAACATCAGTAAAGTAAATGAAGAGTAGATAGAACAAAGGTGAAACCATCATTATAAATAACAGGAAAGAAAAAGTAGAAGAAAAACAGTCTTCACAAGACAATTACAGGGTGCAGTATAAAGAAATAGATGAGATAAAAGAGAGAAAGGCACTCAAAAGTGGATAATAGAACAATTAATGAAGCACCATGCTAGATGAAAACAAGGAACTTTACTATAATGAAGAAAATTATGGAAAAAAGCAAGATAAACAATTAATTAACTGTCCTTAAATATGGAAACCTTGTTATAATAATTTGATACGAAAATGCAGGAACATGTAGAATGTATAGTAATAGAAAGTAGGATAACAGGAGGCCAAAAAGTGCAATAAAAATAAAATATCATATCATAAAGGACAAAAAAAGTACACAGCTTGCAATGAACTAGCACCGAAAGAGGAAGATATTAAATATTTGCGAGGCAGAACAAACAGTGAAAATAGCAATGTAAATATATATCAAAACTATATATATAATAGGTATGCAAAGGCACCAGTAAGCAATTAATTACCATGCATAAGGTATATAAACTTCGTTATAGTTAGCTAAAGTAAACAGGCAGGAACAATGAAAAGATAATACAGTCATATATGATACTTAAATAAGCTAGAAAAATAGTAGAAATGAAAACCACTACCTTAGTCCTAATATAGAAAAGCAAGTAATAATGGTAAAGCATCCTAAGCAGTAAAACAATAACTAATGAAGCCTATAAATAAATGCAAAATACAGTAACTGTAACATGGTGGGCGCAGCTAGACACCACTATCGATAGTAGATAGTAATAAACCTATGACCCAGCCTTGTACCAGAACACGAAACAGTACAAAACACGTTGAAGTCAATAAGACGAAAAACATTCAAATAGAACGACCACACAAAACGGAAGAACCAAGTACAAATCAGGTGAGAAACTAGACTACGCAAAAAAAAAAACCCAATAAAGAACCACGGACGGGGGAAAAGAAAAAACCAAAACAGACGATTACTACAAAGTGGAACAAGGAAATAGAAATGAGATATGTCTAACATAACCATAAGGATGGAGGAAACGAAGACAAGAGGAACAACCCATAAGGAAGAAGGAAAAACACTACCAAATCGCAAAAACAACAGCAAGGTGAAGGAGAACCAATAAGAAACGAAAAGGCACAACTACACTGATGAGAAAGAGACGACAATTAGAAAAACTTAATGCGCCAACTGACACCATCATAAAAATGAAAAGGAGACAACACTAAAATGAAGGAAAAACGCCATCAAAAAACTTGACTGACAAGACCAGTCACGAAAGAAAGCCATAGACGAACCAACAACCATGGAGCACGCAGGTCTAAAAAGGTAAGCTCAGTAGACCCGGAAACAAGAGAAAACCAAGTAAGGCAGAAGAATCACATCAGGTGCCAGAAGCACCAGGAAGAAGCGAAGCCTCCATTTGAAGCTCCATCTGTAGTTCCATCTAATTATCCAAAAAAGAGGCCAGATCAGCAGGTTCGTCGAAGATTCTGGAGCGACCTTTAAAGGTAATGCGAAATTTGGAAGGGCCCGAGAAGGAAAATGGGATATGCATCTCAGATAAACGCTTCCGAAGATTGAGAAAGCCTTTCCTCCTTATTACTGTGTCTCTGGCAAAGTCTTGAGAAATTGAAATACAGTGGCCTTCCCAAGAAACAACTTTAATCTTCCGCATATGAGCCAACATTTGTTCAGTGTGCTGATGACGCAGCGGCTTAAAAATGATAGCCCTTGGTTGCGTAGCAGATTTAGAACGAAAAGTGGGGACACGATGTGCGCGTTCCAGCTCAAAGTCTCTTTGAAAAGAAATTTGCAGAGTAGAAGGCAACCATTGGTATAAGAAGTCAATCATAGACGGAGCACCTTTCTCGGCTTCTTCAGGAAGGCCAAAAATGCATAGGTTGGATCTGCGATTACGGTCCTCCTGCTCAGTGAGATCCCTCCGCAATGCCAGCATTGAGCGCTCTAATTGTGAAAGAGTTCTAGATTGCTTGTGCATGCTATCCTCTGCGCCACTAATACGTGTCTCCGTGGCAGAAACACGAATGGATAGAGCCTTAAAATCATTTCTGATGGCTGATACCTCCACCTGTAGTAAATCCGTATTAGTTTTTAGTAGACTGCGCAATGTCATGGACATCATTGAGACGCGTCAAAATAGTCTCCAAAGTGGAGTTAGCATCCTTTTGAGATAAATCAGGTGTAGGAGATACTTGCTTGAGTCTCCTAAGAGAAGCTTTCGACTCTTTTGTATCTTAAGCAGTCTGCGACAAGCCCATATTGGCCGCCATAGAGCTTCAAAAACAAAGGTAGGGGAAAACAACCACGGCAGAGAACTGAGGAAAGGCAGACGGCACGAAGATATTGGTTTAGTCAGTAGGCAAGGAGAGAAAAACAAGAATGAGCAAAAATGTGAGAGCGCAAAATCAGCAGGTATCGCAAAACCATATATAGCGGCGGGCTTACATGCACAAAAATCGAAATCTCAACACCGTAATGTCAGGGTCCTGCCGATATGAAGAATACGCCTTCATAAACTAAGAAGACAGCAAATAGGGTCTCAAAGAGCAGGTAATGTTATTGAAAGGCACCGTAGGCGCTCTGAAGAAAGGCAAAGTAATATAAAATGCATAAAAAAAAAAGTTTCATTGAAAGCCACACAGCATGGAGAACGTAAAAAAAAACGTTATCAGCTTGCAAAAGTTATCATTCGTCACCACCACCTGATTGCACGCATTCCGGATAAAATAGTCACCATGGTACCTCCGTTTGTGAGGAGACTCGGAACTGCGTGTGTGAGGCGAGACACAATGGCGGCCGCTCGTAGAAACACCGAGCGCCACCTTGAAGAGTCAAAATATCAGGCACCAGCAGCTACAGGGCGCAGGAAGGCCTTTCCACAGGCACACGGCACCTTCCGATATATGAGGCTCCGTTTCTGTTATTGTGGGGTCCCTGGAAACGGAGATGAACCTCCGACGGCCCTCACTCGTCTCGGAGCTCAAGCGCAGACCGCCATTCCAAAGCGGTGCGCAAGCCACGCCCCCATCCTTGTTATTTTCTATTTGTTTTATGGGTTGTACCCATAATAAACAGAATATTGCTTAAGCACAGTACTCTTTTTAGGAACATATGCCTCCAACGCAAATCATAAATGCCACCCAAACTGTGTCCTGCTCCGGCATCGAACCCTCACACATTTTAAATTATAGCTTGAAATGTTTTCTACCTCTAAGTGGAATGCCACATATGCAACTGTACTGGCCGTGAAATGCCAACATCTGGCATTGCTTTAATACAGCTTAATCTCCAGGTTTAAAAGAAAAGGTGAACGGACTGTATAGCTCTGAAGAATATCTCCACTGCCACACTTCATGCATTTGTTCAGGTGGCACCAGAGCCTGGTCAATATGCAAATATGCATATTCCGTAAACTCAGAAGGGCATATGCACAAGGAGCTAACGCCAAATTAACTGCACGTTATCACAGCCAAAGTCATGATAAATTTACCTCCCCATTCACAAGCTGGTGTTAGGAGCCCACAGCACCAGTTTACCCACAATAGGAGCTGCAAAAAACATCGCCACAGAGGACCCCCGCAACTATCGGTAATGAAATGCATAGTAGGTGTACCTGTGCAAAAAGTTGTGACAACACGTCAACCAGCCAGATTGGCGATAAGAACACAAAACACGCTACAAGGCGCGCTAGCAGCAGAAAATTAATACCTACTCTGCCCTGGTGTAAAGTCGGACCACAGCCTGCACCACAAAAGGGAGCACAGCCCAGAGCCACACCTGAAGACAAACAGATGCCATGGAGCAACTGAACATGCAGCACGGACATCCAAGAGGGCCACAACACCCACCTACACCACACCTGGGAGCACCCCTCCCTGGCACTCCCTGACCAAAGACATGCCACATCAGCTACAACCAAACATGTACTAAATAATCTGCCTGATGTCACACAATCACAATTGGTGACATGTATGTGTCATCACAGAAATGAGCATCACACATTCACTTTCGAAGCAACCAATGAAACTTTATTGAAATGAACACTGAAATGAAATGAAGACACATGGCAGCTCCCCTCGGGTCACAGCCTGCAAGACAAAAAACATGATGAGAAGGTGTGTCCTGCGCACATAAAAGGACAGAGAGAGGGCGAAGGAGAGAGAGAGAAGACGAGAAGGGGAGAGAGAGAGACAGAAGAAGAGAGGGGGCAACAGAGAGAGAGATGAAGAGAGGGGACAGAGAGAGAGAGAAGAAGAGAGGGGAGAGAGAGAGAGAGAGAAGAAGAGAGGGGGGAGAGAGAGAGAAGAAGCAAGGGGGAGAGAAAGAGAGAGAAGAAGAGAGAGGGAGAGAGAGAGAGAAGAAGAGAGGGGAGAGAGAGAGAGAAGAGAGGGAGAGAGAGAAGAAGAGAGGGAGAGAGAGAGAGAGAAAGAGAAGAAGAGAAGAAGAGAAGAAGAGAAGGGGGAGAGAGAGAGGGAGAAGAAGAGAGGGGGGAGAGAGAGAGAAGAAGCGAGGGGGAGAGAGAGAGAGAGAGAGAGAGAGAGAGAAGAAGAAGAGAGGGAGAGAGAGAGAGAGAAAAGAAGAGAGGGAGAGATATATATATATATATATATATATATAGAGAGAGAGAGAGAGAGAGAGAGAGAGAGAGAGAGAGAGAGAGAGAGAGAGAAGAAGAGAAGGGGAGAGAGAGAGAGGGAGTGCCGCACCTGCGCACCCAGGCCACACTGCTCACCTGCTGCCACCGGTGTGTCTCCAACCACTTGCCGGTATGTATAGCAGTACATCAGGCCACACATAAGAGTCAAAGCCGTCATCTGAAACAGAGACCAAATACATGACTGGCACAGTACACACACTTGCACAAGACAACATCGCCTGCCCATGCACACCCAGGCAGAGGCACTCCAGCCCCTCCAGCCGCCCATCGGAGAATACCTGCCCATGCACACCCGGGCCTCACTGCTCACCTTCCGCCACTGGCGTGTAGACAGGAGGTCCCACCACGTGCTGCTGCAAGCAATAAGCCCAGGGCCCGTGGACATGGCACCCCCCACACCATGCAGTCATGCTGCACAGGCCAACCGGATCTCACGTCTGGTGCTGGGTCTTGATTACTCCATGGCATAGGACAAACCAGTTAAACAACAGGGGGTGGTGATGGACAGAGTTTCTGAATTTAGCAGAATACTCTCACCCAGTCAAGAGGTCAGGGCTTAATCCAACACCGTTTTTAGCTCACTGCACCATCCCAGCTCAGAACCTGGCTATATGCAAATTAGTCTGTCCCTGGCCCAGTGTATCATGGGAACAGGGCAAACCAAACTACCAAGCCAATTCTTTCACTGGGAAGGAAACAAGCTACCGGGGACCGGTTTCTGGCACGGTGCAGTGAGCTAAAAAACGATGTTGGATTAAGCCCTGATCTCTTGACTGGGTGAGAGTATTCTGCTTAATTCAGAAACTCTGTCCATCACCACCCCCTGTTGTTTAATTATAGGACAAACCAGGGCACCCGGCACCATCGCAGCCTGCACAGTCGCTCAACTCAATGGGTGCCACAAACTCTGTGATCCCAGAAGCGAGGCCACATGGTGGTAGCTCGCGCTGCCAGCTGGCTCGGCCTACACTGCGGTACAGCAAGGCACACAAATCCTGAGCAGTCCGGACCGCCGGGAAGGGGCACACCCGCTCATCAGCTTATGGTGCCAATGACTCAGTGCACCCAAAGTCACCGCCCCGTGGCGGGATGCCTGTTCCGGCTGCAATGCACCGTGTGCCACAAACCCTGTTCAACCCCAGTCAGCGCCACGTGACGGGGTGCCTGTGCCGGCCGCAATGCACCATGTGCCACAAACCCTGTTAAACCCCAGTCAGCGTCCCGTGGTGGTAGACCAGTGCCGGCCTCAAGGCCTCAGGTCCTTCATCCAGTCACCACCGGCAGAGGGGTATGTGACGTCATCGGCCCCTTATATTTGTGGGGTCACATGGCCTGTGACACCTGTGCTGGATTGGTGTGGTGTGCATGCAAACCTGCCCTCAGGGAGTGGTTGTGACATGCTGAAAACTAGACCAGTGACCTGCACACCACCAGCGAGTACACCTGCGATGGGTAGCAATGAGGCCCCCCTCGGAGCGTTAGCGGAGTGGTCTGGCCTACCGTACGCTGGAACAGTGCAGGGCTTGCAAAAATGACTCATAGGCACTGGGGTTGGTTCAGTCCATTTCCAGACAAGGAAGTGGCTGATGTGTGTGTCCCTGTTGTGGTGTCCACGGGACCCGTACCACAAATTGCTATGTAGCACCCTCTGACTGGCATCCCACAGGATGAGCATCATTGATGCAAGGGAAATCACTGTCCCTAAATTCATCCACACATACATACATGAATAACATAAGACATGACACAGCAGTGCGTCACTGGATGTTTATTGCACATCCAGTGCAGTTCTGCAGCTGGAGCAGTACAGGGCAATGACGAACACACTATACAATATGGGCCCATGGAGGGCCAGCCAGAGTCCATCCAGGGATGACAAGTACTGCGGAAGAAGAAAGGTACAGTCCGCAGTCTGGTCACCATTTCATTTGTCATCAAACAGGATGTGGCAGTCCATGTTGTTGTCCAAGGTGAGTGCATCTGAGTGAGTCCGAGGTCAGTGGAAGGTCATGAGGCATTGTGCGGGACCAAGCAGAAACAGGCCAGGTGGCGGAAATGAATGCTACTGAGTCCTTCTGATCACAGGCACATCCACGTCCCCGGATGTGTGATCTGTCCCACCTGGGGGTGTTGCTGTACCGGTCCGCACTGTGTGCCAATGACACATCAGGTGCCAAAGTGGTTAGGCCTGCCATACTGGGAAGCAGAGACACACCAGGGGGCAGAGGTGTGGATGGTTTAGGGGCAGCAGCATTCATCATTGCCACGCCTTGTGGCAGCAATGCCATGATGAGGATCTGCAGGGCATGGTAAATCCCAGCTACATTCTGCTGATGTGCAGCGATGGCTGCCATCCTTTCTGTCTCCATCCGTACCATGTCCTCCATGAGCCTCCGCATGTGTGCCAACTCACGACTGGTATTGATGGAGCCCCTCTGAGTGGACAGGTGTTCTTCTCTATGCGTCATGACTCCAGCGATGTCAGTCAGTGCTCGTTGGAGACCATGGGGAGGGCAACACACCCAAGGATGGCGTCAAGTTTGGTTGCCATGATGCAGAAGCCCAACCACACCTGCTCTGCGGTCTCACTCTGGCATTCCTGCACATGGTGTTGGAAGGCCATGTGTTGTTCCTGGGGGTCTTGGGGCAGTGCCGGGTTGTGGGTGCCTCCTGCTGGAGTCTTTGGGTAGTGGATGGGGTCTCCTCAATGTAGCTAGGCTGGCCTGATCCTGGAGGTGAGTGGCGAATTAGGTCAATGATGTCTTGGATGATTTGGGTGTCGATGCTGGTGTTGTCCTCCTCATTATCAGTGAAGAGTGGCTGGGAATGCTCTGTAGGGGGTGTTGATGGTGCCCCTGCGATGTGAAGGGGAGATGGTGTATTACAATGTGTCCACATGTATGTAGCCGCATGGTACATGTTGACATTCAGACAGCATGGCATTGTACATTGTGACAGCGTGTAGATCAGTGCCATGATCCAAAGTCACTGTGGGTGTGCACTTTGCTCTGCTTGATTGTGTACCATTGTGCCCATCTCCACCGTCCCCCCAGTACCTGGTGGTCACTCACCCTGTTGTGGTTGTGTTGTGTCCTGTCGAGCAGTGTGCGATCGCCCGACTCCGGCCACAGTCTCCACACTGATGACTGTCGACACCAGCTCCTCCATGTCATACAGCTCAAGCTGTGGCTCTGGGGCTCCACCTCCAGTCTGCGTTTCTGCCTTCTGGTTGTTGCAGAGTTTCACCTTGGTCCTTCACTTGATTTCATTCCATCGCCTCGTGACCTCGTCCATTGTCCTCTTGTGCTCTCTGATGCCATTCACCTTGTCCACAATGTCCCGCCATATCCCATTTTTGATGCCCAATGACACATTGGAGGTGATGAACAGTTGTTGATGGTGTTCCATCACCTCTGTGACTATGATCCTGTTCGCCTGCGGACTGAACTTTGTCTTCATCTTCTTCTTGTCCTTGCCCTTCCCTGTCCCCAAGGTCCCGGGCTAGTTGTCCGGGGTGCTTGTGGGGTTGCGCACATCCACTGTGCCTGCTCTGGCTGCCTCTATGGTGCTTGGGTGTTGGTCCGTTTGTGTTTGGGTGTTTTTCCTACTTTTATGGTTATTTTTCATGCCTGCCAGGTGTGTGTTGCAGGCCTGGCACTGCTTATCACTGATTTACTCATCGTGCTTAGGCCCATCACAGGTGTTTTGGTGCTGTGGTTTGTGTTTTTGTCTCCGCTGAGGTAGTTGTATCGCGGACATTGTCTCTGTTTCGGTAGACTATCACATGCTACCACAGCATTGTGAATTCCACATTGACACAGGGTTTTTTTCCTGTGATAGGCTGCGATGTTGAAAGTTGCGTTAGGCCACTCTTGCGGTAATTAACACACGTTCTTGTGAATATACCCCTGAGTGTGGTATTTTGCAACAATAAATGCGGTCTGGACAGTGAGTTATTTATTTTTAATGTATTTGTTTGTGCAAAGTTTTATTTATCTAGGACATAAAAAAGAGTACATAAAATCAAGCTTATACACATCATACCCTGCCAGATAGACAATTTAACATGCGTGGGTACTTTGGCCCGGAGCACAAAATATTTTGAAGCGTGGCGGAGGAGGTAAGAAGTCGGTGATTGGTGTAATCGCGTTTTACCACCCTCTTTTCAAAGTAGTGGTATTGCGTGACAAGAATGTTTGTTCATATTTGTTGGCTGTCATTTTGGTGTAGAACTAGGTGACGTGTTTTATTTTTTTATGCTGCATTATTGCAATGAGATGTATAGAACTGTGGCTGTTGTGTTCCATTTTGTCTAATTTGTTGCGTTGTGCCCAGTTATGTTTGTTATTGTTTAATTTTACTATGCTACCGTGTGTATGTTCTTGTGTGATATTCGATTGTTTTCTTTCTAAATGACAACAAAAGCGTCTACGTCCCCCCCCCCCACTTGTGGCACACGGCTTAGAAGTTCCTATGGCAAGCGACTGATTGCCATTTTGTAAGGTGGTAAAACAGCGCTGCTCCCCGCTCTTCAACTGTTTGACACTGGTCAGCCCACAACTGCAGCAGAGACGGTCTTAAATTAGCATTTGCTCTGATAACTTTATATAATTGGGCCCAGTGGGTTTTTCGCGGTTTCCAGCAGCAGCATATCCTGCACTGAAGGCAGGGGGCCTCCAATGTCTGCTTTCACCTTGCATTCATTTATTTTTAGGTCTGATTGTGCTGTGCTCTTGTAAGACTCTTCCTTGTGCTTGCAGCACGTACCTTCCGGCCATCTAAAGCCTATAAAAAAGATCTGATGGCATATCATACGCCAGCCCTTCCATCTTGTTCAATGACATGAAAACAACCGTTAATGCTGCTAGCAATCATCTTCAGAGAGACCTGAAAACGTGGATAATGAACTCTGTTTTTTCTTTTTTTTATTTCAATACATTTTTTATTGTTTTTTGCATACACATAATTATACACATATAACATTTAACATACACTTTTAATGGATAACTCTTCCAGAGTTTATTAGGATATTTCTCTGTGAAATGTTCAAACACCCCCACTGCTCTTTATGAATATCTCTCTCATATTGTAGAAATCAAAGGCTGCAAGAAAGGGCAGGGGTTTGGTTACATTGCGCACACATTAATTTTTACCAGCTTATGGGGCATATTATTAAGAGTGGCATTAAAATTATCGCCACTTTCGGCAGGAAACTGCCGCTAAATTGGCGATAAGGGGCTTGATAATATGCCCTTGAGAATTCCCATAGAAGCCCAGGTTAGATGTTTAACCTGGGTTTCTATTGGAATTCTATAGAGCATATTATCAAGCCCATTATCGCCACTTTAGCAGCAGTTTCCTGCCGATAAAGTGGCGATAATTTTAATGCCCCGTCTTGATATTATGGCCTATATCTTTTAAATTGGCCAAGGGATATCTGATGATAACTTTAAATTGTTGAATCATTTCTTTGCCCTCGAATAGAAAATGTTTCCAATTGGCTGCCTGTTGCATGTATCGTCTGAAGAAAATCATATTCCTTTCAAACAATATCAGTTGCAATTTGGTACTTTTACGTTGCTGGACATGGCCCTTCTTATGGGATTTCCCTGCATCTTTTAGTTTTTTCTCCTGGTTATTGCTGACACTCTTTTCGTGGCCTCAGGACTCTCGGAGATTTACCAATGTAATGCCGTGTGAAAGCGAGTGCACCATTCCTACACAGGCCAGGAAGGGGTTCTTACTTGATGGGATTAAGTGTTGTACCTGTGAGTGTCATGTAAAAGGGTACACCATATACCCGGGGCAGGTACAGCACTGGCTAGTAGTGTCATGCGGCCCTGAGGGTACCATCCACCAGAATATCCTGTCAAGTGTGTATCGTGCTCATGTTGGCCTTTCTCACTCAGTAGTCAACCCTGAGTGGTCCTTACACTATCATCAGAATACCCCTAGGGTAAGTACTGAGCATGTGGTAGGAGAGTGGCCGGGCAGATACACTTGTGTACTCTGCCCGGGTAGAGAAGAACTCCCACGCAGGTTTTCCCTACCTAGAAGTGTCGGCTCTTCCTGTGACACCTCATCGGTTTGGCTGATTCTCTCCTTTTGGCCCAAGGGCTCTGGGCACTTTCCCACTATAAACGCAGTGTGAAAGTGTGCACACGCTTCCTACAGATGTTGAAGTGGTACAGACAGGATGCTCCTGAAGAAAGGTCAGTTCTGCTATAGCTGGCCTAAGTGTGTTCACACGTGCACCAACGGTGTTTTAAATTTGTCCCGCCTACTGTTGCAGGGCAGTGCGTGCCCACTTGTACCCATGATGTTTCTAAACATAGGTCAGGGCTGCCATTGCAGGCCTGTGTGTGTGCATATTTGCACCAATAGTGTTTTAAATATGTGCCCCTCCTACCATTGCAGGTCGTTGTGTGCTCACTTGCATACATGGCGTTCCTAATCATATGTCAGGTCTGCTATTGCAGGTCTCTGTGTGCACAATTGCACTTTTGCTCAGGTTGGCTTTTCCAAACCATTGGTCCCTCCAGGGTGTACCTTTCACTATCACTAGAGCACTCATAAGGTAAGTCTTAAGTGATGAAGCAAGTGGTGGGTGAAAGGCAGGGCAGGTACTCATGTGTGTTCCCTGCCCAGGTACTGAAGAACACCCATGTGTGTTTTTTTCATCACCTATGAGGTTTGCTATTGTCATAGGTTGAAATATGACAATTAGTGAAATTACTTCAGGCAGCAACAGTGAATTGAAGTTGAGCAACCTCATCATGTTTCCTATCATTGGATTCACAAGGACAAACCACTTCAAGTGGTTTGGTGGTTTTATCATTAAGTGCTATGAAAAGCTACCACTTGGAAGTGGACATTTCTCTGCTTTAAAGCTCTTTGTGTGCCTTTTAATTTAACTGCAGTCCACACTGTACGTTGCAGGAGCACATCTGTGAATTCACCATCTATAAACATTGGTCATGCCACTAGAACAACAGGTCTCTGCCATTGAGGGTCTATCCGTATAGATTGGAGGGAGAGATTTTTACACTTGGCCTCCGGTAGCCAGATCACGGCCCCACTAATAATTAAGATCTGTATTCCACAGCCTCATGGCAGACAGGGCGGAAATGTAGGGGAGACATCTGTTGTTTAAAGGGACACCCTCTGAACCACCCCCAACTTCAAAGGCAAACTGCACTATAACTACTGATGTCATACTTCAGCAGAGTAGAGATACATTTGTGGAGACGTAGGACCAGAGCACCTGGTAGTGTGTGGTGCACACTGCCAGAGAAATATGTTGTGCACAAGGAGGAGTACTGCCACTGAAAGGAACCGTGTGCACTTCCTTAGTAGTGGCTGGCCTGGGCCTACTACCTGCTGCTGGGTGGCACCCTGAAGTGCGGTCTCCAAGGGCTTGTTGGTTTGCCCCCTGTTCTCTTGTGGAGTTCTCAGGGACATCTAAGACCTCCCTCCTGCAAAGGAACTACACCACCTACATGTGACAACTGTAGAACGGTGCCCGTGTAAGTGCACACATCATCTGCTGGAACCCAACTGGTAGCACGGCTTGAGCAGGAAACAAAGAACTGTGCCTGGAGACCAGATTGCCTGGTGCGGATAGCCAAAAGTAGTGCCTGCATCAAAGGAGTGGGGTATTTGCATCATGGGGACTTCAACACACCAAAATGTCTTGTTAGTGGTGAGAGAATTCACAGGTTGTGGGAGCCAGCATAGCCCACTTTGTCGATCATGCCACATCTCTCTTGTGTGACACGCAAACAGCATGCTCATTGCGTGCGATGTTCGATTCACGAGGTGTGACCCTCGGACGTGAGGGCGTCCCTGTAGTAGTGCCTCATTCTGCCTTGTAAGGCATTGCGCAACTTGTGCCTGTGTGTGAGACCGGAATAATCTGGTACGACTGGGATCATCGTGCACCGGATGATGTCCCCGGATTGCCTGGGTGCGACTCTGATTGACATGTGCCTAACAGAGTGCATCTTTCTTCCGAGAGGCCCCCCTGCTTTGTTCCCCCTGCATCGCAGTGTGGCAGACTAACTGCTCTCTCCTCATCCGGCCCCCACCTACATTGTGATCCCAGGTAGTATTGCCAGGAACTGGCCTGGGTAGTGGAAGTGCTTGACTGGGCTAAAGGAGCACTTCCGAGAGTGGTTGGAAGTGGATCAAGAGACTCAGTGACCACTCCTGTGCTTTGCAGAACTGGGCTAGTGCCGAAAGGCACATTGACAAACCCTTTTTGAGTGACTGACTATTGCCTTAGCCTGCGTGATGGCCAAGCCCCCTTTGACGATTGCCTCCTAATTAGCTCTGTAACCGACCCCCACTTCCTATCTGGGGACCACTACTAAGTGTGACTTCAGCCCTGAGTGGCCACGTATCCATGTGGACGGGCTGGGTATCTGCAACCTGTGGGCATAGGGTAGTCGAGTGAGTTTGGGGGTGGAGGGAGGCTTGACTTACTGCTTCTGCAGTGTGTTATCTGTTGACCTGCCGGATATCGTTTTCAACATGTTACGGTACTGTGTACCAGTGCATTACCTACAAACCTGTCTGATATCCATTTTTAATATAAACAATGGTTCTGTCGGGTATGCAACCAGGTTACTTGAAAATTGGAATAAATCCTTCCAAGTTTTGATTAGTCATAGGTTACTTCAAACATTACTCCACTTAAAACAAAATAAACTGCGAATCCAAACCAAGAGGACAGGGTGAAAGTAGATATAATCTATGAATTATTTTCATTCATATGCACCCTTTTATAATAAATGAGGAATAATCAAGAATCATATATACTTTATATTAAACGGCGCATTAAACAAAGTGAGTGTGTTGTGACATATAGTGCACTAGTGACATGAGAATTGTGACATATATACAAGTGAATAAAGTAGGGGGAGGGGAAAGAAGGGGAACAGTCTTTCGGCCAGATTCGGTATTGAATTGTATTTAATTCAGTGTGCCACTTCAGTTGGCTTGTGTTAACTGAATACTCTGTGCTGGTCCGGTGGCTTTAATATCGTCGACGTTTTGACCTAATGGACGCCTTAATTATGGGTCTGATGGGGCCTTCTTCAGGAAAAGGGGAAGGATGGGGTAGTGAGATGGCACCTGTCGATTAAATAGGTAGACCATCAGGAAAGGATTTGCATGTTTTAAATAAATGATTTAAAAAATAACCACCTATAGTGAGCGCCAATGGTTATTTCTGCACTCAACTAGGGGTCCTATGTGGATTAGACCTAAGAAAGATTATGCGGAACAATCACCAGTTCTTTTGAGCACTCTGGCTCTTAAGAGTTGAATCTCTTAAATAAAAAATGTGAGCGTATGGTAAGGTAAAGCATATTCAATAGCGCTTTGTGTGATATATCATCGCAAACCAATAAATTCACTGTAGTTGAATTTTCTCAAATAACCCAATCCAACCACTAGGTCATAGTATACCACTCACCCTAATAAAAAACTTGGGGGCCCCCATGCAATCTTATCTGCTGTTAGAAAGGCTGGCCAACATCAGTACCATTGTTTTCTTTAAGTGAGCCTCAAGTTAAATACCAGCCGCGTTATTTGAGCGATCTGGAAAATAGTATAGGAGGATATCGGTAAGTAGGGTATTCCACTTGAGACAATGGCAAAGTGTACTGTCAGACACCTTAATGGTTGTCAGAGAACTGGCCCGATGTGATACTGCTGGGCATGGATCACACCTGGCAAGAGAGTCAAAGTCTCTGATCCGAGGGCAGGCACGCGATCTAATTCAGTTTGTGCGCTGTCGTCATGCTCCAAAGGCAACCCTTAGTCATCGGTGCCGGTTCGGACTAGTTATTCTGCCTCTAGGACATACCGTCAGGGTTGCGTTACCTCGTTTCTAAGTAACTGACGGGTTATGTATCACACGCGCGATCGTGCCCATGACGTCAGGCTATCTAGCGTTCCTCGTTGCTAAGTAAAGCTTGAGCGCCTTGTGTGTCTTGTGTGAACTCTATAGTATTAAAGCTGCCCGGGTTTGCAAAGACCCGTTTACCAAAAACAAGGCGGGTGAAGATTCAATGGAAAGGTATATTTAAACACCTTCCGCCCACGTATATACACGATTGTTTAAAAGGAAGTATAGTCTTCTATAGATGGTAAAAGAATTCATGAGGACATGTTACAGTTTACAATGGTAAAATCATGACACATGAACAATTCTACAAGATGAAACCGTACATTTTGAATAGTTGCAATCGCCATATATCAAATTACCACAGTTATGAAATATAGTATTCCAACGTTACATAAAGGGTTTCATGGGGGAATGTGACAGTTTATAAATGTTAAGATCATGATAAATGAACAATTATACAGGATGAAACTGTACATTTTCTATAGCTGTAATTACAATATATCAAATTACCACAGTTATGAAGTCCAGTATTCCAACATGACAAAAAGTATGACTTATAGTGCATCAGCCGCATTACAGAAGGTAATAGTATTTACATTGTCAGAGTATATAAATACGCATCAAATATACTTAACAGTTATGGCTGAAATTAAACTACACTCAGTATAGGATAATGTAGTCAATATGTAGGGGGAAACCTGAAGGTTACAATTGACCCATTTGTTTGGCCGTCTCCTCCCTTTCATTCAGCCCATCCTGTGCTGCGTTCAAAGAGTGTATCCATCTACATTCTTTGTAGTTGAGTGACTTAGAGATCGAACCACCTCTAGCACTGGGTATTATTTTCTCCAGGACCCTCCACTTGATATCCTTGGGTTTGTGCCCATGTGTATTGAAATGTTCAACTAGAGGTGCCCCCACAGTGTTGCACCTAATTCTACTCATATGTTGTAGAATGCTGGTATTTATCTTTTGCGTTGTCTGTCCAATGTAAATCAATGTGCACGGGCAGGTGATGCCATAGATAACCTGTGCACTATTGCAATTAGTGAAATGAGTCAGTTTATAGGTTCTGAAGTTGTAGGTAAAACTTGAGCCCTCTTGGCAGTAGTCACATGCCTTGCAATTACCACATTTGTGGTGCCCAGTCACAGGAGGGAGGTTAATCAGGTTTCTCAAATCAGGCTGTTTGGGGGGTTCTAGGAAGGCTTTAATCACTGTGTCTTTTATGTTCCCGCCCCTTTTAAAGGCAAACAGGGGTTGTTGTGCCATCTGTATTTCACTTGCCACCAGGTTTAAGTACTTTTGTATGATCTTTTTATTTCGTTGCTCTTTGTATTGTACGTGGTGATGCACACAATACCACTGCGTTCTTTAGACTTTTCTTTGGTCTCAAGTAACTCCTCTCTCTGTTGGTACCAGGCACGCTCTTTGGCACGCTTCAATGAACCAGAGGGGTATCCACGGTTCTTCAATATTGTGGTCAGATCGTCTGCTTCCCGAAAAAAATCCTTTCTCTGGGAGCAGTTCCTCCTCAACCTTAAGTACTGCCCATAAGGCAGGTTGTCCCTCAAGTTTATTGAATGGTGGGAGTTGTACATAAGCAAGGTATACCTCTCCATGGGCTTACGATATAGGTCACTGTACAATAATCCATTTTGGGCTTTGAAAGTCAGGTCCAAAAAGTCAATTGATTGTCTACTTAGGGCCATTGTGAACTGAATATCACTGTTCCTGTTGTTCAACCAAACCTGAAACTCACTCAGCTCATTTTCATCCCCTGACCATATCATCAAAACGTCATCCATGTATCGTTTACATACATCACTCTTATCAAGATAGGGGTTAGCCAGGTCATACAAGTGCTCTTCCTCGTATCTGTTCATGAATATATTCGCTAGACTCGGGGCATGTGTTGCGCCCATGGCCACTCCTTTGCATTGATAATAGAATTGCCCTCTGAAGACAAAGTAGTTCCTCTTCATAGCTATTTCCAGCAGCACAATCAGAAATTCAGTTGGGATCCAATGCGGTCTACTCCTTCTGTTGAGTGTAGTTCTAATAACTTCTATTGCAGTGTCTTGAGGGATGGACATGTATAGAGATGACACATCAAGTGTAACCAATATCTGTTTGCTACAATCAAACGGTTGTCCCTCAAGTAGCTGGATGATGTGCATACTGTCTCGCACATAGGACTTTGTAGTTGGCACCCAGAGTTGTAAAAAATGTTCAATAAATTGATTCAAAGGTTCCAGAATAGATCCACAGCCTGACACTATGGGTCTACCGGGCGGATTCTCCAGTCTTTTGTGCACCTTAGGTAAGGTGTATATAGTAGTAATCCTGGGTTCTGGTTTGTTGAGGAAATCACGTTCTTGTTGGCTCAGGAAACCCTCATCCACTCCAGCCTGGGTGGTTATCCCTATAAGTGCTTTGATCTCCAATGTAGGATCTTATGGAACCTTGCGATAACTGTCCTGTACCTGTAGTTGCTGTTCAATATCTCTGACGTAATCATGTGTATTTTGCACTACTATCGCGCCCCCCTTGTCTGCAGCCTTTATCACGATGGCTTACATTTTTTGCTAGACCATGAAGGGCCACTCTCTCCTCTTTACTCATATTGTATCTGATGTATTTTATTTCTTCCATCAAATGCATGGTGTCTTCCAGGACGATCTTTTCAAATGCCAGTATTCTGTCACGCATCATAAAAGATGCTGTCGTGAATGTTGATGGTGGGCTGAAAGTAGTTGCTGCCAGTTTCGGCATACAGGTGTTTTTGGTAAAGAAGTATTTTAATTTAATCTTGCGAAAGAAACTTTGCAATTCAAGTCTGATTTGGAAGGAATCAGGTACAGTTTTTGGTACATAAGATAATCCTTTGGTTAAGATATCCATTTCCGCACTGGTCAAAGTGTAATTAGATAGGTTAATTATTGGGTCCAAACTCAGACTGGATGCTCTTGTTTGTGTCGTTGCCGGCACCCCACCTTCTGATAGGAAAAGCGTATCCTCGATGGTGATGCAATTATCCTGTGTCTGTCTGGTAGCCACATCTGTGGAATGTTTTTGGCCATTTGTGTCGGAAGGGAGAGTAACCTGTGGTGCGATAGTTGAGATCCCAATTATCTGTTCTTCTGCAGGTACGACTACCATCTGTTGGTTTGTCTCCTTGTGGAGATCTCTCCATGAGTTTCTGGCTGGTGCGATAGTTGAAATGTCAGTAGTGTGTTCCTTTGCAGGTACGACTACCATGTGTAGGTTTGTCTCCTTGTGGAGATCTCTCCATGAGTCTCCGGCTGGTAGAACCTGACTCGGGAGGTTCCCTGTGTGGATCTTCCCCCCCCCCCATCGCCTGGGTCGCTCCCAATTCTGTTGCCTCCCCCCGCCTCTGTTCCCCCTGGGGTGGCTGTCCCCTAAAAAATGATGGGGACCCTGATAGTCTGAGCAACTTGTGGAGGGTCTATCAGTCTCTGAATCTAAACTGCTTCCTACAGATAAGTCCGAGAAGGTATTGAACCTTCGTGGACCCTGTCTCCCTCTGTTTGTGTAGAATCCCTGGTTGTCTTGTTGGTAGCAGTCGTCAGCGAGGTAGGGGTATGTAATTTTTTTATCGTAGTTTTTTACGTCCTTGCTGAGTTTGTCTAGCTTACTATCCAGTGTGATCGTATTAAACTCAGAAAGGGTCTTTTCAGCACGCTCCAATGCCTCCTTGGCCTTCGTGAGTGCTGAATCCCCCAATATCTCACTCTTAAGTTCTGCAATATCCTGTGTCAATTTCTTCACATACTCAATGGCAGTCTCTACCCCAAGCACCATCCAGTGCCTGGAGCAGTTGTTTGCCATGTAACTAAAGCCCTCTCAGAACTTAGGTACGTCTATAAAGATTGCTGGTTCGTTACGGACCTGGAGGCCTTTTGGTATTATGTTAGCTTCCAAGTACTTTGTCAATACATGACCATGGAGGCGTGATCTAATTAGTTTTTTCTCCAATCTCTCTAGCTTAGCTAATTTGGCACTTAGACCAGCATCTGATGGTGTTCTATTGTTCCCTAAGAGAAAGCTAGTTGTACCTTGATTTTAGATTAGTCTGGCTATATATTTCTCACTATAGGACAAGGTTTCCCTGTTGAACATATTCCAATATACATTAAATTTCCACAATTCAAACAATGTAATTTCTCATTCAGACCAACAACAATTAATGAGAGTAAAACAACCCTTGCAGGTATTCACCTGCACTTTGTAATGTAAATTGCTATGGGGCAACCCAGTATCCCTCAGAACCTGGGCAGTAAAGTTTAATATAAACAATGGTTCTATCGGGTATGCAACCTGATTACTTCAAAATGGGAATAAATCCTTCCAGGTTTTGATTAGTCATAGTTACTTCAAACATTACTCCACTTAAAACAAAATAAACTGCAAATCCAAACCAAGAGGACCGGGTGAAAGTAGATTTAATCTATGAATTATTTTCATTCATTCGCACCCTTTTATAATACATGCGGAATAATCAAGAATCAGATATACTTTATATTAAACGGCGCATTAAACAAAGTGAGTGTGTTGTGACATATAGTGCACTAGTGACATGAAAGTTGTGACTTATATACAAGTGAATAAAGTAGGGGGAGGGGAAAGAAGGGGGAACAGTCTTTCAGCAAGATTCGGTATTGAATTGTAGTTAATTCAGTGTGCCACTTCAGTTGGCTTGTGTTAACTGAATACTCTGTCGTGGTCTGGTGGCTTTAATATCGTCAAAGTTTCGACCCTATGGACACCTTGTTTATGGGTCTGATGCGGGTCTTCTTCAGGACAAAGGGAAGGATAGGGTAGTGAGATGGCACCTGTGGATTAAATAGGTAGGCCATCAGGAAAGGATTTGCATGTAATTAATGAAAGATTTAAAAAATAACCACCTATAGTGAGCGCCAATGGTTATTTCTGCACTCACCTAGGGGTCCTATGTGGATTGGACCCAAGAAAGGTTATGCGGAACAATCACCGGTTGTTTTGAGCACTCAGGCTCTTAAGAGTTGAATCTGTTAAATAAAAAACATGAGCATATGGTAAGGTAAAGCATATTCAATACAGCTTTGCGTGTTATATCATCGCAAACCAATACATTCATTGTAGTTGGATTTTCTCAATTAACCCAATCCAACCACCAGGCCATAGTATACCACTCACCCTAATAGTAAAACTTGTGGGCCCGCGTGCAATCTTATCCGCTGTTCGAAAGGCTGGCCAGCATCAGTACCATTGCTTTCTTTAAATGAGCCTCAGGTTAAATACCAGCCGCGTTATTTGAGCGATCTGGAAAATAGGAGAGGAGGATATCGGTAAGTAGGGTATTCCAATTGAGACAATGTCAAAGTATACTATCAGACGCCTTAATGGTCGTCAGAGAACTGGCCTGATGTGATACTGCTGGGCATGGATCTCACCTGGTAAGAGAGTCAAAGTCTCTGATCCGAGGGCAGGCACGCGATCTAATTCAGTGTTTACGCTGTTGTCATGCTCCAAAGGCAACCCTTAGTCATCGGTGCTGGTTCGGACTAGTTATTCTGCCTCGAGGACGTACTGTCAGGGTTGCGTTACCTCGTTACTAAGCAACCGATGGGTTACGTATCACACGCGCGATCGTGCCCATGACGTCAGGCTATCTAGCATTCCTCGTTGCTAAGTAATGCTTGGGCGCCTTGTGTGTCGTAGAACTCTATAGTATTAAAGCTGCCCGGGTTTGCAATGACCCGTTTCCGGACAACAAGGCGGGTGAAGATTCAATGGAAAGGTATATTTAAACACCTTCTGTTGGAAAAAGGGGCTACAGGATTTCCCCTCATCAGTTGTGTCACCATGCTTTATAAAACTAGATACAATTACAAAGCTGTAGTGATATCTCACCTGTGTAAGGTTCTAGTGTACACTTTCCCTGTAGCAATGGTGTTGGAGTTGGTCCTTTTTGTAGGGTTATACCCAAACCTTTTGCCTTCCTTTGCCTATTTTTTTTACCGTATTTTAAGTTGGCTTTAGGACTCTAGCACTGATTAGCTGTGGTAAAGTGCCCAAAGTTCATATGCTCTCTTTTCTAAAACATGACATGATTGGTTTCTCCATGATTGGTATATTTGATTTACTAGTAAGCCCCTTGTACAGTGCACTACATGTGCCCAGGGCCTGTACATCAATTGCTCCTAGTGGGCCTGCAGCACTAATTGTGCCCCCCACATGCGTAGCCCTTCAAACGTCTACACTGTAGAGCCATGTGTATGCTAATTTAAACTGACACATCAACTTGACAAGTTTGCCTACTTAGCAAGCTTAACCTTTCCTTTTAATGCATGTAAGGCACACCTAAGATAGGCCCTGGGTAGCCCCATGGGCAGGGTGCAGTGTGTGTAAAAGGTAGGACATGTGCTTTTGAATTTTACAAGTCCTGGTAGCAAAAAAATGCTTAATTCGTTTTTCACTACAGCAAGGCCGATCTCCCCCATAGGTTAGCATTGGAGTTGCCTTGTAACACTTTATAAGTGTAACGTCTAATTGGGAGCAGACAGAAAATTGAAGTTTGGTGTCTCTGGACTCACAATTTAAAACACACATCTTTAAGTGTAGTTGCTTTTTAAACTGAAGGTCTGTAAATTGCCAGTCTCTTACTTTAACCATTCTGTGCCTCCTACTGTCCCTAGAATACTCGTCTGGGTTGGATGACAGTTCGGCTTTGCGAATTCACTCTGGACAATCATACACAAAAGGAGCTTAGTTTTGCCGTGCATTTCCTGATGGCCCATCACCAGGCTGATGCGTCTTCTTGAGGTAGAGTGCTGGGAGGAGTTGACACTTTCACCTGAACAGAGTTGTGCCTGTGCCACCACAAAGAGCTGCATACCCTCTGTACTGTATCTGGAGCCAGGGCCAGGAAGGGCAGGGTCTTGTGCACTACAAAGTCTCGCTACTTCAAAGGCGGAAATGGCTATAAGTACTGGACCTCTGACACCATTTACTCAGAACACTTCTGTACTGGGGGCATTGTGCCAGGAAGAAGAGCTGTTGTGCTGCCAGGAGGGCTGTCACTTTGCTGCTTGCTCTGCTGTTTTGGCAAGCTGTCTGCTACTGTTGCTTGCCTGGAAGTGAGAGGACTGCACTTTCTTATATACATACTGCTTTCTAAGCTTCTCCAAAGCCGTGGACGCCAATCACCGAGAATGCAACGCAACAACCTCTACTTTCAATGCAGCTCAACTTTGCCTCAGCACATCCGAAGAACTGCTGCAACGTGAGTCTCAGAACCATGCCACCAATGTCCGTGGTGCCCCATCCTGACTCCAATGCATCCCCGGCCCTGTGTGGCTTTTGACTGATGCATTGCCTTTATCCCAGCGGTTTGACTTCAATGTTGTGGAGTCGATGATCCGCGCTTGTGACATCCACATATCCTTGATGCCACGTCACCTTTAGGAACAGATCTCTTGCACCCGTAACCTTCGCTTCACCTCATCTGCACAACGCATCATACAGGAGCATCAGAAACTTAAACAACCTTGCACCGCCTTCAGAAACTGCTGCCTCACCTGCATCCGCAAAGCTTCACCTCCTCTGCTTGATGCATCCCCTTTGGTTTCCAATGCATCCAAGGTACAGTAAGGGATTTGCATGATTCCTGTATCCGGACACACTCCATTGCGGTTGGACTGAACGTTTGATTTGTCCTGGTCAAGCGTAACTAGATGGCCCCTGTTAGGGCTATATACTTTTGAGTACTGCATTTGGAGTTAATTTTTTAAAATTTGTATCTTGATTTGTGTAGGATGCATTTTTGTTGTTTTAGTTTTAATCTTGTTTTACTCAGATAAATATTGGCTATTTTTCTAAACTGGTGTGGGGTACCTTTGTGGTGTTCTCACTGTGTTACAGTGTGTGCATGTGCACAAAGTCATGTCTATGCCAAGCTACCAGAGGGCGAGCATAGGTAATCTTTTAGTGTGTACTGCACTTACCCTGACTATAATATGTGTCCCTACTTGTACAGGGTACATACCTCGACCAATGAGAGACCCCATTTCTTACAAATGGTTTCCATGCAGACTGTAACCTCGTAGAATGGAAGTACATAAGGTTGATATTGTATTCGCTCCTTAAACCAGTATCCGGGCACTGGTATCAGCACAGCTTCCTGAAAGGCATGGTTTCACTGCTGAGCTTTGATTGGGTTAACGTTGAAATTTCACACATCGGACTTTGAAAGACCATGCAGTTTTTCACCTGGAGGTTTTTAGGAGGGATCGCAACGCAGATAATTTTTTCCTCTGTACTGTAACACATATCTCCACTCATTCTCAACTATGACTAACCCAACAGAAAGGAAGACCGGATATTAGAAAAAACAGATCTTGTTAATATCTTACAGTTGGAAGTGCAGTGCTACAAAGAGGCTATCCTTCACAAGACAGCGCATTACAAAACAATAAATACATCATTTTGGCGGAGATGACGGATGGAATATCCTTTTATGTTGTTTTACCTGGTCTTGGTTATCACCCAAGCGTTCTTCACGGAATCAGTTTTGCCTTGTATAGATAGATTTGCTGGTCTGTTAACGGATAGCTAATGATTGATCATCCCGAGAGCGACATTTCTTCGGGTCTAACGAACTTTGTGTGAATGGCCTGTGATGGTGACACTGACAACAACTGTAAATATTTCACATTTGTGTATCTTTCTTTAGCCCTGTGGTGAGGTGTACAGTTAGCTTTATAAAGATCCTTAATTAAGTGCTGTAGTCTTTGTTCATTTAATTTGAAGCCACTTTTTATTTGTCCTATGTTGGGATGGAAATGGGTACGGTTCCTAATTCCTGGTGTGTATAGATATATTACAGACCCCTCTCTCGCTCTAGTTGTATTTTAGAAGGATGAGTCTGCATTTGGGGCCTTATTTATGAAGCCATGCGTCACTTTTACGCCGCCGGTGCTTCACTTTTTGTGACGCACCAGTGGCGTAACAAATATGCCTTGTTGCACCATATGTACAAAGTGACGCATCTAGGTAGATGAGTCACTTTGTAAACCCATGCGCCACATATACCTGCGCCAGGTATAATGTATGCAGGGGGGCATTCTAGGGCAAGAAATAGTCACAGAAGTGATGCACTGAAATCTATACGATTTCACTGCGCCACTTCTAGGACGCAAATGCGCCAATATCTTATGCCTGACTCTAAGCAGGTGTAAGACTGATTCAGGCCCTTTCACATGTGGCTTGCCCCATGTGAAAGAACACATTGCTGGAGTTGCATCACTTTTGTGACACACTCCGGCAATGCGTCACTTTTGCGCCATACAGATACATCAGAAATGCTGCCGTATCTGTAGCTCCTTGCAACATGATGCGTCATATTATAAATATGATGCATCAATCATGTTGCAAGGAGCGCCACTGAGAAGTGACGCATCGCTGCTTTTACGCAGCGATGTGTCACTTCTCATAAATGAGGCCCTTGGTATTTTGGCTTCTATAATTCCACCAAAGTCTGGCGCTTGGTCTTCATATACTTCAGCCATAGCATTTTTCTGTGTGTAAAGATGGTTCCAGCATGGTGGTAGAAAAGAGAGGAGAACATTGTCAAAGCATGTCACCTTGAGGTACAGAAATGCTGCTAATATACTATTCATTATCAAGCTTGCTGTTGGATTTGTCCAGTTTAGGTTTCGTACATTTATGCCTTCCTTGCATCAAGGGTGAAGAATAATGAAGTTAAGTAAGTTTAATACTAAATGAGGCCATTTCTTCTGTTTGGTCACAGTGTATTTGCAGAGCCATCTTTATGACAGAACCGGGCATTCCACATATATCTACTCCACTGCTAAACCACAACACCTTTCTTTTGTGACAATGAGGAACGTTTCTACGCACCAACACTACACATTATGAACATCTCTGTAAAACTGACTTTTACAATAGGATGTTTTCTGACCTTCTTGCTGGCCATGGGGGACTCACAGTTTCAGAGATTCTTGCCCCAGGAGGAGGGGCAAGGAGGAGGGACCTTCCAGCTCCCACTCCACTAGGGAAATATACCTGCATTGATCATATGCTGGAAAGAGGTATAGGGGTGGTCAGTACAGAAATTGTAATCAATGCAGGAACAATAAATACAGTGCTTTCCAAAGGGGCAGCTCTTAGAATTTTGCCGGCGAGGCCTCGGCACAGAGGTCATCCCCATCCATCACCAAGCCAGCCTCTGATGCCGGTTTAGGGGGTACCCATGGTTTACTGCCATAATCAGTAGGTAAAATATCACCTACTCCTGTCTACCAAAAAGGAGAACAAAGCGTTTAACATGCAGCAAGCAGAAAGTACCATCTAAGAAGGTGCATTAACAAGACGACTCAGGTCCCCAAAAATTGAACAAACCTGGACTGATCAGTTTATGGCAGCATATTGTGTAAAAATAACAAGAACTCCCTCATGCTGAACTTTCTCCTCTAACCAATCAGGTAAAAAATATTGAATCACAAATTGCTTCTTTGCGGAGTCAGTTTAGTCAATCAGAGGGGGTTATGTTTGGGGTAAAACCCAAACAAATGCCATTTTGCCTTCACTCGGCAACTCTGTATGGCTACCTGCTTTAGGACAGCCCAAAGTGCCGCTTCCAAGCCGGGCCACCATTAACCTCATCTTGAGTACCTGGGGTAAACTCCACTTTAGGACAATATCCTCCACCATCTGATGAACCTAACAAGCACCCATGCAGACGTGGTTCTTCTAACAACTTGCATGTTAAAGGGTTTGTGGATAGGTATGCCAAATGCAACTAACGCACCTTCAAAACTCAGCCTAATATGAACCTCTGCCATATGCATGTCCATCAGTTGCCATACTAATCAGAGTCCATCCTTTGCTTG
Organism: Lissotriton vulgaris; assembly: GCF_964263255.1. NCBI lineage: Eukaryota > Metazoa > Chordata > Amphibia > Caudata > Salamandridae > Lissotriton > Lissotriton vulgaris. The sequence continues at coordinate 952,083,407 of NC_141698.1, forward strand.
ATCAGATGCTGCTGAGGAGGACTGTGTTATTGTTAATTTCAGAATGCCATCACTGGTAAAAAAGTCTTCAATTTGGTCCTCTCAGTCTTGCCAGGATGAAAGGCAGTATATCCGTAGTCCCTTTTCGGTTATTTCTATAAACCTTGTACTATTTCTTAACAACGGCAGCATCATAATCATGGAAGCACATCTGCAGTAAATCATTTAAATACCCAAGGTGGCCTCTTCAATCTCTCTACTGATGTGCTTACCTTAGGGGAGAGTAGGAACCCGCTTCATATAAGTGGAGCTCAATTTTCCATTCCACTTTCGAATTGTTATGAGTTGACGTTCTCTTACCATGAACTGACTCCCAGATGAAACTCATGTTGAAAACCAAGTTATTCCACCCGTATTTACCAGCTCCATCACCATTCAGGCCAATGAAGTTCTCATCTAGGATTCTATGGGAGAAAGCCTAAGGAGTTCCTTTACCCTGCTGATTTGGAAAATAGCCGGGTAAGATTAGAAATCCGGACTGAATAAATCCTCTTCAACCCTCTAGGTGATGAGGAGGCTGAAGAAAGCAAACCTGACCTGAGGGCTTGAGGTTTTTTTTATCTCATTGCTAGTATAAAATGTCCTATGCGGTATGATTAGCTCTGGGAGAAAAGATGCAGGGGTCCTGGCTCCTGGCAAAGTTCAGGAAAGGACGGGCGCAGATGGGCTTGACTTTGGCATGCCAGCAGCGCACCCGCTGCACATCGGCGCCAAGGTCTGTTTAAATAAGCGGGTGGGAAAACAACTAGTCTGCCACCCATCTAAGATGGCTGCCGCTAGTTGAGGAGAAGAAGGACTCTAAGCTCCCTCCACTCAATCAGCAATTACAATGCTGCAGTGGACCAGGGAACAAGGCAATGATACCACATGGAATACGCAGCAAGTGGAAAATACCGATATGCTTATAAGTAAGTGCCCAAAGTCAAATACATGCTTTTAAGATGACTAAAACAGAAGTTTTATTTTAAAAACTCTCAAAGTTGTTAGGTATGTACCTAGGAGGCACAAAAAAGCTGTCCACAATCGGTCTATCAGGTGACCGGAGATGTGGCTGCAGCGGGGGATGTCAAGGATAAGTGGCAGAAGCGTTCTGGATGCTCTGAAATTTCTTTTGGAGTTTTTGGGTGGTGTCCGCGTAGAGTGTGTTGCCATAGTCAAGTTTGATGCTGATGAGCGCCTGGGTGACTCTTCTCCTCACTCAGTGGAGATCCACTAGAAGATCCGATCCACTTGAAGATCTTCCAAAGCAGGCTTAGCATGTGGAAGCAGGAAGATGAGATAGCGTTGATTTGGTGGTTCATTGAGAGCAAGGAATCGAGGATGATGCCCAGGTTGTGGGCATGGTTGGTAGATGTGGGGGGATTCGGAGCGCTGCGGGCCACCAGGGGTCATACCAGGCAGAGGGATTGGAGCCCAGAATGTGGATTTGGTTTTGTTGGAGTTGAGTTTAAGGCAGTGTCCTTTGTCCAGCCAGCTACTGCCTTCATCATGTTGTGGAAGTTGATCTTGGCGGTTCATTGGTGAGGGAAAGAATCAGTTGTATGATAGAAGCACACATGGTTAAACCATGCAAGCCTCTACCACTATACCACGCAGCCCAAACCACAAATGCATCTTAACCATGCATTCGTTAACGGCAACATTTTGTGGTATAGGCATGAATGGTAAAGAGGTATGTGTGCCTAAGGTCGCCACTACATTGCCCCTCACGCACTGTCCCTTAAACTACCCCAGCCCCTTCAAATGTCCTAAAACGTACCCTCCCACTGCTCTAAAGCGTAAAACCCTGCCCCTTAACGTACACTACTCTGACCCTGCGCTGTCCCTTGAACTACCCCAACCTCTTCCACTGCGCTAAAACCTACCCGACCCCCAGCCCTAAAAACTAACCCATCTACCCATCACCCTCCCACTGCCTAAGGCCTAAAGCCCTGCCCCTTGGCATAGACTACCTTTACCCCCCAGCCCCCTTGCGCTATCCCTTACACTACTCCAACCCCTTTCTCTGCCCTAAAACCTACCACAAAATCCCCACCCACCCTAAAAACGAACCCAAATACCCATTCCCACCCCACTGCACTAAGGCCTAAAACCCTGTCCTGTAAGTTACAGTACCCCGTCCCCCCTGTGCTGTCTCTTAAACTACCCAACCCCTTCCACTGCCCTAAAACCTACTCGACCCCCAGCCCTAAAAACGAACCCATCTACCCATCACCCCCCCACTGCCTAAGGCCTAAAGCCCTACCCCTTGGCATAGACTACCTTGACCCCCCAGCATCCTTGCGCTATCCCTTACACTACTCCAACCCCTTTCACTGCCCTAAAACCTACCCCAAAATCCCCACCCACCCTAAAAACGAACCCAAATACCCATTCCCACCCCACTGCACTAAGGCCTAAATCCCTGTCCTGTAAGTTACAGTACCCCGCACCCACCTGTGCTGTCTCTTAAACTACCCAACCCCTTCCACTGCCCTAAAACCTTTCCAACCCCTTCTAGCCCTAAAAGCTACCCCAGCCCCACTTACCTAACCCCTGAGTCTTCCAGCTTCCATCTTCCAGCAGCTAGATCGCACACTACCTTAACCACACATATGCGTGGTGAAGGCAAGCGTGGTCTAGCTTGCATATTCAGTACATGCGTGGTTCAGACCGCAGTGTTCTGACTGTTTCCTGAGAGATTCGGCAGGGTGTTGTCAGTGTAGGAGACTTTGTTGAGTCTGTGGTTTCTAACGATGGCTGCTAGCGGGCCATGTATATGTTGAAGAGGGTGGGGCTCTGAGTGGAGCCCTGAGTGCAGCTGATCTCTATAGGTTCTGAGGAGAAAGGTGGGAGCATGACTCTCTTGGTTTGGCTAGTGAGGAAGGAACAGATCCACTTTGAGGCTTTGCTGCGGACACTGGTGTTGAAGAGTCTTGTGCAGAGGATGTGGTGGGAGATTGCGAAGAAGGTGGCAGAGAGGTCCAGGAAGATTCGGACTGTGGTTTCACCTTGGTCGAGAAGAGTACGGATGTTGTCTGTCATAGTGTGGAGTGCAGTGTCCGTGCTGTGGTTGCTTTTGAAGCCTGGTTGGGAGTGATCCAGGTTGTGGTTTGTTCAGATATATTTAGTGAGGTGGGCGTTGATGGCCTTCTTGACTACTTTGGCTGGAAAACGTAATAGAGATGGGCCTATAATTGAATCTCAATGCTAGTATAACAAGTCCTATGTGGTATGATTAGCTCTAAGAGAAAAGTTGCGGGGGTCCTGGCTCCTGGTGATGTTTGGGAACGGACGGGCGCCACTGGGTCTTGCCTTTGGCATGCCGGCAGCGCACCTGCTGCACGTTGGCGCCAAGGTCTGTTAAAATATGCAGGTGGGAGAATAACTAGTCTGCCACCAATCTAAAATGGCTGCAGCTAGTCGTGGAGAAGAAGGACTCTAAGCTCCCTCCACTCAATGGCAGTTTTATTTGCGGTCTGATGAGGTGGTGGTGTGTGGTGATTGCGGTTTTTAAGGCTGCGTGGTCTGCCGAGGTCTTGCTGCTCCTGTATCTTTTCTCGAGGTGCGCCTAGACTCTTGGATGGTGGGGGAGAACCAGCTGGCTATCTTAGATGGCTTATTGCCAGAGGATTTCCTGAGGTGGCCCGGTAGGAATTAGATGCTGTTGTCACTGAGGTTGTCTAGGTGGAAACTGAGGTCACTGAGGAGGATGTAGTCTATTGAGGCGAGAGTGTGGTGTGTGATAAAGTCAGCAATGGATTCACTTATTATTATTATTATTAGATAATTCTTGAGAGAGTGCATGGCTACCCTTAGGCATGGTTCCAATGTCACTGTAGTTTCTGGAAGAGCCAAGTTTTTAGTTGCTTTCTGAACGTCAGATGCTGGGTCATTGATCTGAGCTGGATTAGGAGTATGTTCCATCTGATGGCTGCGTTCTCCTGAACAAGTTCTATTGATATTAGGAACCTTCACTTGGAAAAGATAGGCCGATCTAGCTGCGAGATGGCAGATTAAAGGAAAGTGGTTAATTCACTGAAGTGGGGATGGGGTCCGGGAGGTCTGTAGACAAGGGTGCCATGGAGGATAGTATCTTGGTTGGCCTGGACCTGGAAGAGAAGGTGAGGATGCTCCATAACATCAGTTGAATGGTAATCGGAGCTTATTGTGAGGCAGAAGTTATTTTTGTGTATGATGGCAATGTCAAGAAAAGGGGGGAACCTCTATTCTGACCTATATTACTTTACACATGAGCATTGAAGTCTCTTCAAAATTACATGCAGGATGCTACACGAAACATGAAGTAATTCACTTAGACTTGGTATTTGTATTTAATTTCTTTCATTTATTTTCTATCATTATCATAACAGTTTTATTTTTCTTATTTTCTAGTGATTGTTTTATCAAAATTACAATATAGTGACATGGTAACATATGTACAAATGAGTTTAAAAATGCAAGGTTAAATCATGTCTTGACAGAAACCCCTAAACAATACATATAAGGTTACTCTCACTCATACCATCATTCATACATGCTTAAGCTTTCATACTGATTGTCCTGGCATTACTAACACAACAAACACCAGTGAAAAAAGTGAAAAACATATAAAGTGTCCTCTAGTAGACTCCTCAAGATGTGACTAAAACCCGTAGTATTAAGTCTTCCTTTTTGTTGTCCCCCCTTTTCTTGTTGGTTGTTACTCCCTCCTCTAGACCTGAAAGTATTTTAGGGAGTAACCTTTTCACCCATGCTATGATGGCAATGTCTCCTCCTGGTGAGTTAGTACGATCCTTGTGGATGATTTTGCAGCCATTGGGGATGGCAGTGGGGATGTCCGGGACTGAGGTGTGGTTCATCCAGGTTTCCGTGAAGAAGGCAACGTCAGGGTAGATGGAGGTGAGCAGGTCCCAGATCTTCACAGTGTTTGTTGAGGGAGCATGTGTTGAGTAGGATGCAGCTGAAGTTATCAGGTCTGGTTCTTGGTGGCCGTGCGGATAGTTGGTCTGGTGTGTGGAGGCAGGTGAAGGTGCAGTTGTGGCAGGTGAAAGGGCTTAGAGTGTCCTTTGGAAACACATTGTGGCAGGCTCTGGTTTGTCCAGTGTGTAGGGTGTGGAGGATGCTAGCATTAGAGAGGCAAAAGGCATAGGGACCAGGGTCCGTGGTGCTGGGCGTGGTCCAGGCATGAAAGGGCACAGATGGGCTTGCCTTTGGTGCGCCAATAATTATCTATAGGGAGGTGGGAGAGGCTGTACAGCTGGGAGGTGGGAAGCAGGAAGCGGTGCTGGAGGGGGATGGGACCAAAGGGACAGGGCAGTGGCAAGGGCAGGATGAAGAAGCAATGATAAAAAGGGAAAAATGGAAATACAGAAGTGAAAAATTGAAATACAGAAGATAAATAGCAAATGAAAAAGGCTAGGAAAGCAGGTGAAATGAGAACAAACTGGAAATCAGGAAAGCAAGACAGACTCACCACTGGACCACCAGAGATAAGGTGCAGGTGGGAGCCTGCGGGTGGAGCAATGCCTCGAACACAAGACCTGGAGAGCAGCGGAGCAACAGCTGCCAGGTTGGGCTGCATGGCGGGGGAGCAACAGATGTTGTCAACAGGGTCAGGGAATATTGGAGAATGTCCTTCTGTGATAGACTGCTCTCTAGTAGTGGGCAATTCAAAGAGAACAAAACCCAGAACACAAACTTCAAAGACAGAGCAACTAATGAGAAGTGTGATTGGAAGTGGATTAAAAAAGCGGGAGCTTGAGACGTCCAAATTGTCAAACTAAAGCTGTACATCAGTGTGGAGAGCTCAGCAGGATTTCTGCCAGCCACCCATGCTGACTGAAAGGACATCACCAAGGAGGATAAAGCACTCTTGTCGGGAGCCTGCAGTACCAGCTTTTGTCTGACCCAAGACCAGTGGACCCCGTGAGTTGAAGATCGCTTGCAAGGGGCAAGGTCCAGTGGGGATCCCGTTGCATTTATTGTGGGAGCGTGAGATCTGGTCTGTCAGGACACCGCAGGCCAGGACCTGAGATCAGTGAGAGCAACTACTTCAACTGCCTCACACAGGAGCACTGGAGACCTGCCCTGGATCCCACAAACACCATATTGTATCAGAGGACCATCAAGGATGGCAACTGTTACAACTGCAGCTTCCCAGCTCTGGACACACGTTGGTGAGTGTTGGACTTGGCCCGCAGGGCAGGTTCACCCCTAGACTTTTTGCCTTATTTGTGACCCAGTGTTAGTGATTTTTGGGTCTCTGCGCACTTTCCCCTGAGTCCCAGAGTGAAAGTGCGTGCGTGTAGTATGGCTGGCCTGCCCTCCCATAGGAATGCATGGGGAATGTGTGTATCCCTGGTAGTTCCTGATGCGTGGGGAGTGCAGGCTCGAGTTTGGTATGCTTAAACTCGTGTAAGTGAATGCTGCAAGATGGTGTCTGCGGCATGTGTGTGTCTAGTTGGGAAGTGCTACTTCTAGACATTGAGATATGTGTGCAGTGAGGGTGCTGGAGTGTGATTGGCTGGAGCTGGCTGGCATGCCAGGCTCCAGGAAGTCTGGATGGGTCTGCCCGGTGGTGAGTGGGAGATTAGCATGAGTGATGTGTGGGAGGAGTGTACCTGTGTCCTGGATGGGCTGGGTTTTCCCCACACAATGCTGGCTCCGCCCCCCTGTGGTGTGTCTAATGACCCTAGCCTCCCCAGTGAAAGGAATGGGTGGTTGGGCCATCAAGAGTGCTCCAGAACCAGCTGCGACTGGTTTTCCCCCCACCCTGCACATTGTAACAAAGGAATTTACAGTATAAGAAGGGGCTGTGTCCCCTTGGAAAATGTTCTACTTTGGAATCCTGCCAGAGGGGGCTTTGCCGCTGCTGGGGCCAGAAGGACCGCCACTTGGGGAGTCTCCCTGCCTGGAGACCCAGTGTGCTGGCTCTGGCCCAGCCTAGCCCCCCCTGCCTGCCTCCAGTCCTACTGGAGCCCTGTCCTGTCCTCCAGTGCTGGGGAGCACTGAGGACTTCGTTGCCTGCAGCCTGAGAGCGCTGCTCTCTGCCCTTCAGCGCTAGGAGCGCTGAGATTGCCTGCCTAGCGCTTGGAAACGCTGGATTTTACCCCTAGCGCCTGGGAGCGCTTTTTGCTGCTGTTTAGCGCTTACGAGCGCTTATTTGTGCCTGCAGCGCTTGGGAGCGCTGTGGTCTGCAGAGGCCGGTGCCCACCCGGCATCCGATCGCCCCGTGTGGCGAGTTGACAGCGCGGGTGCCACCCCGCTTATTGCTGTGGTGTTGTGCCGATTTATTGATCTACGAGGGAGCCCACTCCTCGGATCATCTAGGAGCCCGCCTGCCTGCCTAAAGCGAGCCGCCGCGCTGCCCGCGGCGACCCGGAAGTGAAGGGATTGCCGGCCAATCACAGCGCGGCCCAGGGAAGGCCGACCGGAAGTCCCGCCTCCCTCGCCGAGCCGCGAGAGAGCCTGCTGAGGCTCCCCGAGAGGAAAGGAGAGCCCCGGGACCAGCGGGAGAGACCCGCCGCCGCTGGAGAGCCCAGCGCTAGACCGGTGAGTGCCGGTGCCTGCAGAGGAGGGGGGGGAGCGTCGGGACACATTGCCGGTGTCCGCCCCGCCCCCTCTCTGTAGCGCGACCTCGCGCCTGGGTGTTTTGAGCCTGAGGGCTCAGGGGGCATTTCCTTATTTCACGAGCCCTGAGAGGCTCTGAGCGCCCCACGTTCACTTCGAGTCCCCAGAGGGGGGACTCCCAAAGAGAAGCACCCGTGTGTTTTGAGCCTGAGGGCTCAGGGAGCATCTCCGCGTTTTGGAGCCACGAGGTGCCCCGGGGGCACCAGTTGATTTAGAGCCCAGCGTGGCTCTTGGCAAACCTCATTGCTTTGGGTCCCCAGAGCGAGGGACCCCCCAGCCCAGCGAGGCTGCACCTGTTCGCTGCTGGAGCCCTGAGAGGCTCAGCAGCCCCCCTTACTGCTGAGAGAGCCTAAGAGAGGCTCACCAGTGCCACAGTGGTGGTTCTTTGAGCCCAGAGAGGCTCCAACTTTGTGCTAACTTTCCCTGCTCCAGTTGCCCAGCACTTTGTGGGCAACTGCCACGTTTAGGCCCTGACATTGGGACACCGGGACAGTCACAGGTGGTGACTGGTGAGTTTGGGGAAATTGTTATTGATTCTGCACCTCTGAATGTTACGGCATCATGTGTTTTGCTTACACCTCTGAATGGGTAGATTATTCATTATGTGTTCTCTTTGTCCTTTTACACCTCTGAATGTTACGACATCATGTGTGTTGCTTTTGCACCCCTACAGGTAGTGTGACGTGTAGGTGGTTGTTTTCTCCCTAGTACAGGTGGTGCTAGAGAGGTCCTGTTACCAGTGATTACTGGTTGTATGCTCTACTGTTATATTTTTGTGCTACAGTAATTATTTCTAAAAGTGCTGATACCCTTGACAGTGGTCCAAGTGGTCCTGTCCTGTACAACTATCCCTTGTAAATTCCGCCCGTGCCTGTTGGCACAGTGTAATAAGATGTGTGTTATCTGATGTATATTTATTATAATACAAAGGCTATTTTTCTATAACCTTGTGTGGAGTGTTTTCTTTGTGGTGGGCCTTGGGTGTTGTTGCTGGGGTGCATGCGCAAATACTTAACTTACATCGCCTCCAAGTTTAGCCTTGACTGCTCGCGCCACGTTACCTAGAGGGCGAGTAGGGGTTGCCTTGGTGTGTGACTCCCTTGCCCTGACACTTAGAAATGGCGATCCCTGACTGACCTCGACGCGAGTCTTGGCCGGCCAGGGTCCCGTTTCTAACATTGGTGGCAGCGGTGCGATAGGGATTTGTGTTTGCGTTGTACCACAGTAGCAACTGGCCACTACAAAGCTCTGCATTTTAGATGACCACATTTTAGGGGATTATTGTGTTTTGGTGAAGTTCCATTATTGCTTCTCCTGAAGAGTGTCATTTGATAATTGTGTTCAGTACATTTGTCCCCCGCCCTGCTTCCAGAGTTTGGTACCTGTGTCACATGTGGTCAGGTTGAGAAGTCAGGGGTGGTAGAAACTGCCTTACCGATCCGAGGGGAGGGTGTGCGTGGATGAATGGTGTGTTTTCCTGGACGCATGAGTGAGTTCTTTTTTTAGGAGAGTGGAAGTTTTGAAATTGTGTACTTTTACTTCAGATTGCTAGTTCCCTTGTGTTGCACGTGTCTGTGAGCATCCTGTCAAGATGGAATCTCCTTTTAACCTGTGTGGCCTGTCTAAGTACAGTGTGCATGAGTTGGTACGGTTATGTAAGGAGAGAGACATCCCAGTGAGTGAGTCAGACACCCAGTCCAAGCTTAGGGATAACATGATCCTGTGGCAGAAGAATGACTGGGAGCGTGAGCACAGTGAGAGGGAGAGGGCCCGGACCGCACACCATGAGGGTGGTGGGTCTGAGGGGAACCCTGAAGAGTCTGAAGTGGAGAGTGAGTTTGACAGTGAATGGACGCCAGCAGAGAGCGAGTACCCCCTAGATAGGGAGTCCCTTGCTGGGTCCCGTGTCAGATGTAGCACCCCATCCCTTTCCCTGTCCCCAGAGGAGTGGATGGATAGGAGAGAAGAGAGGGAGCACCAGCTGGCCATGGAGAAGCTCAGGTTAGAGTATGCCTGGAAGATGGCGCAGCTGGGTATGAATGAGCGGATTGCAGAGGCTGAGAGGGCCTTGGCCAGGGAGAAGATAGCCCTAGAGTGTAGGGTATCCCCTGACCGCAGTCTTAATTTTCTGGATCCCCCAGGGAGGGTGGAGTCCAGTGGTGGCAGCTATGTAGAGCCCAGTGCGAGCAGTCCCACTCCCAGTTCCCCCAGTCTGGTACCTGTTTCCCCAGAGGAGGAGTTAAGGTTGAAATTCAGGGGCAGTAGGAAGCTGCCTCACCAGTCGTGGGAGGAGTTTGAGGATGAATGTTGTGGGACACTGTTTGATTGGGTAAAGGTTAACACGAGAGATGATTTTGATGTCTTGTTTGATCTGATTGTCAAGGAGCACCTGCTCAGTTGTTGTTCTCCAGGGTTGCGCACACACCTGTTGGGGTGTGGATTGTCTGAGGCATGTGAGCTTGCAGACGAAGCGGACCGCTGGGAGAGTGCGAGAGGTTCTGTACAGTCACTAGAGAGTGAGTCCAAGAGCAGTGGTACAGGGAGCTTCCAGCCCAGCGTGGTGGAAGAGGCTCAGTGTAGCCCAGCTAGGTCCCAGTATAGTGGGAAGGGTGAAGGGACTGACTGCCTGGCTCAGTGGAGCAGGAGTCAGGGGGTGGCTGAGAACACCCCGAGGCCCGAAGCCCTGTCTCAGAACTTGGGTGGTTTCTTAAGGGAACACCAGGTTGGGGACCTAGGCTGTCCTGTTAGTACACTTGAGGAGGATCTCCTAGTGTCTAGGGAACCTGGAGTGTCTGTAACTAGAACTCCAGGGGTTCCAGTGTCCGGCAGTGTCGCTCCAGTTGGGAGGGCACAGAAGTCCGAAGCGAGGAGTGATTGGGGGACGAGTTTCCCAGTGGATGCACCAGTGGACCAGAGACTAGCCAGTTGGGCTAGGTCTTGGGTGGACCCGGGTGGCGCCACTTCTGGTCTGGGGGATCTTTGCGCCCTGTCAGGTGGACAGGAGGCGGGAGATCTGCGCCAGACAGACCGTCACACGACACATGGGTCATGTGTCAGCCTCAGGGGGATTGCGTGTGAATCCCCAGAAGTCCTGGAGTGCCAGGCAATTATTCCACCAAAGGTTTTAGACCGGAGGTTGGGAGGCCAGGTGCAGGTTCGGCCTGACCTGAAGGGTAGGACGACTGTAAGCAGTGTCCTGACCGGTTCTTCCAGGGGAACTTCTCCAGTTGGGAGAGGGCAGACCTCTGGAAGGGGGTGCAGAGGGTGGGAAAGCCCACCTCTGACCCCGGCGCAACCTGAGGGGTTAAACCCTGGGTTGGAGTGGCGTTGTAAGGGTACCCCTCGCAGGAGGAGGAGGAACCCTGGAAGACGAGGTAAGGGGAGGAGAGCCTTCCCTGAGACTCCTGGTCCGCCTGAGGTTGTAGACCAAAGGCTGGTGAACCAGGGGCAGTCTAGTCCTGTCTTGCAGACAGGGAGAGTGGAGAATGGACACTATGTGCCAGGGGTTACTACCCCCCGCTCTGCGAATTGGCAAGGACCGGTGGCACATGGGTGGCCCAGGGCCGGGTCCTGGCCGCGGACAGCTGAGGAGTACCAGTGGGGTAGCCCAGTTGGTCCTTACAGGAGCTTTAGAAGGAACCCTAGGGGTTCACCGTGGCATAGAACAGGAGAGTGTCCCGGCAGTGGCGGGCCTGCGTCCGTGTTCTATCGCCCCAAGCAGGGAAGTCCATCACGGTGGTGATTGTTCTCCCCTGCGTTTTGGCTGGAAGGGGGTTGTGTTGGACTTGGCCCGCAGGGCAGGTTCACCCCTAGACTTTTTGCCTTATTTGTGACCCAGTGTTAGTGATTTTTGGGTCTCTGCGCACTTTCCCCTGAGTCCCAGAGTGAAAGTGCGTGCGTGTAGTATGGCTGGCCTGCCCTCCCATAGGAATGCATGGGGAATGTGTGTATCCCTGGTAGTTCCTGATGCGTGGGGAGTGCAGGCTCGAGTTTGGTATGCTTAAACTCGTGAGAGTGAATGCTGCAAGATGGTGTCTGCGGCATGTGTGTGTCTAGTTGGGAAGTGCTACTTCTGGACATTGAGATATGTGTGCAGTGAGGGTGCTGGAGTGTGATTGGCTGGAGCTGGCTGGCATGCCAGGCTCCAGGAAGTCTGGATGGGTCTGCCCGGTGGTGAGTGGGAGATTAGCATGAGTGATGTGTGGGAGGAGTGTACCTGTGTCCTGGATGGGCTGGGTTTTCCCCACACAATGCTGGCTCCGCCCCCCTGTGGTGTGTCTAATGACCCTAGCCTCCCCAGTGAAAGGAATGGGTGGTTGGGCCATCAAGAGTGCTCCAGAACCAGCTGCGACTGGTTTTCCCCCCACCCTGCACATTGTAACAAAGGAATTTACAGTATAAGAAGGGGCTGTGTCCCCTTGGAAAATGTTCTACTTTGGAATCCTGCCAGAGGGGGCTTTGCCGCTGCTGGGGCCAGAAGGACCGCCACTTGGGGAGTCTCCCTGCCTGGAGACCCAGTGTGCTGGCTCTGGCCCAGCCTGGCCCCCCCTGCCTGCCTCCAGTCCTACTGGAGCCCTGTCCTGTCCTCCAGTGCTGGGGAGCACTGAGGACTTCGTTGCCTGCAGCCTGAGAGCGCTGCTCTCTGCCCTTCAGCGCTAGGAGCGCTGAGATTGCCTGCCTAGCGCTTGGAAACGCTGGATTTTACCCCTAGCGCCTGGGAGCGCTTTTTGCTGCTGTTTAGCGCTTACGAGCGCTTATTTGTGCCTGCAGCGCTTGGGAGCGCTGTGGTCTGCAGAGGCCGGTGCCCACCCAGCATCCGATCGCCCCGTGTGGCGAGTTGACAGCGCGGGTGCCACCCCGCTTATTGCTGTGGTGTTGTGCCGATTTATTGATCTACGAGGGAGCCCACTCCTCGGATCATCTAGGAGCCCGCCTGCCTGCCTAAAGCGAGCCGCCGCGCTGCCCGCGGCGACCCGGAAGTGAAGGGATTGCCGGCCAATCACAGCGCGGCCCAGGGAAGGCCGACCGGAAGTCCCGCCTCCCTCCCCGAGCCACGAGAGAGCCTGCCGAGGCTCCCCGAGAGGAAAGGAGAGCCCCGGGACCAGCGGGAGAGACCCGCCGCCGCTGGAGAGCCCAGCGCTAGACCGGTGAGTGCCGGTGCCTGCAGAGGAGGGGGGGGAGCGTCGGGACACATTGCCGGTGTCCGCCCCGCCCCCTCTCTGTAGCGCGACCTCGCGCCTGGGTGTTTTGAGCCTGAGGGCTCAGGGGGCATTTCCTTATTTCACGAGCCCTGAGAGGCTCTGAGCGCCCCACGTTCACTTCGAGTCCCCAGAGGGGGGACTCCCAAAGAGAAGCGCCCGTGTGTTTTGAGCCTGAGGGCTCAGGGAGCATCTCCGCGTTTTGGAGCCACGAGGTGCCCCGGGGGCACCAGTTGATTTAGAGCCCAGCGTGGCTCTTGGCAAACCTCATTGCTTTGGGTCCCCAGAGCGAGGGACCCCCCAGCCCAGCGAGGCTGCACCTGTTCGCTGCTGGAGCCCTGAGAGGCTCAGCAGCCCCCCTTACTGGTGAGAGAGCCTAAGAGAGGCTCACCAGTGCCACAGTGGTGGTTCTTTGAGCCCAGAGAGGCTCCAACTTTGTGCTAACTTTCCCTGCTCCAGTTGCCCAGCACTTTGTGGGCAACTGCCACGTTTAGGCCCTGACATTGGGACACCGGGACAGTCACAGGTGGTGACTGGTGAGTTTGGGGAAATTGTTATTGATTCTGCACCTCTGAATGTTACGGCATCATGTGTTTTGCTTACACCTCTGAATGGGTAGATTATTCATCATGTGTTCTCTTTGTCCTTTTACACCTCTGAATGTTACGACATCATGTGTGTTGCTTTTGCACCCCTACAGGTAGTGTGACGTGTAGGTGGTTGTTTTCTCCCTAGTACAGGTGGTGCTAGAGAGGTCCTGTTACCAGTGATTACTGGTTGTATGCTCTACTGTTATATTTTTGTGCTACAGTAATTATTTCTAAAAGTGCTGATACCCTTGACAGTGGTCCAAGTGGTCCTGTCCTAAACAACTATCCCTTGTAAATTCCGCCCGTGCCTGTTGGCACAGTGTAATAAGATGTGTGTTATCTGATGTATATTTATTATAATACAAAGGCTATTTTTCTATAACCTTGTGTGGAGTGTTTTCTTTGTGGTGGGCCTTGGGTGTTGTTGCTGGGGTGCATGCGCAAATACTTAACTTACATCGCCTCCAAGTTTAGCCTTGACTGCTCGCGCCACGTTACCTAGAGGGCGAGTAGGGGTTGCCTTGGTGTGTGACTCCCTTGCCCTGACACTTAGAAATGGCGATCCCTGACTGACCTCGACGCGAGTCTTGGCCGGCCAGGGTCCCGTTTCTAACATTGGTGGCAGCGGTGGGATAGGGATTTGTGTTTGCGTTGTACCACAGTAGCAACTGGCCACTACAAAGCTCTGCATTTTAGATGACCACATTTTAGGGGATTATTGTGTTTTGGTGAAGTTCCATTATTGCTTCTCCTGAAGAGTGTCATTTGATAATTGTGTTCAGTACATTTGTCCCCCGCCCTGCTTCCAGAGTTTGGTACCTGTGTCACATGTGGTCAGGTTGAGAAGTCAGGGGTGGTAGAAACTGCCTTACCGATCCGAGGGGAGGGTGTGCGTGGATGAATGGTGTGTTTTCCTGGACGCATGAGTGAGTTCTTTTTTTAGGAGAGTGGAAGTTTTGGAATTGTGTACTTTTACTTCAGATTGCTAGTTCCCTTGTGTTGCACGTGTCTGTGAGCATCCTGTCAAGATGGAATCTCCTTTTAACCTGTGTGGCCTGTCTAAGTACAGTGTGCATGAGTTGGTACGGTTATGTAAGGAGAGAGACATCCCAGTGAGTGAGTCAGACACCCAGTCCAAGCTTAGGGATAACATGATCCTGTGGCAGAAGAATGACTGGGAGCGTGAGCACAGTGAGAGGGAGAGGGCCCGGACCGCACACCATGAGGGTGGTGGGTCTGAGGGGAACCCTGAAGAGTCTGAAGTGGAGAGTGAGTTTGACAGTGAATGGACGCCAGCAGAGAGCGAGTACCCCCTAGATAGGGAGTCCCTTGCTGGGTCCCGTGTCAGATGTAGCACCCCATCCCTTTCCCTGTCCCCAGAGGAGTGGATGGATAGGAGAGAAGAGAGGGAGCACCAGCTGGCCATGGAGAAGCTCAGGTTAGAGTATGCCTGGAAGATGGCGCAGCTGGGTATGAATGAGCGGATTGCAGAGGCTGAGAGGGCCTTGGCCAGGGAGAAGATAGCCCTAGAGTGTAGGGTATCCCCTGACCGCAGTCTTAATTTTCTGGATCCCCCAGGGAGGGTGGAGTCCAGTGGTGGCAGCTATGTAGAGCCCAGTACGAGCAGTCCCACTCCCAGTTCCCCCAGTCTGGTATCTGTTTCCCCAGAGGAGGAGTTAAGGTTGAAATTCAGGGGCAGTAGGAAGCTGCCTCACCAGTCGTGGGAGGAGTTTGAGGATGAATGTTGTGGGACACTGTTTGATTGGGTAAAGGTTAACACGAGAGATGATTTTGATGTCTTGTTTGATCTGATTGTCAAGGAGCACCTGCTCAGTTGTTGTTCTCCAGGGTTGCGCACACACCTGTTGGGGTGTGGATTGTCTGAGGCATGTGAGCTTGCAGACGAAGCGGACCGCTGGGAGAGTGCGAGAGGTTCTGTACAGTCACTAGAGAGTGAGTCCAAGAGCAGTGGTACAGGGAGCTTCCAGCCCAGCGTGGTGGAAGAGGCTCAGTGTAGCCCAGCTAGGTCCCAGTATAGTGGGAAGGGTGAAGGGACTGACTGCCTGGCTCAGTGGAGCAGGAGTCAGGGGGTGGCTGAGAACACCCCGAGGCCCGAAGCCCTGTCTCAGAACTTGGGTGGTTTCTTAAGGGAACACCAGGTTGGGGACCTAGGCTGTCCTGTTAGTACACTTGTGGAGGATCTCCTAGAGTCTAGGGAACCTGGAGTGTCTGTAAATAGAACTCCAGGGGTTCCAGTGTCTGGCAGTGTCGCTCCAGTTGGGAGGGCACAGAAGTCCGAAGCGAGGAGTGATTGGGGGACGAGTTTCCCAGTGGATGCACCAGTGGACCAGAGACTAGCCAGTTGGGCTAGGTCTTGGGTGGACCCGGGTGGCGCCACTTCTGGTCTGGGGGATCTTTGCGCCCTGTCAGGTGGACAGGAGGCGGGAGATCTGCGCCAGACAGACCGTCACACGACACATGGGTCATGTGTCAGCCTCAGGGGGATTGCGTGTGAATCCCCAGAAGTCCTGGAGTGCCAGGCAATTATTCCACCAAAGGTTTTAGACCGGAGGTTGGGAGGCCAGGTGCAGGTTCGGCCTGACCTGAAGGGTAGGACGACTGTAAGCAGTGTCCTGACCGGTTCTTCCAGGGGAACTTCTCCAGTTGGGAGAGGGCAGACCTCTGGAAGGGGGTGCACAGGGTGGGAAAGCCCACCTCTGACCCCGGCGCAACCTGAGGGGTTAAACCCTGGGTTGGAGTGGCGTTGTAAGGGTACCCCTCGCAGGAGGAGGAGGAACCCTGGAAGACGAGGTAAGGGGAGGAGAGCCTTCCCTGAGACTCCTGGTCCGCCTGAGGTTGTAGACCAAAGGCTGGTGAACCAGGGGCAGTCTAGTCCTGTCTTGCAGACAGGGAGAGTGGAGAATGGACACTATGTGCCAGGGGTTACTACCCCCCGCTCTGCGAATTGGCAAGGACCGGTGGCACCTGGGTGGCCCAGGGCCGGGTCCTGGCCGCGGACAACTGAGGAGTACCAGTGGGGTAGCCCAGTTGGTCCTTACAGGAGCTTTAGAAGGAACCCTAGGGGTTCACCGTGGCATAGAACAGGAGAGTGTCCCGGCAGTGGCGGGCCTGCGTCCGTGTTCTATCGCCCCAAGCAGGGAAGTCCATCACGGTGGTGATTGTTCTCCCCTGCGTTTTGGCTGGAAGGGGGTTGTGTTGGACTTGGCCCGCAGGGCAGGTTCACCCCTAGACTTTTTGCCTTATTTGTGACCCAGTGTTAGTGATTTTTGGGTCTCTGCGCACTTTCCCCTGAGTCCCAGAGTGAAAGTGCGTGCGTGTAGTATGGCTGGCCTGCCCTCCCATAGGAATGCATGGGGAATGTGTGTATCCCTGGTAGTTCCTGATGCGTGGGGAGTGCAGGCTCGAGTTTGGTATGCTTAAACTCGTGAGAGTGAATGCTGCAAGATGGTGTCTGCGGCATGTGTGTGTCTAGTTGGGAAGTGCTACTTCTGGACATTGAGATATGTGTGCAGTGAGGGTGCTGGAGTGTGATTGGCTGGAGCTGGCTGGCATGCCAGGCTCCAGGAAGTCTGGATGGGTCTGCCCGGTGGTGAGTGGGAGATTAGCATGAGTGATGTGTGGGAGGAGTGTACCTGTGTCCTGGATGGGCTGGGTTTTCCCCACACAATGCTGGCTCCGCCCCTCTGTGGTGTGTCTAATGACCCTAGCCTCCCCAGTGAAAGGAATGGGTGGTTGGGCCATCAAGAGTGCTCCAGAACCAGCTGCGACTGGTTTTCCCCCCACCCTGCACATTGTAACAAAGGAATTTACAGTATAAGAAGGGGCTGTGTCCCCTTGGAAAATGTTCTACTTTGGAATCCTGCCAGAGGGGGCTTTGCCGCTGCTGGGGCCAGAAGGACCGCCACTTGGGGAGTCTCCCTGCCTGGAGACCCAGTGTGCTGGCTCTGGCCCAGCCTGGCCCCCCCTGCCTGCCTCCAGTCCTACTGGAGCTCTGTCCTGTCCTCCAGTGCTGGGGAGCACTGAGGACTTCGTTGCCTGCAGCCTGAGAGCGCTGCTCTCTGCCCTTCAGCGCTAGGAGCGCTGAGATTGCCTGCCTAGCGCTTGGAAACGCTGGATTTTACCCCTAGCGCCTGGGAGCGCTTTTTGCTGCTGTTTAGCGCTTACGAGCGCTTATTTGTGCCTGCAGCGCTTGGGAGCGCTGTGGTCTGCAGAGGCCGGTGCCCACCCGGCATCCGATCGCCCCGTGTGGCGAGTTGACAGCGCGGGTGCCACCCCGCTTATTGCTGTGGTGTTGTGCCGATTTATTGATCTACGAGGGAGCCCACTCCTCGGATCATCTAGGAGCCCGCCTGCCTGCCTAAAGCGAGCCGCCGCGCTGCCCGCGGCGACCCGGAAGTGAAGGGATTGCCGGCCAATCACAGCGCGGCCCAGGGAAGGCCGACCGGAAGTCCCGCCTCCCTCGCCGAGCCGCGAGAGAGCCTGCTGAGGCTCCCCGAGAGGAAAGGAGAGCCCCGGGACCAGCGGGAGAGACCCGCCGCCGCTGGAGAGCCCAGCGCTAGACCGGTGAGTGCCGGTGCCTGCAGAGGAGGGGGGGGAGCGTCGGGACACATTGCCGGTGTCCGCCCCGCCCCCTCTCTGTAGCGCGACCTCGCGCCTGGGTGTTTTGAGCCTGAGGGCTCAGGGGGCATTTCCTTATTTCACGAGCCCTGAGAGGCTCTGAGCGCCCCACGTTCACTTCGAGTCCCCAGAGGGGGGACTCCCAAAGAGAAGCGCCCGTGTGTTTTGAGCCTGAGGGCTCAGGGAGCATCTCCGCGTTTTGGAGCCACGAGGTGCCCCGGGGGCACCAGTTGATTTAGAGCCCAGCGTGGCTCTTGGCAAACCTCATTGCTTTGGGTCCCCAGAGCGAGGGACCCCCCAGCCCAGCGAGGCTGCACCTGTTCGCTGCTGGAGCCCTGAGAGGCTCAGCAGCCCCCCTTACTGGTGAGAGAGCCTAAGAGAGGCTCACCAGTGCCACAGTGGTGGTTCTTTGAGCCCAGAGAGGCTCCAACTTTGTGCTAACTTTCCCTGCTCCAGTTGCCCAGCACTTTGTGGGCAACTGCCACGTTTAGGCCCTGACATTGGGACACCGGGACAGTCACAGGTGGTGACTGGTGAGTTTGGGGAAATTGTTATTGATTCTGCACCTCTGAATGTTACGGCATCATGTGTTTTGCTTACACCTCTGAATGGGTAGATTATTCATCATGTGTTCTCTTTGTCCTTTTACACCTCTGAATGTTACGACATCATGTGTGTTGCTTTTGCACCCCTACAGGTAGTGTGACGTGTAGGTGGTTGTTTTCTCCCTAGTACAGGTGGTGCTAGAGAGGTCCTGTTACCAGTGATTACTGGTTGTATGCTCTACTGTTATATTTTTGTGCTACAGTAATTATTTCTAAAAGTGCTGATACCCTTGACAGTGGTCCAAGTGGTCCTGTCATGTACAACTATCCCTTGTAAATTCCGCCCGTGCCTGTTGGCACAGTGTAATAAGATGTGTGTTATCTGATGTATATTTATTATAATACAAAGGCTATTTTTCTATAACCTTGTGTGGAGTGTTTTCTTTGTGGTGGGCCTTGGGTGTTGTTGCTGGGGTGCATGCGCAAATACTTAACTTACATCGCCTCCAAGTTTAGCCTTGACTGCTCACGCCACGTTACCTAGAGGGCGAGTAGGGGTTGCCTTGGTGTGTGACTCCCTTGCCCTGACACTTAGAAATGGCGATCCCTGACTGACCTCGACGCGAGTCTTGGCCGGCCAGGGTCCCGTTTCTAACAGTGAGGTGCACCTGGATACTTTGAAATGGGTTGGCAGGCACTCAGGAACTTGCTCCGATTGACGTACACCAGTGTGGGTACTTGAGAATCTTTCCACCAGAATTCCTTTAGAACTTCCGAGACTTGAATGTCTTAGTGGGCCTAGCTTGGATGTTGCCTCACTGGAATTGGAAAAAAACACCAGCCATAAGGGGGGAAGTGGGTCTTGAAAGGTGACCTGGGAATTGCTAGTGGATTTACCTCAAGAACGCTGTGTATGTTATTTGCAGCGTGTTGTATTGTACTTTGTGTCGTAGATAAATTCTTCTTTTTACATTTAAGCAAGTATTTGACTGGCTAATCATTTATTGTAATTGCTTGATATATTTTGAGTTTCTGTGCACCTTACAACTACCTCCTTCCCAGAGAAGCCTTGTACTGCTTAACCTGCACAACCACCAAGTCAAATGCTATAGGGGTGCTTGGCCCAGCTGCTCAGACTCCATAGTAGGCCGGGCCCCAAGATATCATGAGTAAAAGAGCTCAACCGCCACAGTTGTGCCCAGTAATGCCCTCTGAAAGGGATTTGGCAGCAGATGTCCTGTGGACGTACCCTCATAGAATAGAACTGGCAACATTCCACATGAGTTGTTCTGTGGGCTGATCCAAGATGGGAATGGCCCTACAGCTAATCAATACCTGAAGAGGTGAGGCCGAGCTGCTCTGTAAATGCATTATTATTAATATTGCATATGCTTTTGATGTGCTTAATTGCAATAGAAGGCAGTTAAAGTTGCCAGGCTAGACATAGAAATGGCACAAATTCCCCTCTAAGGCCTACGAATTAAACAGTTTGGGGGATCGTATTGAGTGCAAGTCAGCACTGAGTTTACCTCTGATGCATGAACGTCTCAAATCGCACATTCCCTGCTGATTTGCACATCAATATAAAAACAATGGGCCTTATTTATGAAGGACTTGCGCCGCCGGTGCGTCACTTTTAACATGGGAAAAAGTAACGCACCGGTGGTGCAAGACCTTCATAAATAAGGCCCAATACATTTAGGTGTTGTGTACACTATTGCGGCCCTGAAGTGCTGCTAGCTAAACATTTTCTGCAGCTAGTTCTATATGGGTTTATCCACCCACTTTGGCGGCACTTCATTGGGCAGTATATTATGACATTTATATTAAAGCAATTGCCGTACTTCCCAGCGAAACTAGAAAAGATCTTAACTTTATTAATGCAATAAAATTGGTCTACAATGAAGCAAATTGGTGTTTTTGTAATGCATTTTTCTGTGTACAATGTACCTATGTGAAAATTAATAGAATTGCAGTTGCTAGTTAAAATTATGTGACCTATACCACCATACCCTACCACGAATTCATTGACCTTTTCAGTATTCACTGCTTTCATTGACTACCCAATGAAAAGTTGTCAAATTTATATAAACCGTAGACAGGCGCCAAGCAGCTTTCCTCTGCGAAACACGAAAGGTCAAGAAAACACAATAGAATATAATAGAATCGCTTTTTGTTGAAATATTTATAGCAGAGGCATTTATACATGTAAATGAAAAACATAAGTACAATTCTTCAATCAGCACTAAATAGTCGTATATTTTTTTTGTAGTCTGATCAATGATTCGAACATCTCAAAGACAGAATCAATAAAAATAAGCGATTGAGCGCTCCAGTATATCATACAAAATATAAATGTGATTTTTTGACACACAAGTTCACTGATACCGTAGCCTGATCTTTAATTGTACACCATATTTCACGGATGAAATATTACAGTTCGGACACAATTGGCTTCATCCTCCTTTCCACAATCACTGTAATAATGACATTATAAACACATCATGAACTTGTGCACAGAGGCAGGTCAGTCGCACATATCCATGAGGTATATCTTCCATGTCTACTTGACACTATGTAGTTCAGAGGATTACAATAAACATTTCTTTGTAACACATTCTAATAAATTAAAAATACAAGAATTCTGTAAAAAGATTAGTTTCAACCCCAGCACTCCACTCGGTCTGGCAACTGAGTAGGTGTGGTTTAAATCAGGGCAAAACTCCTATTAAAAGAAGTGGGGGGACTGACCTAGTGAGTGAATATTCAAATGACCTCATTACGTCACGACGTAGCCATATAACCCTTTGGGCGCGGCCGGAATTCCCCCGCCATGTGGGCGAATTCCACACGTGTGCAAATCGGACAGCCCCTGGCCATCCGAAGCACACGCCCACCGTGACGTCAGACAGCCGGGGACCGTCCGAAGCATGCAAAGGGGTAAAAGAAATAAAATAGTGCTATTTAAATAATTTGTGGAAATACTGGGACAGACTAACCCATCTGACAGTCTTACAGTGTCTGCATTTATATACAGGGACAGAACAAAAACAAAAGCATGCCTCTTTTAAGTACCTGTGAAGAGAAGGCAAGCTGTGTGCCTTAGATTCCCTCTGTAGCATTTACATTTAAATGTAAGGTTCCAGGCGGCCCCAGTCAGCATATTCAAACTAAAGGAGGCCGTTTGGCCCCTTAACTTTGGACCACCTGGAGGTGAAAAAAGGCTCCCTCGCTGCCTGCACATTGCTGCTCGGAATGGAAAGCAGGCAATGTGCAGGTGCTGCTGAACGTGTCCCGATGTCTAGAAATTAGACAAGTTCAGCATATTTCTGTGGGGCCCAACTTCTTGGCAGGGGAACGGCGTCCACCCTGTGAAAAGAGTGGGGGGACGATGTGTACTTGCGTGTACCCCCGACTCGAGCCCTGGTCGAAATGTCTAGGAATGATTTTTGTAGGACTTTATACCATTCACAGAGAGACATCAGATTACACAATATCTGCGACCATATTCATAGCAGACATGTCACGTAAATACGCCTGGTACATCTTAATTTTTTCTCAACATTTTCCAATGTAAATTTACTGGATGTACGTTGTTAGGACGCGTGGTATTACCACGCGTACCGTTACAACGCGTATTTTACAACGCAAGTCGTTACCACGACTTGCGCTGTAGGGGTGCGGACTTAGGAATAGTTGAATTTACTATTCCAACACCAGCCTACGTACAGCAGGGAAGGTGTTGGAATAGTAAATCTACTATTCCTTGTCCTTTAGCGCCCTCCAGCGCAAGTCGTGGTTACGACTTGCTTTCTAAAATACGCGTTGTAACGGTACTGCAGGGTAACATCTGCGTCGTAAAGGATGTTCCCCAAATTTAGTAGTCAATCGATCAAACATTTTCCAGGTACTTTGATTTCTGCCTATCCGCATGACACTGGAACCAACCAAATCTGTTAATTGAACCACTCAAATTAACAGTGCTTGCTTATAGAAACATTCGTTGAAAAACCTAAAATGTAGCAATTTGATGAACGATAAATATGAAGTTATAGATTTTGAATGCATATTTTGAATGGCCCTATTGCCGCCTCATTTCTTCATATGATACCTAAGGGCTTACCTGTGGGTGGGTACCTAGATTCATCATGGGATTTGATTCAGATCTAACTACACTTCTACTTCGACCATCTGGGCACTGAGGACTCTGCTGAACTTCGCCCTGGGCACAGAAACCGCACCTGGGAAGATACCTGTTGCCCTAGCCTCCTCGTCCTGCAAGCTCACTCGAACTTCCATGCCCATGTTTTGTACAGGTCCATCCAAGGCCTGTGGACATCAAAGACAAGTGAAGAAATCTCGCTTAGGTTTTAGGAGTCACTCCCCTGCATCCACAGGCTCCGCAACACAGCTGACAGGTTTGCTGATCCTGGGCTCCCACGGACTCTACAAGGCTCAGCAACACAGGTGGTGGTCAGCCACTTACTCGAGGCCTGAACTGTCCTCTTATCGAAGTTTGAGGACAGTATGCCTCATCGGGGCCCCTACAACTGAACCCCGGTGCCCGCGTCGCTGCATCGCTTCATGGCACAGAAACCGCATAGGTTTTCTCTACCAATTTGTGCCAACAGAGTCGGACGCATCAATAGGTTCTGTCAAAGAGTCTGTCACCGCTATAACTGACCCGCGCCGACGACGTTAGTTGGAACCGACAGACTTGGTCGTTTTCAATGTCACGGTTACTAGGGCAGAGCTACTGACTCAGTGCAACAGCACCTGAAGCTCTTCATCGTCTTTTTACCTGCATCCTCGTCTTCCGTGCTTCTTGATCGTCCCTGAGTGGCATAGTTTCTGTCCCCTGTGCTTTCAGGTACTCTATGACTCAAATTCGTTCTGGGCTCCAACCAACTCTTTCATCCATCTGTGGTAAGACTGCAAACGCAACATACCCACTGATCAGAATTTGAGTAAGCGGTCTTGCACCCTCTTTGCACACAACCGTTGTGGGGTTCCTAGACTGTCACCTGAGGTGATTTCTTGGGTCCTCAACTCTTCTATGGCTCCTGGTTCGAGTCCTGACTTAGGTCATGGTTCGCATCCCCTATCTTGATATATGGTCTGGTCTTCCCATTGGGACCACTGTGTATTAGTGCTACTGACTGTTCTATTACCAATGCATTGTGTATATCTCCGGGTAGAAGATATCCTAAAGTATTAGTGAGTGATTGTAATAAATATCTTTTTTTATAAATGCACTGTTGTGGCTCTTTTTCATTTAACCTATACTAAAGGATTAGAAACTGATAAACCGATCTGCTTTGCACTCCTCCTAAATTAAGGTTGAAGACTGCTCTCCACAGCTACCACTTAAGAGCTTTCTATGGTTATCTAAAGCACTAAAATCACCATAAGGGTCACCTGGATTAGTGCAGGGTGCTACACTCATATAAGTGAGCACCACATACTAACCCAGCTTTTCACAACAACCCATTCATCTCCGCCTTGGGGTTAGAATGTGCACCCAAGACTTTAGCCCACACTTCACAAATGCCGGAGAGGAAGTTCCCACTGCACAGTCCATTTATAGGACTGTTGGCTGATGACGCTGCTGTAATGTAAAACACTTGATGATGCCTGCTGTCCAAAAGCATAATACATCACCCTCTATAGTATAAACCCAGTGTTATAGAAACTCCACGCACCTGGTGCACATATAGACCAACAAGGAGAATATTTTAGGAGTCATTTGTGTGGAATTGTTTGTTTCTGTGGAGTATTTTGAAAATAAAATATTGCAATATACTGTGTAAAATTAACAATAGTTGTTTTTGCCAATCAACAATTCAGAAAACTACTGCAATTTGCTTAACTACAAACAAGTGCTGCTTGTATGGAATTGAAGTGAGTATCCTGAATTGCCCCTAGTTCAAATTTGCTCTTGTGCGTAAGCCACAAGTTAACTCATGCCTCAATTACAATATTGTGTCCACATGGGGGCTCTCCCCTGTCCTACCCCTCCTGCAGGATTCTTGCACTGGCAGAGCTCCAGCAGGGGAGGTCTCATATGATACATATGACCATTGCCTTCATTGATCAACAAAGTGCATCACCGAGCACAGTTGTACATGCCTGCAAACCCATCTCTAAATTAAGGCTAGGAATGGGATAGTTCAAATTTCTTTAGTTTGTTTCTTTAAGAGAGAGAGGCACCGTCTGACATCAGTAAGCCGTTTCCATCTTCCTCCTGTGTTGGTCATTTATTTTTAGTAATTTTTTGTTTTCCTATTTTGTGAGCAAAACAAAATGAGCTCCCTAACAAAGAGCAAAACGGAATACATAAGCTATCTTATCTGTGCAAACAGTAGTTATGTGAAAATTATTTCATAAATATTCAACAACATTGCTACTTGGCTAATATCACCATAAATATGATAATTCATTGACCTTTTCAGTAGTCACCGTATACACTGACTTCCAATAAAATGCTGCAGTCAAGTTAAATAGCCAAAACAAAACAACTCACAGAGCAGCAATAAAGAGACCCTAAATTTGCATTTACAAATAGTTAAATAGAGGTAAACACAAAGGGCGAGGGCTAGGGCAGTTTTCTGTGGCACTCTTTAAAAGTGAGAACCAGGGGAGGCTCCTCCGCTAAGGAGCAATCCTCCACTGCTCACCGAGCAGGAAAAAAGAAAAAGAAAATGCTAATAACATTGTTATTATCATTTTATTTTCATTGCTACAGGGCTGGGCGGGGCTAGTGTTACAATGGGAGGAGTTGTTCATGCACTTAGTGCGCATGATGATATGGCAGGCCAAAAAGTCATGGGCACTTAGCACGTTCTCCACCAGGCTGTAATACACAGCCTGGGTGGAGAACATGCACTGGCTCTCAGTGTCCGTCTGAGCGCCGAATCACGCCGCTCAGGCCAATCACAATGCTGCATTGCAGTGTTGTGAATAGGTTTGTGGGACCTGTGTGCTTTTTGCTTCTAGGACTCACCAGAAAGCGTAGAACCGATGGAGGAGAGACGGCGGCCGTGAGGAGGTAAGTGTTTTAAAAAAAAATGTTTTCCCTTATTAACCCCTCACCTGCCACCCCCGCCACACCACCCCTGTTCCTAGCTAGCAGCCAGTGGTGAGAACTCAAAAATTACTTGCTGGTAGGCAGTATCGAAATCCCAAGTAATGACACAAAATGTAAATTTGAAAAAGCATTAGCAGCTTTCCTAAATGCTGAGCTCTGCAACTGCAATTTTTCCCTCTTCTGCAAACCTATGGAACCATACAAGCCCTAGTTGCCATGTACAATGGATCACCCCAACGAACAACCTGATGAAGCCTTTAAAAACTGTACACAAGCAGGGTCAGGCGACCACCCAAGATCCTGCTGAACTGGAGAGATTAGCAGTACCTGCAAGGTGT
This sequence comes from Lissotriton vulgaris, assembly GCF_964263255.1. Classification (NCBI taxonomy): domain Eukaryota; kingdom Metazoa; phylum Chordata; class Amphibia; order Caudata; family Salamandridae; genus Lissotriton; species Lissotriton vulgaris. Next base: position 952,109,453 of record NC_141698.1, read on the forward strand.
AGTGTCTTGTGTACTATAGAGGGTGGGAACCCTATTGTCCCTAACAGACTCTGTAGTCTAGTGTTGTAAGTGATTGAGTGTGGTTAATAAAATTCATGACACAGTACGTGACAGTTTCAGGTTCACACCCTGAGAAATAAAGACGTGTAATACCAAGCTCCGTGTGTGTGGTTATTCATTTGCATGCAACCGGGCTGGGGTGGACGGTACACAAGTGAGTGAAGGATGTGTGAAAGCATATTTGTTGTGTGTCTCTTATAAAATAAAAGATGGTCTCCAGATAGCAAATGTGTACTACTCTAGCAAGAAAGGCTGTGATGGGCACATCGTAGACACATTTTATGTCCACATTTGGGGTTGCTTTTCTTTCAGTTTTGCAAATGTGATTAAATCATGACCAAAAAAAAAAAAACCCAGAAGTTATGCTTTTTGTTTTGATAGTTGATTTTGTACAGAAAGGACAGTTATCTACAGTACTTTCATATACTGGGAGCAATAGATTTATACTGAAGTAGACATCAGGTGCTTTTCTAGAGGGAATTGTTAGAGCAATACTTGGGTTTTCTGACCAAACTGATTCATGACACACTTTAGATGGTATGAGATGCACTGAAACAAGATTTTTTCTAACAATTTTTATGCAAAGAAAGTGAAATGGATAAATTAATACAATCTACTCTTAAAATATTGAAAAACTCTAGAAAATGTTTGCATACATGTTTATATAGGAATGCATGTTACATTATTTGAGTTAGTCTCTGTGTTTTATACTCGCTCCAATAAAGTGAAACAGACAAAAAGTAACTTCACATTTCACTTGCCTTTATTTGATATCTTTTAGGTCATTACATGTGGATTGGTGCAGAAAATGATACACTGAAGAAAAGTGGCTTCCTTAGTAGCTTCTTGTGCCGCACTGCTGGAGTAAATTGCGATTTTCAGTTTTTCTACTACATTTCGGAGAAACAAAGTTTGAGACTTACTGCTTCTATAAACAAGGTAATCCAAAGCATGCACACGTTCAAATTGGCAAAACCATTTTTATATTTATGCTGTTCCCAAGAATATTAAAGAGGTGTAGCTTATGCAATTACAACAGGCACTTTTCCTAAATTGCACTTCCTTATTTTCCTTACATTGTAACTCCTAAATGCTGTCTTTAAATATTAATGTATTTCTTGAGTTTTATATAGCACAAACTTGACCTGAAGGTATCAGAGCATTCACAGAGTTGGCAAAGTAGAGATTACAAGAGTTACATAAGGAGTTGATACAATTACTTGGAGTAAATACAAATACACTGTCCCAGTGTATACAAGTGTTAGTCTTGATTTTATCTTACGGTTCAATGTCACATACCTCCTGAGACAGCGAGTTCCAGACTCTGGGAGCATTCCTTGAGAAGGAGCTGGTACGAAATTTCGGATGTATGATGTTACCACGTGATAATTTTGATCGCAGTACATTACATCGCTGTTGTTACAGCGCAATGCGTTACAACGACTTACGCTGTAGGGGAACATCCTTTACAACACAACTTTTACCACGCAGTGCCTTTACGACGCAACTTTTACAACGCAAACCATTACAACGCATTACGCTGGATGGCGCTCCAAGATAGGGAATAGGTTTAATGTACTATCCAACACCTTCCCTACTATCCACGGGGACTGGAGTTGGAATAGTAAATTAAACTATTCACTATCCAGCGCCCCAAAGCACTATGCGTTGTAAAGGCATGCGTTGTAAAAACTGCGTTGTAAAGGCATGCGTGGTAAAAGCATGCGTTGTAACATCATACATCCACGCTGTAGGGTGCTGGACTTAGGAATAGTATGATGTAATATTTCAACTCCAGCCTAGGTACAGTAGGGATGGTGTTGGACTAGTAAATCTTACTATTCCTTAGTCTAGATTGCCCTACAGTGCAAGTCGTGGTAATGACTTGATGTGAGAAGTTGTCCTGATATGTAGTGTTTCCAATTCTAGAACCACTTGGTATCAGTCCAAACAAACCCCAAAGATGTCTGGTTGTAAGTCAACCTTGTTAGACAAGCTATCCTAGAGGTAGCATGGACTAAGCAGCCTTAAAGGCTTAACTTAAGAGGTCGTGTTAAGCGAGCTGTTTTACCACATACAATCCTGTAATCAAATGAAAGGACACCACACAAGTATATATTATAAAAATATATGTATTTATTTCTAAATTACTCCCCAGTACTCTTTATGAGGAAAGGGGCACAAGCGTTAAATCAAAAGCACAGTATAACATACAAAGTTGCACAATTTTGGATGAGGGCCGGTGGCCACTCAAACCACATACTAATAAAGTGGTATAAGAGATACCAATCGAACAGTGGTTAGGCCTAGGGCCTAGAGAATCGCTGGGAGCAGTCAGGACTAGCAATGCTGAAGTCAGGAGTAGCCCACGGGACTTGGGTGCAGCACGGAAAGTGCGGCTTGCACCAATGCAATGTCAATGGTGCGTAAAAGTTACACAAAGTGAGTTTAAAGATACTTCCGCTGAACCTAGAGGAACAAAACTCAAGACACAGACCCTAGAGGTGTGTACCAACGTGGGCACACCGGCGTTGCAATGTTACCTCACCCACAGGCCGTGGGTGCACAGTGTCGAAGTGGCGACGGGTTTTGACACGCAGGCTCTTGGTGCTTGGAGCTGATGAAGCTGCAGGCGATGTGAAGCAGAAGTGTCCGGTGTGATCCAAGGGTGGATCGAAGTCGAAAAGTACCTGAAAGCAGAGGGGACAGAGTCTGGGTCACTCAGCAGTGACCAGGGTGGAACCAGGACGGAACCAGGCAATGTAGGGCGCAATTAGGTGGTTGTTGAGAGGCTTCTCTCCGCTGTCACGTGGGCTCTGGGGCATCTGCGACGTCCAGGAGCAGGTCACGATCTGTCCCACGTAGGCTCTCACCGTCAGCACCGTCGACTTCAAGATTGCAGCAAACAGCACTTGGCAAAAGCAATCCACGTGGAACCGGGAGATTGCTTCTCACTCGAACCAGGAGGGTCAGGGTGGGGGCTCCTTTTCACAGGAGCTGGTGCAGATCTGGAGCAACCAGAAAAGCGAGTCGTATTCAAGTTTTCGTTGGCACAGGGGCCACAAGCCAGCTGGCAAGTGACCGGGCCAACGCGTCGAGCCAACACAAGCAGAAGGGCCCCACGCAGCACTCGTCGAGTGTGGAGGGGGTAGCTTGGGTGCAAGTGTAGCTCGGGGTGGGGGCTTTTCAAACCCTGGTGTACAGCTTCAAGGGTCACTCGTGGGCTGCACGGTCAGCGTCTCGTGGCCTTTTCAAGATGGCGTGCCCCACGCTTCCGGTCGCCTCCACTGGTCTCACCTCTGCAGGGACTGTGGATCGGGCTGGGAGAAGGCAGGCAGGCTTGATCTCGTCGATCTCTGTTGCTCGAGTTCCGGCGGGAACTGCAACAAAGCAAGGGTCGAGGGCTGGATGGTGCCTGTTTGCACAGGGTGGTCACTCCTTGACCACAAGGGAGATTCTTCCATCTTCTATGTTGAATAGAATGTCGAAGGGTCCAGAATTCGTTTCTTATGTTTCTTCAGGATGATCTGAGTTGCATTGGCATAGCTCCCACTCTTATTCGAATCTGGTGGGCTGGACATCCTGCTAGGTCCCCTCCTATGGGTGGGACCCAGGAAGGGGGTGGTTACACCCCTTTCCTTTGATCCAGGCCGCGCTGGGACTGGGGCTGGGAGGCCCTAGAACCGGTTTGGCCGGATTATGCAAGGGGCAGCCTTGTGCTCCCCAGGCAGTGTCTGGTTTCTTTGAAGCCTCCCTACTACAATCCACTATCTCCTGTCTGGGGTGGTTTAACACCGCCCTGCGACAGGAAACCCTTTGTCCAGGCCACCATATGCTGAGTTTCGGTCAGCAGCAGGAGGCCAGACCCGTGTCTGTGGCAGAGGCATCCATTTTGTGGATCTGAGGCTCATTTTAAATCAACCGCGTTTCAGTAAAGTAACATGTCTTATCCCTCTAGAAGGGTGGAATGCTACCCCCGTCGCCAGAACTGGCGAGGGGGTAGTATTCCAATTCGTATGACACCTTACACGACATGTTTTGATAAAGCCAAACCAAAGTTGCTATACAACCGCAAGGATTATAAGGCGCTTAAGAGTATATGGTATGGCATTTTCCCGGATCAACTTAGGGAGTTGTTCCCGACAGCTGCAGACAGGCTCAGATCATGCCAGAGCTCCATCTCACATAAAACCACGCACTCTGCCTCCAGGATTGATGAGGCCTTCCATAGGAGTGGCTTACAGGCTATATATGTGTCCAGATATAGGTTTAGATATAGGTATACTATATCTAAGCAAGGGGTGATTACACCCACTTGCCCCAGCTGAGTGTTCAGCCAGTTGTGTCAATTTAAGAACCAGCCAGGGGTGGCAAAAGCTATGCTTCAGCCCCTGGTAGGCCTTGGTGGCACCTATGCCCTGAGCACCTATAGTGCATGGTACAGAGGCTGAAAAGGAGTCCATTTCCAATGGTGGTATGTACCTATAGCACATGTATTACAAATTTAGAGAGAGAACAGCAGGCTTGGGGTCTGATTAGCAGGCCCACAGCCTCACTAAGTCGAAAACCAGTGAAGCAAAAAGCAAAAATTGGGGTGACCATAGGATAGCAGACCCTACTCTCCTACACAACCCCCCCCGCCCCCAAACGCAGGGACATTAAACTTAACCTTGACCAGATAAGTCTTCATGTTCTAAGTGGAAGTACCTGGAGAGACCATCTGCATTACCATGGTCAGTCCCTGGGCGGTGCTCCACTGTAAAGTCCATCCCCTGTAGGGAAATGGACCACCTGAGTAGTTTGGGATTTTCACCCTTCATCTGATTTAGCCACAAGAGGGGCTTATGGTCTGTCTGAATTAGGAAGTGAGTACCAAACAAGTATGGCCTCAACTTCTTCAGGGCCCAAACCACAGCAAAGGCCTCCCTCTCAATAGCTGACCAACGTTTCTCCCTGGGGTCAGCCTTCTGCTAATAAAAGCAATGGGCTGGTCTTGACCGTCTTGATTAAGTTGTGAAAGCACAGCTCCCACCCCCAACTCAGAAGAATCTGTCTGTACAATGAACTGTTTGGAGTAGTCAGGACTCTTCAGGATAGGTGCAGAGCACATGGCCTTCTTCAGGTCATCAAATGCCTTTTGACAGCTAACTGTTCACTGAACCTTTTTGGGCATCTTCTTGGATGTCAAGTCATTCAATGGTGTCACAATGGACCCATAGTTCTTTACAAATTTTCTGTAATACCCAGTCAGGCCCAAGAAGGCTCTGACTTGTGTCTGGGTAGTTGGAGGAGCCCAGTCCTGTATGGTCTGGATCTTGCTCTCCAGTGGTTGAACTTGACCCCCACCTACTAGGTGGCCCAAGTACACAACCTTGCTCTGCCCTATCTGGCACTTGGTAGCCTTGATAGTCAGGCCTGTCTTCTGCAGGGCCTCCAGAACCTTCTTCAGGTGGATCAGGTGATCCTCCAAGGTGGAGCTAAAGACAGCAATATCATCTAGATATGCTGCACAAAAGTCATCCAACCCAGCAAGGACTTGATTCACCAACCTTTGGAAGGTGGCAGGTGCATTCTTCAAACCAAAGGGCATTACCACAAATTGATAATGTCCACTAGGGGTAGAGAATGCTGTTTTGGCTTTTGACTCTTCAGCTAGTCTGATTTGCCAGTAGCCAGCTGTCAAATCAAATGTGCTCAGAAACTTGGCAGAAGCCAATTTATCAATGAACTCATATGCTCTTGGAATGGGATGGGCATCTGTCCTAGTGACAGCATTGAGACCTCTGTAGTCCACACAAAACCTCATTTCTCTCTTCCCATCTTTGGTATGAGGTTTTGGCACAAGGACCACTGGGCTAGCCCATGGGCTCTCTGATGGCTCATTCACTCCAAGCTCCAACATCTTTTGCACCTCAGCCTTTATACAATCCCTGACATGGTCAGGTTGCCTGTAGATCTTATTCTTCACAGGCAGACTGTCACCAGTGTCCACCTCATGGGTGCACCAATTGGTCTGGCTGGGTGTGAGTGAAAACATATGTCTGTGGGCCTGCAACACCTGTCTGCAGTCCACCTGTTGCTGCTCAGCGAGGCTGCCTGCCAAGGCTACTCCATCAACTGAACCATCATCAGGGTTCTGGGAAAGCAGGTCTGGGAGTGGGTCACTCTCTTCCTCCTGATCCCCATCTGTGGCCATGAGGAGACTCATGTCCTCTCTGTCAACAAATGCTTTCAAACGGTTTACATGGAACACCCTGTGGGGGCTCCTAGGGGTGCCAAAGTCAACCACATAGGTGACTTCTCCCTTTTTCTCAATGATAGGGTAGGGTCCAGTCCATTTGTCCTGGAGAGCTGCTGGCCCCACTGGGTCCAACACCCACACCTTCTGCCCTGGCTGGAACTCAACCAGAACAGCCTTTTGGTCATGCCAAGCTTTCTGTAATTCTTGACTTGCCTCAAGGTTTTTGGATGCTCTCTCCATGTATTCAGCCATCCTGGAGCGGAGACCAAGTACATAGTCCACAATGTCTAGTTTAGGCTTTTTGAGAGGTAACTCCCATCCTTCCTTCACCAAACTCAGTGGACCCCTCACAGGTTGGCCAAACGAAAGTTCAAAAGGGCTGTAGCCAACCCCCTTCTGTGGGACCTCTCTGTAAGCAAAGAGCAAGCAGGGTAAAAGGATGTCCCATTTCCGCCTAAGCTTCTCTGGTAAACCTTTTATCATTCCTTTTAGGGTCTTGTTGAACCTTTCAACAAGCCCATTGCACTGTGGATGGTAGGGTGTGGTAAACTTATAGTTTACTCCACACTCTTTCCACATTGCTTTTAAGTATCCAGACATAAAGTTGGTACCTCTGTCTGAAAGAACCTCCTTTGGAAAGCCCACTCTTGAGAAAACTGCAATGAGGGTTTTTGCCACCACAGGTGCTGTGGTGGTCCTCAGGGGAATTGCCTCTGGGTACCTGGTGGCATGATCCACTACCACCAGTATAAATCTGTGCCCAGATGCTGTTTGAGGATCCATGGGACCCACAATGTCTATTCCAACTCTTTCAAAGGGTACCCCCACCACAGGTAGTGGTATTAGGGGGGCCTTTGTTGTGCCACCTGACTTACCACTGGCTTGGCAAGTGACACAGGAGCGACAAAACTCCTTGACATTTTCTGACATGTGAGGCCAGTGAAAGTGTGGAACAAGCCTGTCCCAAGTCTTATTCTGGCCTAAGTGTCCTGCAAGGGGAATATCATGGGCCAAGGTAAGAAGGAAACCCCTAAACTTCAAAGGTATGACCAACCTCCTGGTTGTGCCAGGCTTGCGGTCTCTAGCCTCTGAATAAAGGAGTCCTTCATCCCAATAAACTCTATGGGTACCTTGAGCATTCCCTGCAGCCTCAGCAGCAGCTTGCTGTCTGAGGGGTTCAAGTGAAGGGCAATCTAATTGGGCCTGCCCCAGGTCTGCCCTTGAGGGTCCCCCTGTCCCCAGAAACTCAACCTGGTCAGGTTCAAGCTCCTCAGAGACAGTCTCCTCTTGGACTGCAGAATCAGTTTCCTGTGAAACTTGATCCTCAACCTGGGGGAAGTGGGAAGGCACAGCCTTAACCCTCTTGCTCCTTCTCTTGGGTTGTGGTTGGTCTATTGTTTCAAGATCCACCACTGGTTCAGGAAGGCACTTCTTAGCCTGAGACCTTGTCACTGCAAGGACATGAGCTGAAATCCCTAGCATTTCTGCATGAGTCCTGTACTCCACTTCTGACCAAACTGAGCTTTCAAAATCATTGCCTAACAGACAGTCTACTGGGAGGTCTGCACTCACAACAACTTTCTTTAGGCCATCTACCCCTCCCCAGGAGAAGTTCACAACAGCCACACTATGTGAAGTAGTGGAGTTGCTTGCATTGGTCACTAGGTAACTTTCACCTAGTTCAATCTGACCAGGGTCCACAAAGTCAGGTGTCACCATAGTGACACTGGCACAAGTGTCCCTGTAGGCCTGAGCCAGTTTCTCATTGATTAAGGGAGTCTGCCTATATTTGCCCAGGTTACTGGGGCTTACTGCAGTGGTCAAAGATAAGTCCACATCATATAGGAGAACTGCCTGTGTGGGGATTCTGACTAGGCCAGATTCCACCTCAGTACCCAAGGTTAACCCTACTAACCCCTTAGGTTGTGCACTACCACTGCTGACTGTACTAGGGGGTGCAGTTGATTTAGGAGCTGCAGTGGCAGGAACTGGATTTTTCTTAGTCCATTCACTGCCCCAGTGTGAAACTGATTTGCAGGTATTACACCAAGGTTTCTTTGGGCCATCATTCTTCTTTTTCTTGTTTCCATTTTGGGAACCCCCCTCCTTTTTTACTAGTTTGGGGACCTGAAGACTTCTGGTCCTTTTCTTTATCTTTCTGATTCCCACCCTTCTGGTCTGTTTTCTTCTGGTCACCTTGGTTCTGGTTTTTCTGCTTAATCCTTGTTCTGACCCATTTGTCTGCCTTCTTTCCCAATTCTTGGGGAGAGGTCAAATCAGAGTCAACAAGGTATTGATGCAACAGCTGGTTCTGACAGTTATTAAGGATCTGCTCTCTCATGATAAGATTGTACAATCCTGTATAGTCTGAAACTTTACTTCCCTGCAGCCAACCCTCCAGAGCCTTAGTGGCACAATCAACAAAATCAGTCCAGTCCTGAGTCTGTGCTTTTTGGGTGTCTCTGAACAACAACCTGTATTGCTCAGTGGTTAGGCCAAACCCTTCAATAAGAGCACTCTTCAGGACAGAGTAGTTTTTGGCATCCTCAGGTCTAACAGTGAGGAGCCTATCCCTCCCTTTCTCAGAAAAGGAGTACCATAAAATTGCTGCCCACTGATCCTCAGGGACCTGCTGTACCATGCAGGCCCTCTCAAGAGCAGTCATCCATTTGTGGATGTCATCCCCTTCCTTGTAGGGGGGCACAATTTTTGTCAGGTTTCTATTGTCATAGGCCCTGTCTTTTTCTTTAGGAACTTTGCTGCCACCAGTGGCATCTAAGCCACACAATTTTCTTTCTCTTGCTAAAGCAAGTTTAGCTTGAGCCAAGGCTACCTCTTCCCTCTCTATCTGGAGTTGGACAGCCCTCATTCTGGCCCTATGCTCTTTTCTCTGGGAGGGAGTCATCCCTCTTTGAGATTCTCTTGAGGCACTAGAAAGATAAGAGTCCCCTGATTGAGATCTCACCCTCCTGTTGCCTGGGAGAATTTGGTTATGAGATCTGGAGTGGTGCTGGCCCTCTCCATTCCCATGTAGGTCTAGGTTGGCCTGGTTAAGCCTGGCAACCTGTACCTGGGTCACCCTCTGATCCTGATCTTCAGGCTCATCTACATCTGAGCCTTCCTCTTCCTCTTCCTCCTCCTCTTCTTCTTCATCTGGAAGATCCTCATTCTCAGGGGAGTTTATCCCCTCACCTGAATCTAAGGGAGCCTGACTCACCTTATCTAAGTCATCCTTTTCTAGGATAGCTATCAGGGAAGGAATGGTAGGGCCTCTGCCCTTTTTTAGCCCCCTGGCTGTGCACAAGGCACTCAGGTCTTTGTGGCTAAGGTTGTCATATCTGGAAGTTGCCCTGGTAGGGTCAACTGCTACAGGAGCAGAGCCTGAGGCTCCACCTGTATCAGACATGACTGCTAGTGAGTTGTAAGTGATGCACTTACCTACACTAAGTGTTTTCCTACTGTACCTTGCTAGTGAGTTGTAGTCAGGGTGTGCTAATCCCTTTAATCTACAACTACTAAGTTCAGTAGAACTTTTTATGCTAAGCTTTTGATTTATATGTACCTAAGGTACTTGATGTGATCTTTCAATTTGATGTAAAGATTGCAATGGTAAAACAAACAGCAAGCTCAAATCCGCACCGCTGCACACCAATGTGAGAAGTTGGCCTGATATGTAGTGTTTCCAATTCTGGAACCACTTGGTATCAGTCCAAACAAACCCCAAAGATGTCTGGTTGTAAGTCAACCTTGTTAGACAAGCTATCCTAGAGGTAGCATGGACTAAGCAGCCTTAAAGGCTTAACTTAAGAGGTCGTGTTAAGCGAGCTGTTTTACCACATACAATCCTGTAATCAAATGAAAGGACACCACACAACTATATATTATAAAAATATATGTATTTATTTCTAAATTACTCCCCAGTACTCTTTATGAGGAAAGGGGCACAAGCGTTAAATCAAAAGCACAGTATAACATACAAAGTTGCACAATTTTGGATGAGGGCCGGTGGCCACTCAAACCATATACTAAAAAAGTGGTATAAGAGATACCAATCAAACAGTGGTTAGGCCTAGGGCCTAGAGAATCGCTGGGAGCAGTCAGGACTAGCAATGCTGAAGTCGGGTGTAGCCCACGGGACTCGGGTGCAGCACGGAAAGTGCGGCTTGCACCAATGCAATGTCAATGGTGCGTAAAAGTTACACAAAGTGAGTTTAAAGATACTTCCGCTGAACCTAGAGGAACAAAACTCAAGACACAGACCCTAGAGGTGTGTACCAACGTGGGCACACTGGCGTTGCAATGTTACCTCACCCACAGGCCGTGGGTGCACAGGGTCGAAGTGGCGTCGGGTTTTGACACGCAGGCTCTTGGTGCTTGGAGCTGAAGAAGCTGCAGGCGATGTGAAGCAGAAGTGTCCGGTGTGATCCAAGGGTGGATCGAAGTCGAAAAGTACCTGAAAGCAGAGGGGACAGAGTCTGGGTCACTCAGCAGTGACCAGGGTGGAACCAGGACGGAACCAGGCAATGTCGGGCACAATCAGGTGGTTGTTGAGGGGCTTCTCTCCGCTGTCACGTGGGCTCTGGGGCATCTGCAACGTCTAGGAGCAGGTCACGATCTGTCCCACGTAGGCTCTCGCCGTCAGCACCGTCGGCTTCAAGATTGCAGCAAACAGCACTTGGCAAAAGCAATCCACGCGGAACCGGGAGATTGCTTCTCACTCGAACCAGGAGGGTCAGGGTGGGGGCTCCTTTTCACAGGAGCTGGTGCAGATCTGGAGCAATCAGAAAAGCGAGTCGTATTCAAGTTTTCGTCGGCACAGGGGCCACAAGCCAGCTGGCAAGTGACCGGGCCAACGTGTCGAGCCAACACAAGCAGAAGGGCCCCACGCAGCACTCGTGGAGCGTGGAGGGGGTAGCTTGGGTGCAAGTGTAGCTCGGGGTGGGGGCTTCTCAACCCCGGTGTACAGCTTCGAGGGTCACTCGTGGGTTGCACGGTCAGCGTCTCGTGGCCTTTTCAAGATGGCGTGCCCCACGCTTCCGGTCGCCTCCACTGGTCTCAGCTCTGCAGGGACTGTGGATCGGGCTGGGAGAAGGCAGGCAGGCTTGATCTCGTCGATCTCTGTCGCTCGAGTTCCGGCGGGAACTGCAACAAAGCAAGGGTCGAGGGCTGGATGGTGCCTGTTTGCACAGGGTGGTCACTCCTTGACCACAAGGGAGATTCTTCCGTCTTCTATGTTGAATAGAATGTCGAAGGGTCCAGAATTCGTTTCTTATGTTTCTTCAGGATGATATGAGTTGCATTGGCACTGCTCCCACTCTTATTCGAATCTGGTGGGCTGGACATCCTGCTAGGTCCCCTCCTATGGGTGGGACCCAGGAAGGGGGTGGTTACACCCCTTTCCTTTGATCCAGGCCGCGCTGGGACTGGGGCTGGGAGGCCCCAGAACCGGTTTGGCCGGATTATGCAAGGGGCAGCCTTGTGCTCCCCAGGCAGTGTCTGGTTTCTTTGAAACCTCCCTACTACAATCCACTATCTCCTGTCTGGGGTGGTTTAACACCGCCCTGCGACAGGAAACCCTTTGTCCAGGCCACCATATGCTGAGTTTCGGTCAGCAGCAGGAGGCCAGACCCGTGCCTGTGGCAGAGTCATCCATTTTGTGGATCTGAGGCTCATTTTAAATCAACCGCGTTTCAGTAAAGTAACATGTCTTATCCCTCTAGAAGGGTGGAATGCTACCCCCGTCGCCAGAACTGGCGAGGGGGTAGTATTCCAATTCGTATGACACCTTACACGACATGTTTTGATAAAGCCAAACCAAAGTTGCTATACAACCGCGAGGATTATAAGGCGCTTAAGAGTATATGGTATGGCATTATCCCGGATCAGCTTAGGGAGTTGTTCCCGACAGCTGCAGACAGGCTCAGCTCATGCCAGAGCTCCATCTCACATAAAACCACGCACTCTGCCTCCAGGATTGATGAGGCATTCCATAGGAGTGGCTTACAGGCTATATATGTGTCCAGATATAGGTTTAGATATAGGTATACTATATCTAAGCAAGGGGTGATTACACCCACTTGCCCCAGCTCAGTGTTCAGCCAGTTGTGTCAATTTAAGAACCAGCCAGGGGTGGCAAAAGCTATGCTTCAGCCCCTGGTAGGCCTTGGTGGCACCTATGCCCTGAGCACCTATAGTGCATGGTACAGGGGCTGACAAGGAGTCCATTTCCAATGGTGGTATGTACCTATAGCACATGTATTACAAATTTAGAGAGAGAACAGCAGGCTGGGGGTCTGATTAGCAGGCCCACAGCCTCAGTAAGTCGAAAACCAGTGAAGCATAAAGCAAAAATTGGGGTGACCATAGGATAGCAGACCCTACTCTCATACACTTGAGTTGTAAAAGCAGCGATGTGAATGTATTGCGGTGTTTTGACCGCATTGTTAAGGTCATTTCCAGAGATTTCTCTTTCAAAATTCGAAGATGAATCAGGAGTAGAGTGTTTAAGCTGCAAAAAGGTCTCTTTTGGGCAACTTTTCATAGTTTGTTTACAAGACACTCTTTGATTCATTCAGCTGGTCCATGTCTTTTGACTTTGGTGACATTACAACGATTCCATCCCCTGATCTTTGTCTATGAAATAGGGGCCCTTACTTATACTAGAGCTACATACAGGCTCCTTTTTTATATGCAAATTTGAAAGTTTATGTGTTACAATTGGTGTCAATTAACTATTTAAAGAATTGTGATCCAGTTTTTTATGTTATGTGGGATGTGGGATGCCAAAAAGTACTTATGGAAATGAAAAGTGTTTTTGGTTTGTTACTATGTCTATGGCAGATATACCAAAAACTTCACTCATCAGTTTTGCTGAATAATGATGAAAATAAATGGTGATCACGCTAATTGCATTTCATGACCACAAATGTAAAATACTATTGTTGTGAAGTAGTGTCAGTACTGGCTTTGTTGTTTGGCGTTTTATATTGAAGAGTAGCCAAGCCTTGCTGACATTTAATTGGCCCCTTCCCCTTGTGTGTTTTTGACTATCAAGCGGGTGCAAACCTAAGAGGGTCCAATTGGGGTAATTTATATGTTCCCTCTCAGTATTTAGCAAAGTTCTAGACAAGGCCTTAGCCAAGGTCTCTACTGCAAGAGGAACAAACCTTGTCTCATAAAATAATGTCAGATAAAGACACGCTGTCATACACAGAGGACCACTTACAAAGATTGGTTTCTATGCCTTCACCTTTTCTTCACGGAAAACCACCACTGGGTCTGGGCTCCCAACAGTAAGGCCTAGCCAGAGCTACTATTTAACAAAAAAAATGCCAATACTGTTCTCTTACTTTTGTTTGAGTATAATCAAAAAATACGAATTAAACAATATGCTTCGTTGACCCTTTTTCTCTGAATAAATCTTTTTATTATTTTTCATTAACTTTGAATAAACTTTTGTAGCAGTTGGAACAGGATTATTTGATGATCTTATGGTTCTAAATAAAATGTATTTAGAGCCATAAGATCATCAAATAATCCTGTTCCAACTGCTACAAAAAGTTTTTTCAAAGGAGTAGTCTATGGCATCCTGAGAATATTGCTATTCCAGTGTATATTTGAATGTGTGATGTCTGTGTATGTTTGAGAGGGAATGTTTGAGGAATAAGAGTATTGAAAGGATGATTGGAAATGTATATAGGGTAATGTTTCAAGATCATTTTATGTAATGGTGTATATGTTGTGTACAGATCTTTTTTGAAAATGTTAAATTGGTGAAATTACAATCAAATTTATGAAGAAAAGTTAATGAAAAGTTATAAAAAGATTTATTCAGAGAAAAAGTGGCAACAAAGCATATTGTTTAATTCTTATGTTTTGATTATACTCAAACAAAAGTAAAGAGAACAGTATTGGAATTCACTTTTTCTTCAGTCACTTTAAGTTCCACCACCAAACAATAAAAATTAATGTGATAAGTTATTGAGACTCAAAAAGAAGCAAATGTGGACTAAAGTGCATGATTACAAGTGCAGTGCTTCTGTGTATTTTGCCTCCTCTGTGCCTCGTATTGCTCTGCCTGGCTGCCGCTTTGAATATAACGCGCATTGGCTTTGAATTGCACTTTTCAGCTGTTTAGCGCGTTGTCCCCAAGCGCTCTGTTGTGCTCCCCCCTCCTCTATTTTGTTGGTTGTTGTTCTCTTGGTAAGCCCGCCCCGCCTCACAGCTGAGTCGCCCTCCCACAGGATACAATCTGCGCCTTCCTACCTGGAAGCGCTGTGACTCGCTCTGCGCTCTGGCCGGAGTGGTCGCTCCCAGTGCTCCCTGGCGTGGACTGGTATCGTTAGTGCAGCGCTTCTGTGTATTTTGCCTCCTCTGTGCCTCGTATTGCTCTGCCTGGCTGCCGCTTTGAATATAACGCGCATTGGCTTTGAATTGCACTTTTCAGCTGTTTAGCGCGTTGTCCCCAAGCGCTCTGTTGTGCTCCCCCCTCCTCCATTTTGTTGGTTGTTGTTCTCTTGGTAAGCCCGCCCCGCCTCCCAGCTGAGTCGCCCTCGCCCCTCCCCCTCCACCATCCATATATGACAGGAGTTCCCGCGCGCAGCGTTCACGCGCAGCGACCGCGCCCAATCCGCGCCGAAGGTGCGCCAAAGGTAAGCCCGTCTACGCCCGTCCGCGCCTGGACCGTGCCCAGCGCCAGACCCCCTGCCCCTCGCGCTGCCCAGCCCTCCCGCATTACCTACGATGCCGCCACCCTCCTAGCCCTTAACCCCGGTCGCGCTCCCAACTGCGTCCAAGCCTGGACAAGCCTGGACAAACCCATGGACCTTTCTCCTGCTTCTCCTGCAAATTCTGCGGCACCGACAACATCTCCGCTACGACCACACCACAGATCCCCGACCCCAACCACCTACAATGCATCCTTCTCAACACCCGATCAGTCCACAGGCACGCCATTGACCTATGGAACCTACTAGACACCACTTCTCCGGACATCGCCTTCCTAACGGAAACATGGATGAATGCTTCCTCCGCACCAGACATCACCATTGCCATCCCTGAAGACTATAAGATCACCCACAAAGACCGCACCAGCCACACAGGAGGAGGAATCGCCATCGTCCATAAGAAATCAATCCGCATCTCAACCAGCTCTGACGCCAACCTCGCTAACTCCGAACACCTTCACTTCCAGATCCACATCGACCCCAAGACCACACTCAGAGGCACCCTCCTCTACAGACCACCAGGCCCACGCGCAAAATTCAGTGAAGACATCACGGACTTCATCACCCCACACGCGCTCCCCTCCAAAGACTACATCCTTCTGGGAGACCTCAACTTTCACCTCGAAAAGATCAACGATCGCAACACCGCCACCCTCGTGGACAACCTCGCCAACCTCGGACTCAAACAACTAGTCACTTCCCCCACCTACATCGCAGGTCACACACTCGACCCCATCTTCACATCCAGCAACCATGTCTCCTTCAGCCACACTACGGACCTCCTCTGGACTGACCACAGCTGCGTTCACTTCACCTACAACAAACCAAAACCCAGCTTCCACCTCCAACCTACCCTGCAAAGGAACTGGAACAAAATCACCACGGACCAAATCTCCGCATCGCTCCTTCAACACACCCCAGCCCCCTCTTCCAACACTAACGAAGCCGCCGCCAACCTCACCCTATGGTTATCCAACACCGCTGACAACTTAGCACCACTGAAAAAACGTCAAAACAAACCTGGCAGCAAGAAGGCCTCATGGTTCAACGATGATCTCAAGAAGTCCAAGAAACTCTGCCGCTCCCTTGAAAAGGCTTGGAAAAAAGACCCAACCACCAGCACCAAGGACGCCTTCAAAAACGCCACCCGCACTCACCACCAACTAATCCGAAAAGCCAAGAAAACAGCATTCAAGGATCGACTCGACAACAACGCTCACAACAGCAAGGAACTTTTCAACATCGTCAAGGAATTTTCCAATCCCTCGGCCAACTCCAACGACATCACCCCCTCTCAAACCCTCTGCGACTCCCTAGCCTCATTCTTCCACAACAAGATTGCAGACATCCACAACAGCTTTGACAACCAAATCGGAAACCAACCCACCCTACCATCTGCTGATCATCATCCCCCCGTGAACACCCTTAACGTCTGGAACCCAATCTCCACTGAGGACACCATCCGCCTGATGAATTCCATCCACTCAGGATCCCCCACAGACCCATGCCCTCACCACATCTTCAACAAAGCAGACTCCGTCATAGCACCGCACCTCCGAGACGTCATCAACTGCTCCTTCAACTCCGCTACCTTCCCAGAAGACTGGAAACACGCTGAACTCACCGCCCTTCTGAAAAAACCAACAGCGGACCCCACCGAACTCAAAAATTACCGCCCCATCTCGCTTCTTCCATTCCCGGCCAAGGTCATCGAGAAAGCCGTCAACAACCAGCTCGCCGCCTTCCTAGAAGCCAACAAATCCCTCGACCCCTCACAATCTGGCTTCCGAGCAAAACACAGCACTGAGACCGCCCTCATCGCAGCAACAGACGACATTCGAACTCTACTGGACAATGGAGACACAGTCGCCCTCATCCTCCTCGACCTCTCTGCAGCATTCGACACAGTCTGCCACAGCACCCTTCTACAATGCCTCAATAACATCGGAATCCAAGGAAAAGCACTTGAATGGATCACCTCGTTCCTCACCGGAAGAACCCAGAGAGTCCGCCTTCCTCCATTCAAGTCCGAGGCCTCTGAAGTCATCTGCGGCGTACCTCAAGGATCCTCACTCAGTCCCACCCTCTTCAACGTATACATGAGCCCCCTCGCGGCCATCGCCCGCCAACACAACCTCAACATCATCTCTTACGCGGATGACACTCAACTGATCCTTTCTCTCACCAAGGACCCCAGCACCGCCAAAACTAACCTACACGAAGGAATGAAAGAAGTCGCCGAATGGATGAAACAAAGCCGTCTGAAACTGAACTCAGACAAAACAGAAGTCCTCATCTTAGGTACATCCCCCTCTGCTTGGGACGACTCCTGGTGGCCGGAAGCCCTCGGAAAAGCACCCATCCCGACAGACCACGCACGGAACCTTGGCGTCATCCTGGATTCTTCACTCTCAATGAACAGACAAGTCAGCGCCGTATCCTCTTCCTGCTTCAACATTCTTCGCATGCTCAGAAAAACATTTCGCTGGATCCCCTCCGAAACAAGGAAAACAGTCACCCACGCTCTGGTCACGAGCCGACTGGACTACGGAAACGGCCTCTACGCAGGTACCACCGCTAAACTCCAGAAGAAACTCCAACGAATCCAAAACGCCTCAGCCAGGCTCATATTAGACATCCCACGCAATGAACACATCTCTGGTCACCTTAAAGACCTCCACTGGCTACCCGTCAATAAGAGGATCACTTTCCGACTGCTTACCCACGCACACAAATCACTCTACGACATCGGACCAGATTGCCTCAACTCTTGACTGTCCTTCTACACCCCCTCCCGCCAACTACGTTCTTCCAGTCAAGCCTTCGCCACTGTACCTCGCATCAACAAGACCACCATGGGAGGCAGATCCTTTTCATACCTGGCTGCTAAAACATGGAACTCACTCCCCGCTTACCTTCGCCTCACCCAGAACCACCTAGCGTTCAGAAAGCAGCTTAAAACGTGGATATTTGACAAATAATCCTCCTCCCCTTCCAAAGCGCCTTGAAACCCTCTGGGTATGTAGTGCGCTATACAAATTTTATGACTTGACTTGACTTGACTAAAAAAAACAGTCAAAAGAGATCTACTATTGGAGCAAGACAGTAAGAACAGCCAGTCAGTGTGAAGCTAAGACACTCTTGGAAAAACAGGAAAATAATTAGCTGATATCAAAGTCTTTACCATGAACCAAATAAACAACAAAATTGAGAGACATAAGAAGTCATACAATTTAGAAACAGTCTACCCTTATTTAAAAGAAGATTTTACATTCGCTCCGAATCTCACAGATGGCTGCCTGAATACCAAGGGAGAGAAAAATTCCAATCCTTTCAGAAACATCTTCAGATTCCACAAGAAACCCGACCCAGGGGAGGGTTCATCTAATCAAACTTCTCATCCAAGAAACAGCCTACTTTTTAGGCAGAGGTCAGCAGAGAGACTGAGGAAGAAACGGACACAACAACCAACCATGTGAAATGAGGACCCGTTGCCAGGTCTACAAGAACCAATACAATCTCCCATTTTCAATTTGCCCAAAAGGGAGCTCACTGTAGCTGATAAAAGCAGTCTTGAGAAAGGTGTATCCTTTGTCCCTTTGAATCACATGAACTTTGTCTACTTAAATAGAGAAGCACTTGAATTATTCAGAAAATTTGTCTCAAAGCATATTTTCTGGGGCATACTTCTCCACAGAATGCTGAAGTTTCTTGGCTCAGAAAAAAAGTCCACCTTCTACACCCCCACCCAACAACATTCTAAAAGAAGTCCTCAAGTTTGAGCACTTTGAGTTTTAAGCCATCAATCAGCTAGAACAAAAAAAAGAGTTAGTTAAAAAAAATCACAAAGGACCAACGCATTACCTTAGAAAATCTAAAAAAGGACAGTGCTGTTGTAATAAACAGGCCGATAAGGGAGGGGCAATAGTAATTTGGTCATCTGACAAGAATAATAAGGAAAGACAAAGACAGGTTCTCAATCTTTTACCATAGGATTTCTGGTGACACCACACAGGAGATTGAAGGCAACATTGCAGCAATTCGTAAAGAGGCATTTGATGAGGAATATATCGGTCAAAAGGAGTGTGATTTTCTGAAAAACATCGGTCCTTGGATAGCTGTCATGTATCTTCTTCCTAAAATGCATAAGGACGGAACAACATCCCCACAACACAATAGCTTCCAGTTGTGATTCAGTGTTTGAACCTATGGCACAGTATGTGGATTTGTTTCTAAAACCTTACACAGCAGGTTCCATCATACCTGCGAGATACAATGAACTTCATTAACAAGATCAAGGGTCTGCAGTTCAATCCAGAAACACAAAGGCTAGTCACTCTTGATCCCATATAATTGTATAGCCAGACCCCCCAAGACGACTGGTTGGAAGCAATTGATATTTACCTAGAGATGAGACCAAGACCATACCATGTCCCCACTAAATTCATCATAGACTTGGCCAGATTTGCCCTTCAAATTTGGCAAGGTTTTTCTTTGAAATCAAAGAAACTGCCTTGGAATGTCCCTTCACTCCAGAGCTGGCAGTTCTGTACATTGCTCAGCTTAGGAATTATTCATTTATTAGAACAATCCTTTTTTCAACCAAGTGTCAAGTTGGATGACATGTATAGATGACATCTTTTGTTGGGCCCATAGCAACACTTGGAGCCTACTCATCCCATAATGTATTCCGGTTCGCAAGCAGGCACATTAAAAAGTTTGTGTGTTACAACTGGTGTTAATCCACTGTTGAAAGAATTGTGCTGAATTGTTTTATGTTATGTGGGTTGCCAAAAATTACTAATGGACTGAAAAATGTGTATTCCTACGTAATATACGCAGAAACAGAGAGGTTCAAAAGTATAAGACTGAAGCTCATTGTTCAGCGGTTCTTGGTCCTGAGGAGAACTCAAAATTGTATTCAGGTTCCAAACACGTCGACAGCTGAATAAACCAGGGAGAGTACGGGTAAACAGGATCTTTTGGACACAGGGCACATCTTATTGGAACAGCTTACAACTTTCTGGTCCCTGTCTTTTACCTTTATCGACATTACAATAATTCCATCACTTGGTCTTTGTCCATTAAATAGGGGCCCTTACTTATACTAGTACTACACACAGGCTCCTTACGGTGCTCAAATTCAGAACTGTTATATTTATGTTTATGCACATTTAAAAGTTAATGTGCTACAATTGGTGTCAATTTGCTGTTCAAAGAATTGTGATGCAGTATTTTTAGGTTATCTCGGTTACAAAAAGAGTACTTTTGGAAGTAAACATTGTTGTCTGTTTTTTCCAATGTTCATGACAGATATAACAAAAACATTGCTAAATCAGTTTTGCTGAATGGTGCAAATAAATGGTGCCATTCTGGAGGGGGTAAAAAAGTCCTTGGGACACTTCATGTGGGAGCATTCCCTCAGTATACCCACCTGCAGGAGAATCTCTGCCCCTTTTCAAACACAGGCTGGAATGCACAAGCACAGTAAAAGCAGACCAATTGCATAAAAAAACAGTCAACTTTTCACTAAATCTCTTTCCCCAGTGCTGATGCTAGTTTGTAGATGTCCTGGGGTCAGCTAATGCACTGCAATAGAGTACAAAGTAGTCTGCACTGGGACCACATAGTAAAAGGTGTCTCTAAGCACAAAGAGGGTCACTGAATGTAATATGGACACCTGGTGCTTCAAAGTTAACAATAAAGAAATGTACGGGAAGTACTAATACTATTGTTAAGAATATGAGGGAATTCACAAGTGAAGTAAACGCAAATGATGGGCCCAAGTATAATGACCATAGTACCTGTGTGGCAAATTCCAAGCTCATTTAACACGAGCAGCTTGTTACGCTGCAGCACAGCCTAATTCGGAGACCAGTTCCAGTTGCTTTTGATTAGCGCTTTTGTACTTTTAAAATTTAATTGTTTTCTGTATTATACTTTGGTTAGGAAAATACATCGTTTTTAAAAAAGCATTTTAAATTCATTCATTAGCGCTCAGCTATTGGCGCTGACTCTTACTTTTTATGGTTTCTGCACTTGCTCGATACCTGCCGAGTTAAGGCAAGGCACCGAGCACTAGGGATTTCTGTGGCGGCCATCTTAGTGCGGGACAGCGCGGTGAGAGAGCGCTAGTCTCCGCCATAAAAGGAGCCCCAAACAGAGTTAGTCTGAATCTTGCATTTAACACGAGCAGCTTGTTACGCTGCAGCACAGCCTAATTCGGAGACCAGTTCCAGTTGCTTTTGATTAGCGCTTTTGTACTTTTAAAATTTAATTGTTTTCTGTATTATACTTTGGTTAGGAAAATACATCGTTTTTAAAAAAGCATTTTAAATTCATTCATTAGCGCTCAGCTATTGGCGCTGACTCTTACTTTTTATGGTTTCTGCACTTGCTCGATACCTGCCAAGTTAAGGCAAGGCACCGAGCACTAGGGATTTCTGTGGCGGCCATCTTAGTGCGGGACAGCGCGGTGAGAGAGCGCTAGTCTCCGCCATAAAAGGAAACAGTTGTCCTCCGCGATAGCGGACGCGCCTCGTCTTCGCCGGAGTCCAGCCAGAGTCAGCCCGTCTGTGCCCGTCCGGGCCAGGCCGGGACTTAGGGCTCAGAGCTCTGCCCCTCCATTACTCAGGTATGATGCTCACGCGCGAGTCTTTAACAGCTTTACGCCCTGCCAGAAACGATAAATGTACTACTCTCAATCCCTTGTATGCTGACATACAGGCCTGCCCAGCATGTTCCCTTTCCTTGTCAAACTTCCAGCCCTATCCTGATAATTCGCATGGTATCCCCCATAAAGCTGGTTCTAATAAATTCTCTTTCTATGTGGTAAATTGCCGTTCTTTACCACAACACAAATTAGATATCTTCCACCTACTAATGAATGAGAAGCCCAGTGCGATATTTCTCACAGAGACTTGGCTCCATGATAGCGCAGGCCCTGATGTGGCTACGGCACTACCTGCGAGCTATGCTATTGTGAGGAGAGATCGCGTTGGCCAAACAGGAGGGGGTATAGCTATCATTTATAGTAGAGACCTGGTATGCAATTTTGAACCCGCAGACATCCCCAACTGCGAAGCAGCATCTTTTAAAATCACCCTTAGCCCCAATTTTACTTTTTCAGGTCTATTGATTTATCGACCACCAGTTCATAACCCCTCATGGTCTGAAAATTTGGTAAATTTTATTTTACCTCACCATTTAAAAGCTCAAAATTTTACAATACTCGGGGATTTGAATCTCCATTTGGAGGATGAGAATAATACGAACTGCAAAAACCTCATTGATGATCTCTTGGCATTGAATATGACACTGCGCAATAAGGGTCCTACCCATAAAGCAGGACATTTGCTTGACCCTATCTTCTCTAATATGGAAGAACTATCATGGCTGAACACTACCCCTATTTGTTGGTCAGACCATTTTCTCACAGTCTTTGCCATTTCTTTTAAACCCACTAAAATTCCCTCTACCACCTCTTCTGAATCTTTGAGGAGAAATTGGAAAAGACTAAACCTTGAGGATCTTAACAGTGCATTGAACAAAGACCTCCCATGCCTTGATGGAGACATGGAAAGCATAGCTGAGGCTACACATGCATGGCTAAGCGATGCAGTGAATACCTGCCTGCCCCTATCCCGCTGTAAGGGAAAAGTACATCGTCCCCCGGCCCCCTGGTTTACAGAGGCCCTAAAGAAAGAAAAATCTACTTGTAAAAACTTGGAGAGACAGTGGCGTAAGAACTATGAGGCTCACCAAAAAGAGATCTACCGCAGAGCCAGAAACAGCTATCATTCGGCATGCATGAAAGCTAAAGCATGCTACGTAATTACGACGATTAATTCAGCGGTCAGTAAATCCCAGACTCTTTTTAATACGGTGAAGGAACTGGCAGGAGAAAACACTAGAGCGGAGGCCCCCCCTCTTAGTACTCAGCAATGTCAAGACTTGGCGTCTTTTTTTACTGAAAAGATCGAAAAAATCGTCTCTAATATTAATGACAACAGCTCTATCTCTCATAATCAAGAGGATACCTTCCAAAGTTTCAAAAGAAACTGTCATCTTGAAGTCTGGCCCCCCTTAACATCGGATAAAACGAGGAAACTTCTTAAAGCTATTAAATCGGGCTCTCCTCGTGATCCTATACCCATCAGTATTATCAGCCAACTGGAGGATTTTACCCTGACGCCCATTACGGACATTCTTAATGCGTCCATGGAACAGGCTTCAGTTCCTGCTATGTGGAAACACGCCATAGTCAGCCCTCTGCTGAAAAAGCCAGCCGCCGATCCTACGGTATTGGCCAACTATCGACCAATATCGTTACTTCCTGCCTTTTCCAAAATGCTGGAAAAGCACATTCATGAAGCTCTTTCCACATATGTGGAAAATAACGAACTACTCCACCCTTCTCAGTCCGGATTCAGGAGTGGGTACTCCACTGAAACTGCCCTACTCGGAATCACGGAAAAAATTAAAGAGCTCAGGGATGATGGCCAAACGGTGGCATTGGTCCTACTGGACCTAAGCGCAGCCTTCGACACCATCTCTCACTCCAGACTGCTTTACAGGCTGGGGGAGAGTGGTGTCGAGGGCAAGGCGCTAGAATGGATCAAATCCTATTTATCCTCCCGGACCTTTCAGATCACCTCTGCTGAGGCTTGTTCGGATGTTTTCCACTCCCCGCACGGTGTACCACAGGGATCCATTCTGAGTCCCCTTTTGTTTAATTTGTACCTTCGCCCATTAGCTACCCTTGCAGAGAATTTTGGTCTTGTTTTGATGACCTATGCAGACGACTCTCAGATTCTATTTTCATTATCTAAATCCGATTCGTCTGATTCATCTGCACTTAAAACAGGCCTCCACGAAATTTTCTGCTGGATGTCGGCCAACCAACTTAAGTTAAATGGGGAGAAAACAGAGATCCTCCTCTTAGGGAACAGTAAAAACCTCTGGAGCGATTCACACTGGCCGACCTCATTGGGCAAGCTCCCGACCCCTGCCACCCAAGTCAGGAATCTTGGAGTCATCATTGATGACAGCTTATCTATGGTTCAGCAAGCTAATAAAGTGGCTGGTATCTGTTTTACTATTATCAGATGGCTTCGTAAAATCGTCTGGATGTTACCATCAACCACCCAGAAGACCGTAGTCAATGCCTTAGTGACATCCCGGCTTGACTACGGCAACATCCTATATCTGGGTGCAAATAAAGCAGTCATAAGACGCCTACAGCTGGTGCAAAATGCTGCGGCCAGACAGCTTTGTAGAATCCCCAGATATGCCAGAATAACTAAACATCTCAGAGATCTACACTGGCTTAGGGTCGAAAATCGGATCCGCTTTAAAGCCCTGAGCTATTTGTTCCAAATTAAAGCTGGGACTGCCCCCAAATATCTTCAAGACCTTGCCAAGCCCTACCTTCTAAATCGCAATCTTCGCTCAATGACATCTGCGAAGTTTGCGGTGCCAAGGTATAAACGGGCTAGACTGGGTGGAAGATCTTTTTCATTCCTGGGACCAACCCTTTGGAACACTCTGCCTACTCAGATACGCAAAGAAGAAAACTACAGGAGCTTCAGAAAAAGCGTGAAAACCTGGTTGTTTGATCAATAATCTCTGCTTCCAGATCTGCTCTCTTTCTAGTCGTGCCATGTGTGTTTGATGATTTTCGGCGCCGGGAAACCCTTTGTGGGTAGCTGTCGCGCCCTACAAATGCTATAAAATAAATAAATAAATAAAAATAAAGTGGTATATAGAAAAGGACAAGGAAGAAAAAAAGGGAGGAGACACAAGGAAAGGAATTAATACTTGTGTCCCAGGGACCGTTGAAGACACACGTTGATCATAAGAAATATAACTGAAGGGACTAAATATATCCTTACACCACAATCGGTGATAATTCCAACCCGGTGGGGTATACGTGCATCAGAGGAACATATAATAAATCATAATAGAGTTGCCGTAAGTTAGGGAAAGATATAGGTGCAACAGAAAATTACTCTCAATAAGGTTAATATTGCATGTAATATTTGGGCCACAGTCAAAAGGTAAATGAAAAAATGTTGTAATACCGGTATCGGGCGACTGATGGCAGGGAACTGAAAGTTAACAGGGAAACAAAAAGAGCCATAAGTCATGAAACGACAGAGCATGAATGCTCATGAGGTTGACATCGAGCATGCTAAAGGGTTTTCTCACTGTGAAAACGGTGAAAGTTCAGAACCGATTCACGGATGCTCACTTATCTTGAAAGGTGAAGGCTACAGCAATCTAAGGAGTGGTAAAACAGGCACAAGTAATGTCTCAGAATTGTAAAGTATGTATTATTCTCCTGTGCGAGAAAAGCAATGTGACCCTAAAAGGCCCAAACGAGTCTTACCTAACTAGTATCCACAATAATCAGTAACGCCAGTACGATCAAACCACATGAGACTGCCGTGTAAGTGACGTGGGTCCTACTCTGGAGCGTGGAAAGAAAAATGGAAAGAAACCGCTATTAGAGAGGAAAGATTCCAAAGGCAACATGAGTCCTAGAAACTCAATATGCGTAAAAGGAGAGACACTTACATTAGGGATTGCGTCCAAATGATAAGGCAAAAATAGCGGGGCTGGACACGGGTCGTGTGTCCATAGTTCTATGGAGCCAAAAAGAATGAGAAAAGGGGGCTTAAGTATCCCAGCTAAAAGTGATGCACAACAGTGCAGTTGAAGGCAGCCCAAAAACTTACTTCTGAGATATGCGGCGATCGTGTTCTGGCGGCTCCACCTCAATCGTGTCCTGGCGGCTCCACCTCAATCCGTGGAGTGAGGAAGGAGCTCGCCGGAAGTGACTAAATAGTCACCATGGAGAAAACGACTAGAACGCGTCTCACACGGTTGTATACCAATCCTGTAAAGAAAGACTACGCAGAGGCGGCAAGCAAAATTGCTGGCCGGTGAACAGGTACATCGGAAAAAATTATCAAGTTATCACGCTAAAATTTACACTTATTTAAGTAGCAAAATATTTTCACAAGAATTAAGGGGAGGAAACAAAACATTAATACAGAGGACCTGATCAGACATAGTAGAAGTACTGTAACCTAAAAGGGAAGTGTACCGACTAGTGATCCTGATAAAAAAAGGAGATATAATTCCCTGACTAGCGTGATTAAAAATCTTATTGCCTAAGTTTGGAAAAGGGGCTCAAACTGACCAGACAAATAGTTGTCTGTTTCAAACAAAACAAACGATTTGGGGGGATCGATAACCCTATTGGCTATTAGCAATTAGCATACTATAGTATAGAATCTAACCATCATTAATATACAGGATTTCATTATATAAAAGAAAAACATTCATCCCTGATTTGCGTGATAGTAAAGTGATGCAATGAGTTGAAAAAAAGGCTCAAACAGAGCAGACAGATTATTGTCTATTATGCAAACAAGGGGGGTCAATAATCACATTGCCTATTCACAATACACCTACAGTTGTTCAGGATGTACCCAGCTTATAGTGTACAAAAAACTCATAGTGAACAACCACTTGGTGATCATGAACATCATCACCAGACCGTTTAGAAGAGGAGGAGTTTACAACATGTACTCCCCTAGTTAGTGCAACCAATGTCAAATGAACCAAAGGTATACATATGAGGACAGCAGAGTGGAGCAGTTATACATGTTTAGTTGTCATCAAAGCACTTAATCACCCAAGAAGTATTGTATTTCGGAATCACAATTAAGCCCGTGCTCCACGGTATGTAACCTCATAATCCACATGGCTTGCATTCAACTCAGATGTAACTCCATGTGTTTAATGGCTTCAACCCCAAAGAAGGTGAGGGACCTGCGTGGGCCCTGAGTTGTGTTAAAGCCACACTCTCTTGTTCTATTCATATCCAAATGACACATATTACAATTTCCACAAAGAAACCCCAGATGGTAACTTTAACCAGATTGTATTGTGGTCATTCCGAGGTATTGTTTAGCCACAGCAGACAATCTCCCTGAAGGTTTGAATGCATCCATAGGTAATAAATGGCTTATCAGAAACTAAAGCGCTTGCACCTGGTACTCTTTCAGTAAAGCGAAATACCTATTCAAGATCCTAAATATTTCTTGGCTATTCTTGGAAAATGCAGTAAGAAAGGAGAGCCGCTCCACACTCCTATCTTTGGTACAAGAATGCTGTTACGACTAACCATTCTAGCTTTGCTTAGGATTGGGGGGGAAATCAAGACATTTATTGATGTCTGCAAACTGATCTTGTGCTCAACAACCCTTGATAAATATTTCTGATTCATATGCACAAAAAAGAAAGAAATCAAGGCAGCAAGCCTTTCCATCTATGTACCCAGACTCAGGAACAATATCCTGTATCCGCCAGGACTGCCTCAATGCTTCTCCAATATAAAAAAGACTTGAAGAACTGCCTATTTAAAGCACAACACATTAAATATTCACAAACCAGTTACCTCTCCCATTACTCATTGACTTTATGCTTGACTGTGACATACTGCCTTTTGGTTAGGTTTCCACTAAAGAAATGCCACATGTATACACACATACATACAAACAGAGGGAAGAACACATTAAAGCACTGATGGAATCCAAATTGCAATCTGGGATATGTTACAGTTTTACACTCCCAAAAGAATACCAAAATAAAGAGACCCACAAGGGAAGATAATTTCAGATCACTATTGGAAGCCTGACCTGAGCAGTAAGACAGGCAGCAACTGATAAAAATGTGTTATGAACCAAGCTAACAAAAATAAAGTTAAAGAAACATTATGATTAAGGTATAAATCACAGATAATTCAAATTGCAGACATGCATCAGGCACAATAGTCTGAAAATTGACCAATAGGCTCAGATGCGGAAAGATTTTATTATAAGGAACTAAAGAAAAAAACTTAAGCTGCATAATGCCAATACAATAGATCTGACTACAGTCCTGAAAAAATACAAAGAGAATCATTTAGAGACTGATGAGGGCCCCACCAATCTGCTAGTCAGTGGACGTCCTTGCCTTCGTCCTAACTGTAGAGTACCACTTAGATTACTAAAAAATCCCCACCTGCCTGGTAGGGATCGCTAGTGTAGGTGGCCTGGTGTCAAGCACTAAATGACCTCGAAAACCGCTTCTATGCACCTCTACAGGAATCTAAAGTCCAAGCAAATTTGATATAGCCGGATGTGGAGGAATGTATTGTTCAAGCTTTTTTGTTGTTTCAGTACTGAAGTTTTCTGGTGAAAGAATCTGTCCAGCAGCTTGATCCTGTATCCAGGAACATGGTTTTAGTCAGAAGCATATTATTCGAGGGCAGGTTAATGCAAGCCCAAACGAGAAATATAACCCAAGCTGGAAGCCAGTGTTTTCCACAAGTTCTAGCTTGATGCAAGGTTGTTAAATGAGATTTGGGTGTTTGCATTTGCATTATCTTTTATAAAGCTCACAGCTCAGGAACTTTGAAAGTGTTCAACTTGCACCATTGATAAGCTGTCTGCAATATAAGCTCCATGTGGTCGAGCTCAGATCTACAGGCAAGGTTTTGCGGAGGGAGAAGCCTCTGTTTTACACAGTACTTGTGAGACTTTCATATGATGTGAAGTTTTCAGTGTATCCTTGTTCCAGTAAACAAATAATAATAGAAAGTGTCTTCTCATGATCACCCAGATACATTTAATAGTGATATAGGTGTGTGGCTTTGGTGAACAGGGCATCAAGGGCTCCTGGAACCCTGAGTATTGCTTTATTTTGCTATGCATACTCCAGGCAGGTGCCACAGTTTTCCTCACTGCACAAGGTTAATTGTTTCTAGGTCAATCCCTTTCTTTCACCTCTACATCTTTTAGTGATATTTTAATTATCACTGCTCTTTACTATTTATTTATCTGCCTTTGCTTGGACCTTATTTATTCTCTGTTTCATCTCATCGTGCTTGTTTGTTCTTGTATTCCCTAACTGCTCTAGTGGAATTACGAATTGAGTTTGGCTGCAGCCTATGGAAGGGTGAGGCAAAAAGTGCTCCAGGAAGCGTTTGATTTATGCCCTTGGATTAGAGATCTATGCACAGAGGCTTAGAAAACCAAAGGCATCCACTAAGCACCCTCAGAGATAACCATCTAGAAAAGCTCTTAACGCAAAGGCATCCACTAAGCACCCTCAGAGATAACCATCTAGAATATCTCTTAACACACTCATAGGTAATGCAAATAATGAGGTCTAGAACATGCACATACACACAACAGGGACACCATCCTGTTTATGGTTGTGGCTATGTCCCAGTCTTACTTTTTACATTGCACCACTTTTTAACTATTGCTGTCTGTCAGCCACAGAGTCTTTGACTCAGTCTGTCAAAGGGGGCCCCGGAGGCTTCAAGCAGTGATTGCTCACACTTTCAATCAATCAATCAATCATAACTCTTGTATAGCGCACTACTCAGCCGGCAGGGTCTCAAGGCGCTTGGGGGAAGGGTTCTGCTATTGCGCGAACAGCCAGGTCTTGAGTTGTCTCTTGAAGGCGAGATGGTCCTGGGTCAGCCGAAGATGGATGGGGAGGGAGTTCCATGTCTTGGCCACCAGGTAGGAGAAGGATCTGCCACCTGCGGTGGCTCTTTGGAGTCGTGGTATGGCGGCGAGGGCGAGGCTTGTCGAACGTAGCTGGCGGGTGGGCGTGTAGAAGGTCAGGCGGTCGTTGAGGCTGAGACTTTCTGTCTCAGCCTGACGTGGCAGGAGTCTTCATCTAAGTCGGTGCCTGCTCCCCCACTCAACATAGGGCAGGATGCTCACATCCACCCATAGACATGAGATATCACTGCAAAAAGACCTAGAGCATCAATGGCCATAGAACAACCACATACCTACTGTGAAAGAATAGCACACAGTGGCACAGATATACAGAGCACGTGGTTGGCCTGTATCTGCTATGCACCCGTTTAGACTGACAGTTTTGCCAGTCACTGTCTTTGTTTGAACAGAATCACAATTGCTTTCTTAACCTTCCTGCTTTCTCAAATTTGCTTGAAAATGCACCATTTGTCCACTCTTTTTTTCAAATTTTCTCGGGGGCCTCCCATAGGTTGTTCGGGCTCGCTCGCTACGCTTGCTCGCCAAGGTGCAGTACAACAATTCTTTTACGCCTCGCCACTTTCAAATGTCACCAGCCTCCACTGGGTGAAGTGCCAGAGATGTGCAGAAGGGCATTCGGGGAAGAGTGAAAAGAGGATGCTGAAGAGGAATGAGAGGGGGTTGAAAATGTGCAGATGGACAAGATATGTAGAGAAGAAAAAAAGATACATATCTAACATAAAGCACACCTAATTGAAGGCCAAGACTCCTTCCACAGGCTTCAATGCTATTTAACACAGACTCACTATTTCAGAAGTTCAGAATTTAAACATTTTCAATGTTAAGACACTGGGCAAGCATACATTTTAAAGGGCTAAAGTTGCAATGCAGAACAATTTACATAGTACAATAACTGTTGAACACATTAATGCAAGAAGATACTGGGCAGTTTTGAATGTGTTTGATATTCAATAATATATGTTCCCACTGTTTAATAAACCTTGCTTTATCACTGTGTTAATTTGCTTTATAATGCACAATTTGCCAATCTTTTTGCCTCTCCCTGGACTACGAATTTCGTAGCGCGCCCAGCATCGCAAAATGTGATGCAGGGTGTGCTACGAAATTTGTTTTATTAATTAAATTGTTTACTTACCTTCAATTATCCATACTCCGGTTTTTAGCACCCCCCACCCTGCCCCTCCCCGGCCCGACTCTCCGCCCCACTGAAACTCCCTCCATGGGCCGTGGCTGAGTTGGACTTAGTTTCAAGAATTGCCTTTTAGATACAGCCCTCAGAATCGGTAAGATGCTCATAAATGGTCCACCCCTCAATATCCCCAATTCTGCATACATGCATGCACCGAAGTTTGGGAGTCTCCACTATTCAATATTGGGGCTGTGTTAAAAGTTTTTTTTCAGATATTGAAAAGCCTCTTCAGCATCTGGAGTCCAAAGAAAAGTGACCCTCTTTCTCAGCAAACAAGTTATAGGTGCAACCACATGAGAGAAAGGCTGTAGACACCTTCTATAGTAGTTGGCTAAACCAAGGAAACACTGCACATCTATTACACACTGTGGTGCCTGCCATTTTTGGATAATAAACAAAGTAATAATGGTTCTGTTGGACAGAAATACACACTGCTTTAGTATTTCAATGTTTCCTTTTGCAAGTCTCGTTCCTAACCAGGATATCAAGACAGGTGTACTAATACATTCACAAACAAACACACTGACCATAAAGTAAAAATGAAAGCAAATTTTTACTCAAATACTTTCACATGTGAAAACAAATTACTTCAATCACTGTCCCTAACGATCCAAGACTGAATTGATGTACCTACAGGATTATTGTGTATATATAGTTGTTGATTCCAAAAAGTATATGAAAGTAACACATTTTACTTGTTGTTTTTAGCCTGTATTATGCTGTAGCACAACGTTTTTGTGCCATATATGTTTTAAATATTTGTTAGGGACAGTTATTGAAGTAATTTGTTTTCACATGTGAAAGTATTTGAGTAAAAATTTGCTTTCATTTTTACTTTGTGGTCAGTGTGTTTGTCAGTGTATTTGTTTGTGAATGTATTAGTACACCTGTCTTGATATCCTGGTTAGGAACGAGACTTGCAAAAGGAAACATTGAAATACTAAAGCAGTGTGTATTTCTGTCCGATAGAACCATTATTACTTTGTTTATTACCCACCCAGGTTCTGAGGGTTACAGGGTCACCCCATTACATGTAATGATGTGCCATTTTTGGATAGCATTAAACTTTCTTTCTGCCCTTCATAACCCTGAGGGGCTGAGAATCACACTCAGGAACTCCACCTCTCTTATGTAGAATTCACATTTGATAATCTTGCAATATAAACTATGGTGTCTCAAGCATTGCAGGACCAGTGATACATTATGAGTATGAACCTCTTTGTTTGGTGAATAAACTAAAATATCATTTATATACACCACAACAAATCGGTCTAAAAATTTGTTTAGAGAATCGTTAAAAAAAAACCTGAAACACCGCTGGGGCATTACAGAGCCCTAACGGCATCACCAGATACTCGAAAAGCCTGGATCCGGTCTTAAATGCAATATTCCATTCATCGCCCTCCCTCATTCTTACTAAATGCTATGCTACTCTTAAGCCTAGCTACGTATAGAGATTGGTGCCCTTCACCTGATCGAGAAGAATCGGTATTAGTGGGAGCGGATATTTATTCTCTACTGTGTTGGTATTCAGTTTCCTGTAATCAATGCACGAGCGAAGGTCACCATTATCTTTGGAAATGAAAAAAAGAGGGAATGCTGCTGGAGATCGAGAGGGACGAATAAACCCTATGCCTCTATACTGGTCTAATTATTCCCTAAGGTGATGCGTTTCAGGTTCTGACAATGCGTATACTCTATACGAAAGAAGGGTGACTCCAGGGATAAGATCAACCTGAAAGTCATAAGTTCTGCGAGGGGGCATAGTCTCAGCCTTGACTTCACTAAACACATCCTGATATGACTCATACCACGTGGGTAATAGTATATCATTTCCTGCTGCTGTCGCTATCTTAAGGTTCCCTCCCAACTCTGCTATTTGAGCTGAAGTGGATCGAATGCAATGAGCTTGACATTCAGCAGCCATAAAACTCACCGTCTTCTTTTTACAGTTTATGTTTAGGTTAGGCTTCCATAACCATGGCATTCCTAATATTACCCCATACTGAGCAGCACTGATAATGTTTAATGTGATTTTCTCAGTGTGCCATTGAGCTTTTGCCTGTCTTGTCAGAGTCAACTGACACGTTTGTTCCACTATAGGACCTGAAACTAACTGTTTTCCATCCACTGCTAGCACTGTTTCTGGGTTACTCACACGAAGTTGTGATAACCCCAATTTCACTACAAGTTGTTTACCAATGTGGGCTCTATTTCCCTTGTTGATAGACAGTGATACCAAAGGTACTCTTGAGTCTTTTGTACTTATGTCCTCTCCCAAAAGAGACACCTTCAGTTCAGACTCACAAAATTACCTTTTTCACCGCAGTACATACATTGCCCATTTTGTCTACGGGCCTCTTTTTCTTGTTGGGATGTTATTGTTAATGTACAGCGCACAGATACTCTCGGGTCTTTTAGCGCTTCCGGTGCAAACATACTGTTCTAAATGCTACTATTGCTGAAAAAGCCAGGTCTTCAGCTGTTTCCTGAATTCCAGAAGGGAGAGAACTTTTCTAAGATGTAAGGCAAGAGAGTTCCATTCTTTGATAGTGTTGAAAGTAAGACTCTTCTCCCCCCAATTAATTTTTTCGATCTTGATTGACTGCATCAAATATGCATTAGCTGAATGTAGAGTACTGTTTGATGAGTACCATTTAAACAGGTGCTCTAAAAACGTAGGCCTTCTTTATGTAGTGCCTTAAAGGCCAAGCAGAGAGTCTTAAACTTTATCCGCTGGCAGACTGGCAGCCAGTGGAGTTCTCGCAATGCTGATCTTACCGACTGATATTTTGAAATGTCCATAACGAGTCTTGCGGGGGTATTTTGAACTGCCTTTAACTTCCTAAGAAGGGTGGATTGCACCTTAATGTACAGTTCATTTGCAATAGTCAAGTTTAGACAAGACTAAGGAAGTTACTACTGACTAAAAGGATAAAGGAGAACGAATGGCACCTAATTCAATAGGTTCAGTCCTTTGTTCCTGACTGAATACTGGTCGGCAGAAACCCCTGTCATACCTAATACCTAATAAAAGCTTTTCATTTGTCCACTGCTCTGTCTGACAGTCTATGATCCAATCTGAGTGTCAAATGTATCAGATCACAGCAGGTGGTAGGTTGAGGATCTTTTTGCGCTATCACATCTTTAAGGTCATTTTTTAACCCTTGCTAGTATAATGACATTCTTTTTTCTTCTGGCTATGAAGATTCCGCTACAAGATGATTAAACGTAGTTAAGTATGTTACCAAATCCTTTCCCCCCTCTTTTAATTATAATAGTTCTTTGTCCGTGTAAAAAGTAGTGGCTTTTCTGTCAAAAACTTTCTCGGATTCCCTTCAGAATGAATTTCAATCAGACAAAATGTGGTCATTCTAACTAATGGAACCGCCCAATTTTCTGCATCTCCTATGAGGTAGGAAATGGCAAATGGTACTCATTAGTAATTGCTAGGAAATGATTCAGATTCGGAAAAGGGGGTGGTGATGAACAGAGTGTCTGAATTAACCCCTTCCACACTCATGACGAGCTGGGCTCGTCATGGTGTAGCCTCCTCAAACACTGATGACGAGCCCAGCTCGTCATAAAACAATGAAAAAGAACAATTTGCAGCACAGAGGGGGAAAACGCATAGCAGCCATGGAGTTAAGCAGACCACTCTTACCCAGTCCAAAGATCAGGGCTTGATCCATCACCGTTATTTAGCTCACTGCACCATCCCAGCTCAGAACCTGGCTATATCCAAAAAGTATAAGAATTGGCTTGGTAGTTTGGTCTGCCCTGTTCCCATGATGCACTGGGCCAGGGTCAGACTAATTTGCATATAGCCAAGTTCTGAGCTGGGATGGTGCAGTGAGCTAAAAAACGGTGATGGATCAAGCCCTGATCTTTGGACTGGGTAAGAGTGGTCTGCTTAATTCAGACACTCTGTTCATCACCACCCCCTTTTCTGAATCATTTTTGTCCACCATAAGCGTGGAAGGGTATACTCAGATGTGAGTCCCTTGCTCATTGCACCATCAGGATTCAAGCAAGCCGGGCCGAAAACGGCTGAAATGCCAGAAACCGGTCCCCGGAAGCTTGTTTCCTTCCCAGTATAGGAATTGGCTTGGTAGTTTGGTCTGCCCTGTTCCCATGATGCACTGGGCTAGGGTCAGACTGATTTGCATATAGCCAAGTTCTGAGCTGGGATGGTGCAGTGAGCTAAAAAACGGTGATGGATCATGCCCTGATCTATGGACTGGGTAAGAGTGGTCTGCTTAATTCAGACACTCTGTTCATCACCACCCTCTTTTCTGAATCATTTTTGTCCACCATAAGCGTGGAAGGGTATACTCAGATGTGAGTGCCTTGCTCATTGCACCATCAGGATTCAAGCAAGCCGGGCCGAAGACGGCTGAAATGCCAGAAACCGGTCCCCGGAAGCTTGTTTCCTTCCCAGTATAAGAATTGGCTTGGTAGTTTGGTCTGCCCTGTTCCCATGATGCACTGGGCCAGGGTCAGACTAATTTGCATATAGCCAAGTTCTGAGCTGGGATGGTGCAGTGAGCTAAAAAACGGTGATGGATCAAGCCCTGATCTTTGGACTGGGTAAGAGTGGTCTGCTTAATTCAGACACTCTGTTCATCACCACCCCCTTTTCTGAATCATTTTTGTCCACCATAAGCGTGGAAGGGTATACTTAGATGTGAGTCCCTTGCTCATTGCACCATCAGGATTCAAGCAAGCCGGGCCGAAGACGGCTGAAATGCCAGAAACCGGTCCCCGGAAGCTTCTTTCCTTCCCAGTATAAGAATTGGCTTGGTAGTTTGGTCTGCCCTGTTCCCATGATGCACTGGGCCAGGGTCAGACTAATTTGCATATAGCCAAGTTCTGAGCTGGGATGGTGCAGTGAGCTAAAAAACGGTGATGGATCAAGCCCTGATCTTTGGACTGGGTAAGAGTGGTCTGCTTAATTCAGACACTCTGTTCATCACCACCCCCTTTTCTGAATCATTTTTGTCCACCATAAGCGTGGAAGGGTATACTCAGATGTGAGTCCCTTGCTCATTGCACCATCAGGATTCAAGCAAGCCGGGCCGAAAACGGCTGAAATGCCAGAAACCGGTCCCCGGAAGCTTG